>NC_136643.1:12743174-13943174 GCF_949748355.1 Melanostigma gelatinosum | reverse complement strand
GACAGAACTTACTCAGCCACATATTTCTTCGGGAACTTAAAAATGTAAGATAATGATTGCTGTGCTCTTGCTCTCATGTCACATTGTAGTCGATGCTATGTGCACAAATATTTCCTCTACTTCAAAGATAATGGGAAAGAGGAAATGGGAGAAGGGGAGAATGGGATGATAAGTCTAAGATTATGTTTACCATTGTATTATTTTTCTGTAAAATGGGGTCTTGATTCTCATCGGTAACCATCAATTGCATTTTCTATGGCTGTGACTTCTACTCAGTAGTGTTTGCCCCCAATGGCATGGTTGAAACCCACTGTGGCGCACCAGTCTTAATAAGTTTATCAATGAATGTATGCTGTCGAGGAGCAATGAAATCAAATAGCAATTGAACTGACTCTGCAAAAGCTGGACAATCTTCTACATTTTCATTTAAGAAAAAAAATATTATCTTTAACAGGATCCTTTTATTACTCCAAATAGAAATGGCATGATATTAACCCTGAGTTTTTTTTTGTACATGCATTAATCATGCAAAATTCCAGGTGAGTTGATCGATCATGTTGCTGTGGAGTCACCTGCATGCAACAGAATTTTGAAGGATCTCTTGGAAGTTTATTTGTGCCAATGTAATCTGGATTTTGTTGAAATTACACAGTGCATTTAAGAATCATGGTAGTGTTGTCAAGGAGGATGAGATATCACTTTAACTAATCGGAAAAAAGGGGAGAAAAACAACTATCTCAGAGGTTACAATAAACTCATTGAATTCCCCTCGATTTTATAGCTAGACTATCTTTGAGTTACCTGAATTCACAAACACAAACCCTGAATTTCCAAACCAGCAACATTTGTGACAAATAGTCCAGTAACGACATCATTTTGGGCAAAAAGGCCATATGCCTCCAAGAATTTATTTGAATCAGTTGTAGAAAATCAGAAGACTTTGTAATTCTAAAAACAAACTCAAATCAAATGTTCTATTCAGATGTTTTTAGTTTTTTAGCCCATCAGCCTTCCAATATTGTTACTGGAATCATTAAATCCTTTTTTATGGCATTTTCAGACAGACAAGACTGAAAACATGAACTTGTAGGTGAAAGTTAAAATAATCAATGGAAAGACGAAATAAAAGTATTATAAATAGTTACAACAGGTGAAACACATGTTGGAAAGTGATTGTGTTTTAGTTGGGAAGGCATTCGTGGAATGAATTAAAATTGTCAGAAGTTTTATCAACTGGCCTGTAGAAATGTCCCCATATGCCCCGTTTGTACAGTTCATTATTAAACAGGAAACTAACGAACACTAGTTTCCTCTTGTCACTTTGATTACACTCAACCTTGTGAAAGGGAACAGTGAAATACTGTAATGTAAGCTTATCAAAAGAAAACATCTCATACCAATTATTAGTACTGGTGCTAGTGTAGCTAAGTATAATGGACTTTTTAAAATGTACACAGAAAAACCAAGTAGTGGCACATTTTGAAGTTAAAGATGAAAGGCAAACACTGCTCACTAAAAATAGCTTGTTCTCAAATGGAACTTGTGGTCTGATCTTTGTTTGACTTCAGTCCTGTCTAACAATGTTGTCACAAGAGAAGATTGACCAGTGTTGGTCAGTTCATAATTGCCTATGTTGTACAAATACAATAGGGCAGGCCATACCAGTTGGAAATAGTGCAGTCAACGATACAAGTGTTTATTTAAAACATAGTCCCAGATTGCAATCTTTAAAATGATTCATTGCTGTTGATACTTTGAACATTAAGCACTACGTGGCCACATTGTCTTTTGACAGTTCTGGTACAGGCACGTTAAAATAATGCCGGAGCTCCACCTAGAGACGTAAACATGTATTTGACAGTCCTTGTGTGTACATGCAAAATGACATATGACTAACAACGTTATAACCAAAACCTCTGGTGAAAATTAAAAAATTTGACATTCAAATAAATTTTGTCATGATGACATTGTTATTAAGAACTAACCAGGAAAGCCAAACGAGTCCTAGAGTATTTGACAGGGACAACATGGTCATTCATTATGAGATGAGAGTGTAAGATATTGTGACAAATAATGTTCAGTCTTTCACTGAAATTAAAACTAAAAATACTGATACTTGTGTTTGATAGGTCAGATATCTGAGAGCAGGAATATCACATTTTAAATATAACTTGACATTTACAGTTAATTTCAAATTGGGAAGAACATAACTTTTAAAATGGATAATATATGCAGACATGTTGCCTTGTTGTAGCAGGAAAAAACAGATCAGGTGCAACTAATAACATTTATAAATGATCTTTCTTTGACTTGTTTAAATGTCTGCAATGAGAAAAGTTCTAAGAATCCTGACAGATGACAAAGAACATGAGAAAGAGTTGTTGCTTTCAAGGTGCAGAAAGAGTTCATATTCAAATCAGAATCAATTTAGCCAAAAAAAACAATAGAAGAAGAAATCAAGAGAGTTTTACAGTTTTTCTCATTAACTTTGGCTCATTTTTTGAAACAGTCTTAGAGTTTTCTAAACTGTACGTGCAATTATCACAACTGCTCCATGGTACATCACAGCTCCATTGCATCTCTGCAAATGGTACTAACTCACCCAAAAGATTTCATCCATATGCCTCAAAGGTGTCAGTAAATTGGCCATTGCCAAAAAAACATTGTCAGAATGTTTAGATTTGCACCATAGCAGTAAACCTGGAAATATTTATTTTACAAAGTTTTTTGCACTGTTTTTGTTGACACTGACCACTATATATTGCAAGCATGTTTAACTAGCTGAAGGCTATTGTGTATCTCACTGAGCTAAGGGAAAAGTTTACTGGGAAAAGTCAATACTGTACAATGCTAGTTCACAGAAAAGGGATTTGCACATTTATATGTGAACAGTAAATTAATTTGTGTAGTAATGTTTAACATATACTGCAAACAGAATATTCACCTTGAGCTTTCATGAAAAGTCATAGACGGTGAAAATCTATGCCAAAAAAATGCAACAATAAAAAAACAGCAATAGTTCAGTAAAAAAACTAAACAAATTGTACTTTCAGAAAGCCACGTGCAAGTTGTTATTGTGCAAAATGTGATCAAATGCGCATACTCTTTTGCACACCTAAACACAGTTTGTTTCAATTAATGAATGAACATGAACAACAAACTCAGTTTTCAGGGATTTTAAGTTATTGTTTTGAAAGAAATATTTCGAATTCAATTCGAAGAAAATTAGCCGAAGCGAAGGAAAAAAACTGTAAAATTAGTTAACTTATATCTGTTTCAATCTACATTATTAGAGATACCAGTATCAGCCCCCAAATATTGGTGTCTGCTTTTCATGCGATGGTCAACGCATGCTGTGAAAAAAGCACGTATGGAACTGATAAACCCAATTTTATATATTCCTCAAAAAATAACCCCATAATTACATATTTCACAACAAAACTGGTCAATATTAAGACATTATTTTTGTTTTATTTGCAGGGACAACAAATAAACGACAAAAATAAATGAAGTTATGGCTTAGGCTGTGTTTTGAGGTTGCAGTGTAGTGTGCTTGTCATGCAAGTATCTGACGTAAAGGTGAGAGGATTGTAAACACTGCACATCCTGGATTATACCAAAGCCTGAGGGGAAGTGCACGGTGGTGTCCATGTCTCAATTTTAAAACTGTACGTAGAGAAACTGGTTTATTTTTTGCTCCGGGCGAGAAAACAAAATAAAATTTGAGTGAATTCACTTTCTGGCGACGGTTTAAAGACAAACATCTCATCTATTGGGATGGTCCCCCTCCCCGCCACACCCCTTCTCTACCAGGAAGTGAACCTTTCCGTCCGCCTTCGGCTCTGAATCAGCTGAGTTTGACGATTCCGCCCCGCTGTGGCTGTCGCTTCGTGGTACTCTTGGGATGTTTAGTAACACACTCATTCATCCGTGGCACAAACAACAGGTCTACCACCTCGTTTCTTTGAGCTACGTACGCGTGGAGGATGCACCATGATGACCGGGCTGTCGCGTCTTTGAGTCGGACTGCTCTGAAGCGAGGGTGCCTCGGCGCATCTTGGGCTTGTTTGTTAGTTGGTGAGTCATTGATGCACCTGGTAGCTAACGTTAGCTAATTGTTGTTTACGGGGGTTGAACGAACGGTACATGGTGTCTTAACATAACCAGAATAACATATTATTTCTTCAGGAAACGCTGATGTTTAAATATTGCGTTAACGTTGCGTTGTTTTATTTGCTAGCTAGCAATATCTTATATATATTCCCCTAGTTTCAATTAATAGTATTGACGAAAATGTGCATATATGCCAGCTGCAAACATACATTTTTATATTTCACTAACTGTAAATATATCTTCCTTGTTTCCTAGTCTTGAAAGCAGCGATATTATGATGCAGTCTGAAGTCGTGCAGTTGCATAATACCCTCAACTCTAGTGATGCTGCAGTATATTCACAAGCTGCAGCAGCCAACTGTCATTTGATTTGAGCCACAGTTGATGTTGTCTTCTCCATCTGCCATGTCGCAGCGAGCAGCGTCACATTGAAGTCTGTGGGGGTGTCAGTCAGGTGACAGTCTACAGCGGGGCTCGTTGTGTGCCATAGTGCGTGGGTCCACCCTCAACGCACACACACTCCTACCCAACAACAGCTTGTAGAAATGTTTTTTTATTGCACTTTTACAATGAGGAAGTGAGAACGTGCATTTAGTTATGCTTGGCCCACACGATTTCCCTAACCCTAATGATCAATAATCCATTTAAGGCAGGCGTATTCACACCACACACTATTTCATGTACTGTTTATTCTGGTGTTATTACAGCTTTTCATCAGAAAAAATATCCTTTTCAAGCTGTGTATTGGTTTGGCTTTAGTACGAGAGTGTTGTTAGTACACAAAATGATTTTGAGAATCCCCGATGAGGTGTAGGTCTACCTGCTGACAATGTTTAAGGCTGATGAGAACTGAAACAATCTTGAGTCTTCGTCCCTCTTCATCACTTGGACATTCAATTTTCACTCTTATTTTTTTCCTACAAGAAATGAACCCACCTCCTCGTGTGACTTATTCCTGAAGGTCAAGATCTTAGTTGGCTTTTTTCACTTTTTATTTTCATTGTTGATTAACTGCAACATATTCGTTGTTTTACATATATTTATTACATATTTTAGTCAGTAAAATGTGAAAAATGGCTACTACAAGTTAACAGAGACTTAAGTGACGTCTTCACATTGCACATTATTTTGATTATTTTGATTGAGCAACAAAGAACTCTGTGTTCAGTTTTTTGGGGTCATTTTTCAACTTAAACCAACAAATGTTGGGTATTTGTATTTCATAAATGACTCTTGATGATTAATCATCAATTGAATTTCCATTGACTAATATTAATATTAGCTTTCTGTCAAGAGTTTGATACTTTCACCACGAATACAAAGTCACCCTGCACGTGTTGGTGGGTTTGTCCACGATGGTAAAGCTCCTCTCAGCTCAGGGAGTCCAGATGTCTGTGCTCCTCTAATCCTGCCTCTACTCCCCGACCCATCTCTCGATGTAGCTGAATTCAAAATCTACGACATGCACGTACACGCACACACCAGCGCCTTTGCCATGTTCTTGAAAGTGAGAAAGCTACTCTTTCTAGATCATGTATTTACTGTTGGACACTTTGTTGTGTTTTATGTTGCCTAAAATGAGATAATTTTTAAAGCCAAACAGCAGACAAAGGTAACATATGCTAGTGAACATAGTGGAGCTTTTAGCTGCTAAAGTGCCAGACAGGAGTTTGTGGAGATCAATATAGCGAGAGTGAATATTGGACTTGTATTCATCAGGTGGCCAGAAACACAGCTCAGAGTCAATGCTAATGTTGCTCTGCTGGATGTGTGCCACAACAACACCATAAGTTGATCGTATGTCAATGTTGCCCCCAAAGAGGCCAAAAAAACCCTGTAAACGGTACTTTAAATGTCACCGTGAAGACGAGAGAGAAACAAACTGTATCCCTCTGTCGCTTCGTGCCCAGTCCATAACTTGTTTTTCTCTGGAAGTGCGTGCATGACCGCACAGTTTGTGTTATCAGGAACTCCTCCCTCCTCAGACTGAGAGACAGGTCAGTCAGATAAACACTGACCGGTCATGAATGAGGACATTTGTAGTTTACGAGCCTTTATCGGTACAGAGCTAATTGGCTAATTCTATTAGAGGCAGCGGGACATCCAAGAGGCTGCAGACAGACTGATAATATCGCAGCGCTGATTGTTCTTGTGAGTTTGATAAACTTACTCTCTTGCCAATAAATAACCCTCTCGTTTGTTTCCCCTCTCCCCCAGAAATATTGTGCTGAACATGCTGGGATCAGACTGATGTATCATGGATCCTGATGAGTTGGAACTGCAGACTGACTACCGCTATCGTAGCTACGCAGCGGTCATCGAGAAGGCGCTGCGGAACTTTGAGTCTTCGAGTGAGTGGGCAGATCTGATCTCCTCCTTGGGCAAGCTCAATAAGGTACGTTATGTTGTGCTTGATGCCTGAGAAATACTGTAACATCTTCATCTGGATGCTCTTATAAAACGATAGAACTTTGGTCTATTTTTAATGGTGATTGATCTCAATTCACTGAAGCATTTGCAGGGTTATTTTGTCGTCATTTTGCGGGCGTCAACTTCACAGCTTGTGAGTTTCAGTTCTCTGTAAATATGAGGAAGTTCTTCTCTCTCTCTCTCTCTCTCTCTCTCTCTCTCTCTCTCTCTCTCTCTCTCTCTCTCTCTCTCACCCTTATTGCTCGAGTCTTCAAGCTATTTGTTTTGGGTAATACATATGTCACTTTTTTTTTCCCCCTTGCAGAGCATGTGTTTACTTTTGGAGTGTCAACCCAGTTTTTTGTTGTCTCTTTCGTTCAGGCCCTGCAGAGTAACCTTCGCTACTCCCTCCTGCCCAAGAGGCTGATCATAGGGAAGCGTCTCGCCCAGTGCCTGCACCCGGCTCTGCCCAGCGGAGTACACCTCAAGGCTTTGGAGACCTACGAGGTCATTTTTAAAATCATTGGAACAAAATGGCTGGCCAAGGATCTCTTTATTTACAGGTAAAGATGAATCTGTTACTGGTTTAAAGAGAGCGCTAGCCTGATTATGTGTGCAGCTTTTGACGTTATAACTTGTGTGTGTGTTTTTTGGTTTTCAGCTCAGGATTGTTCCCACTCTTGGGCCATGCAGCCATGGCAGTGAGGCCTATGCTGCTGACACTGTACGAGCGTTACTATCTCCCACTGCAGAGGGCTCTGCTGCCCAGTCTTCAGGCCTTCATAACAGGACTGCTGCCAGGGCTGGAAGAGGGATTGGAGGTTTACGACAGGTACATAGCGCATACTGTTTTGTCAGAAGAAATGTTCTCAAGCTGTTCTTCTATTCTCATTTATAAATTTAAAGGATACGTCTGACAATATTCATATTTCTCTTATTGTCAACAAATCCCATGAAAAGACTGAAACATATAATTAATTGATGCCTATTACAAACATATAGTCTCTGTAGCTAAAGCCTTATTCATCTGTGCTATAAGGCTCCATTGCTGTCTAAAAATAATTGAAAACTCATCAAATACCCCCACCGTTGTTCCTTCATTTTGATGAACATGGGCACTGTAGTTTATATTGAGTCAACCCCACGTACACGATCCTGCTATTGTAAATACTTTTTTCTCTTTTAATGAAAGTATACATGAGTGAGTCACTACAGAATCCTCAGCTTGTGGGCTGAGAGCCACAGACGAGGTTGGGAAGTGGGAAAGTATTAATTTTCTCAAGTTTTTGTTGACGGCCTTTTTTTTTATGGCAAACGAGCAATCCTTCTAACGGGAGCTGCTTGCTGTGCCTTTAGGCACGTCTGTACTGAAACAACAGAGGGATTTTATCAGAATTGATCAGTGTGACATCACCAACCAAAGTCAGCCTGCCTCTCGGAAATATAGATTTATTAGTGGATGTATTGTTGGAACACATGTCAATGGGTTGTCTCTATTTTGTCATCTCTCTCTATCCAGGACCGATGCCTTGCTGCTCAAGTTGTCACTGCTGGTGGGTCAGCAGGTGTTCTATGGTGCGCTGTGGGGCAGCATGCTGGTTACCACCATGGTGCGACTGCCTGCCTCGGTCTTTATAGTCACACATTTTGACTGCAAGGCTTCTCTGCGCCAGCAAATGCACATGCTAGGCTACGACCACCGACTGGTGGTGAGTGTCTGTGTTTGTCTTACTTCACATTTGATAATTATGGGGATATTTTTGTCACTTTGACATATTTCAGTCTTGTTTCAATGTAGTTCAGCAATCTGCTCCACCAACATCTTCTGTCATCTGTCTAAACTTCTGAGCGTCTCGGCTTCTGTGTGTCTTCAGATGAAGTCGGTGTGTCTTTCTCTGCAAGATTCAAATGTTCTGGTGCAGAGGAACATGCTTGAAATCCTGCTCTACTTTTTCCCCTTTGCTGCGTGCCTGGTGGGTACACACAAAAACACACTCACTTCCTGTTTTCCGGGACAACATCTTTGGTTCCATGTGATCAAAGTAAAATGCAAAAATCATTCGATTCAGATTATTGAGGGGGGGGAAAAGGAATTAATCTGTAATTACAATGATATATATATATATATATATCTGTGACTGCTGCTTGAAACTATTGAGAATTATTTTTTGTGAGTTGTCTCCAATAATCCTTTTGTTTACCTTCTTTTCCATTAAGCATACCAACTGTCCTGTCATCGCTCTCCTGTTCTTTCTTGTTGTTCCTCGGGCAAATGTTCCTCTGTGTGTTGTTGGTTTAGGACCCAGCGGAGGCCAGTATTGCCATGAGTGGTAAAGACATGACAACAATGGTATCTGCAGCCACACTTACACTTCTCCGTAGAGACATGTCCCTCAACAGACGCCTCTATGCCTGGCTGCTAGGTGCTGATCATTGAAGTACATTTCAGTAATGGATGACCCACTCAGTTTCCCAGTTAATTCAGTACTGTTTGTCTCTGTGTGTGTGTTGTCAGGGATAGACAAAAAAGGAGGGATGGTGGCACCACATCCCACCCGCTCCACCACCACAGAGGAGCACAACTCCTTTTACTTCAGCACATACTCAAGAGATTTCCTTGTGCCGGTAACTCACTCAAAGCACACACAAAACCTAAAAATACATACATATAGGTTTATTTTTAGTACAACCTGATTCGTCAATGTTGTTAACATTTTATCATCATACACTTACTCATTTTCTTGGTGAGAGTTAGATGAGAAGATCGATGCCGTTATCGCGTTTGTACAGTAATTATAAAGCTACAGCCAGTAGCAGGTTAGCTTAGCTTAGCAGAATAACTGGAAACAGGGAGAAACGGCTTTCCTGGCTCTGTCCAAAGAAAGCAAAATCCATCTATAAGTACCTCTTAAGCTCATGCGTTAAGACTTTATATATTGTTTGTTTAACGCATCAACAAGTGTGAAAATGAGACCGGTTGTGGTGTCATGGGGGTTTATGTTTGTCACTATTTCCTGGTCGGGAGCAGTGACTTATCTTGTTGTCGCATTGAGGTTCCAGGCCACCAGAGGAAGACTCCAGGAAGTGACTTGACTTGACTTTTATCTAACTCTCTACAAAGAAAGTGAAGAAACATATTCCCCAAAATGAAACTAACAAAATGTCTAAACTAATATATTCCTCTAACGATGAACAGAGTACATTCAGCTTGGACAGTATTTTAGCAGAAGCACAATACATCAAATCTTGGGTCAGGTGTGTCTGTTCGAAACGTGTACCAATGTATCTTTTTCACCTGTTTCTCTGATTCTCATTTGTTTGTTTCTGTGACTTCAGGCTCTGATTAACATCCTACGACAGCAGGATGTGGAGCGCGACCCTGAGAGTGTGATTGGGTACCTCAGGCCCTTTCGCATCATCATCAGTCTGCTGGATAAACCGGAGATAGGTAGGCAGCACGGAGCCCTGCAGCACACAAACACGTGGAAATGCTGAATTAATTGATCCGCCACTCTGAGCGTGTTTCACTGGGATCATGACAACGTCTCTGCACAGGTCCAGTGGTCTTGAGCAGTGTGTTGTTGGAGGTGGTCCGAGCCTTCTACAGCTACTGTCGAGAGATGCTGGGGGAGGAAAACATCGCCAGCTCAGGTCTCTCAGGCAACCAGCTAGCCAGGTAAAGAGCGATAGATGACAGGAAAGATGCAAGGATGTTAATTGTTGATCTGAACATGTGACAAAATTGCAACTGACAGATATGAGACAAAAAAAAATATGCTTTTCTTTTTGTTTTCTGAAACAGTACAATAAAAGAGAATAAAAATGCAGCGGAGATCATAAAGACGGTGAATATGCTCGTGACCTCCATGGACAAAGAATACCTGTGGGAGTACGTGACCCGACACTTCTGCACTTCTCTCAGGTATGCCAGGAATGACTGTGACATGGAGTCCTTATTTATGCCGACATGCAAGATTATCGGGAACAGTCAGCATTAACACAGTGAACAATATTGTCTCAATAATGTGAAAGAAAGCCAATGGCTGAATTGAATACATTGTTTCCGTGCAAAGTAAGCATTGTCAAGAACATAAACGAAATGTGCGTGCTTTCTTTCTTTACCCTCGAACATCAACCAACAATGATGGCTTGTTTTTAATTCTCCTCCTTTACCCAATAGTGACAAAGATGACCCGCCAACACCTCCTCGACAGGAGCGCCATCACCCTGCTCCGTCTGTCACAGAGATGTCCAATCTCGTCATTTTCCTGCTTGACATTCTCCCTCTGGTAAACGACTTACATGCACACCTTGACTTCCCTATTGTGAAACTAAATTGATGCAGTGAATCGTGCAAATAATAAAATAAGTGTTTTGCCAGAAAACATCATTTGGAAAATTCCAACAAATACAACAAAAGTAGACAAATTGAAAAGCAAATTGTTATTATTTTGACAAAATAGAGAAAAATTATGAGCTTTTACTTGGTTCACCATTTTTGCACCTCCTGGTACTCAGTTACAGTAAAGTCAAAGCAAGTATTATCTTTCATTCAGCGTTGAAGTCTGACTCATACACACACATTTGTATACACTAACAGTGTGTTTTACCTGTGTGTTTGTTGTCCCACAGGAGCTTCATGCTGACATCCAGTCCCAGTTCCTCCCGGAGATGTTGGGCACCATGCTGGGGACCCTGCACAGCCACATGGACTTTGTTAGCCTGGAAGATGTCACACAGGGTCTACGTGCATGCTTCAAGGTGCTGAGCAAGATCCAGATGCCTGTAGCTGATATGGACATTGAGGCAGGGGCACAGACAAATGACATCAAGTTACAGTCACCGGAGGAGGAAAGCAAAAATACTCGGGTTAGGCATTTCACTGTCTGTGCCAATGTGGTTTATTTTTCATTTATGTTGTTGATGTTTTGACTGTGATCATATAAATTATACCCTATCTAGGATATAGAGAAGGAGGGAGAGAAAGATGGCACTGTTGGTGAGTTTAATGGTGACTGTGGAGATGAAGAGATGAACAGAGATGGAGGAGACGAGGCAGAGCTTGCAGATGGTGTTTACCCAACAACACTCAGGTCTGAAGACAGCGGACTGGGCATCAGCGCCTCAGCTTCAGAGCAGCATCTCCCACCGGGGAGGAGGGAGGAGGAGACTGGAATTTCCAAAGAAGGCGAAGGAGTGTGGAGGAAGGGAGGCAGTGTAGACACCATGAGCCGGTGTCTGCAGGACATCCTGGCCTTCATAACCACAAGGTGAACTAATGAGCAATCATCAGGTTAACCATAACCTACATGGACTTCTTTTATAAAGTGTGATTTCTAATTATTTTCACTTCTATGTTATAGACACCTGCTGGTGCAGGTGGAGGATGTTTGGGGACCGGAAGAAAGACCCCAGCCTGACCTAACTGTGGCTTCTGTGGAAGAGAAGACATTGTTGGCGGGCATCGGGAGACATGCAATTAAAGACAAACTGACTGAAATGTTCACTCCACACAAACTTAAATACCGCCCTACATCTGACGCCCAGCTCTTAGCAGCCCCCACAGAGAAGGAAAAGGAGCGTAGGCATTTAGGGTGTGTGGACTGGGCGGCTGACTACATGCCCCGTGGCAGGGCAGAGATCTCTGAGGCCTGTCGACAGGCTTTCACCGCCACCTGCCACCTTCTGCTGGAGGGTACCACTTTCCCTGTCTACCTCAGTGAAGAGCAAACTCTGGTTCTCCACACGGACATGTTTGACCACACAGGTCAGCACATAGATAGTTGTTCATCGAGCTGAGTTATTGCTACTGTCCGCTGCATACTTTTTTACGTGTTGGTTTTCCACAGATCGTGACGTCGACAGCTTGCCAGTGTGGTTGAGGTCCTTGATGACACTGTGCTGCCTGTCCAGGGACTACAACATCCAGCACACTGCAGTGTCCACCTTGTTGGAACTCATCAACCACTCACAGTCCCTAGCGCTGGTCATCCAGGACAAGCACAGACGCTACCAAAGATCTGACTCTAACCCTCTGAGTGGGCGGCTGCAGATGGTCACCGTGCCCCCCATCTACCCTGCTCTGCTTCATGCCATAGAGGAAGGCACAGATTTCTATCAGGTCAGGTTATTAAAGGGAAAATATTGCTGTAACTCAGAGCTGTAGTGGAAATGCAGTATTCATTCATTTTCCTTTCTGCTGTGACTCAGAGGGTGTCCCAGGTACTGTGGAACCAGCTGGACACAGAGCGGAGAGAGCAGCACATTTCCTGTGTGGAACTCTTTTACAGGCTTCATTGTTTGGCTCCATCGGCATCCATCTGTGAAGACATCATCTGCCAGGCGCTGCAGCACAAAGACAAGGTGTGTAATAGGCCTGCACACACGCTGAACACATTTGAATGTTCTCCCATCATGTGTCAGTTTATTTGCCACACACAAACAGAGCAACTAGAAAATGTGACAAGTTAAGCAAAACAGCCAAATGTTTGCGTTGTGTTTGTCTGCCCCAGGCCGTCAGGCTGGAAGCACTACACCGCTTCACAGTTCTATGGCACCTGACCCGGGAGAGCCACACCAACAGGACCATGTCTCCCAATCACTCCTTCGATCGGTTAGTACCTAGTTGAAAAGTGCTGACAAATGGAGGGTAGTGTCTTTATTCATGTGTATCACTGTGTCTCTGTAATTCTACTGTATATTCTGTCTCAGTACTAGTCTTCTGTAGCTTACAACATCAACATATGTGTCAGTGCTCCTCTGATAGTGGATGAACCTGCTACACAAGGAGGCATTAGTGTCTGTGCAAAGATGCAAAGTGAGAACTTCATGCAAATGTCCAACAGCGTGCGGAGTGAAACAATTGCACTTGTGTCACAACAAATCTGCAGCAGTTTAAAAACTGCCCAAATGCCTGCTCTGAATACGTACAATTTGAATAAAATGTGAATAACATGTTTGAAAACTGCAGATTGAGTGAAATCTGAGACATCGCCTCCTTCTTTGTATTATTCCTATTAGACTGATGAAGGTGTGAGTTTCTCTTTGTGTCGGGATCCTTTTATTTACCAAATCGGACTGTTGAAATGTGTGCGTGTCTCTCTCAGGACTCTGTGTGTGGTGGTGGACAGTCTGAGCTGTACAGATGGCTCAATAAGTGCAGCAGCTCAGTGCTGGCTCGTCAGGGCTCTTTCCCTCAATGACGTGATGCGGGTGCTGGAGCCTATTCTGTTGTTGCTGCTTCACCCGTCCACTCAGCGCTGCTCCATCCAGAGCATCAAGCAAAATCTCACTGCTGGTAAGTGCTTTTGTCAGCGTAATTTGCAAATGCTGTGTAAGTTCAAATTCCTATTAGATGAACTACTTTGGTTTGGCTGTATATGTGTTTTGTTTTTTCTTAAAGGTAACCTGAAGGTTCTAAGCCACAGAAGCCGAAGCTCCACCAAAACCTCCAGGACATCTGCGGATTCCACGTCAACCGAGGTCACCACCTTAAATCTCATGAACATTGTGGACCGGAAATCCCTGTGGGCAGAGTTGGACGATGGCTCAGAGTTGGTCAAACCACCGGACACTTTAGTGATGTCTAGGAGTGAGAGTGAAGAGACTGAGGAAGAGCAGGAGGAGGAGGAGGAGGAGGAAGAGGAGGCTGAGAGTGAACACACCGAGTCAGCTGACACAAGTGGTGCCCAGGTGTCCACTGAGAGCTCGGGCTCTGTCCCCTACCGCAGCATTGAGGAAGGAGGTGTGGTCAACGGCCTGCGGAGGGCCGAGTCCGAGCACACGCAGGCCTCTGATTCACTGTCGAGTGAGGATGAGGAGGATTTAGAGCTGGAGGCCATGGCCAGGTCTCGCCTGTTAAAACAGGAGCGAAAGAAGAGAGAGGCCATCGACTCTCTGTTCCGCCATGTGCTTCTTTACCCTGTGGCAGGCGGCTGGCGCCATCTGATCCAAGGCTTGGCACTGCTGGACAGCCTGCTGCGAAGCAGTGCTGAATGCCATCTGGTGAATGCCCTCTCCTACACTTCTCTGGACACGAGCTCTGCTGCACATTTAAACCTGGTGTCGAACCTCCTGCAGCGCCACCAACAGGCTCAGGATGGTCAGGGCTTCTACGGCTGCCTGCTCTCCCCTTCCTCCTCTCCCTCAGTGCCCCCATCCTTGCTCATTGAGCTGCTGGTGTCCTTGTGCCTGCGATTCCTGCGCTCTCATTACCCTTCCTATCTGAACCTGGGTCCCCTTGACCTGCAGGGGAACAGGGAGGTTCAGGTGAAGAGTGTGGCGGTGCTGACCCGGATTGTGAACCAGCTTGGCTGCATGGCGCGTGGACAAGAGGGCAATGGGGCCGGCATGGAGCCCATCCGCAGAATCCTCTCAGGATGTAAAGTGCAACAATATGCTCTGCTGACACTTTCTGCATCCATGTACGTCAGCCAGAGGGTAATGGACAAGGGACCATCCAATGGTGTGGAGCTGCTGGAGGAGCAGGGAGGCCTGTCTGAGGAGAGTCTGGTGACTCTCGGAGCAGGAGGCGGACAGCAGCAGTACCCCTTACAAATGGAACTATTGAGACTCCTCAAGGGTCTCATCGTCCTGGAGTCCCATCTGGGGCCTGGTGGTGCCGTCTCTGCAGCTGTGTCGAGTGGAGCA
Source organism: Melanostigma gelatinosum (assembly GCF_949748355.1). Classification (NCBI taxonomy): domain Eukaryota; kingdom Metazoa; phylum Chordata; class Actinopteri; order Perciformes; family Zoarcidae; genus Melanostigma; species Melanostigma gelatinosum. The sequence continues at coordinate 13,928,004 of NC_136643.1, read as the reverse complement.
TCTGGGCAGCCCGGGGAGCCTCGCGAATCCCCGACTGCCACCACCCCGCTTGCACGCGAATGGCAAACTGCATTTCTTTTCCAGCAGTCGATCAACGCAGCCCAATACGTCCAGAGCCACCCCATCACAGCCCAAGGAATGTTTGTTTCTGCCGCGGCCAGGGCTCTGCAGCCGCAGTACGGCTATGCCATGCACCCCCACTGGGTGTCCCTGTTGTGCTCCTCTCTGCCGTACTTGGGCCGCTCGTTAGGCATCGTTGTGGCTCCGCTCATCAGTCAGATCTGCAGGAACTTGGACGAGCTGGTCAAACTTTACGAGCACGATGGAGGAAAGACGAATCAGAGGTAGACGGAGCACCTCCGAAAAACAGATCTCGCTGACATAGTTTTGTACGCTGTTATGATAATATCGTCCTTTTTTATTTTGTTTTATTTCCAACTTCACAAGCACAATATAAAACGGTACAAAGACACACTGCGTCGTTCGACAATAGTTTTTGTAATTCAAGAAGTTAAGCAGTGTTATTAGTGATATGTGCCAGTGTGTGTCATGGCTGCAATCTAATTTGATATCATCTCAAGTTTACAGTGAGGACACGATTGTGCTTTTAATTTCATATATGTTTCTGTCATCTGATCAGCCTGAGTGGTAGGAGGGAAAACATTGCTCCTGACTACCCTCTGACTCTGCTAGAAGGCCTGACCACCATTACACACTATTGTCTACTGGACAACAAGAAGGTGAGGAACGAAGCACGCACAGATATTTACCTCTCATCTGTATGAGAATGTACAAACCCATTTTGCTCTCTCTTTCTCTCCGTTAGTCCGTGGTTGCCTGTGATCCTGTGGATGTCCGTAATGCACGCAACGCTGTGATTGAGGCACTACCGCACGTGCTCAGTAGCATGGCATTGTTATGGGGCGTGGTCATGAGGGAAGAGTTTCAGAGGCGGGCATCGGACGCCACCCAGAGCAGAAGACACAATTCTGCCTCTGTCTACTTTAAAAGCACCAAGGTGTGTAGTGTGCTACTGACGTGCATATTGTCTTTGTTTGTTTTATGCCAACACAAATGTATGGAATAATAGATCTGTGTTGGTTATATCCTGCACTCACACATCTTCTCCTTTTTTTTTTTTAGCCATGTGCATGTGTTATAATGGAAAATGTCATCTATTCACGGTGTGCATGTTTAGATCTTACGGCAGCGGATACTGGAGTTCCTGGTCCCTCTAACTGGGCCGTATGGGATTCAGCTCATGGCTTCGCTGGGAGCAGTGTGGAGCAGCAGAAGGAGTAAAAGGAGACATAAAAACAAAGTAAGAACTGCAGCGTTTATGGAAACTGAGAAAGGACAGTCGCGTCTACCTCACTGAAAGGCTGTAGAGCGGCTTGCATTCATCACTTGTCTTCTTTAGGTTTTACCAGTGGCCAGTGAGTCTCGTCTGACCATTGTGGCTCTGGTGAAATCACTGCACACCTTGCAGACAGATGCAGTCCTACAATTGGTCAAGGAGGTGGTGAAAAAACCACATCAGATCAAAGGAGAACAGGTACAGAAACATACACGCATACATACACGCACAGCTGCTCGAAACATGTATTCTGGAGGTTTCTGAGGTCAATTTCCCCAAATGTTCTACCATTTTTTACTGTATTATTCTCTCCATCAGAAGTCAACCCTAGTAGATATCCCCATGTTACAGTTCAGCTACGCCTATATCCAGAGGTAAGTAGGAAATACAGTGCGAGTCTCCACCTCAGGTTTGATAAGACCATTCTACAAATTGTATTCATAATATATATTGAAATCTGTGTAGCATTTCAGCTCAGACTCTGCAGGACAACGTGGCTCCTCTCCTCAGTTTGTTGCGGGAGTCTGTTCAGCTCAACCTGGCTCCGCCTGGACACTTCTTGTTGCTGGGGTCAGTTTTTAACACATTCACTTCCTGTTCAAGGTTTACGGTTCATTTGTTCGTTGTCATTGTACAATACAGGGTTGCACAACCAAATGCAATTGCAGTCAACGAACAAAACAAAAACAGTCGTGCATTACTGTGGCTCGCCCAATCAGTAATCTCTTTTAAATCACTTCTTAAAACCTATTTTTACAGACTGGCTTTTATGTGATGTCGTTGCTTTACTGCTTTATTTTTATTTGTTGATTTTACAATCTATCTATTATTCTATCTATTTTATTTTTATCGTATCGATTGTTTGTTTGTTTTTTCATTCCATCTATTATACCGTTATATCCGGGTTATTATTTCCTTGCTTTTGCTGCTTTGTCTGTCAAAGCACTTTGTAAACTCTGTTTTTAAAAGAGCTATAAATAAAGTTGTTATTATTTATAATTTTTTAGGAATTTGCTTCAGAGGATATGTAAACAGCAGCGACAACTACTCTGATTAGTAGTAGTAGTTCTATTGTATTACAGAATACTCTCGCACAGACAGTATCGGGGCCTCCAATGCACTGCAGTCTATGCATTGACAATAATTGGCCTGCTATCTGTATTCGCTCAAACATGTTTGTTAACATTTGCCGGTTTTCTTTTGGAAAATCTGATCCTCATCAACGGTTTCTGTCTTGCAGAATACTCAATGACATTGTCAATAGGCTCCCTAACCTGGACAATAAAAAGGACACGAGAGATCTGCAGGTATGCTGCATGTTGTGTTGTGCTAGCTGTGATTTGAAATAGCGAGGCAGTGCATGTGAGATGCTGTGCCCATGATTGATTGATGGCGACATTATCGTATGCAGGAGGTGACTCAGCGGATCCTCGAGGCGGTGGGTGGGATCGCGGGGGCGTCTCTGGAGCAGACCAGTTGGCTCAGTCGCAGCCTTGAAGTCAAAGTTCAGCCGCAGGTGTGCCCTGAAGCAGACGAACTTGATGACACGGAGTTCGATGGTAACTTTTCATATCTTTGACACACACGTGCAGACAATGACCATTGACCTCATATGCGATTCCCATCCACTGGTTGAGGATATGAACCCAGCGGATCAATATGGTGCTCTGGCAGATAGATTATGGAGTTCACAAATCAATACTTAAAGGGATAGTTCTGATTTTTTTTTTTTTATCCGGGTTGTGTGAGGTACTCATCCATAGTCAGCCATCTACTGTAGGTAATACACTATCAGCAGGCAGGAGTACCAGCACTGTTATCCATCATGTCTAACTGACCTATCAGGCTGTCCTTTAAATAATAGGAGTTGTCTTTGCTCCGCAGCTGATACAAGGGATTCTTTCTTTATGGTATCCCTTAAAAACAACCTCCCTAGATAGAGCGTCCGCTCATTCACGGTTGAGTCATTATTTCTTCAGAACATGTGGTCAGCCGACAGGATGAGTTCAAAGAAAAGACAGTTACTGCATTTAAACAGTGCTTTTGTACAACACTCTGAGTAAGAATGTATTCTCCAAGTGCACCCTTTAAACCCCAAAGTAACACAAGGTGTGTAAATATTGTAGGTATAGCGCACGGGTCATACAACCCGTATGGGGCTCGAATTTGCATTTCTATCCTAATTGTCACCTGATTGCATATGCACACGTTGCTCACTCCCAGAATTATTACACGCTTGGTAACTCTGTATTCTCTTTACATCCTTGTCAGAGTCAGTGGCTCAAGCTAGCACCATGGTTTCCTCTTCGGCTCCCTCCATTTACAGCGTCCAAGCTCTTGTACTCCTGGCTGAGGTAGGTTTTATTTATGGTGAGAGAATGAATGAGAGACTCTTTGTGCGTTTGTATTGTTTGACACGTTCTCTCACTGTGTAGGTCTTGGCACCACTTCTGGACATGGTGTACCGCAGTGATGAGAAGGACAAAGCGGTTCCTCTCATTTCTCGCCTCACGTACTATGTTTTCCCTTACCTGAAGAACCACAGGTAACTAGTGTGCAGCACTGACAGCTTTGGTCTGTTTGGTCTCAGTGGACTTCCTTTCACTTGTGCTTTCTTCCCGCTAGTGCCTACAACATGCCCAGCTTTGAAGCGGGTTCTCAGCTGCTGAGCAGTCTGAGTGGGTATGCCTATACCAAAAGGGCCTGGAGGAAAGAGGTCTTTGAGCTCTTCATGGACCCCCTCTTCTTCACTATGGATGTCTCCTGTGCTCTCAGGTTAGGATGGTTATTTGTTAGAAACACACACACACACACACACACAGAGGACTCATAATAACTATAAGTGACATAAACATTAATTCAATTAGAAGACAATTACACAAAATTGTAAAACATTGAAGTGTATATATGTGCAAAGATATGAGTCATCCACTAATTGGAAGATCGGCAGTTTGATCCCCGGCTCTTCCGCATATGGAAGTTTCCTTCAGCCTGCCATGTATGAATGAATGGGTGAATATTGAAATGATCGTGCTGCGTATTTATAAAGTATTTTGTCTGTTCGGTGTATTTAATATTATGACACATTTAAATTGGAGATCATCGATTTCGAATGTCCTTTTCTTGACCTGCTCTTTGTTCTCTATAGTTGGAAATCCATTGTTGACCACCTGCTGACTCATGAGAAGACCATGTTTAAAGACCTCATGAGTGAGTACAGCTTCTAGGAGATGTATTGCTGTAAAGATACAATTGTAATCTAAAGGTGAGACCTAATCTGTGACACAAAAGGTACTTTTTTACTGTTCATGTCTACTATAGATCATAAAATGGCAGGGAACAGATACATAGCAATCTGGGAACCCATCAACTGTTGGCCTGACAGCAGATAAGCTTGAGAGAGTTGAGAGATGACCACCGGACTGTTTCACAAGCAGCCAGTTCAAACTCATCAGACGATAGCTGATGAGTTTGTTTTTTAGATTTCGGCCATACGTTCAGCCTCCGCACAGACTGTTTACCTGCATTCAACAAACGCCTGCTCAAACATGATCGGTCAATGCTACAGAGACTACAAAGGGGAAACCACAACGCTTCCAACACCAAAATCTTGTCCCGTTGCCTATAAATTCAGAATCTGTTTACAATGTCACTTCTGGAAGTAGTGTGTCAAATTGAAACGAAAGATACATTTTTGATTATTCTCTGTTTTCAAACCTGTATTTGTTTGTCCTGTAGGCATGCAGAGCGGCTCCCTGAAACTGTTTACGAATGTGAACCAGAAAGCCATGCTGCTGAAGCGCCAGGCGTTCGCCATGTTCAGTGGAGAACTCGACCAGTATCATCAGTATCTGCCCCTCATTCAAGGTGCAGTTACTGGATATTTGTATTGATTTTATGTAAATCTGTTTAAGTAAGTGGTAGAAACAGACATTGAAATTGACTGTTCTTTCGCAATTATAAAATGTCCTTCCCTCCTTTCAGAGCGTCTCAATGAGGCATTGCGTATGAACCCCAGTCCGAGTGTTTCGGCCCAGATGTTCCTGATGTTTCGTGTTCTCCTGTTGCGGATTTCATCCCAGCACCTCACATCTCTTTGGCCAATCATGGTCACAGAACTGGTAGGGTCCCATCTTCTGAGAGCCTGGCTGTATACACACGAGTATCTATTTTGTTTATTGTTAACGGAAACTTATTTTTCAACCTGTTTTTATTGTTCAGATTCGCATATTTGCTCGTCTGGAGAAGGCTATGCAGTTAGATAAAGATGTCTCAAAGTGAGATGATTATTTTATTCACAAATTCATATATTATTGACGCTCTGTTGACTCTCTCTCACTTTAAATACTTCTCTTGTGTACCACCTAGGCTGGCTAAAGTGGTGCGGGGAGCCCAGGAGCAGATCAGACCAGTGAATTTCTCTCAGACAGAGTTGGACATGTACCTGTCAGGCTGCAAGTTTCTGGACGCCTCCGTGGCTTTCCCTCCAGAGAAGATGCCACTCTTTCAGATGTAAGAAGCTCAGAACAAAAGGACTTAAATACATGCTAGCACACGTCTTTGTTTAACTTGTGGTGTTAGTTGTTTTTGTCAGTGGACTATTTCCTATCTTACCTATTCTGTGTAACTATCTGTTCTATGTACAGGTATCGGTGGGCATTTGTCCCTGAGGTGGACGTGAACCGCTACAGCGGCCCAGATACTTCGCTGATAGAGGGCGAGCAGGAATGCACACCCCATGTTGTCAGAGTACTGGAGAGGATACAGCAGCGATATGGGGTAAGATAACACCTCTTAACAAGTCTTATACACATTTATAGTGAATTTGAACTGCATGAACTCACACATGAATGAAAACGATAGACAGAGAGAGAGAACACCTTGAAAGAGGACTTGACTGCAGCGTCTGGCTGGTATCATCAATCTCTGACGAGTGACTGTAAAACAAAGAAAATAAAAACTTTAGAAACAAAATGTTCTGAACTTCTGGAAAGTTCCATGACATCCAGGATAAACACACTTAAAAGAAGCTTTGGGTGCCTCACATGTGTTAACATATCAGTGCAAGTCTTTACAAAAAGCTAATCCAACAATACCATACAGCTTAAATGAACAGACGTGCCTTTGTGATGAGCTGATTACGTTCGGTGAAGAAATGAAGCTAAGACAATGGCCCACAACGTTACATCTTAACACTGTATATGGTGATTAACTTTATTTATGTCAACGTAACTTGCTATGCTGTTAGCTGGCTAACCTTTCTAAGGCTAATTGAGCTCGAGCTAGCTAACCTTACAGAGCTAACGTTAGCTCCGCCAATATTACCAGCCTGATGTAACGAAACAGAGTGAAACATTATCTGAGATGTTAACAGTTCAATAATCATGACGACAGAACAATACCTGGAGACTTTGAATTTCATGGCTGTTGCTCAGAATGATGAACTGAAGCTGTTTTGTCCAAAGTCACGTTCACGAGCAGTCGGTCACGTCTTGTCACTCAAAAATGACTTTTAGGCAATAAGCAGTTTGAATAATAAAAATATTCTATTGTAATTACAGACGCATTAACCTACAATAAGCCAGTACGATGTAGATGGGTTGTGATTCACTGAACTTGTACAGAGAAGCGTCTTTCCACCGCTTCACAGAAAATACTGTTATCATTGAAATTGTGTCATTTTAATTTATATTCTAGTGTCTGTGATAAACTCCAGCCCAAACTGAACACCCTTAATATTGTCTTCCAAATGAACATACAAAGTCACATTCATTCAAGTTGTGTTTTGTGAATGACCACATCTGGTTCTGATGATGAAGTCCTGTCTTGATATTCCAGACTCTGAATGAGCTGAGTGAGGAATCCTCCACAGAGCACTTGGAGTTCCCCCTCCTCACCCAACGCTCACTGTCCTCCATCACCCAGCTGTGGCCTTTCCTTCGCACCCTTTGCTGCTCCTTCCAGAGCCCTCCTCCCGACAGCCATTCTGTGCCCCACCTCCCCGTAGCAGACTACCCAGCAGCCAGTGCAGACACGGTCCTGAAGAGGCTGGAGCAGATCACTGAAGAGGAGTTCCTGGACTCCATGGAGAGTTAGAACTCAAGCTTGAAGCTTTTAATGGAATAAGTCCTCTTCCCGAGCTCTTTGACTTGCAGCCATACAATTGGAAGACTTCAAATAGGCACAGCCGGTGTATCGTGAACTAGAAAGGGAATGTTTAGGAATTCAGTTTTTTAATGTTTTAACTTGATCTCTACATCCATATGTGTACCTCTGAGGTGCTCTCACACTGACTCTGTATTGGAAAAGCCAAGGGACTTTTGTTGTCGTTATTTCAGTGGGTGTTTTGGTTATCTGAAAGAAAGAAAAAAAATTATAGAAGTATTAATTACAAAGTACTATGAAATTCTTGTTTCTCTCTCAAGCACAAGTATCATCTCGGTTGAAAAATATTTACACATTTGGATTGCATCAGTGTCTACACTCTCATTTTATATGCTTTTAGTTATAATATCTTCTAATTAGGCGCCATGCACTTTCTAATAATATAAGTTCCAGTCAATATTTTAAAGTTTGTCAACAAATAGAAGATTCCTGTGAAGAACCTCATTAAGTATTGTTGATGTGATCTTTTGACTTTTACATAACCCCCTTCTGGTGACTCTAAGAATGTAGAATCTACTGTATATGGCTGCTGTTGGTACGTTCTCTTTAATTGTTAGTGGATACATCATTATGGGACCTCGCAACCCTTTGGCTAAGATTGACGTTAAGAGTTGTATGAGTAAGTTACTGAATGTGATTTGTGTACACCTTGAAAATTCATATTCTTTGGTGTACTCTGCTAAAATACATGCTTGCCATTTCTGGTGTTCAAGGGAAATCAGTTTTTACAACTGCCTGTTGTCTTTCTTTTCTTTTTCCACAATGCTGAATGCTTACGTAATTTATTTTGGATATTTAAAGGACCATGTCATGTTTTATGAATTAACAGAAGGCAAGGCAAGTTTATTTGTATATCACATTTCAACAACAAGGTAATTCAAAGTGCTTCACATAAAACCATTAAAAGCATCAAAACATAAGGCAAAAGAAAAGGAGATTTAAAAACAATTAAGAACATTCATTAAAACATTAGAAGAGTAAAACAGAAAGAAGACTCATTAAAAATAAATATTAAGCTTAAATACTGTGTTTTTACTTTACAGCTTCAGCTGCTTGTTTCTCTGCGTTTGTATTGAATACACATTGAATGGAATTGGCGTTTCTATCCCCAATCCCTCCTGCCCACATGCTGAAGTGTCCGTGGGCGAGACACCGAACACTGAACCCTCCTGCCTTACATGTAGTTACCATTTTACCGACAGGTAAAGCGTTGCCTTTCATGCACATCATTCAGACAAAATTCAAAGTCACATCACTGCACACATCAGAACCTTTTTGACCATGTGGCTCAATGACGACCACCGGCAGAAACATGTATTTTCCATAATAAAGCTGTTCACCATACAACAAATGTTGCAACGATATGAAAACCCCCAGGAAGAGCTGGAGGACGTAGTTACAGGGACGTTTGGGACTACACTGCGTAAAAAAAACGTGCATCTTGCAGATTAGTAAAGTTACAACTGTAACAAACTCACACGTAACTGATATGAACGAATAATACACAGGGACTCTTTCAATCTGTGTGTGAGAATAGTTCTCACCAAAAAACTGTAAAGAACGTATTGCTTGTACCGCTAATGACTTTTAGTCAAGTGTTGTAATTTATAAAGGTAGCGCTATTAATTTGGACAACATTAAACCAGAAGTGATCCTATTAGCAAATGTATTATTAAAAATAACAATTACAATGCATATTAGTTGAATTCAGAATAAAACGGAGCACACAATGTGAAGCGAATTGACGCAACGAGCAGATGAGAACGGAAGTGGCATTTTGACAAAACTTTTTTTTACATTTAGTCTCATATTGTAGTGTACAATTTGACAATAAAGGAGAGCGAGTACAATCGCTGCCTCTAATTTGGGCCTCCCACCCATGACTCTGTCTGACCTCTCAACCTTCTCCATCCTCTCCTTCTCCACCTCCCTCATTCCAGCGCCCCACACCTGTACCGTAACACCACGAATAGACTGAGCCAGCAGGAAGAACGCTGGGCTTTGAATCACATTTGACAGTGTCCACACGCTGGAATTACAATGTTCAAGCTTGTCAAGTGATGCCATGGGGCCCAACATTGCCTTTTCCCACAGACTTAAACAGGGAAAGAGACGCCTGTAACTCAATGGATAATATTTGAGGATTTAAATCATTGGATCCCAATAGTTGTAAAATGCACGCTTAGCCAAAATCCAATTTTCTTTCCACGGTTCATGTGAACGAGTCAGGGGAAATGGTTTGGTATGGACTGTAACTGCGCATGCGTCGTACCCCACAGCTGTCCCCGCCTTCATTTAACAGGCCTAGTTGGCATGGATGCGGAAGATCGCCGGAAGATCCGTTTAATTGCGCTGTTGACAAACTTTTTTTTTAAATTGACATACCACCGAGCAACTTTTTTAGAAATGAGTGAGGAAGAGACAAGAATCGAAACCTAAGGCGCGCCTTGCTTTGCACTTTGTAACCTCTCCTACCGACAACCGTGTTTACTGAAAGATGGCGGCACAGACAGACCGCGGTGTCCTGTACAGTACGGTGAGGAGAATAGACTCTTTATTTATATTTTCACATTTAACGTTATCATATGTGGTCAACTAACTGCGGCTATATCTTACGTGATCAGTGGGGTTAAATATACCGTCCGCGCGCTGTTTCAAATGCCCTGTTGACAGAAAGTAGAGCGTGTATTTACGTTATGGCTTATTTATAAATATATACGTCAGACTCTCTACCATAACAGTTTAAACTCTATCTAATACAGCGATCTATGGTTGCAAACATTGGTGCGTCAGCATAAAACGGTACTCTGTGCACACATGTGATTGCTCGTAGCAGTAATGTCTGCCTGTAAATCAATTCACAAACGTCAATCGAGCTGTATTTTTCAAATATTACAGATGCAGAGTTCCCAATCATTTAGTCCTTTCACAGTTTAGGTCCCTCTATTTTTGTTTAATTACACCGTGGGACATCACGTGTGCTTCATTACCCTGCAGTAAATAATTCATACAAGTCAAGTATTGTTCAATATGATATTGATTTACTGCAAAATAAACATTGTGCATGTGGTCTGAGCTGGTCCATGGAGCACCTAACTTCATCCTGCAATACATTCTCTATTATGCCATTTGTTTACACACTCCTAAAGTTTCTATCCCTCTCTTTAACTCCCTTATGTCTAAACCCCATTTATCTTATTCAGTGTTTGTCTGACCTTCATGCAAAATGAATGGTGCTACTTATATTCTTCAGTACTTGCCTCCCATTCTCTTATCTAAGACACCGTATTCATTGCAGTGAGCACATTTGTGAAAACAAAATACAGTTTCACTTGAGTTGTATCAGCACAGACTACATAAGACATGTGCTGGTATGTATAAAGCCATTCATCGTGAAAGTATTTGTGGGGGCCTCCTCTGACAAAGATCCACTCTCCTTCTCTCTCTTCCCACTTTTCCTGTTTCATTCTGTGTCACTACAAAAACACACAATACATAGATTTGCATGTCAATCCCACAATCCTCGTTCTGTTTGAAAGTAACACGCATTACGTACCGCATTTCTGGCAGTGCCCATCTGCAAGCCTGTGTAAGGCAGCCAGGCTTCCGCTCATGCGTGTTCATATCCAAAACCCAAAATTAGAAACCGAATCTCAGCAAACAGATCGTTGTATATTTGGGTCCAGCCTCTCAAAGGCCTTCCTGACACGTGGCGTGAGTGCCACAGGTCTGTAGTCATGGAGTGTGCCCAGACATCCTTTCTTTGGCAGTGGAACAATCTGAGAAGTCTTCTGTAGATTGGGCACCTTCATCAACCTTAATGAAAGATTCGATTAGACTCCTGCAAGCTGCCCAGCACACGCTATGAGAACTTTGTTGGTTCGGAGTCTTGTTAAGGCCACAACTTCTGGACACACCTTTCGTCTACAGGGGGCCGTCAAAATCAACACAAAATGAAAGTTCCTTGTAATAGCTTAGGGGCTGATGACAGTGATTGAATTTGAATAGAAATAAGGCCACTTTGATGTAGGCTAACTATTCTGTACCTCTTCCTTGCAGCTTTGTCCCAAGTTTCTTCACACAAACTCCACCAGCCACACCTGGTCCTTCAGCGCCATAGCTGAGCTCATAGGTGAGTCACATGGTTGTGTGTGCAAGTGAAATCGGCTGCTTTACATGAGTTCCTATTTTACTACACAGTCATGGCCCCAGTTGATTTGCATGATTGGGTGTCTTGGATGACACAAACAATGATAATCCTATTTAGCGAATTAAACTAGCAGCAGTGAAAAACAGTGTAACGGTCTAATACCGTACGATATAGTTCTGTCTTTTCACATGTTTTCACCAAATATTTTCTCTGATGTTATTTTAGCCGGACTTTAATGTATGTGGAGGAATTAAGTTAAATAAAATGTCCCTTGACTTGCCTATTTCTGATTATAATTAAACATTTACTGCCTGCTTGAGTCACCTCTCTCACTGGTATGTGAAAGCTTTTGAATCGCTATGAGGTCATGAAATATGGTATCAGAAGAGCGCAGCGGCTCAACTGTAGTTCAAATCTTAAGTTTACCACGATACAAATCTCAACTAATTGTAGAAAAACATGAATATGTGCTGCATATACTAGATTTCCGTAGCAGGTAGTGCTCCACCTATTATACAGTATGTGTGCAATAACAACAGCGATGCTCCTTGTAAGCAGTCGCTTAAAAGTCACACGCGGAGTAGTGTGCACTTTAAATGCTCGAGGTTGAGATTGTTATGTGAATTGAATTTGCTCCTGAATTGTTTCTTTTAACAGACAATGCCTACGATCCAGATGTCAGTGCCAAACAGTTCTGGATTGATAAGATTGTGGTCCAAGGACAAGAATGCCTCAGCTTCATGGATAATGGAAACGGTCTGGATCAAGAAACACTGCATAAGATGCTCAGGTACTGTCACTTGGTACTTTATTTAGAAAATGTGTGATGGCCCACTGGACATTGACATTGCGCTGCCAACAATGGCATCCATAATGACCTTTTACAGGTGAATGTTGTCCATGATGCTGCATTGAGGTGTGTGTGTGTGTACTCACTGAATGATATATCCGTGTTCCCCCTCTAGCTTTGGGTACAGTGACAAGATTCCTATAAAGGGTGTGAAGCCGATTGGTATGTATGGCAACGGTTTCAAGTCTGGATCCATGCGTCTTGGCAAGGACGCCATCGTGTTTTCGAAGTCGGAGAGGGCTTCGTGCGTTGGGATGCTCTCTCAAACCTACCTGACAGAGACTGGTGCTGACCAAATAAGTGTGCCTATTGTGTGCTTTGAACAGAGCGAGCATATCCTTCATCTACTGCATTAAGACATGCTTTAGAGAAGCACATTTTCTCTCAATCCTACACCCCGACTGTCGTATTTTCTATTTCTCCTTATTTTTCATTGCAAGTTGTCCTTAACTTTGGCTTTACTCAGAGTAAGAGAGGAGTACAAAGCCAGCCTGCAGGACATCCTGCGCTATTCCCCTTTCAAGACACAGGAAGATTTGCTTCTTGAGATCAATGCCATCAGTTCCAACTGGTCCACAAATAAAACCGGCACACGGATCATCATCTGGAATCTCCGCAGGTCTGTCTGTAGCTCCCACATACAAACAGGAACCAGGTGCTAATGCCTGTATGTGCCTCAGATTTGTACAACGATCAGATAAAGAAGATATCTTGACACCCTAACTACTAACCGTTGAACTCTCAGGATGTCGTTCCTACAGCAAACTAACACGAACACAATTACAGTTGGAGGTAATAAGCAGCATTCAGCTACATGTGTGCATCAAACTGTAAAAAAATGTTTGTTGCTCGTTGTCCTCTCCGGCTTTTAGGCCGCGCTTCCAACAAACAGGGCGGTTGTTAAACTTGGTTATCAATAATCAATAACACCAGTGTTGCATTTGATTGTTTGTTACTGATGGGCTCTTTTCCGGTGATTCAAGAATAATCAATGTTAGCCTTTAGGGAGCCCAGATAATCCGAAGACTGTCAGACATGTTTATGTTTTCAACAGGACACCGCCTAGAATGACGGAGTTTGATTTTGAGAAGGATCGTTACGATATCCGAATTCCATCCGACGTCTACGAGGAAATGAATGACGCTCAACATCCAGACAGGGTGACAGGGATGAGTGACAGGGTCACGTCACACATCCCTGAGAGTTTATACTCACTGCGGGTAAGGAGCAGTAATGTGTACGTCTTCAAACAGTTGTTAGTGATTGAGTTGTACCTCAGCCTTCATTGCATATGCCTTATCCACACACAGTCACAAATTCTGTAATGTTAAGTGTACAAAGCATCAAAATTGAGGCCAATCCTGGTCCAATATGCAACTTACACGAGAGTCATGTGCCGACTTTAAGCCTCCAGGTCACAAATAATAAGTAGGAGACATCTTGCGTCCAGCAGTTGAACTTTTGGATTCACAGATTCTGTATTATTCAAATAGGAGATTTAAGACTTTTTAACCAAGTGATTTCACTTTGTTTAAAAACCATATCAGGCACATCTTAAAACATGCGTTGTTGAAGCTGAGCCAGCTGTTTTAGTGGAGTCCATATAATTTATAGGTAATCTGTTGATATCACTTTCCATTTGCATGAGTGAATGTTTGATAATCGTTTTTTCTTACTGGATGCAGGCCTATTGCAGTATTCTGTACCTGAAGCCAAGGATGCAGATCATCATTCGTGGTCAAAAGGTGAAATCGCAGCTCATTGCCAAGAGTCTTGCCTTCGTCGAGAAGGACCACTACAAGCCCACTTTCCTGGTATCCTTTCATCGCAGAGTATCGATAAATGTGTTCGATTCGGGACATTTGGTATGTGCGCAGGAGGTTTTCCTTAAGTATTATTTCAGACCAAACGTATTCCTATTACTTTTGGCTATAACACCAAAAGTAAAGACCAGTATGGCATTATGATGTATCACAAGAACCGGCTCATCAAAGCCTACGAACGTGTGGGCTGCCAGCTCAAGGTGAGATGTGTTGTGTTTTGATGAGTGTGCTTGTTTAGTACACATATCATCAAGGGTTTTTATGAATTTTATTAACCAGTGTTCGTGTTTCTGAAATGTTGCCTTCTGTAGGCCAACAACAAAGGTGTTGGGGTCATTGGGGTCATAGAGTGTTACTTTCTGGAACCGACCCACAACAAACAGAGCTTTGATGAAACGGATAAGTACAGGTAATGGCACCAATGGCAAATTCTTATTTTGATCACATCAGTCTGATTAAGGTTTCAGTGAGTTTCAGCTTGAACCTTGAACCTTGCACACAAACCATATTTTTATAGTGTCAAATCCTGTTACTGGATTATGTCTCAGCACGGGGTCAGTAATGCAGAAGTCTGGTTTCTTGGTACAGGAAAACTATGACCAATCTGGGGACCAAACTGGAGGAGTACTGGAATGAAATGTGCCACAAGAGAAAAAAAGAGGAACCAAACGCCACCACACCGATGGAAGATACCATGTTAGTAGATTTTGCAGTGACTGACATCATGTATTCTACACGCATATATGTCTAACCATGTTGACTTCCTACAAAAAAAACTGGTCTGTTCCTATGTCCTCAGGAAGCGCCCGGATCAGAACTGGGTGCAGTGTGATGAGTGTTTGCGCTGGCGCAAACTCCCGGATGGGATCGACCGCAACAAGCTGCCAGAGCAATGGTACTGCCATAAGAACCCTGACCCTCAGTTCAGGTAACTACAGCGTTATCAAAACACCTGTTGCAACAACTGTAATCTCCTGTGATGAAATGAACCAATTCAAAATGGAAATGCAAATCTGTT
Source organism: Melanostigma gelatinosum (assembly GCF_949748355.1). Taxonomy (NCBI): domain Eukaryota; kingdom Metazoa; phylum Chordata; class Actinopteri; order Perciformes; family Zoarcidae; genus Melanostigma; species Melanostigma gelatinosum. The sequence continues at coordinate 13,912,641 of NC_136643.1, read as the reverse complement.
TTTGTAAAAAAAAGAAATGACAAACTATACTTTGGAAAAATATTTCTAGGTCTACAATATATTCGTTACTGTTACTCGATCTAAAATGGCACAAAAAATAGTTTAACCCAAACGCAGCTCAAGACTCCCTGGATCTTTTCAGTCTCTTATCTATTTTACCCTCCCAGGAGCTGCCAGGTGGAGGAGGAGCCTGAGGACTCTGATGATGAGCAACCTTCATACCGCAAGACCTATAAACAACAGTGAGTCCCATTTCAGTTCAAGACACTGCCACAACTTTTGCCCCCAAATGTAATTGAATATTTCGACTCGATAAGAAATGCATGTTTTGTATTAATACTAATACTTAAACTGAGCATAATAAATGAAGGGACTTGCCTTACGTTACCCCTGTGGTTATTTTTTTTACAGAGAGAAGGAAGACCGGAGGATTCAAGAGCAGAAAATACAAAAGGTAAAAAAACACTTTCTATACTGTAAATCACCTGCCGTTTCTCTGCATGCTTTCGATTTTTCTGCACGATTTAGAATAAACAGTTATTTTTCTGATAGTTAGGTTTCTGATTCCAAAAAAAGGTTGACACGTGACTAACCGTGTGTTTTGGGAATTTTCATTTTTCTAGTTGGAGGAGGCTAGAAAGCGCCGGGAAGAACAACGTCTGGATAATCTCGTCAAGCAAAAAGTGGCCCGTGGACGTCTGCAGGTACGACAATTATTCTTATTGTTGTGTCTATATTTGTCTGTATGAGTTGATTTAGTGGCAAGTGAGTTTCCCCATTGGGAATTAGTAAAGCTTTCTAGTCTAATCCTCCTATTTTGTTGTGCTTGTTGACAGGCTGCCTATTTCCCCTCCACCCCCATTACCCCAAGGAGTAGGTTTAACACTGTAACACCACAAGGGGGTGCTGAATCCTCTCCATTTAGGTCCCCTGCCCTGTTACAAGCTGGTAAGAACAAGTGCTCTTCGTGTGTGTGTGAAAGACAGAGAATGGTTATGAAATTTTAAAAGTCTCTTTTATTTTTCTCTAGCTTGCAGCCCCTCCAGTAGCAGTGGTCTTCCAGTTATTTCTAATGTATGCTCACTGTCAACAGCCCCCGGGTATGATGTTGTGGTGTTTGTGAGCTTGAATATATCCATTTGAGTTTGTTTTAGATGCATATTTATTGTGCTTTGTGTGCATTGCAGGAGGAAAAGAACACATCCTGCTGGTCCACAAACAACGCCCAAAATACCCAAAATCAATGGCAACGTGGATACATCCACATTAGTGGAAGTGAGCCCACAGAGCTCCCCTTCACTGCTCATTGATAATGATGATGATGATGATGATGATGATGATGATGATGATGATGATGATACTGATGATGACATTTTCATCGTGGAAATCACCAGTACCCCCAAGCCAAAAAATCCAGGCTTTGATTTGACTCTAGTGAAGATGGAGCAAGAGCAAAGTGATGCTGACGTCTGCATGCTTTTGGAGTGCAGCGATGCTGTGGGTGACGCCCCGGAGACGAATGTTGCAGGAACAGGCCCTTCAGGGTCCGCAGCTGTGGGAACCAGGCCGTCCCCGGCACCCCCTGCAGGGGTGGCCAGCAGCACCACCCAGACAGAAGGACCCAAAGTGAAGAGGGAAGAGGAGGTCAAAATAGAAACTGAAGGGAAGGAGAGAGCCGGGCAGAGTTCATCCACTAAGAGTGGTAGAGAACAGGGTTCACATGTGGACATCGGTGTCTGCACTGTTGAGCAAAGCTTAATGAAGCATGAGAACAGTGGAGACACTCGCAGTGCCGAGCAAGGAAACCAGACCTTGCAGAACGGAGAGACGCATCACCTGGATAGCGACAACGTTGCGGGACCTCCCTGTGCGAATGCCTGTGGTGAGAAAGACTCTCCACTTCCGTACCCCAGTCTCACTGAGGTACAGGACCAGCAGGACCAGCTCCTAGAGCTGATGCAGGCTACAGCTGTGGAGAGAGACTCTTTTCAAGAGCAGGTCCATCAACTTACCTGCCAACTGCAAGACATGCAGGGCCGACTGCAGGAGCTGTCTCAGATCAATGTGAAGAAGGAGTGTTCTCACCAGGCCAGCCAGACGGAGGAAACTGAAGGGGCAAAGGACTACAAAGCTCTGTTTGAGAGGGCCAAACAGAAAGTCGATGAACTGATTCGGGACAAAGAGCTTTCACTGACGGCTACTGAGACCAAGCCTAGTGCTGCCCAATGTGAAGAAAGGGACATTGATGAAATTGCACTGCAAGTTGACAGTCTGATGCGAGACCTGGATGAAAGAACAAAGGAGAGGGATGAACTGCGCACACAGGTCAGCGTTCTCGCTGTGTTTAGAGCTAGAAGTTCAAGACCGGTGATGCTCTTTATTTTTCTTCTTGCCAACAAATGCCATAAAAAGACCACAGCCAACAGCTTTCAAGTCTGGTTCCTCTGGACAGCCTCGCACATATATACCCAACAAATACTTTTCAAATCCAAACATGAATCTGACTGCACTTTATTTATAGGTAGTAATCATAAAGAATGAGTTGTGTAAGGTTGTGTGGATATATATTATTATTGTCTTTTGCATAATTTACTCTCTAAATATACACCTTTTTTTATTTCATTACGTTGACCTGCTTACCCTTCCTCCTTTTATTCCTTTTCTTTTCTCCTGGGGATCTGCTACGCCACCAGTTGGACCGTCTGGAGGACGAAAGGGAAAACCTGGTGTCCGAGTATGAAGACTTCAGGTTGAGCCAGCCGCAGGAGAGGGCAAATGCTCAAGGAGGAAGTAAAGCTCCACACAGAACCACTGATTCTCTGGTACAAAGGGATCCAGAGGAAGCAGGCGCGGCAGCGATGTCCGGCACAAATTCAAGCTCTGATGCATCAAGCAGGTTGGACTCTCCTTTCACGTTGAATGAATTGTAACTGTTTATTATTATCGCTATTTGAAAAAAACATCGAGGAACTCGGCAACCCAGAAAAACAATGACGTAAATCACATTTCCGCTTTTCTCTCCTCCCTTCAGTTTGATCGAGCTGAGGCACAACATCGGGCGTCTTCTCGTCTCGGCCTTCGTGCCGACTCTGGACCCGGGACAAGTGAATTATGAGTGCAATGTAATTGATGAGATCCTCGAACAGGTTCTTTCTAATGAGGAGGCCATTGCACGGGTGCGGCAGAGCTACAGCCCAATAAATGACTAAGCAACTCCTCGGATCCTGGAATGAAGAACCATATTTTACCTGTAAATATTAACTACAGAATTTTATAATCATGGGCGATGAACTTGTATTTAGTTGAAGGTGTTTTCTTATTAATATACAGTAAATTCAACATTATGAGCTGCTTTGCACTCTTTCTTTGTCTCAACAGATGAAAACTGCTATAAAATAAATATATGTCAATACAACCACAGTGTACATTAATACATGTTTTATATTCACTTTGCTGATCAGATTTTGTTTCACAATGAAAGCTAACGGTTTTCTCTTTGATTTGAATTGAAGCATATTTGATATGTTTTCTATACAATATATAGTAAAGTAGCATAAAATGGAAATACTCGACTACTAAATACAGTACAGTACTTGAGTAAATGTGCTTAGTTTCCTTACATCACTGACCGTGATAGAGGACTCAATCAGCATTTTGTACTTGCAGGCTAGAGGGGATTCCTCTTCATACAGCAACTATAGGTGTCAGGTTTTGACAGGTTTGTAAATCACAATGTGTGACGAGGAGATTTTTGGAGCTTTATTTATTCAGGAAGGCTCATCTCTTTATTTTGCGAGAGAGCAAATTAAATGTATTCAAGATTACAAGTTGAAAAGACACACAAAGCAACCATCACACACACAGACGCACTAAAACATTTGTGCTGATTTTAGATGTCATTGTACGTTTTCATGTAACTCACTGGTGAGTCTGACCTTTGTCTTGGGTAATAAATCACATGACATCTCAATATCCTTTGTAATAAAATACCAGCTTCCTAGTTCAATAAGACTTTGGAAGGGCTCAGAATAAAATACACAGTGTGGGTTGACATGCGGAAGAACACATTTCCATCAAATTGAACCGAAAACTGAAATTACTTTATTCATTTTATATTTTTTTCAGTCTAATAACTCACATGATACCGTCAGCTTAATAAGAATGGCATAAACTATATTAAAGGTTAATATGTGAAAACTGTTTTGTTTAATGTACTTGATTTATGAATAGAATATTCCCCATAGAAAAGATAGATAGATGCACAATATATACAATGAAATAGAATAATATTAAATTAACTAAACAACAAACAGAGTAACTATGTTATAGTTTTGCTTTATACTTTGTAACCATAATTAAACACTTTCTAAAGATCAATGTATCTGTTTTACAAGAGAACATGAACTAAAGTGGACCGTGAGGGATTTTACACGTTAGTAATGCATCCATGCTAAAGACAGACAGGCACCTCCTCTTCCGGGTTTTCGTCCAATCACTGCACTCTACTCGGCCGGAAGTTTGGAACGAATTGTACGCGGGAAATTACTAAACTCTTCAGCTGGTCAACAGTGGAGGTAAGAGACTGAAATATACCGTACTTCGAGAGAACTTCATGTCCAAGAATAAACACATATGAGTCGGTTGTGTTTGTTAGCTAACCATAACTCATGTAGTTAGAGTTACATGTTTACCCGGTTTTGTCATTTGTAACGCTAGCCATTCTTTATCCCAGCAAACCCGCTAAATGTATTGCTAACGGTGTTAGCTAGTTGTAGCATTAGCTTTCAGTGAGTTTTTGGCCAAGTACGTCGTTAAGTCCAATTATTTTCTATCGTAACTTGCCACACGGGCTCCATATAGTCCCAGCATGAGGAGCTAACAGTTTGCGTTACGTTAGCTGCTAGCTAACGCCAGTCCATTGGAAACCGTCAGTAGGCACGTTATCACATTTATGTGCTTTTTCCCCTCCCGAGGTCAGTGTTGGATATTAAAGATGAAGGTGGTAACGTGTGAGATCGCATGGCATAACAAGGAGCCGGTCTACAGTCTGGACTTCCAGCACGGCTCAGACGGACGCATTCATCGGCTGGCCACAGCTGGAGTGGACACTACAGTCAGAGTGAGTGGAGATGGTGTTAATGAACCAACAGTGTTGTATGAAAATATGTATGTCAGACCAAAGAAATAATAGTTTACGTTCAGCTGTATAAGGTCACAGCTGATTTACAGAGTGCCTGCTTAATGACTCTTTGCCCTGATGTGGATGCAGCTGTGGCGGGTGGACAGCGGCCCCGATGGGAAGGCGGTGGTGGAGTTTCTGTCTAATCTGGCTCGACACACCAAGGCTGTCAATGTAGTGCGCTTTAGCCCCAACGGAGAGCTGCTGGCCTCAGGAGGAGATGGTAGGTCACACTTAGTAGTAGTACACGTATACTAGATGAAATATGTCAGTATCTGAAATGCACTGATGATGTTAATCTCAAAACAGAACAGATATTTACAAATACAATGACTGTTAGTAATGTTTTTTTATCTGGTACAGATGCAGCAATTCTGCTGTGGAAGCTCAACGACTCAAAGGAGCCTGAGCCGGCCCCCATGTTCCAGGAGGAAGAAGATGCTCAGCTGAACAAGGAGAGCTGGTCTGTGGTCAAGACTTTAAGGTACACAACTCTCAAAAGCAATTCAGTAACGCTGCGTTGTGGCAAACACAAGTTTACGATACGTACACGTTTTGTTCAGGAAGATAATCTTCACAAATGAAAACCACTTTCACTTTTTGAAGCGTGAATGCCATCGGCGGAGGTAAAATGCTAATGTTAGCCTTTAAGAGAACTACACCCCGGCTGCATGAGCGCAGGTATAAACATAAAAGAGGCTTTGAAGGCGTGATGACATTTTGTCTCATTTAGCTACTTGTTAGCAACCGCCTTTTTTAAGACATGTAAAAGCTCTTAAGCTTGTTCTAACCACAGACCTTATTTCATGCAGCTAACCCAGAAACCATTTAAAATGTACCATCTGTTTGATATGAATGTGTTGCAATACTGTGGTTACAGAACAACATTTCTTCGGTAACACTTTATAATAACTACACACTATGAAGCATTAGTTAAGTATGAGTAAACACTTAATTCATAATTTATAAAGCATTGTTCCTACATTAATAATTCATTAGTATGCAGTTCATAACAGTTATAAATGTTTTATTCTTGATTAATAAGCCCGTCTATTATGTGCTTCATTATTGTGTTTTCATACTTTATAAATGATAGATTCCCCATTTGTAAATGAAGTATTATATATTTTACAAACCAATTGGGTTATGAACTGCATACTAATTTATTATTAATGTAGGAACAATGGTTTATAAATGATGACTTAAGTGTTTACTCATACTTAACTAATGCTTCATAGTGTGTAGTTATTATAAAGTGTTACCCATTTCTTCTTATTGAATTTGTCTTCAGGGGACACATAGAGGACGTGTATGACGTCTGCTGGACCCGGGATGGGAACATGATGGTGTCTGGCTCTGTTGATAACACGGCTATTATGTGGGACATCAACAAAGGTTTGTTCGGACTCAGATATGTGCATTCCATTCAGTTTCATCTGTTATACTTGTATTTTAGTCATATGAATCCACAGCATACTGTAAAGTATGTAAGATAATATCTTGTTTTTTGTGTTCAGGACAGAAGCTGTGCATCCTGAATGACCACAAGAGCTACGTGCAGGGGGTGACCTGGGATCCTCTGGGGCAATACGTAGCCACTCTCAGCTGTGACAGGTAGAACAACAGAGATTCAGACAACCTGGTCATCCCGCATGGCCCCATGATGGATCTAATCTTCATTAAATGAAAGTGTTTGCCGTTGCTTAGCTTCATACTTAAGATGTCTGTGTTTTCCTCCCCTTCAGAGTGATGCGTGTGTACAACACTCACACCAAAAAGAAAGCCTTCTGTATCAGTAAAATGAGCCCTGGGCCACTTGCAGAGGGAGAGGTCAGTAGAATGTTTGTATGTAGTTCTGATTGAAATAATCATTTTTTGAGGTTTCTGAAAAAATAATTCTTTTGACCAAGACATACTTGTCTTCTTTATGTGGTCTTAAATTATGAATTTACTCTGTAATATCTTCAGTGATCTGCTGCCAAGTGAGTGAGTCATGTGACACACACACACTCAGTGCTGCATTTCTCTTTGTCGTTGCAGGTCAAGCCGTACAGAATGTTCCACGATGACAGCATGAGGTCGTTTTTCCGACGGCTTTCCTTCACACCTGATGGGTCTTTCTTGTTAGCCCCAGGTGCATAATCATCCTGCTCAAAGTGTGGCTTTTAGCTGCCATTTATCTGGTAACATTTGATTGTTGTAATGTCCTAATTAAGGTAATTTATATCAACTAATTTCCGCCTTCCGTTGGCGCCCTTTGTGACCGTAGCTGGATGTGTGGAGCTTGGCGAGAACATCATAAATACCACCTACATCTTTTCCAGGAAGAGCCTCAAGAGGTAACTTTTTGTTGCATTTTTTTTTTTTTTTCCGAGTCATTTTTGGCGGTAGTAATTCCACTAACTGATGTACAACTGTGTTTTAGGCCTATTGCCCACTTGCCGTGTCCGACTAAAGCTACGCTGGCTGTGCGCTGCTGCCCCGTCTACTTTGAACTGAGGACCAAGACGGACGAAGGCAAGAACAAACGCCCCATTAGTCAACAGACAACAACGATAATGAAGCCCTCCCCCCTTTTTTAAATTGTCTACACCGTTTGTTTTACCGTTTCTCCTCTACAGACGGTTCGGTTCAGGTTCTTCCCAACGTATTCCAGCTGCCGTACCGCATGGTGTTTGCTGTGGCGTCCGAGGACTCCATCTTCTTGTATGACACGCAGCAGACCATTCCGTTCGGCCTGGTTTCCAACATCCACTACCACACACTCAGCGATCTTACATGGTGAACTATTCTATCGTCTTCTTCTGTAGCGCTTTCTCGGGCTACGAATAGTCCTCATTCGTAGGAATAAATTGTGGAGGATATCGTAGACCTAAGTGCTAATAGTTCTATTTCTCTATATATTTTGAACCATATGTTTTGGCCTTCCGCCTACTGACACGATTTTGTATCGTATCACCTTTAGGTCCCGAGACGGTTCCTTCCTGGCAGTGTCCTCCACAGACGGCTACTGCTCCTTCCTGTCCTTCTCTCCGGGGGAGTTGGGCACTCCCCTGAAGGAGCCCCCCACCCTGGAGGTCTTTGTCCCAAGCACTGGTGTGGAGAAAAGGGGCAAGAAGGCCTCAGCGGCCAGGACCTCGTCTCCTTTGACCCAAACACCAAGCTCAGCACAGACTCCCACATCCCAAACCGGCCTCGGCAAAGATGTCCCCTCTGTCACCCCCCCAGAGGAGAAGAGGAGCACCCCGAGTGCCAAGTCTAAATCTCAGCCCCGTAGGATCACCCTGAACACCCTGGAGGGCTGGGGGAAGCCCTCCGCCGCTAAAACCACCGCTCCTCCTTCAGCACCTCACACCCCGACGTCTGCAAGCAGCAGCGCTCCCTCTACTCCCCAACCCTGTGTCGCCCCTCTCACCCCCACCACCTCCTCCACAACACAGCCATGCATCGCCCTGCTCACCCCCACCACCTCCTCCACAACACAGCCATGCATCGCCCCGCTCACCCCCACCACCTCCTCCATAACACAGCCATGCATCGCCCCTCTCACCACCTCCTCCACGACACAGCCATGCATCGCCCCGCTCACCCCCACCACCTCCTCCACAACACAGCCATGCATCGCCCCGCTCACCCCCACCACCTCCTCCATAACACAGCCATGCATCGCCCCTCTCACCACCTCCTCCACGACACAGCCATGCATCGCCCCGCTCACCCCCACCACCTCCTCCACAACACAGCCATGCATCGCCCTGCTCACCCCCACCACCTCCTCCACAACACAGCCATGCATCGCCCCGCTCACCCCCACCACCTCCTCCATAACACAGCCATGCATCGCCCCTCTCACCACCTCCTCCACAACACAGCCATGCATCGCCCCGCTCACCCCCAACACCTCCTCCACAACACAGCCATGCATCGCCCCTCTCACCACCTCCTCCACGACACAGCCATGCATCGCCCCTCTCACCCCCTCCACCTCCTCCACGACACAGCCATGCATCGCCCCTCTCACCCCCTCCACCTCCTCCACGACACAGCCATGCATCGCCCCTCTCACCACCTCCTCCACGACACAGCCATGCATCGCCCCTCTCACCCCCACCACCTCCTCCATAACACAGCCACGCATCGCCCCTCTCACCCCCTCCACCTCCTCCACGACACAGCCACGCATCGCCCCCCTCACTCCCTCCACCTCCTCCACGACACAGCCACGCATCGCCCCTCTCACCCCCTCCACCTCCTCCACGACACAGCCACGCATCGCCCCTCTCACTCCCTCCACCTCCTCCACGACACAGCCACGCATCGCCCCTCTCACCACCTCCTCCACGACACAGCCATGCATCGCCCCTCTCACCCCCACCACCTCCTCCATAACACAGCCACGCATCGCCCCTCTCACTCCCTCCACCTCCTCCACGACACAGCCACGCATCGCCCCTCTCACTCCCTCCATCTCCTCCACGACACAGCCACGCATCGCCCCCCTCACTCCCTCCACCCCAAAAGCCCTCAAGAGTGGTAATAGTGCTGGCTCCACCACTCCCAAGGGTGCAACCACCCCAAAGGGGCCGACCCCACGGTAATGCGAAAGTACAGCTATGTTTAATTCTGTGAAAGTGAATTATTTATTACCGTATATATTAAGGGTTGACCTTTGTACATGCACAGCTATGCTGCGATTGTCGGCAGGTAGACTTCCACCATTGTGTAGTAGGACTGCAACTTATGATTTTTACATGATTGACGAATCATTTAATAATATATTTCAGCAAACAATGCGAAATAGACATCACTATTTCTTAGGCCCCAAGATGGCGTCTTCAAACTGCTTGTTTTGTTCAAAATCTTTGATCTATGTGCGACTTCACTGCCAATCAATGAATCGTCTAAGCACGAGTGCACAGCATACTTTCTCTGTATGTATTGTTTGTTGATATGTTTTCAACAATTGTGTCAGTATTCACGGGGATGTTTTTGTCCGTTTCCGTCGCTCACACATTTAGATACGTCTGCACACTGCCCAAAAGCACTCAAGTCATTTGTGTGATTTAATTGATCACACGGGAGAATTAATGTCATTTATTTTCTGAACCAGCAATATCTTCCTAAACGTTTTCATCCACTCCGGGTATTTAAAACTGTAGATGGTGTGATGGATGCAGGAGCGGCCTCATGCGGGACTGCATTTGGTTATTTATGGAAATACTTGAACTATTCAAATGTGTGTTGAATGGCGTCAGACTGAGGAAGTAACACACAGAGCACACTGCGTCCACCTCCCTCCCCCGACAGATTAACGTAACTACCGGTAAGCTGATTATCTCCACAGATCCGGTTTAAAGGAGTACTAAACGCAAGAAGGCGCTGCGATATTCAGAATGTGTTTTTAAAAAAGCAGGAAAAATATAAATTGCCGTAATGGGCTTGCGATGTTTTTGTCTGCACTGGCAGTGAGAACAAAGCCTGTCTGGTACGAGGGATCCGTTGGACCCCCCACTGACTCTAAAAACAATAATCACTGACAGACAGCGTTAGACAATGGCAGGTCTGCACATGCTTTAGTGTTTGCCTTGTATCTGTAGCTTGGAGTGTTTGCATTTCGCCTGAATCAGAGGAGCAAACTGATTAACGGTGTAGAAGAGAACAAGTTATTGTCACATCTTGTGTGTTTTCTCATGCTTTCATCCTTTTTCTTTACAGGAGAGTATCTCTGACTCCCATTGCATCCCGGTCTCCAGCTATTAGCTCACTCTTCCGCACTCCCTCCTCCACCGAGAAGGCCAAACATGGTTAGTGAGTGCAACTGCTTCCTGGTGACCTTCATGTTGCAAATATCACAAAAGACACAAAATAATATGAGACTGCTCAATAATCCATCCACCTTCATAGACGCCCTCACAGTCTGATGTCTGTGTTGCGATGTATCGGCCCAACGTTGTTTCTCCTGATGCTGATTCCTCAACGCAGGATATAGTCATTCATCAGGGAAGAATCGGATCAATACAGATCACACTTATATGATTTCTGCTCTTTGAATATATTTCTATATCTTGGAAGAAAAGCAGGATCTTAAAAACTCTTAATTTAAATAATATTACAGTTTAGATTTGGTTTTGACCAACGATTTCTGATAACTCAAACCCGTTGGTTCAGAGGTCAAACTGAAACATTGGTAATTGGTCCTTAATTGCGCAGGAAAGTTGTTTTTCTATGGCAAGCACAGTAGGTCAAAGTTGAACCAGGGATCGGGTCTGTGAACTGTAATCAGTGTTTACAGCGAGCATAAAACCTCCCATTCACTTTTGTTTTCTTTTTGGGATAAATCTGGCTAACCTGGGGGTTCGTTAAGTTATAGTTGTGTCCTGACTTCAACATTTTCATTACCAGTGTGTTAACTAGTCAGTTGATCTGCTACATGAAAGAATACAATGAATGAATGAATGAATTTTATTTATATCGCGCTTTTCACAGATACTAGTATCACAAAGTGCTTAACAGAGCAGACATTTAAAAGCATAAAAAACACAATGCGACCCTAGGGTCAATAAATGATCTACACAGAAGACAGACGGAACCAGGCTACCATGTGCACCGCTGCCGTCACTGATCCGTTCACTTTTATTCCTGCAGAACGTCCTTCGCCTCCCTCTGATCCAGTGTGCCAGCCTCCAGAGTCCAAACGGCCGAAGACCAGTGAGCCCCCCGTGAAGACCAGTGCCACCCAGACCTAGTGTCTGATAGGAACATTGTGGTGCTGTGATATCGGCCCATGCAGCAGAGGGTGACCGTTACAGAAGCGACAAAACCACTGCGGCTCCTCGTGGATGCGACGCCATCGTGCAACAGCATTGCGTGTGTGTGTAGATGCGGTCTGTCGGTGAAGCTTTAACCCCACATAATGTTGTCGTTATACAACAAACCGCATTGCAGTAAGTGTCCTTGAATTAATGCTTATTTTAGTCTTCGGTGTGTTTTTGTATCATACAGTAAACCGGTAATTTTACTGTATTTGATTTACATTTAGATGCTTATGTGTGGTTGCATCAGAGGAAAGGTTTATCTAATTATTTTTCAGAAACATGTGGTTGTGAAACTAAAACAGCTTGAAACCTGAAGAAGAAAAAACACAAGCGCCTCCAGGTTTAGTGGCTTGTGAGAGCTTTGAATACACAACCTGAGTCTTAATTTGATACAGACTGGGCCGGCAACTTCAGTGTAAAGTTCAACATTTGTCTTTTTGTCATATTGCCCAATAAAGGATGTTTCATATAAAGTGAGTGTTTGAGTGGTTTGTAGAAAATAACTGCTTTCTTAGCTACAAGCAGCTGACTGTTGTGTTGTCTATGAGGGAAACCGTCATTAATGAGCTGTTTTTGCACTCTGCCTAAACTTGAGCCATCTTTACACAATCCTTGTGAGAACCAGGCTGATGAACAGAATAATACTGACTGTCAGCAAACAAATAATGCTGCAATGTTTGCTGAGAAGATGAACAGCCATGACATTAAGGCTATTTGTCAAGACTGGCCAGGATTTTTATTTCTTATTCTGAGGTTGGACGATTTTGACTAAGCCAACAAGATCTATACTTTTTCCTTTCTTGGATTTTATGTAAATGAATTATTGAGTTAACTGTTAATGTCTACATGAAGGTCTAAATACTGCCCGGAAAAACTGGTGATTAAATAATGAATATCTCTTTATTGCCTCAACAATAAGTAATTTTAAACATAACATACACCATATTCAATTCATGAAATGAAAGTCAATGTTACTCTAGATCACTTCAAACGCTGAATAAAAAATGCTGTTCAACAACAGTATTCAATAACCTTTTTTTAAACGCCACAATTCATTATTGAACATGCATTGTTTTGGTGTTGACATATAGGCGAATGGGTGATGCATTCATTTGATACAGATGTTTTAATTTTCTGTTTTATGTGAAATATTGGGGACAACTCGGAGTTAGATTTTGTGTTGAAAGTTGTGTGAAAACTGAGCCAAAGTAATTGTAAAATGAAAACTATTTTCAATATTTGTAACTGATTTAAGATGGTAGTGACTACAATTTAAAATCTGAGATCATTAGATGCCGTTTGTTCTTGCTTAATAACGTCAGGTCAATTTAGGAAGATAAAAGCTGGACACATTTAATTTAAGAGTACCTGCGTGTCAGAGGAGAGGGAAATACATTAATCATAGATATTTATCTTGATTGTGCAGCAAGTGAAGCAAATACTAGTTTACTGGCGTGTGTGAACAACCTACCTTGCTGCAACGGGAAGAAACTAACATGAGTGTCAGCTCTGTCAGCCAATCACATGTCGTCTGCTAGAATCTCTTTAACGCTTCTGCTAATGGCCTTTGTGTGAAGGCGGGGAGGACTCGTCTCGGTTAGGCTGCTGATTACCAACAAACAGAAGGTTACGAGTTTAAGAAATTGGGAAATTGGACCGCCAGCCTGTCTTTGCGGCACCGGGAGTGGCGCTAACTGTGTTGGATGTCCAACCGGAGCTTGTTGTGTCGCTTTTGAGCGGAACCCCGGTGGTGATTTCGCAACATTTCGGGGGCTTATGCCGAGACAACCCCTCGCGTTCAGGTCGTTTCAAGTGGCGATGCTGAGCCGATAGCTGCGTCATCATGTTGCTTCCGACTCGAGTTGCCGAAAAGAAATCTCAAGTTAACGCCAGCGGTGAGGCTGCCCGCCGTCATCCCGCCGGAGGCCACTCCCGACCCCTGAGATAGATGGAAGACGAGCTGCTTTTGTGCGGCTCACGGTGAAACCCGGTCTTACGGTGTCGCTGTGAAACTGGTGACTTACGTTACATCACTTGGCGCGATATATATATATATATACTGCGTTTATTACCTGACGTTTACAATCGGGGATGGACGCCCATTGATGTTGCGTCGCGTTAGAAAAAAAGCGCAATTTTTACAAAATAATATGACTAACCTCTGAAAGTTGAACTGGATGCGTATTTTAGGGATGTTAGCCACAACTGTTTGGAGAGTGAGAAGTGATGCTCACACTGACAGTTAGGGTGCGTTACGAAGCAGGACCCTCTAGTGAAATGCTGCTCACTCCCACCTGGTGGGGACTTTCTTCGTTAGCGCCAGTGGAGGAAAATTTGCTTTTGTAAGCAATGAGAGACGTGGTGGTGCATTTGAGCTAACAGGCTAATTTGTAGCCGTCCACCGGGTTATGTCAGCCTGTGAGCGGGGTGTATAGTTGCCACTTATTGTTGGGGTCGGTGGTCTGTTGTCTGCTGTCACCGTATCCACGTGGACTTTGTTTCAGGTCGGCGGTGTAAAGTTTGGCGGTGTAACATTACCGGGTGTTTGAGAGGGGGCAGGTGCGGTCCTTCTAAAGTTAAATATAGATCACAATATAAAATAATATACATAAAAAATGGCCGGCGACTGCACCCACACCAGTGCCCGTTACGCGAACGCAGAGACTGTTTGTTCGTCCAAGCCGTGGTCGGACGGAGCCGGAACCGGAGGGATGGAGTCCGCCGGGAACTCTGAGGGGCGTGGACTTCCCGCACGGTGGTCGCCCAACTTCGAGACGATAGACGGGCTGTTGTACCGCAAGAAGCTGGAAAGGGGCTTCGTCAACTACCGGGAGGTTTTGGACGAGGATCGGAGACCCGAGGCCCTCTCCACCTTTCACCGGCGGAGGCTCGGTCAGCGCCACCTCTCCCTGGAGGAGACTTATAAATGCGTGGCTGAAAACTACTGGTGGGAAGGTATGGACTTCCGGCTTTACGTCTGACATAACAGGAACACAGTATGTTGTTCCTGACTCTGAACACCAGCTTCTTATCCGTTATCTTATCTAGAGACTGTTTGTATTGTTCAGGAGTGAATGGCATTTAAAACACCAGTGATTAACTCAATCAAAGATTTAGACATGCACTCACGCATAAATGACATCTTTTCTACATTTCCTCTTGAAGCTCTCACTAGCTTGGACCAGTTAATATTGTTGTCTGTATTCTCTTCACAGGGATGTATTTCCAGATCAGAGATTTTGTCCTGGGCTGTGTAGAATGCCAGCGCACCAAGAAAACAGAGGTATGTAATAAGATCCTGTATTAATTTTAATCATCAAACTTTTAGTCTTTTTCCTAATTTGTCTGCATCTCACACTTCTGAGTTTACACTCTCATTCTCACTTAGTCGTGCTCTCACACTCGGATGTCTCACACATTGTATTCCTATCATGATGCCGCTCTTATCTGCCTCTCAGGAGCCGGGTGGCAGAAGATGTGTCACGAAGACGATGGAGTCACACAGCGGCGACATGCTGAGCAAGCTGAGGAGTCAGCGGGAGGCGGGGCTGTTCTGTGACATTACGCTGCGGACCAACGGGAGGTCCTTCTCGGCCCACAGAGCCGTCCTGGCGGCCGTCAGCGATCACTTCCAGGAAGTCTTTACGGAAATGGACTCGAGCATGAAGGCAGACATAGATCTAACCGGTAAGATTTGAGGTCCAAACTGACAAAACACTGCTGCTTGAGTTCTCATTGGCCCCAGACGTACCCCCCCAAAAAGATGCATTTGAGTGTTCTTCTTTAACTTCTCAGTCAAGTTCATCACCAGGAAGTGTTCATCACTGTTCCTCAAGATACTACACTGTTATCAATTCATCTCCAGAGTGTTTGATCTGCGTTTTCTCTGTGAAATGCCACGAAATAATGAGAATTAGTTACCTAGAGCCCGATGTGACATTCAAAGATATTAAGTTACCATCATACTCATACTTACACTTGAGAAGCTGGTACCAGGCAACGTTTGGCATTTTTGCTTGGAAATTGTTCGATGATCAAAATAGTTGCAGATTCATACATACATACAATGGTCATTCAGGCAACAGCAGGCTGTACTTCTCCGCTGTATTTAATGTCCTTTTGAAGCGGTTCCGGCTTGTCGGTTCTTTATGTTTTAATTCGATCAAGAAATTCGGAGTTGGAGGGTCCAGACCCTGAATTGGGACACAACCATCGTCTGTCTTCTTCATTACGCATGTCTTTGATGTGTGCCGTCAGACAGCAGAAGTGGCCTTGATTAAAGCCGTTGTTATATTGTCTCTCCACCATCATGTTTACACTCTGCTCCCACTCTGCCTGCTGCCTCTCTGATCCTCTGTTTGCACAGTCACTTTCATCTTACTCCCTGATTGACCACGGTGCAGCATGTATAATTTTAAGGCTCCCCTTTTTTTTTCCTCCAGGTTTTGGCGAGGACAGCCTTCTGTCTCTGCTGGAGTTCTCCTACTCCTCCACTCTGTGCGTTCGCCAGCAGGACCTACCCGAAGTCATCGCCATGGCCCGCCACTTGGGCATGTGGCCCGCGGTGGAAGCCTGCTCCGCCCTCATGAAGGAGCAGGAGCAGAAACGCCATCCTCGCAAGGACTTCGCCTCAGCCTGTTGCTGCCAGCAGAGAGAAGGCAAAAGGAAAAGGCTTTTTGGATCGGAGAACCATGTGAACAACTGCTTCAGTCGAATGCTGGGTGCATCCGATGAGTCTTCAGAAGGAAGTCCGAGGCGAAACTTGTGTAGGACGCCGAAGGCCCAAGGCCACAACGGTCTCCCTCTTAGCCCCTCGCACAGGATGAAGCTCATGGACTTCAAATCTCCCTCACTCAAGAAAGCCACCACGCCTCGACACACCGACCCGCAGAATTACTCGCGCATGTCGCCACCGAACACCCGTCTCCTCCGCTCTACTCCCGGGGCTGCCAAAGAGGTTCTGAGGTTGCTGCCCGTGCCGGAGAGCCCTCGGCGAAACCGAAAAGCTCACTCTATCGCCCAGCTCTCCTGCACCTCCATGACGAGGGTTAAGAAGGTCGCTGCGCGCAGCCCCGTGAGGGTAAAGCAGGAAGTGGAGGAGGTCGGAGAGGATGAACAGGATAACGCGAGGGCACAGGAGAAGTACGAGCTGATGAATGTTCTCGGGTTGCAGAGGACCGCCCTCCTCCCCAGACCTGAAGATCTGATTGGCTGGAGACAGAAGAAACGCCTGAGGAAGCTGAAGGCGAACAACTATTCACTGACAAATCGGCGGAAACCATGCCCCACCTCCCCGGGACTCCCTTACGGGGCTTTGACACTGTCCCTTCCCCTCTGTAACCCCGTTAACACCCACCTCCTCAACAAGTCAGGGAAGACCAGGCCCGTGAGTTTGGTCAGCAAAGAGCAGATGACGGCGAAGAGGCCAAAGGCCGTCCCGCGACACATCCCTCCAAGTGACAGGAGCATGCGGAGTCAAGGTGTGTTGCCAGACATGTTCCAGCCTGCATGCAGGGCTCCCTTTGGTGGGAGGGACCTCAGGCGGTCGGTGAGGAAGGGCGACGGCGCCCGCCTTCCTGCCCGGCCACCACGGCAACGCAGCACCAAGAAAACGCTCGTGAGAAACGCGGTCAGGATCAAATCGGAGCCGACTGAATACTCCGTCTCAGGTTTCCCTCTGTCATCCAACAAATCGCTGCCTTCACACAGGACACAAGCCAAGAATCAGGTCCCCGTAGAGACGGTCAGAACGCCGCGTTACAACAGCAGCCGACCGGCACCGAAGGCCAAGCTTAGGCGGGGCTCCACGGCGGAGGTGGAGAAGACGACGCGCAGAGAGGAGGGCAGGAAGATCGGGGCCATGGATAACGAACCCGGCGGGCTCCAGTTTTCGGAGCGAACACCTCCGGCGTCCCTCTACAGCCACCCTCTGTACAAAGTCATCAAAGAGGAGCCCGCAGACCCCGTGCCAGTGGGAGGACCTTTCCCCGAGCCTCCCTCGTCAGACCTAGGCAAGCGCCAGAGCAAGCCCCCCATCAAACTACTGGACTCTGGCTTTCTTTTCAGCTTCTGCCGGCCCGCGGGGGGGCCGATGGCGTGCCTGAAGAAAGAGGAGGAGAGCGTGGATATCTGCCTGACGCGCTCCGTGTCACAAGTTGGGGAGAAATTTGGAGCGGAGGAGTCCCCCCACAGGGCGCTGAGAGCCAGAGGGCCGACCCCGCTGCCCGCGGTGAAGAAGGAGAGGAGCGTGAGCCAAAGCAGGGCTCACAGACCCCGGCAAAACTCCCGACACAGCACTCCTCACCTGGCCAAACCTGTCGGGTCAAAGGCCAAGCCAAAGGTAGATGAAAGGGAGGGCAGTGGTTTATTTTGGGATCATAAAGCATCCAGGGGGAAAAAAACAGTTAAGGGGGAACGATGCAGAAAATGTCACCTTCTACCTTTTTGATTTTGCATGTATATGATGTATCTTGCGTCTACCAAATGTGCTTCAATCCCTTCGTTTCTCCTGCATCACCAGCAGCAAGGTAATCTCCCTCCGAGCAGCAGGAGCTGCGTCACGCCGGACGCTGTCCGTCGGGCGAGGCTGAAGCGGCTCCGAGGGCCTCGTAGTCAAGTCCCAAAAGTGGCCCACACCTGTGTGCAGTGCCCGGCCTCCTACAAGGACTGTGACGCTCTAATCATGCATCGCCTCAGGCACATCGAGGGCAAGCACTGGCCATGTCTGGTAAGACCGTAACCTGGAATCACACGACTCTATAAGGGGTTGAAAATCATGACCTGAAGCGCCAACAACCTGCAGGTTTTAACCCCGCCCAGCATTGTACCATTTAGAGTGAAATCCAGCTGTGTGGTGAGATTCAAGACGGGTACGCCTCATCTGAAGTGGGTGCTCTGCTAGTTGATTGGTTGTGATAAAAGTGCTGACTTTTGCAACTCTGTGTGCGAGTACATTTACTCAAGTAATGTACTTGAGTACAATTATGAAGTACTTGACTTTAGTATTTGCCTTTTTATGCCAATTTATACTTGTTGTACTCTAATACATTTTAGAGAAATATGTTGTAGTTTTTAACCTCACTACTACCTCACAGCTATAGTTACTTTGAAGAACATTTTTTAAGCTTGTTGGGAACTTTGGGCACACGTGCCACCAATGACACTAACCAAGGGCATACTAGCAATAGTGTGCAAGATAGATGTATACCACTATGTATATCTGTATGGTAAATAACAAGCTGGCGACGGTTAGCTTAGCACAAAGCCGCCCCATGTGTAGCCTCAGTATAACGTCTCCGTTCGTGTTCATGCCGTTAACCCGCCGTCCTCCCCTCTGCTGCGTAGCTCTGCAGTAAGACGTTCTTTCGACTGAGGAACGTACGGAACCACATCCGCACCCACGACCCCAAGTTGTACAAATGTCGGAGCTGCATTGCTGCCGGTTCCTGAGGGTCTGCTCCAGCAGCGAGACTGAGGTGAGTGAACAGTTGACACCTTTCGAGGCTGAGCTTGCGCTTAACTCGCCTCGCTCATCGGTGGTCTTTGTTGGAGCTGTCTAACAAGTGATTTTCTTTTTTGTGTCTGTTTCTGAACACTATGTCTTCCAGGATGAAGGCTTTCGCTGTGTGACACCAGCGACCCGGCTGACGCCAGAGGCACATGACGATCAGCAGCTTGTAAATAATGCATCTGTCACACACGAGCACAAACGGGCTGTGGAAAAGGCATAATTACTCCGATTCTAATCATTGCTGGCGATCGCTAATGTTAATTAAATAACCAAACCGAGGCTGCTGGTCCTGTTTGGGTTAAACTTGAACATTACACTCAGGGGGTGGGGAATGTCGTGCCGCGGTATAATGTGATCTAACGTCACGGTTGTGTATAAAATGAAATGTAAAGTGATTGTTATAACTATTACTGCTACGTATTATTATTTTTATATGTATAGATGCATCTGGAGTGCACTTATGTCATAGCTTACGTTGTAAACCTAAGAAGCGGTGATGGTTTTGGAGTCGGCGGTGGGAAAACTTGAAGTGACGAAAGAGCTGGAGGGAATACTTGAAGTGGGCGGGGTCCTAGGAGTGAGACGGCCCTTTGGGCGCTTCAGTGGGTGTTTGTCCTCTTGGTGTGCTAACCAGTCTGTCCCCTCCTTACGTATTTATCTCTCATCGTCTCTCGTGGTCGGGGGTTTGACTCCGGGCCGGTATGGTGACACCACTGCATGTGTATTCGCAGGCCGTTTGTGGTCCGCTGTCTTTTCTAAGGCTGCCAATTTTGAAAAAGGGAAATGTGTGTGTCGTTTTTAATGTGAATTTCTGGCTAGTAATCAACACAGCTGTGTCATTACAGATGTTTTATTGATCTCTTCCACTTTGATCCAAGAAAAAGACACTTGTCGTCTTGTTCTACTAAAAGAAATTCCCCTCCTACTGAATGATGGTCACATTAAGAGATATTTAAAAATTTTAGAAATAAATGAGCTGTCTATTGCTATCTGTTAAAAGACTCAATAAATTGTTGCCTTTTACATCTTGTTGTTCTGGCTTTAATTACATGTTTTATTACTGTAACTGAAGGGAACAAAGGACGGTGTAGCCAGTGTGACACAATTCTTGACTTATTACATTTGTATTATTCTAACCATAGAAACAAACTATGTAGAGATTGTATTTCTATTGCCAAAAAATACTCTTAAATTGAAACGAGTAGTGCTGCTATTAGTCTATTATGATAATTAATTGGTTTCAAGCAAAAATGCAAAACATGTGGTTCCAGCCTCTCAAATGGGCGTATTTGCTGCTTTTCATTGTCTTAATATTAAAGTCAATTTGTTTGGACAAAACGAGCCACAAGAAGGTGTCTGTTGAGCTGAAGGAAATGCTTCATCATTTTAAAAACCAAACGATTACTTGAGAAAAGGTCTAGCACATTAATAGATCATGAAAATAATTATTTCAGGAGATATTTTTTAACCTGGAGAGAAACTATTTCCATCTACAATATTAACGATCTTGTCGTGCAAACCTGCTCCCGTTACAAAGTGGTGGTGATAACGAGGCACTGGATTGTTTGATAAATCTGCAATGGGTTCAGCTCTGAACATTTATCCGGTCAGGAGGAGAAGGAGGAGGAGTTCTGTCTGTGGACGTCGTGATCCAGGAGGAATGAGGAAGAGCTTTAGGCGTGAATCACACATCTTTGCATCCTCTCTGACTGATCCACCCGCAGCATAAATGAAGGTTGTTGTGTTATCACGTGTGCAGCAAGACGAGCTGAAGTACAGACTTGTGTTAAACCAATTTAAGAAGAACCCGTGATGAGCTGTCTGACTGCGTTTAGTCGTTACACCGAGAAGCTGGAACACAAAATGTACAATGACGGGTCGGAGCAGCTAATATGTGGATACAGAGACAGTCATCAGTTTCA
The DNA here is from genome assembly GCF_949748355.1 of Melanostigma gelatinosum. NCBI lineage: Eukaryota > Metazoa > Chordata > Actinopteri > Perciformes > Zoarcidae > Melanostigma > Melanostigma gelatinosum. The sequence continues at coordinate 13,891,215 of NC_136643.1, read as the reverse complement.
TAATTTTTGAAAAGTATCGTTAAATTAGGCATTTTGAGTTCAGTAAGGCAATCAATACATACAACATATGGAAATAAAACATCAAATGTGTGAAAATAAGGCTTTTGAAATGAATACATTAAATACACTGGGATTCCGCATATATTAATGAATTTGTGGGAAAGTACGTATGATGTGCAGCATGATACACTCACCAGCCACTTTATTAGGCACACCTGTTCAATTGCTTGTTAACACAAATAGCTAATCAGCCAATCACATGGCAGCAACTCAATGCATTTAGGCCTCTAGACGCGGTGAAGACGACTCGCTGAAGTTCAAAGCGAGCATCAGAGCGGGGAAGAACGGGGATTTGAGTGACTTTGAATGTGGCATGGTTGTTGTTGCCAGACGGGCTGGTCCGAGTGTTTCAAAAACTGCTGATCTACTGGGATTTTCACGCTCAACCATCTCTAGGGTTCACAGAGACTGGTCCGAAAAAGAGAAAATATCCAGTGAGCGGCAGTTGTGTGGATTAAAATTGCTCGTTGATGTCAGAGGAGAATGGACAGAGTGGTTCGAGGTGATAGAAAGGCAACAGTAACTCAAATAACCACTCGTTACAACCGAGGTCTGCAGAACACCATCTCTCAACGCACAACACGTGGAACCTTGAAGCAGACGGGCTCCAGCAGCAGAAGACCACACCGGGGGCCACTCCTGTCAGATAAGAACAGGAAACTGAGGCTGCAATTCACACAGGCTCACCAACACTGGACAATAGAAGATTGGAAAAACGTTACCTGGTCTGATGAGCCTCGAATTTCAGCTGCGACTTTCAGATGGTAGGGGCAGAATTTGGCGTAAACAACATGAAAGCATGGATCCATCCTGCCTTGTATCAATGGTTCAGGCTGCTGGTGGGGGGGGGGTTATTTTCTTGGCACACTTTGAGCCTCTTAGTATCAATTGAGCATCGTTTAAATGCCACGGCCTTCCTGAGTATTGTTGCTGGCCATGTCCATCTCTTTAGGACCACAGTGGACCCATCTCCTGATGGCTACTTCCAGCAGGATAATGCACCGTGTCACAAGGCTCAAATCATCTCAAACTGGCTTCTTGAACATGATGAGTTCACTGTACTCCAATGGCCTCCACGGTCACCACATCTCAATCCAATAGAGCAGATTGGGATGTGGTGGAACGGGAGATTCGCATCATGGATGTGCAGCCGACAAATCTGCAGCAACTGCGTGATGCTATCACGTCAATATGGAGCAAAATCTCTGAGGATTGTTTCCAACACCAAAAGGGGCTCCAACCCGGTACTAGCAAGGTGTAGCTAATAAAGTGGCCCATGAGTGTACATCAAATGTATTAAACTAGCAGATGTAAATCACACAGCTGGTGGCTCTGTAAATAAATGTAAAAACCCCATGTTGTTCAATGTACCTGCTTCAGGCCGGTGATACGTATACAAGGAATACCTGCCAATGGTTTAAGTTGGGTTGTATTTGTGGATGTGAGAATGTATTCACACATTTCTCTCCCTCTATTTCCACCCTGCTTTGAGCTCAGCGCTGAGGACACATGTTGAAACTTCATCAGTGTCTTTTGAGGCAAGCTGCTGAAACCCAAACTGCTCTGCAGCTGAATCTAGCTCTCACAAGCTGCCAAAGATACGCGTCAAAAGAGAATATTTCAGCAAAGAAATCTCTCTGACGTATTTGCTGTAATGAGAACGCTCGTCAAACCCGAGGAAGCAGGGACTTCTTTGTTCACTCTGCAAAAATCATTCACATTTCACATTTCTCTCTCCTTTGAGTGCATCACTTCCCATTTCTTTGATTATTCAGGTTTCACTGCCAATGCATCCCTCACCAAAACCCCAAAACATGATTGTTTTTCTATCGTATCTCTGACTGAGGTGAACGAACAGCCCTTTTGCTGTTATAATGCACATGGTTTTTGAACTGGCGCTTATCTAATGACCTCTCTTTGGTGTTGCTTCTTTAAACCATCAGTACCTAAACCTGACACTAGATGACAGCCTGCACTAGCGGATAACAACGGCTGCTTGGTAACGATCAGAGTAAAATGCAATCCATATGAACCCCTACCTCTGGAGTGGTGTGTCTGAGAGAGAGGGGCACGTGTAAAAACAACAAGTTGACTCGAAGGGCTCGAAGGATGTGATCATTTTTCGAGTGGAAACCCTTCCACGACTTCTGGCTAAGTGTACAAATAGGAATTACCTTCATGTTCTTCCATTTCATTATCCATAAAAGTGGGCATCACACTGATAATCATAAAAACACAGAAAAAGGTTAAATGATTGTGGTTTAAACACTTTTGACTCTCATAGGGTCAACGTGAGAGACATTGTAGCTGAATAAACTTGTCTGTGATTTCAGGAAGTGATAGTCGTCGTGTGAGAACGCCCTTATTTGATGATGACTAATAATATTGTGTAGGTGTTTTCAAAAAATGAACTTAAAAGGTCAAAAAGAAGATATGTTGAGGTCAACCCCAAAATACTATTAGCCTGAGTATCTGTTGCAGCTCACCACAGAGTAAAACGCTGTGCCTTCACACTGCAGCAGTATTCAGGGGCCTCAGTCTACTTTTTCAGACTCATAACCAAGAGGGCTTACTTAGGTTACCCTTGTCCCACCAGCGACTGCATATGTGGGCTTATGTGAGTTTAGGGAGCCATGGAGAGTACGCCCAGGAACAGCTGACAATTTATGCTAGTGGGGCCCCCACATTCTCAGAGAGAGAGAGAAGAGGGGGGAGGGAGGAATAGGGGAGATGAGGAAAAATAAGGGAGGGAGTGGGGGGGGTGGAGAGGGTGGAAAGAGTAAGAAGTAGGGAGCACAGCAGACCTGGATTGAAGGGGTGAGAGAAAGAGAGAAAGAGGGAGAGGGAGGCTGTCTTGTTTGTAGCTTGTCAGCAATTGCTTGAGACAAGCTTCCCCTCCATGTGTGAAAGCTACTTGGCAGGAATGCTTGGGCTGTACCAAGTGTAGCCAGGCGAGAGGGGGGTTCCACGAGAGTTACAGACCCGGATTGAGGAGCCAATGTGTGGCTGAAGTAATCCTTCGGCGGTGGCGGCTCTTTGATGTTGTATCTTTGTGGATGTGTGTGTGTGTGCGTAGTGAGAGGGAGGGAGTGGTGTGTGGGTGTGAATGGGGCTGGAGAGAGTGTTCTCTATGGATATGCGCTCTCTCTCCCCGGCAGCAACAAAAGAGAGGGAATGAGACACCCCCCCCCAGCTCTCAAGAGAAAGAAAGCAAAAAAAAAGGAAAAGAAGATGATGAAACCTGAAGTGGTCCTGCAGTGTGAATTGCGTGTGTGTGAGCACACACACACGCACACACACACACGGATGCTCATGTTTGCATCAACATATTTGTGTGTGTCTGCATGCATGCCAGTGTGAATAGCTTCTCCAATTTAATCTGTACTAACAATCTGTGTGATCCTGTCTGTGCTATTCATGTGTGTGTGTGTGTGTGTGTGTGTGTGTGTGTGTGTGTGTGTGTGTGTGTGTGTGTTGAGCCCAGTCTGTGGGTGGGTTTCTTTCTGCATTCAATTGTCTCTGTGTGTTTGAGTGTGGTCATGTTATGTGTTTTCTCCCCAGTAGAGGCTGTTATTGTCCTAAGAATGTGTGTGTGTGTGTGTGTGTGTGTGTGTGTGTGTGTGTGTGTGTGTGTGTGTGTGTGTGTGTGCACTTGTGCATGGGGTCAATCTCCAGTAGCCTGTTGCTTTCTGCTTCTGACTGCTCTCAGCTCTTCATCAGGAGGAATGCAGACTGAGATGGATTCCTGCAGGATTCCTCTTCTCTGGCTTCCTTATTCCCACTGCTGCCGCTGAATAAACACACACACACACACACACACACACACACACATTTCTGATGCTTCTCTGACACAAAGAGGAATATTTTACAATCTGAACTGACTGGTATTGATGACGAACACACATCGAGCAGTTGGCTTCTTTTCTTCCCAAAAACTTTCTACTCTAAATAACTGAACTACACTCTCCTCCTCATCTCCTCCCATTTTCTTCCCTTTCACCCCCCATCTCTCTCTCTCTCTCTCTCTCTCTCGCTCTCTCTCTCTCTCTCTCTCTCTCTCTCTCTCTCTCTCTCTCTCTCTCTCTCTCTCTCTCTCTCTCTCTCTCTCGCTCTCTCTCTGCTGTTGGCAGTCACAGGGTTTTATTTCCACACTCATCCTTTGTGTGTGGAAAAGCAGTAAAGTTTGAGAACGTCCAGTCAGCAGCAACAGCAGGCTGCCGAAAGGGCAGCAGCCTCTATGTTACACAAGGAACTGAAAGCTCCTCTCATCCCTTCACCCCTGCTCATCATCTGTTTCCAGGGCTTGTGGTAAAAAAAAAGAAGAAGAAGAAAAGAGGCCAAGAAACGGGATGCAATTTTAAATGAATTAGGCCGTGAATAATTTTCAGGATGTCAAAATGTATTGGGGTGAAGGCGTTTATGTAATTGGAGCACTTGGTTCACTGGTGTACAGCTTAAGAGAGGCAATTCTTTATTGGGACTGGAACACACCGCACACACACAAGCAACCCTTAATGAATGCACACACACATTCGTGGACTCACATGTTTGATTTGTGCACGTATGTGTTGGTTCACACCCACGCTCACACCTGAGTGATGCGGTTGATGAACGCGACAGTGCTGACCTCATTTACATGTCTCTCATGAGGAGGTGTAGAATGGAGGGGACAAGGCAGAAAGAAGAGAGGAGAGAGTAGACAAAGGGAGAAGGAGAGATGGTGAGAGAGAAAGACGAGAGGAGGTAGAGGAAAGATGAGAGGAATGGAGAAAAAAAGAGGAGAGAAGGAGAAGAAAGAAGAGAAGAAGAAAGGGGATTTGATGAGATACGGAGAGAGGTGAGGAAAGGAGAAGAGAGAAAAAGAGGGTAGAGGAACGAAGAGAGTGAGTGGAGAAGCGAGGATAGCAGAGGGGAGAAGGGGAGAGGAGAGAGGTTACTGAGGTGATGATAAAGGAAGAGTTGTGCAATGTGACGTGAAATGAAGGGGAGGAAAGGCTGAGATGTGAGGAGAGGTGAGGTCAGGAAAGGAGAGAGGAGAAGATGAAAAGAAGCAGAGTAACATAAAAATGAAGGGGAGGAAAGGCAAAAGGAAGAGGGAGGGAGGGAGGGATACGGAAATAAGACAGGGAAAGAGGAAGAGTGGGGGGGCGTTTGGGGAGGAGAAAAAGATGGGGAGTAAAAGGATACATGAAAGAGGGAAAGTTGAAAGGTAAAGGGGGCAGAGAAATGAATGAAGGCTGTGGTGGAGGAAGGCAGGGATGGAGAGAGGGAGGGAGGCTGGCGGAGGAGGGAGGGAGGGAGCGAAGGGAGAGGGAGGAGGGTTGATCTCTGGGGTTTGAAGCACATTAGTATTCATGGGGAAGAGGAGGCCACAGACAGCAGAGAAACAGAGGGACCAGGCTGAGAGCTACACACTCACTCACACACAAACACACTCACGCATCCCTCTGTGTAGCCTACGTGCCCACACACACAGAGCGTATGTATTGTGTGGATTTAGACGCTACGGAGGGCCTAATCATTCCTCGCGCTGAAAGCAGAGAGAATTGCGCTCCATCTTGTCTTAATATCTCCGGGTCGCACACAAATAATGTGCACACGAAATCTGGCAATCCTCCCCAGGGATGATTTAGCGGTTGAGGCCTCCCGAAACCACACGCACCCCCGCTGGCCTCGGATCGAATCCCGCTTCAGAAGCGTCTCTCCTGTGTTTTCACCGTTCGCGTTCCCCTTCCTCCCTGCTGTTCTGTCAATAAGAGCAGAACACACTGCGGGGCCATGGATTTGCTTTGCTTTTTCCTTTTAAGAAAAGAGGGCCCCCGAACAGCTACTGTGTACACCTTGCAGAAGCGGCGAGAGGAGCGAAGGAGTGCAGGTGACTCATTTCACTGGGGGAGAGGAGGGCTGGGCTGAGCCGAGCTCTGGGGGAAAGGGAGGAAGACAGAACAGATTCCTATCGTGGTGGAGGCCACTGACGGTGGCAGGAGGAGAGCAGAGAGAGAGAGAGAGAGGAGGTGGAAGGAGAAACGGCAACACTCTCCGGGTGTTCTATTCTTAGTCTCTTCTCCTCAGACTTTGGGTGTATGTGTGTGTGTGTGTGTGTGTGTGTGTGTGTGTGTGTGTGTGCGTGAGCATGTGTGGGCAGGCAGGTGGTGTACAGCTGACAGTTGATTTGCTGTGACACCAGACACACTGGCTGCCTTGGACTCCCATGGCCTAGATATCAGAGTCTCCTGGAAGCCCCTCACACTCTATTTCACACACACACACACACACCACACATACATGGACACACACACAAACACACACATCATGTGCACAAACTCATCTGTGTCACTCTCTTTATTTCTCCTTTTGCCCCCCCCCCCCTTTCTCTCTCTCTCTCTCTTCACATATCACTGTCTGATTGGCAAGCAGGTGGGCTGAATGTCCTTAAGGGTTCAGGAAAAAGAAGAAGCAAAATCTGGCCTGGTAATAACACCAACAGCAAGGCAGCAGGCAAGAAGAGCCAGAGAAAGAAAAGGGAGCTTGAGACAGAGGAGGAGAGAAATTGTGACAAGAGAGAGAGACAAATAGAGTGAGAGAGAGAGAGAGAGAGAGAGAAAAAGGGAACGAGAGGAGTGATAGAGTGCAGGGCGCCGATAGAGAGAGAGATGGAGGAGAAGAGATCCCATCATGTAAACAGTCTGAAGCACCGCATAGAGATGGAGGAGGCTGTTGCCATGGCGGCAGAGGCTGCATCCTTTTGTTAAATATGTCACTCAGGGGGAATCAGGGCTAATGAGGAAGGACTTTGCGCCTGCGCGTGCGTGTGTGAGTGCCCGTGTTTAGTCGATGTGTATCTGGGCAACACGGTCTGCTGGTATTCTTACCAGTACTGGTGGTATTATGGTCCTCACCTCAGGAAAATAAGAAATATGTAAAAGATGATGGTGGAGGAAGAAAAAAACAGTTGAGAGCGGAGGGATGAGTGGGGAATTAAAAATAGAGAGCTGAAGTCAAGCAGTGGTTTCAGCCCGTGTAGAGAAATGGCAATGTCATTGGTGAGAAGGGCGGCGAGGCAGTGAACTATGATGAATGTGTGTGTGTGTGTGTGTGTGTGTGTGTGTGTGTGTGTGTGTGTGTGTGTGTGTGTGTGTCAGCGTGGCCGAGTGAACTCTATTGAGACTTAGGCAAGTGATGCGTGTGTGTGGTTTGGCGTGTCGCTGTGATGCGTAGGTGGTTTGTTCTCTGTGCTCTTCATCTCGCTGCAAATTAGTGAAGAATCAAAGGGAAACAGGTTTCATTTAATCCTACCCTCTCTTTTTCTCTTTTCCCTCTCTTGTCTCTTCGTCCTCGGCAAACAGCCTTGAGCCTCCCACCGAGTGAATGCAGACATCTGCCTGCACTTTCTCTCTCTCTATCTCTCTCTCTCTCTCTCTCTCTCTCTCTCTCTCTCTCTCTCTCTCTCTCTAACTATTTTTCTATCTTGAAAACATGCACACTCTCACACACACACACACACACACACATACACACACACATACACACGGGGTATTTGTTTTGCTGTCAGCGCCGTCATCAAAGAGAGTGAGAGAGATCTTCGCGCCGTTCTTCCATTCTACCCCATTTCCCTCTCCCCGCATGTTTTTCCCTTCTGTTCCCCTCTACCGGCTCCCCCTTTTTCCTGATCTTCCCCTCTTTTTCCTCTCTTCCTCTGTCTTTATAGACAGGGATAAATAATTTGATCTGGAGGGTTTTGAAATTCCACTACTCTGAGAGGCGTGACGTTAATCTTTTATGATCTGCTCTCTCATTCTCCCTCTCCCTTTCTCTTCCATTCCTTTTTCTCCTTATCGCTCTAACAGACCCTCCCTCCCTCCCTCCCCCCCCCCCCCCCCACCCCTCCTGCCTTTCCCCCAGCCCGTCCTTGCAGTATTCTAATGATTCATATTTCACATCCACTGCCTTTTCATTTAGCCTGTCTACACCGCTTCAGGGACAGCTACTCACGATCTTAATTGACTGAGGAGATAGAGGGGCTGGGAGGGTGGCAGAGGTAGAGCCACCATCCAACCCCCCACTGTACACAATCAAACGCAGATGAGAATGAAACAGAGGGAGACTCAAGAACATATACACTCTCCCCACCAGCCACGCAGTTGAACAAAAACACTCCGATGCATTGGGCAGGCATGCAGATTTGCACGCTGTGGTAATTAAGTCGTCGATTTTTCTTAGGGTCAAGGGAGTGACGCAGGAGAGCAGGGCAGAAATGATGATGTGAAGGAAAGGATGCTCAGATGAGGAGAAGCGAGAGGACTCACTCCCTCCCTTTCTCACCTCTCTCTCTCCATCTCTGCCTCTCTCCTCCTCTCACTGTCTCTGTATCCCCACCCTCCCACCCCCAGCCCATCTCTCTGTCTGTCTGTGGCTCTCTTTGATCTCAGCCTCTGTCCCACACTGCATATTAAGATGCCCGGGCCCCTGTTTGGTATTCTGAGGCGGGCACCAGGATGCCAGTCTCCATATCCTCTCCTCGCTTCTCTCTGAAAGAGAGCAAAAACCCCTCTGTCTGTCTCAAGATGCTTATCCCACTAAATGGGTCTGAAATAGCTGGAGAACAGGGCGGGGGAGCGGTGGTGGCGGCAGGGTAGAGAAGAAGAGATGCATGGAGGGGGAGAGGGCTGTAAGGGGAAGTATTAGACACATCACAGACGGGTGGTGGGGGAAGAGGTGGAGGGGGGGGGGAGTGGGAAGGGAAGCGTGGTAAGGGAAGGAGAAGCAGAGTGATGGGGCTGATTTTAGCTGGGAGGATAATTAAACGCGATTATCACAATGGCCCAGTAATAAAGCTAGCTTGTACATAGAGAAGCCAGCCCTCCCGTGTTTGCCTCACTAATAACAGGGAGGAAGGGAGGGAGAGGACAGGAGAGGGAAGCACAGATTAATAGGGGGAGGAAGAGCAAGAGAAACGGAGAGAGAAAGACAGAGAGGCATGGAGGGGAAGAGAGGGAGCGAGACGGTAAAATAGGCAAACAGAATTAGAATGGGAGAGTGAGTGGGAGAGTTTAGTGGTGGGGTGATTTCTCAGTGTTTGGGATTAGCATGACTCTCACCCACACCCTCTATCTCTCTCTCTCTCTCTCTCTCCATATATCTCCCTTTTTCTTTCTCTCCTTCTCCATCTATAAGCCCTGGGGATGGCACAGCTTTAGTTAAACTGCTCTATTAAACGGCGCCTGCTGAGAAAATCAAATTATAACTTCCTTTAATCAGCGAGTATCAGTGGCCCACACAGGAGCAGCCGGCTCTGACAGCACAGAGAGAGAGAGAGAGAGAGAGAGAGGGAGACTGTGACTGGAGACCTGAGGGAGGCCGATATGAACCTGTCTCCCGTCTGCTTTGGTTCCCATGGCAACAAGATAGAGTGAGGGGGAATATGGGTTGTGGAATGTCTGCATCTATCGTTTCCTCTCTGTAAGCATTCATACACAAAGATAGGCGAGAGGAAGAGAACGTACGCTCAGCGAGCCAGGGCGTCCTTCTGTTTGGGTGGTGTTTGAAGGTGGGTGCACACACTCACAGCTATTGTCATCTATGTGTCCCCGATGTCTGCCTGAGAGACACAAGTATATTTACTCAGGTACTGTGCCTGAGTACGATTATTGAGGTACTGTACTTGAGTACTCCCATTTTCTGTTACTTTCTACTTCTACTTCACTACATTCAAAGGAAGATGTTGTGCACTTTACTCCACCACATTTATTCTACCATGTTGGTTACTTTCAGATAAAGATGTTAGATTATATGATCAGATTATAAAACATGCAAAGCATTTTTATATATTAAATCAGTGGTTTGCAACCATTTTTGGCTTGTGACCTCTAGCAAACAACTGTGTTTACTTGGGGCCCCCTTGTTACAGTTCCAACAGTTTTATTACTAAATTGCATCTCCAATAATGTGGTGCAGACAAATGCCATTTATGAATCTTGACAAGACCCGCCCCGCATAGCACGGCGAGCCAATCCTAGCGCTTGAGTTCTACGCAGGGCGGGTCTTGTCAAGAAAAGTGTGATTCACTAACGCAGCTATTGAAGCAAGCGAACAAACTGGATCGTAGAGATTAGCCTACATAAAAAAAAGAAACAAGTAGTTAAACATTAACGGACATCTGTCTGTGGTCCGTGTGCAGCTGGGTTATCCAGGCAGCGAGTATCGGGCTGGCCACGGCTGGTAACTACCTCTGTAACAACCAGTGTGACAGAAATATGTGACAGAAAGTTTGACTCTAAATTGACACAATTTATGAACGCGATTACTCTATGATGTTGCATTGAACAAATACTGACGTTTAAATCGATCAGGCCTATACTCAAGAACTCAAGTAAGGTTACTTATGCCCATCCCTGGCAGCTAGCTATCTATCTTATCTAATAGAAGCCAGTTAGTGCCGCAGTCACTCGTGATTATTGAATCACAAGATCGGATATTTTGGTGCAAAACATCGGTGAACATTTTAGTAATACGTTTATTATCAACAACTTCCAACATGTTCTCATTGTGTCAATAGTAGCATTATGTTTTCTACAAAACACATCTGTTGTTGCAAATTCGTTGGATATAAAATTCTAAGAGATAGGGTTATTAGCAGTTACAGACAAGAGAAGTTCTCCCCTTAACTGTTCGAGGCCCAAAGAGGTCTTGAACAAACAGCCTTTTCTTCTTTCCTTCTTTTTAACCACGACCCCACAGATTTAACTTGTGACCCTTTGGACGGGCCCAACCCCTAGGTTGAGAACCACTGGACTAAACCAGCAAACAGTGTGTTCCAGAATGTTACAAACACATTGATGCATAATATATCAGTCTGCATGTTTACTTTAAGTATATTTAGCGAATAACACTTCATTTTAAATGCAGGACTTTTCCTTTTTTCCCTTTTTTTCTTTTTCCTTTTACTGAATTAAAGGACCTGATGACTGTTCCACCACGGGATCTGAGCTCACTTCCGGCCTCAGCCGTATATGTGTAACAGACTCGTGCAATCATAAATCCTTCTCGTTAGGAGGCGATCTAATCACTCTCGCCTCTGATTAGTCATTAACAGTCCAGTTGGTGAAATGGTGAGACGCAGGTGGGTGGGCAACTGCTTAGATCTCCGGGGTCTGCCTTGACTCGTTAATGATCGGTTAATTAACATTGTTTTAGTCCTCCGGCTTGTTTACACTCACCTGCCACGGGGAAGTCAGAAAACACTGCTGCAGGGGACAGTAAACACGGGGGGGGGGGGGGGGGGGGGGGGGAGGAGAGAGACTGGAGGGTAGAAAGGGAGGAAATGATGTTGAAATGCAATAGAGTGAGATCAGCCAAGTGGTAGCATCTCGGTGCATCAACCATCATTAAGGATCTGCAGGGCAGTGCTTGTCTCTGTTACTCATAGCAACACTGCATACCATGATAATAGGCTGACTGGTGATTGGTCAGGCTGCCACACTCTGGCAAGTGACCTCACTGCTGCGTGAGTGAGCTCACTGTCTCAGTATTTTGATAACCCAGCCGGTCCTGGCGTTCTACGCAGCACCGCCACCAAACCCGTTAATGAACAAACTGTAGCCTGTTGTTGGCCCACACAGGGGGCCCCTAAAGATACAGTACACGCAAACCCACCCGGCATCCTAGTTTTCCTCCAGCCACTGGTCTGTGGCCAGGTGTTTTACTGTAATTTGTTAATATTCTACATGTTACCTCGTCAGAGCCACTGTCTGTACCAATAAAATGTATCGCACCTCCAACCCCACCACCTGGCCCCTCCTCTCTGTGTCTACAGTGTGTCTCTCCACAGCATAAGACTGTTTATCGAAGCTTTAAATAATGCAGATGGTAATATGATGAGTGAACAGTCAATGTTGGTGTCCTGCTTAAACACACACACACACACACACAGATGATGCACACACCCCCACACATGCAGGCAGACAGATGAGCAAACACAACCACACATAGCACTCCCATTCGCAATCAATAGGATTCCGTTTTTCTCCAGTTGTTTTAATGTAACACTGGGCAGAATTCGGATTTTGTTTTCCCGTGCCCAAAGTATTCTGGGTCGGTCATGCCAGAGAGATTCAGGGCTGGAGAGCCAGAACATCGACCTGAAGAGCTTTGCTAGTGTGCATGTCTAATGCAACCCAGTCTGGGAATACTGCCAGTCTACTGTTACTCCACCAGTGGGGTTTATCACATGCAGACACACACACACATGCCCACACCCACACACAGAGAACCAGAGAGAGAGAGGGAGTGTAAGACAGAGAGAGAAACAGGGCTTTGTGGCGTGTCACTGATCTCGGCTAGCATGCACGAACATGTCCAACGTAGCCATGGCCTGCTTGTCAAAAGTCACAAATATGCGGCTCTCATCCTATTATTTTGTGTCCTACGTACCGTGTGTCATCCCACAATGCTCACTGTCGTAAAAAAGGCCCCCGCGTTGCTGATGCCCGACAGCCATGTACGTTATCTGCAGAGACATGAGGGATGTGAACACACCAAACAAGTTTGTCAAACCAACCAACGAACTAACCAGGATAACAAAGACTCAAAGAACTCATGAAAGAGCTTGTTAAGTAATACTTATGTAAGATTTCAAGTTAAATATTCAAAGGATCAAGCGGTGCCAGCTACAATGAGTATTTGTTGGGTTATAGTCGTCTTTGACGTCTATAGCTGGTCTTGGATTTTGGATGCATTGGTGTGACAAAACAAGCTATTTAAATAGCTTTGGGAAATTGCGAGGATCATTTTATTGTCTGGAATGTTATTGACCAAGGGAGAGAAAAGAATTTGCTTGTTTAGTTGGTGAGGAAAATAACCGTCGGTTGCAGCCTTAAATCATGGTTGACATTGAGCACAAAACATGCAACCCAAACCACTTTTAGCATGATTGGGAGCAAAAGAAACCCTGTTGCAAACTTACATGTTGTGATGCAACTCCTCTCAAAAAGTCAAAAGATATATTACACTCTCCTTGTGCAGCTAGTCTATTCACGCATAAAACCGAGCCCCTCTCCCTCAAACAGCCTCTTGAAGAAGAATCTCTCAGTTTGAAAATACATCTTCACTTTGAGAGTCTGAATCAGTTCTCAGAGAACACACACACGTATACTATCACAAGCCTCAGAGGAAGAGTGAAACATTAAAAACATGCAATGCGAGATTGGTCCTTCTCAATATTTAATCAAGATACATTTCAAATCTAACCCAAATGTATAATCATGACAACTGGGGATTGAATGAATTCGTGCTTAATTGCACACAATATTAGCTGGCCTGAATGTGTGTGTGTGTTGTAGCCAGACTTTATTGTATTTGTCAAAGGTAGATCAGTATATGTTTTCATGCTGTTAGATACTTAATCACAACACTTTTAAAACTGGAAGTAAAAGTGTGAGCTTTACAAATGAAAACACAAGTCACAAACTGGGGGTGGAGTTTGAAGTACATGGCCATTTGCCAGGTAGGGAGGATCAATGAAAGGATGGTTGCATTGTGGGAAATGTAGGATTAAGGGCTTTTGGAACCTATACTGTGGGGCAAAGAAAAACTGGACACTGCGACCTTTGCTGCTTTGATTTTTGCTTCTTGGAAAATGCCCATCACAAATTCATAAGTACAGGTGACATTTCATCTGTGTTGACAAACAGTCCAAACCTTAAGGTATCACATGAAATGATAAGACAAGGAAATCATCAACTTTAAGAAAAATAATTGTCATGTGGGAACTTCCTCAAGTTTGATTCTTATAACTAATGCAAAGTTATTTGATGGGAAGTTTGATATCTCCACAAAGACAATGGTGCAACTCCGCAAATAACAATTGCAATTTTTTTTAAACTACAGTATACGTATGTAGTCCTCTGCGTATTCGTATGTTAGTCTACAGTGTTTACCGTGTAACATGGAGTGGACGTCTCGCTGCTGTCCGACACTAACGTTCTCACTGGCACACAGACCTGACCTAGAATTGCTACTTAGAATTCGGGCTAAACCATCGCGCTGGAACGGGGGGGAGAGACGACAGGAAATCTTGACTGGGATGTAATGGAGTAGGACCAATGGAAAGCTCCGGCGAAAGGGGGGAGACATATTTCTATTTTATAATGTTGTTCCCGTGATAATGTTGTGATTTGATTTGTGCACGGTATGAATCCGTCGTTCGAGGAAAAACGGGATTTAAGATAACATTCCAGGTGAGTCTTCCTTTTCGTCAAATTCAGGTGGAAAGTGTCGGTTCCACAGCTCAGCCTCCTGGCAACGGGCACACGCGGGTCCTCCTCCCGGGGACATCTCACTCTGGTATCCGTTCTTCCCTGCCTCTGTCCCCGAAGGCTGGCTAGCGAACCCACGTCGTGTCTGGTCTGGCAGACAGTGAGCATCCTTTCCACCGTAAATGCCGATTCCCCCCCCTGCGCACCAAAAGCGGATTATTCAGGATGTTTTCAGCATGGTGTAAAAGCCGCGGAGAAATATTGGTTTTTACCCCATTATACCGGAGGACCGCCCGTGCTTCGTGAAAATGAAAAAAGGATACAATGCAGCATGCATGTTGTGCATTCTTCGGGACGTACCACACCGCTGGTATTGTATTTCCTTCATTACAAATGTGCTTGATATGATTTATAAACGCGTAGCGACATTATAGGCCTCGGCTGCTTGATTGTGTCGGCCAGCCCTATCATCTGCCGAGCGATTTAATTGTTACATTGCTATCGGAGCTAGCAGAACTTGAAAATGAATGTTTGCATAAGGAGGGCCTGAATTGTTTTATTGGCGGACAAAGCCATGAAAGGAATCTCATTTTGTGTTTGATTTTTTTTCCTCTCTGTGTGTGTGTGTGTCTGAGAGCTTGTGGCCGACGTCGTTGTTCTCGCTCTCAGCCGCCGTCCAGTGCCTCCCTCTTCGGGGAAGACTTTGTTTGCGCTGGCCGACGCTCCATGAATGCAAGTGCTGAAGTCCTCCCTTCCCCCCCACTTCTCTGGCGAAACAGGAACAACTTCTTTTCGGAAAAAAAAAAAAGTTCCTGGAGTTTCAAGCGCCATGGAATTACTTTGTCCGCCAAGAGTTGTCCAGTGAGGCGCTGAGATTTCAGGGGGGGGGGGGGGGAAGTCTAGTCTGTGCAGTGCTTTACGGTTTATTTGCAGAGTTTTAGGTTCGTAGATGTCCCTGTGTGTATTTTAGGACGACTTCCTCGAGGAGGCCTGTTTGTGAGTAACTTGTGTGTCTTTGTGCTGTGTTGCTTTGGTAAGACCAAGAGAGCAAAACATGGCAAAGAATGTGTTGACTCTTTTAGTTTTTACCAATTTTATTCTTTAGCTTCAATTTTTTTTGGAATTGACTTGCGAGTGAACAGAATCCACAGGTCCTATAGTGTGAAAATGTTTAGTAAATGACACCTGATGGCAAACAGATGATAGTAAGTGTCCCTAAAGTCATTTCTTTTTTCCTTTTAATAAAACATTTAGCATGCACTCAAAAATGAACTTGTGGTAAAGGTGTATTCTGCATCATTTTGCCTCTATGCTGTGGGTTTTTTTCAGTGGCTTTTGCGCTTTGTTGCAGTTTGCATTCTAGTCCTGTAGCTGTTATCCAGAGCGGCCCCCTGAGTTAGCAGGTAGGGGCCCCCGGTGTCTCGTCCGAGGGCCGTCGTAAGGCTTACCTGCCAGTGGCTGACATTGCAGCTGTTCCGGTTGGTCTCTTCAATTGCTGGGCAGACACTGCTGTCTTCCACAGAGTTGCATCTGTTGCACAGCCTTTAACGCTACGTTTTTATATTCATCTCCACTTCTACTCTATTTTCTTTTGAAAATATCGAGGTGTCTCCTTTTCACTCCCACGATGGATATTTGGAGTGAAGTCCTCTTTGATGCGAAGACGCGAGGAAGCTCTCGGTAGAGCATCATACGCTGTTTTGTCGTCCCTCATGTGCACAGCGGTCGATAACTGAAGTATAAATGGGTGTCCGGGTTAAAACAAGGCGACTAGACACTGCTGCTGTGAGCCCCTAATGACCTACGCTTTGCGCCGGTCGTGTTTGCTACATGTTGGTCTTGTCAACACGACTTGACAGGAGACTTGAGTGCTTTTCCATGCCATGTTTCTTGTTTTGCGTTTCACCCGATGAGCAGAGTTGTCTCCTCTCTGTTTCCAGGTGTGAATGACTTGTGGCTGTAAGGCGTCGTGAGTGGGCCAGGTTCCTGCACAGCCTCGGTAGCCTGACTGCTGGGAGGAGTCAAGTGGAGAGCAGACATCCGTGCCCAGGGGACCTGAGGCCTGGTTCTCCATATGAGGCCCTGCTGAAAGGGCAGGGGGGCTTCTGAGGTAACCCAGCTCAACTCTTGCGCTTCCTTTTTTTTCTTCTTTTTTTTCTCACTTTTATCACAGAGTTTCTTTCATACAAACACACCGACCCTGTTCTCAAAAGCGCACACCCATGACAGACGGCACATAAATGCTGTTCTCTCATCCCCATTTTTTCGTTGCTTTAGTTCTTATAACCAAAGGTCGAAGGCTGATTTTATAATAACCGTAGTTTGGAACGGAAGAAAGCCGATAGCCACGAATCTGGCGATGCTGCGGCCTTGAGTGAGCATTGTTGGAATATGTTCTATTTCTTTACTGTTCTGTGGCCTTTGACCCGCCGGTAGTACTTCTGAGAAAATGAACTGATATGACATGAGGACCACTTGTCAGCTTGCTGTAAAATCAGCTGTTCCCCGGGACGGCAACGTTTTAGCCCACATTTTCTAATGTTATTACCAGAACGATACATTTTTGCATAATATCTAAATATCTAAATAATAATAACTAAAACAGAATTTAAAGTCTGTCGTGCATTTTATAGCTGGAGTGCACTGAGTGCCAGCGATAGTTTGTAAAACCGCCTAGCTTCACCAAACCGATAAGTGTGTGTGTACGACAGTCAGTGCCTGATGCAAAATGACTGATTAATCACGTCTGAAATCTCTATTTACCATTTCACACTAGAGTGAACTGAGTTTTTATCACAAAGGGAGTAGTGAACGAGTGAACAAGGCAGTGATTTTGGACACAGCCACACCATGTGTAGCAGAATGAAAGGGGACTGAAATATATCCGTCCGCCATGTTTTCTACTGTAACAGTTCACACATCTTCCCCGCTATCGTGTTTTTAAAACGGAGACAAACTTTTCTTACGAGCGGGTGCCATAACTCGTTAGCGTAACACCGCTCTGACGAGCGCAGGCTCCCCCCCTGACATCCGTCACCATCTCTTCGCCGTGTGCCCGTGGATGTGCCCACGTTGACGGCGGCGGTCTGATGAGAGAGGCCTTGAATATGAAGCGGTGGCTCCTGTACAGCCGCTCTCCGTGCTCGGAGGGGGGGGGGAGAATGACCTCACCGCTTCGGTCTGTCAGTGCGATGTTTGGTCTCACTCTCACATCTGCGCACGCTGAGGACACAACACGCGGTCAGGGCCGCTCTTCCTGAGAACGCCGTCCGCACTGTTTATTTATCTGCTATCTAATCCCAACGCGTGTCAACCAAAAACCACAGTGAGGTGAAGGGCGCAGGGAAATGGATATTGATGTAAAGCGGCAGAGGATTTATTCTTCTCTCCTCTTGTGTGTGTCGGCCTCTCGTGTTTCCATGCATTTGTTTGCTTCATGGGTTTTCTAATTAAAACTCGCACCGCGCTCGTGTTGTGTATGACGTGGAGGGAGAGTCCGTCTCTCTCCGTTGCCTTATTATGACATCTTTTTTTTTGGGTACCGGTTTGTACCTAAACTAAGTAGTCTACATTCAGCAAGTGTATACTAGTGCTTGGTGTTTTGAGTAATGATTTAAGGAGTTTAGTTCATCAGCTGACCGACTCCTGCAGTAATCGGGCATCCATTGTACAGTAACTGTGTGGTATTCCCCAGGGAGCAGGAAAAGTACTGTTTGCTTTGTAACCATCGAGGGTTTGAACTAGGGCTGGGCGATATGGCCTAAAAATAAAATCTCCGATTTTTTTACAAAAAATCCGATTCACGATTTAAATCGATTTTTTCCCCCACAAATTTTTGCAGATGACAGAAGCTGTTGAAAACAATTTTTTATTTTATTTTGTGATGATTTTCCCTCGTAGGTTGATAAAAATAAAGTGCAAACAAAACCTGAACATTGTAGAAAGGTGCCTGTAGTATACAAAAAGTATTTGGTCACTCTTTTGTTTGCCTGAATCATTTAAATATAAAATTAAATTAAAGATAACATTAAATGGCATTAAATAGTAGCCTTCCATTGTAAACAACTGTGCAAATGTAACTTTTGACAGTAAGCTTTTCTAACTGAATACACTGATACAAACACAGCATGAAATAAAATGTATGTGACCCTTTACCATTCACATTTTCAAAAGTCCAACATCTGATCTAACATCAACATAACATATTGTGCACAGTAAATAAGTGCATGTAAACAAAATCAAGTGCATTCACAACATAACCAACAGTATTAAACAGTAGTGCATGTTTTTTCTAAATATTTTTTGCCAGGAAGACAGCGTCGCTTGTGCTCCCGCGGTCCTGCTCCCTCCGCAACACTTCTCCCACTCGGCGGCATGCCTCTGTTTGAGGCTGTTTGTTCTGTGTCAGATGACACGAACCCGAACCATTTCCAGACCACGGAAGACACATTCTTCCCTCTCTTAAGAACGAGAGCTTCACTGCTGGCCGCCATTGTTTTCGTTTGTAAACAATGCGCGCGCACTCAACTACGGGAACCCAACGGGGGGAGGGGTGGGGGCGATTTTCTCGATTTTCAATAAAACACATCGCCTTAAAGCACACATTCGAATTAATCGATTAAATCGATTTATCGCCCAGCCCTAGTTTGAACGTTAACATTTGACTCGTTTGGCAGTTTAGAGTGATGTTAAAATATTGCTGTGACTTTACTGAACTACTGTGAATAAAATACAATTATGTCCAGTTTACTTTGGCGGCAGGACATGAAAATATGTAAGTATATGTAAGAAACGCAGACGGAGAATTCACAAACTATTCACAGAGGGAACTTTCTCCCTCTTTTGTTTTGCAAAATGTGTATTCGTTTCCCTGTTCCACGAAAGACTGGCTGAACATATTGACGAGTTGATTTCTGTTTATTGATTTATTGATTGCTGCAAATATTATCCATTTTCCCTGCAAATAGTCGAAATAGGCAGTTTTTACGTTTCTTTAAATTAGGCTAAATAGTGATCTTATCTAATACATTAAATCAGCATTGTTATGTATATATACAGCATCTGTATTAAATGAAATGGACAGATTTGACAAATCCACATTAAATTCAGTTTCTATCACCGTTAGTATAAAATTGTGACCAGCCAGTTTTATAACGCTTCTAAACACCAAATAGTTAAAATCACTGGAGTTGCGTTGGTTCTCCGTCTCAGCCAATATCTTGATTTCAGGTATTAGAATTAGAATGCAGAGAGCGAAAAAGGGGAATCCCTAATAAATCATAAATGTACAGCACTTGTCAAGGACCAAGCTTCACATTGCAGAAGCAACACAGGACCAAACACAATAAGATCAAATGGGAGACGATACAGTACAATGTGATTACATTTAGAAGGCATACCCATGGATAGACGATGGATGGATATTATGGTTACATTTAAGTAACACAAAGTCTTCAATAAGTAAAGCCATGTTTTTTAGGGCCATGGACACCAGTTCTTTAAAACCCAAACTAGTGTTGAATGCTTTAGAATAGATCAAATGACAGAAATATCTATTACTTCATTTACAGCCGTGCCGTGCAAAATGTTCAGCGGGGCGACCAATAAGTGCGGCAGTTGTTTTCTTTAGTTATTCATCTGTCCAAGATTGAGCAGTCATGACTTCGACATGTTGTAAAGATACATTATTATAATAATAAAGGAAGTTGGCTGCTGGACGTCCTTTTAAACCAAATCTTTTAGGACTCTAAGGACTCCTTTAGTAGTAAGTCTTCACAGCTTAGTGTGCCTTTCCCCAAATAGTTACAGCTATAAATATTAATCTGTTTTTTTCCTACGAGCTGTATTTCATATCTCTTGGTGTAGGCGGAGGTCTCCGTCTGTGTGGATGTGCGGTCGGATAGCTGCCCGTAGCGGATCCTCCGGGACGTGTCTGGCTGAGTCAGAGTGTACCTATAATTCTGCTTTCGTGTTTCTCTGCTGTGCTTGACAGCTACTGCACCGACACGCTGCTCCTCCCGCCCTGAGGGGAGGGGGTCCTCTCACACCGCGCTGCTCTCAGGTGGAACCTCAGGGGCTACGGTGACCCTCGGTCACCCCAACTATCTAAAGCTAAGAGCTGCCGGATCGGCTGGTTAGCCTGCTGTAACCAGCCGAGGTTGAGGGCGCAAACTGCAGTCAAGCTGGAGTGTTTTGAATTGAGATTTTGGCTACAACGCCTCCTGGGATTTTCTGTTGCACTCGCCATTAGTTTGAACACAAGATTTCCGATTTTCTGCCATTTGTCAACGTACCATGAAACTGTGCATGGGACACAACTCAAGGATTGATTTGAAATCAATTTGCTTATTTTACAAACCAGCGGCGAGCATCCATCAACAGTGTTCTTTGACGACACTGCCGGTGTAAAGTGAGAGGAAGCTTCTGGTACGTTCTAGTCCTTTATTTTCCTGATATGTAATGCTGTACTTTGCAGAAAGTCACATTAGTTTGTGAGGAAAGAAACCCAAAGCGTTACAGATTACAGTATGCAGCAGTGGTTTATTTATAAACGAGACTGCTACAAACGGTTAAATTAGTTTATATCAGATTTTACGATTCTAGCTTTGCAGCCATTTTGCCAGCGGTTTGTTGACACCTCTGTCGTTCTGTTTGCTAAGAGAACTGACTGCCTGAAGCCGACGCAAACGCTGTTTCCCACTCACCTGCACGTAATAACAGTGATCAATATGATGCGAACAAGCCACAAACTACACGTAGTTTTCTTCGTAAATCAGCAGGGAACTCCCAAAAGCATACAATATTGATCCCTAAGGCACTAACGCTAACAAGCTAACATCTGTTGTGATTCCTCGAGTGCTCCAATTCTGTTGTTTTTGGTGTTTTCTGGTTTGCTTTTTAAATATTTGATTATGTAGAGCAGATCCCCTCCTTTCTGCTTCTGCAGAGTTTAGTCCTGGATGGTGTTGAGCTGCCTGTTGGTTGTTTAACTGCAATAGTTAATAGCCGACTTTCCAAACAGTGCCACACCAAAGATTTAACCTGCTTAGATCTCATATTCATCCTCCATGTTTGTGGTTTTTGCTTGTTTTCTAGTCATTTGAACCATCGCCTTATGCTCATAAACAAAAGGAAGTTTATATATTTTCTTTGCCTTTCAAACACCTCGAACGTAATGAAAAACAATCATATTTCTCAAAACACACAGAGCCTAAATGTATATTCTAGTCATAATTGCGATACAAAAATTGTTACATTCCCCTCCAGCCACCATTGCGTGTCTTGAGAGCAGCTTTTAGAACCATACAGCCGTACACGAGGTGTGACTGACAACATCCTCGCCTCCTTCACTGAGAAGATTAGGTGTTGAGAGTAAATTCAATGCGTCTCTGATTAATGGGCAGATTGCATTTTTTTCAGCCACTTAATCTTGGGTTACACTGGCACTACAGTGTATACTTTCTACATTATTATGTGGGTAATAGCTGGGCAGACACGTCTTGTTCCAGAGCAGTTCATAGTTTCAGAGGCACGCAAGCTCAGACTCATGGGAGCAGCAGCTGCCATAAACTCGTACAGCAGTTTGCACTGCATCTCAGCCACTTTTAGGACGGCTAACTACTGCCGCATGTGGGTGTTTCCATGTGCAACAGTATGAGTATGTGCATGTATATTGCTCTGTGCCTGTATATCTAATTTGGCAGGTCTTAGCCAGTGTGTTTAAAATTCCACGGGAATGACACACACACACATGCAAACTGGGGTAATTCAGGGACACAATCGGGCTCATATTCTCGCCAAAGTGCTAATTTTGTTGTACGATGGGAGAAGTATAGTCTGTAGTTTTCTGCTTTGACTGAAACGCGTCTCTGCTTGTTTGATGTCATGCCAGGTCAGTGGCGTCGACTGAACGAGGTCTGACGGGTTGAGAAGTCGCTTTCTTTAATGATTTAATGTGCAAAAAAAGTCCTTAAAATGTCTTTCTATTCTTGCCTAATGCTCTTAGTGCTATAAACGGTGCTTTTTCTCAGTGTTTGTTGTATTGACGGCTGCTTCTAATGTGGGTATTTGATGTTTCTGTGCTTGTTTGTTGTGAGGTTCCGTATCAACGCATTGCCACTACGTGTAATATAATGTTGCAGATAGAGCCTTTTTGACCATGAGCCTCCTTTTACGCGTTCCCTCAATGGTCTGCTTGGGGCCTGGCCGTTGGGATTTCCCACAATGCATTTAGCCACAGGGAGACGTCCTCCCAGCATGAACAAGGGAGGAATTTGGCCCGAGTGTGGTAGCGACCGTCGTGATGGAGGGAGGGAGTCACGGACCAGAGAGCATGGTCAAGGGAAGGGAGGAAAGGAGGGGTCTGCACAGAGGGCAGCAGACTTTCTGTTTGGCTGCTCATTTAATCACCAATCGGAGAAAAGAGAGTCTCAGCTCAGGCGAACCTGAGGTAAACCTACCTCAACCTAATGTGCATAAAATAATATTAAAAAAGGACTTAACTCTGAGGATCTAGTTCTCGCTACTGCTGCCATGGTCTGCTATACTAACAGTTTGAGATGCAAAGTTGTAATGTAAGAAATACCTGAATGTGCCTGAATAAAGAAGAAATCTGGCCGCCTCAGGACTGCACACATTGCATAGGTTTTTATCTTCAGAGGTCTGCTTCAGCTCTGTTCAGGATTTTTCATTCTGGCTTTTATTGCTCTCATATCCGCTACTAGCGCAGAAGAGAATTTAATGTTATTTTCCACTCAATTGTCTGAAATTGACCAAGCAGCCTAGTGTGTTTTATGTTTACGCTTTTGCAGAGTCCAAAAGTTGCAATATACACTATACTGTTTGTCTAATACAATCCAAAGTAAATGTGTTTTTTTTAACCTATTTTACCGTTACAATTTTGGCAACAGTCATTGTACTCTAAGCATTTGATACTGGTAAGTGTTTGATAATGGCACGCCCCTTAATTTGAACCCACGCTTGTCTTGTTGGATAAATAATGGCACATTGTTGCCGGTTTGTCAGTCTCTTTGTCTTGTATCGAGTAGAAAGGTGTGTGTGTGTGTGTGTGTGTGAGTGAGCAAGACACACCCACTTAGCCAGAGATCCAGAGACGCCGGGCAGATGGACAGAGATGGAAGTGCAGGGTGAAGTGTGTGAGACGGAGATCAGAGCAGGCCGGAGTGCTGAGTGCCAGTCCTGCTGTTGGCGCTGGCTGCCACACATGGCACGGTGCCCAGGCTACGCCAACAGATGTGTCACCAGTGAGTCAGCTGTGTGTGTGTTTCAGTGTTTCAGACACAGACACCCACCCGCACACTCTGTGAAGAGAGCGACTTGTGTAATAACCCCCACTCCTCCCCCTCCTCCTGCTACGGGTGAATCAGTATCCCACCCTCTTCCTACCCTTCTGCTTTCATTGCCACTTCCATCATTGTGATGGACACTGCTCTGCTTCTGTCACCGTGATATGATTTGACAGAATGTGACATTACACACATGTCGCCTCCCCGGGGATGGAGGGGCCTCGTCTGCAGACCACAGGAAAGGATGAACCGAGGGAGCGGGAGTCGTCGTACAAAGGCAGGACAGACAGACAGACCAGCAGAGAGACAGCTGGCACTAGCAGTGAGGGGTAAAGACTAAAACACTCATGGAAGGAAAAAAGCTGGGTGGAGACGGATGGAGATATGTAGCTATTGTACTTCGGGAGTTTGGAGACTGCAGAAATGTTCATTGTAAATATTTCTGTGGCTTGCAGCGCAGTCCTACTGTATGTGAGGGTTGTTCATGTGTGGCAGCCCTTGTTCCCGTCATGGTAGACGCATTTTGTCAAATGTTCACTCTGTCTTTAGTTCACAGCTCTATCTTTAGTGCAACTTAGCATTGCTAACATTCTGTAAGAACCAAGCGTGAGCCCGTGACTGCTGACTTGCAGGGTGCGGCATGTTGCTCTCAGGGAGCCACCGCAACAGGTGACCGTACAGGTGTTTCCTCAGCCAGGTCACTGTGGGATGGCCGACCACTCTTGCACGTTTTGTACTTTCTTAAAGTAGAGTTAATACTGTTTGTCCTGTATGTGGTTAGTTACTGCTTCACTAGTAGCCAGACAGGTATGTGTGGGAACTAGTTGTGTTCGAGGTAGAGCAAAGAGATCTTGTGAAACTACTTACCAAGCTGCCGTCCGTCATGTTGTAGAAACCAGCAAGAGCAAGCATGACTTGAAAGTGAAAAACCTAGCTCAGTGATGCAAACTATTTCCCTTCAGCATGTCCCTTCAGGCCCAAAATGATTATTATGAACATTGACATATCATGAATGTAAACAACAAACATAGCTTTTGTTGGTAGTCATAGCTTTCAAGCTAGCAAAACGTTATAAAAAATCACTTCAGTGACTGGTTGCTGGGGTACAACCAGTCTTGATGATTTGACTCTCTAAATAAAAGCAAAATATTTTAGTTGTCGATTCTTTATTTATGACGTTTCAGTTCTCAGACCCTCTTCAGGTTAAATTAATGATTCATATCACAAAAGCAAGCGCACATCGTCGTACCTCGTGGGAAGACTTGATTGTTGTCTCGTGCTTTTAATCCTATTACAAATGCTTTTTTTTTTTTTTTCTGCTTCGCTTTGACTTGAGACTTCATACGGTGGTGATGTGATTTTAATTCATATTGGGTCCATGTAAGTTATAGAAAGAGACTGAAAGGCTTTTCTGTTTTGAGAGAGCTGGCCGATGCTTCTTCAGACTGCACGGTTCCTTGCCGATGAGCGCTGCATTCTTGCAGAAAAAAACCAGAGGAGAGGTGGAAATAATGTGTCTGATGTTTGCTTAAACAAATAATGGACTCAAGAAATTGTCGAGATGGAGGCTGAGCAGACGGGGAGCACGTAGAGGAGCTAGAGAGCGAGAGCAATACTCCATTGTGACTGAACTGCAAAATAGGATTTGCATAAATAAGGCTGAAACAGCAGGCCTTTTTACAGCCAGCAGCAGGGCTGAGATGAGGGAAGAGTGTGTGTGTGTGTGTGTGTTTTGACTTGTGTGTTTTCCCCCCTATCTTTTTCAAATAATGCCTTTGTAGTATTGTTGGGTGAAAAATTCAACCCAGGGGACTGGGTTGGCAACAAGGTCTAGGTTTCTTTTCCTCTTATTTACACACCTTTTACCCTCAGAGGAATTTGGGTGACGTAGCAGGGAAGGTCTACACTGCGCTCAGCCGGCGTACGATGGCTGTTACATAAGCAAGAAATTAAATGCTCCCTTTTAGTGCCACCCGCATTCGAAAAACCCAAACCTAATTGACTTTAACTATTTTCTGCCCTCTCTTCATGTGGAACCTCGTATTTATATCAGAGGCAGGAAGCTCATCTTTATAGCCTCATTATACTGTTTTCCCATTGACTTGCATTCACGGCAGCTCTCCGTGTGTGCTGTGATAGACAGTTCAGCGTCTTTACTGGAGATAGAGAGGGAAAAATCTCTATGATTGCCTCGACGGTGTTTTGTTGTGCGTGGTGGGCTGCAGTGTGCACGCCTGATGTGTGTGTGAGTCTGTGTGCGTTCCTTGTGACAGTCATGTCAGCAAGCTCCCCAATTAGTGTCTTGTTAGCTTGCGATTGGAGGGAGCGGGTGATTGACGGGTCATGCTGTTTGCGTCAGTATACGTGTGCATGCTCACATTGCGCACATTTGTGTATGATTAGGGTTTAGGTTTAGATAACGCCCCTCGACGGCACACGTTGCCAGTTGGGGCTGGCCCCTCATCCAAACACAGCATGCTGGAAACTCACCTTTCTTTTTTTTAAACTGACCCTATACACCCAATGCCACTATGCTTCAAACAAAGTGCTTTTCAGATGGTCAAACGGAATCTAAAACCGCTCCTCTCTGTCTCATGATGGAACAGGAAAAAGAGGATTTCGTTGACGATTTTTTGCAAATAGCTGAATTCAAAAATCCAACATTCCCGCTTACTTCATGCAGGGATTGGCCGGGTGTGCAGAGCTGGAACAGTAAGCAGGATTTGAATTTCTCCCTCAAGCTCTCCATTTAAACATATATATATATTTTTGAATGTACGAATGAGGGAAACGCATTAAATGAAGACATTAAGTTTAAAAGTTTGTGTCCATATCGCCATATTTGAGCAATTCTTGCCCGTCTCTATGACAGCAGTCTTTTTGTCCAAACCTTTTAATGTAGCCGTTTGGAATATCTCTGCACATTGTTGTTCTCAGACGTGATTGGACAGCATGTGGTATGAACGAGTCTTATTTAAGCATACCACGGCCTTTAAGCACACCTAGCACCCACGCTCACCGATGTCCTTATTAAAAACAAAACTCTAATCACTTGTTTATTAGCTCTTTTTGCCCACACTGTCCTGTTTTGTCCTGGATGTTATTATTGACTGTTTTGGTTCAGAGCAGTTGTCTGGCAGGTCTTGTCACTGTGACTTACCCGAGTCAGTCATTACAGTCAACAGAAAAATCAAATGGCATCTCAGTTTTCTGCCACTTCCTGCTTTCGTCCTCTCACACACATTCTCTGACTTCCCATATTTGAAAGTCTGCTCTAACAAAACTCCAGCAACGACGACTGATGGGACACGAGCAGACAGTCTGTTTTACTGTCGCCGTCAAATAATTTAGACGCAAAGTTTAAACTGTGACGACTATAGTTTGAGCCAAAGCACTTGTGTGACATTCCGGTCAATTTCTGTGTGCTGTGTATCATCACCACTGCAGAATAACTCTCACAGAAAATATAATTTCCACAGTTGTGTATCAAAGCATGTTGTGTTGCAAAAATATAAACATGTCATGTCACCATAATAGAGGTCTTTCAAGCTGTTCCGTTGTAAACGCGCGAATCGCAAGTTCGGCAGTCATTAATCTGCCCATGGCTCCTCTGAAACGCCCACTCCTGTACCACAGAGTGTGTTAAGGTTGAAAGGTTCGTCTAATCAGTGTAATTTGGACACACAAGGCTCCTCTGTCCCTGTGGAGAAGCCGGCCTCTGCTCGCGTGCAGTAGTGATATGTGGGCCCTGCTGGTTGTAAATCACTTCCCCCTCAGACCGGCGAGTGACGAGTGTTGCTGCTGTAGCAGGAGTCAAGTGTATTTGTCTGGTTCGCAGTGACCCCTCCCCCCCCCCCCCCAAACACTCCACCTCCTTCTCCCCAGGGGGAACTCTGGAGCCAGTTACAATGTTGAGTGTTTTTGGAAGAGCTCCTAAATATTTTCAGGATGACAATGTAATCTGACTGACTGTGCTGCTCCCTCGAACAGGATTCTCATGCAACTCTCGTACCAAACGCACACAAAGAGAAACGCACGGCGGTTAGTTTGGACCAGTATACTGTTCTCCCACTCCATCACCACACTTCACTGTTTGCTGCACTTAGTACTTATAAAGGTAACGTGATACAGTAGCATCAAAGGCTAACCTGACTGATATTGGGGTTTTGGATGTGTTTGGGCTAATACCAGGATTGATATTTAAGAGTTTTTATCGATCTAGCTCCATGAAACTCAATGTAGTGTTGAAGGCTATGTTACAAACGCATCGGTTTTTTGTTTCTTTTTGCCAAAATATGGTCCAATACACAGATTCAGTTTGTGCCATTAGCTGTTGCAGTTGGTCCCTTGTCATTCTAAGCACACAGAGGTAGATGGAGATATTACTGTTTCTGTTCATACTGTGCAAATAGCATTGACCCTCTGAGACCCATGTGTAACATTGTATCAACCCAAAAATATCTGATATTATTTATTATTATTATTATTAACTCCCATGCTTTCACTCTTGCAACATGTGGAAAATGTGAATCCATTGCTGATGACATGAATTAAAGCTAAACGACGACACTACGAAAGAACAATGACCAACTTTTAACAACCACCTTTCAAGTCTACAGAAGTAGATTGGTAGTAAAAAGATATTGGGTGGTGTGTCACTTTAAGTCTGTTCAGACTGTGGCCCTCTTTTCCACTTTTGTTAACTGTTCCTTTTCCTCTCTCTCAACAGTGTGCCCAAGGGCCGTTGAAAGCCCCCTTGGGGGAGTTTCATAAATACACAACGAGCAAGAAAAGACTTCTGGACTATTGTTATCATCTCTACACACTTTCTCTCACACACACACTTACATTCTCGCGCACAAACCACCCACACAGACCAGGACATAGAGAGAATGTTGGAGGTCCAAGAGGAGAGGCCAGCGGCGGCAGGTACAGCAGCGACACACTTCAACAAGAAGGAGCGAGGGAAGAAGGAGCGAGAGGAGGCCAAGGACGGTCGGGGGAACCTCTCCAACATCGGGAATCCCGCGCCCGGCTCCAGGAACGTGCGCGCAAAAGCGCCGCTCACGCACACCGGCAGTCCTCACCAGCTCATCACTCCACCCTGTTCCGTAGTCCTGGGAGCCCCATCAATGCACTCCAATAGGCTGAAGAACTCCCCGTCCACCAACACGCAGAGGTGAGTGGACGCACACTGTGCGTGTGTGTGTGTGTGGTCCTGATGATTGTTTTACCAGCCCAATCAGCCAAACACCGATATGAATGTTGATTATGCATTTAATCCAGACTTTCTATGAACAGCTGCACAACTAGCAGAATTTAAAAAATGATAACGCACTATGTTAAACAGATGATTTTTATGGCTGCATAACATTGTTGTGACACTTAATCACATTTTTTTTTTTTTTTATCCTCTGCGTTGTCGTTTTGTACTTCTAACAGCTCGATGACTGAAGTACTCAGTCGTGTCTTTCCACATCAATAACATAAAGTACGCTTTACTGGGCGAGCGCCGGCTTCTGTCCAGTAAATAAACCTGTTGCAAGTGATCATCTCCCATAATTGAAAGATAAATAAACATTAGCTGTCAGTGTTTATTCACAGTTTGGAGCAGAGAACAAATACAAACACTCATCCCTCTGTTCAGAACAGAATGAAGTGAAAGAAACCGGTCTCTGTAGAACAGCGACTCACAGAGGCTACTTGTAATGTACGGAACCATTTTCTGTAAAAATAAATATATATTTTGTGCCGTCAGGCCAAGAGCAGATGCCAAGTTAAGCCGCTTTTTGGCTGATATGATTGGTTGCAGAGTGATTGGTGCTTCCCTCATGCCGGTTTTGGTTCACTCGTATCTGAACCGTTGCAAGGTGCACATTATGTAGCAAAGGCTGTAAAGCGGCATTTGTTGTCATACTTTATAAATCCCTATGGGGAAATATGAGCCATCCCAACTATTAAAGTAAAGTAAGCGAGCAACCGTCTCTAAAGCCGGCGGCTTGGTCTGTGGCGGGAGGCTCCATGTTGCTGAACATGTGTTTGATGTTGTGGTGTTGGTGTATACATGCTATGTGAACCGTAGTGAAACTGAGTTTTAGTTAACACAAACCTGAGCATGTCACTTTGGCCGTACCTGTGCTGCTTAGCAAGCAGGTGTAGGTCGGGTGTAATGCAGATCCAAGATCAGCTTCTGCCCATCATTCTTTAAACCGGCAAGGTCTTGGTGCATGCTCCAGAGCTGTTCTAGGGTCAGGGAGTACACTGAGGTTGGAAGTTTTCCCTGCTGACTCATGGTTCTGGAGCCTCTGGAAACAGCTGTCTGGACTGCCAAGATTCTGTGTGTCTGTGTGAACGTACAGACAGTGTGATCAGCTGCAACGGTGCTTTTTGGACATGTTTGCATTTGGTTCATGCTACTGGTACGTGTGTGTGTGTGTGCACATTAGGGAGAGAGAGACACAGATTAGGGTGTGGTAAGGGAGTTCTCTTCCAGTTGGATGTGTCTGAACTGAACTGCTCTCAGAACTGTAAGCAGCAGTCATTTATAGATGGCTTGTGTCTCTACTGTCTGTTCCTTCAGGTTTAACTGTGCACAAGGCATTTCAAATACCAATAGCTTAATATAGAGCTCATAGATATCCATACCAAATGCAATAATGGCATTGTGTTTACCAATTCTAAAACAAAAAAAGTTGTCCTTTCTGTCTCCTCTATTACTTTAATTATGTGTGATCGTTTTCTCCCTCCTCTTGTCCGTCAGCCCTAAACCTAAGACGGAGGCCATGGTACGCTCCCCTCCCGTCATGTCCCCCTCCGCTGCCACCCAGATAGACTCTAAAATGCCCAATCAGGGCAAACCGGGGAGCACTGGCAGCCAATCACAGCCCTCACCCTGCGACCCCAAGACCCTGGGCTCCAAAGGGGCTCAGAATGTGACCGGGGGGGGCATGGGGCTGAAGAACGGCCAGGGCCTGACATCGGGCCCGAGCTCCAAGGTCAAAGTCAAACGGGATCGAAGCGCCTCGGTGGAGTCGTTTGAGCAGCCAGAAGGTGGCACACCCACCAGTGAGGAGAAAGGTAAGTAGCAACCACCGTGGCCCAGTACGCATTATAGTGGCAGTCAATTCAAATCTGAGACTATGTTAAATGGTTTTATTCTCACCAGAATGGTAAAACAGTTGAACTAAGGCAGTCAGGCAAAGGTTGATGAGTTACTTGACGACGTCTTTAGTAGCTATCCTTTCACGCTTTGTTGCCAAACCGGTGACACTGCATGACTTTATTTTGAAAAGTGCTGCACGTAGAGATATTTATGTTCTCATTGTCTAGAGAAGGCAACAGTTGGACATCTTTAAAAATATACTTTCCAGTCACTCGCACAGATAAACCGAAGCCCACTGACGGTTGTGTGTGTGTGTGTGTGTGTGCGTGCGCGTGTGTGTGTACAGACAGTAGCAGGGTGAAGAGGATGTGTGTGGCAGAGAGGAGGCAGCCGTACAGTGGAGCTGACTGGTGCTCTGGGGGAGAAAGTGACGAAGATGACAAAGGATTCTTCAGTAAGTGTGTTAACGTGTTCATTCGAGCATTCTTAGAAGTCCCTCTGCTGATCAACTTGACTCATGGCAGCTCCTCCGTAGAACTACATTACCCATAGGCCTGCGCTGGTCTTAAAGCCGCGGTCCTCCCTCTTGTCTCTCTGCAGACTGTAACTCCAGTGACGCGAAGCCCCAGGACTCCGTCTCACATTCTACCTCCAATGCCGGACTCGGTCGCTCCTCCACACCTTCCCACAATACACTGGGAGGCCAGGGCTCGACAACGGAACCTGCCAGTGGCCAGAAACCAGGCACAAAACTTGTTTATGTCTTCACCACGGAGATGGCCAACAAGTAAGGAAGCTAAGAGTTACCATTCATGTGTGTCACGGCTTGTTTCTTCCATTAAATTGCAGCTCAGAAACGGTTCTCTCTAGCCATATTTTGCCACTTAATTCTTACATTTTGAGTGCACATATTACATGTGTACATGTATGTGTAGCGTATGCACTGTTTTTGTTACGTTTGGTGATTCATTTTACAGTTAAAACTTATCTCCACACGTTTTATATATATGAATGTGTTTATACAGGCCAATTAAATCATCTCAATACTTTGAACCTCCTTTTTTTTCGCGCAAGCAAAACACCCACAGACAGTGAAACCCTTTGAGGAAGTTTAGTTCAAAATGAAATGGGATTACCAACAATGTCAATTGCCTGAAGGTTATCTCTGTGCCCCTGTCATCAGTGGTGGTTGTTGTCTTTGATGTTTGTGTGTATGGCACTAAGATACTTGCTTCTCTTCCTTCCTCCAACGTTCCCGGCCTAAATCCATTGTGTGTATCAAGCATGTGTGTTTCTCAGTGGGAGCGTACACTTAGATGAACACTCTGTTGGGAATTGGAGATCAAAGATGTGGATGCTCAGTGGAAGTTTGTGTGTGTGTGAAATAGTTAGCTTAGTCTGTTGACCTTGGCTTTACCTTCGTAGTCTCATTTAGTGCTCATTCATCCAGCTCACTTCAAATGGACCCGTACACACACGCAAACGTATTGTGTCTGATGACGGATATCTGACTGTCTGCCTTCTCGTCCACAGGGCAGCTGATGCGGTTCTAACTGGCCATACAGAAAACATCATTGCCTTCCACATGAAAAACATCTCCAGCAGCAAGGACAAAGCTCACCTCCTCCTGGTAAAGACTCTCTTTAACGCACATGTATGCACGTTTATACACCAACATCTCGCATGAGAGTGTCTATAACTTAATCCTTTTTCTGTCACTTTCTGCTAAAGAATAATGCAGCAAGCGCCCTTCGGAATGACTCCAAGCCTCCCCAGCAGCCCCCGTCCCATGCTCAAGATCAGAGCCACCAGCCTGGATCCAAGCCGTCCTTACCGGGCATGGCAGAGCCGACCACACCCCAGCCTTCAAACCAAGGGAGCCAATCTGGTGTTCTTCCGCAAGAAGGGTCGTCCTCTGCAGGCATGGAATCCAAAAATCTTCCCGGCAGTAGCCCCAGCAACGCTATTGCTGCAGTTGACCAGGCCCCTGTCACCCAACCTGAAGCAGGCCTCGACCCTCCAACAGCAGTTGAGGGAGGGCAGGGTGGAGGCTCTGGTGGAGCGGGTCTGACACCCCAGCAGCAGCAACAGCAGCAGCAGCTGGCCCAGGAGCTGTTGAACATGGAGGCCAACACAGAGGGTCTGTCCCAAGAACAGTTGGAGCATCGCCAGCGCTCCCTACAGACCTTGCGAGATATTCAGCGCATGCTTTTCCCTGATGACCGTGATGCCCCACAAGCTGGGCCCCCACAGTCCCACGGTGGACCCCACGATGGCGGCCCTGATGGTGCACCCCGAAGGTCTGAGCAGGGCCCCTTACAGGCCATGATGGCACAGTCTCAGAGTCTCGGACCACCAGGTGGGCCAGGAGGACCTCGCCCACAAGGTCCACCCTTTGGCCCACCCCATGGTCCACCGCATGGTCCCCCCCACGGCCCCAGGGATATGCCCCCGTTTCCACAAGATGAAATGGGTGCACACATGGGGGGTCCAGGGGGCTGTGGAGACGGAGATCAGATGACTCCAGAACAGGTGGCTTGGTTGAAGCTACAGCAGGAGTTTTATGAAGATAAGAGGAAGAAACAAGAAATGCAGCACCGGCCACTTCCTCCAGACATGATGATGCACCCCCACGGTCCACGCGGCATGATGCGAGGCCCCCCGCCTCCATACCAGATGGGCCCAGGAGAGATGTGGGGAGGACCAGGTGGTCCACCAGAGCACTACCAGGAGCGCATGGCCATGGGCCCTGGACCCGGCCCCGGCCCTAGGGGTATGCCCCCACATATGCAGAGAATGCCTGGCTTCTCTGGTATGATGAATCCTGAGATGGAGGGGCCACCAAGGCCCGGAATGGGCTGGCCTGACGACATGCCTCCCCGTATGGGAGATGCACGAGGCTTCCCTGGAGGACCTGGGGGGATGTTTGGTGGTCCAGGGGGTCGTGGTGAGCGTTTTCCAAATCCTCAGTCAGTCCAAGAAGCAATGTTCCACCAAGGTATGGGTGGAGAGAAGAGCGTCCCTCCAGGGATGATGATGGACATGCAAAGGATGATGGGGCACCAAAGAGGTGGAATGGAACCTGGTAATGGCATGGGCATGTTTCCCAGAATGCCCGGTGATGGTCCGATGAGTCCGTCTTCTAGGCTCCAGGGGATGGGGGGAAGGGAAATGGGACCTGAGTTTGGCATGGGGCCTGGCCCTGGGCCAGGACCTCATATGCACCCTGCCAAGCTACGAGATCCCTCCATGAATATGAGTCCCGAGGAGATCATGAGAATGAGAGGAGGTGGAGGACCTCCAATGGAGAACATGGGTCCACAAGGCCGGCCCATGCAGGGTCCACCCTTCCCTGAGCAGTCACAACCAGGAGACTTTCCTATGGGGCCTGGGCGGCCCTTCCCAGGGGGTCCGGGAGGATTGAGGGGTCCGCATGTAGACCAAGCCTTTGGTCCAGAGCACAGATCTACACCAACAGGAGGCAATGGCCGTATTAACCACCTCCCCCCTGCCGGTGGTCCTTCACAAATTCAGAGGGGCCGCAAGCCAGCCGATCTGAATGTCCAAGCAGGAGGGGGAAACTCTCCCAGTATCAACCCGCTCAAGTCCCCTCCTCTGAGGCAAGTGCAGTCCCCCATGATGGGCTCTCCCTCTGGAAACCTTAAATCCCCTCAGACGCCGTCCCAGCTGGCTGGCATGCTCAGTGGTCCCACAGGCCCCAGTGCCCCTCCACCTCCCCCAGCTTCAGCACCAATGAAATCCCCCCACTCCATGATGGGATCAGCTGGTGCCTCTCCTGTTCACATGAGGTCTCCTTCTCTTCCAAACCCCTCTCCAGGATGGGCATCCTCACCAAAGCCACCCATGCAGAGTCCCGGAGTACCACCTCAGGGTGGCAAACCTCCCCTCGGTATCACCTCACCAAACATGATGGGTGCCATGGAGCAAGGTACGAGTCTCTTTCATCCGTTTCCTGTTAAGCAGCACCTGTTTCTTCTTCTTACTTCATCGTTAATATAGATTTTATTCCCCATCTCTTTTCAGTGCATCTTTATTAAATGTAATATTGTAACAGTTAATATTGGGATGTCTTCTGTAAATGGTTTGGAGTTTATTTTTATTATCTAGAATATCTGTCAGAATTAGTCTACAATACTGAAAATGCAAATAAAGAGATGTGGAGGCTATTTATTAAGTGCATCTCTTTAAGTCGCCACATCTGTATGAGGGGTGGGGTTGGGTGGGTTATGGTCCAGTGGCTCCCTCTTGTGGCCACAGAATTAAATCTCACTGAGCCTGAAGGATCAAATACTATTGCTACGTTATCATTACTGATAAAAAAAACAATCTCAAGCCTCCACTGCTAAGATTGATCATCTCTGTCACATCTGTTCTTTCTCACCATGCCCTCCGCTAGGTGGTAACGGCCCTCCCTCAGCCCCGCCTTCATCAGGGGCTCCATCTGGCCCCATGTCCCTACCAGGCAACGTTCAGTCTGGCAGTCCGTACGCCATCCCCCCTGAGCCAACTCTATCCCAGAACCCTCTCTCGATCATGATGTCACGCATGTCCAAGTTTGCAATGCCCAGCTCCACCCCACTCTACCATGATGCCATAAAGACTGTCGCCAGCTCTGACGACGACTCGCCCCCAGCTCGCTCCCCGAACCTGCCTTCAGTAAACAATAACGGTAAAACATCTGAAATGTCTTTTTCTTTGTTGTCGGATTCTAACTTTCAATTGCACCCACCTTAGTGCATGTGTAGAATACATAATCACTTTTTGTCGTGCATTTGCAGGTATGGCAATGAATCACCAAGTCAACCCACGTATGATGGGACCTGGAAATGCTGGACCCATGTCTGCCCTCAGCCCTCTGGGCATGAATCCAATGGCGTCCCAGCCCCTCTCCCATGGCATGCCCCCACAGATGCCCTCTCCCAATGCTCCTAATATGGGCCCAGGCATGATGCCTCATGGCATGATGATACCGCCAAACCCCCAGGACCCTGGTATGGGAAACCCCCAAATGATGTCCCAGGGACGCATGGGTTACCCTCACAGAGGCCAGGGATACCCCCTCACCCAGTCCCCTTCCCAGCAGGGCCCTTTCTCCCCGCACAACGGTCCTGGTCCCCAAGGTTTCCCTGGCCATCCCATGGGCTTCCAGGGAGAAGGGCCTATGGGAGGACGGATGGGGAACATGCCTCACGGAGGAGGGGTTGATGGGGGCATGTGCAAGCCCAATAACCCCGGAGGGCCGGAGTTCAACAACATGCAAGGTGGATTCAGTGATGCGGACCTTCATGAGGTGATGAGGCCGGGAGCATCTGGCATTCCCGAATTTGACCTGTCCAGGATAATCCCGTCAGAAAAGCCCAGTCAGACTCTGTCTTACTTCCCCCGAGGTGGGGGAGACAACCCTGGACACCCTGGGCACCCTGGACATCCTGGGCACCCTGGACACCCCGGGCACCCTGGACACCCTGGACAGAAACCACCACACCCCTCCGGCTTCCCCATGCAGGGCATGATGAGCGATGGTCCACCGAGGATGGGGATGTCCATGCAGGGGATGGGGGGGATGCCAGGGGGGCCCGGCGGGGGAATGGGCCCCCAAGACATGCCAATGGGCAACCCTGGTCACAACCCGATGCGGCCCCCAGGATTCATGGGCCAAGGCATGATGGGCCCCCAGCACCGGATGATGTCTCCTGGGGGTCCAGGAGGGATGATGCAGGGGAGACAAATGGCCCACCCAGGCCCCGGTGGCTCACCTAACATGATGATGTCACTGCAGGGCATGGGCGGCCCTCCACAGCAGACAATGATGATGGGGGGTCAGATGAGGCCACGTGACATGGACATGGGGTTCAGTCCGGGCCCTGGAATGTTCTGATCCTACAGAAACCTTGTATGTAGAATGTTCTTGGACAATACACAAGGATGGAATAAAGGTGATGGTGTGCTCAGAAAACTCTGATGAACTTGAGTAAAGGAAGTATAATACAGGAGAGGATGTACCCGGAAACGAACAGAACGGAGCTAACCAGTCACCGAGTAATGTCCTGTGGGAACTATTCCAATGGAGACTCGGGACAGGCCCAGATTGGAGTACTTTTGCCACAAGAACATTTGATTTTGACTCATGAACTTCAGAATGTATGGGATTGTTGTGCATCAATTTTGCAAAAACTGTTCTTGTGTTTTTTTGATTATCTGACTATAAAGATGACTTTCAACATCAAAGAGGAATCAACGTAACTCAAAATCAGCGTGGAGATGCTACAGTATATGTCTACTTTTTTCAAAAAAAACAAATGTCATGAAAGTGGTATGGAACAAGAGAAAGGAATAAGAAGAATTTGTGCTTTGTGAAGACTTTAGTGGAACTCCATCTTGTCTCTCGCTCCATTGTTTTGACTGTTTCTGTACAGTATATACGTGAGTGCGTGCGTGTGCTTGACAGACTGTATGTTTGTGTGGTATGTATGTGTCTGTATGTATAGGCATTCTATCAGTGACCTCTCAACTCCTCCTACCCAACTTTCATTGGGGGAGGAACGCCCCCTAAAAATACTGTACTGTTTACCATGGGTGGGCTATTCGAATTTTAGTCTATTTTAATTTCCTTTGTAACTCCAGTGTATAACAAACCAAACTATGACCTCATTAAGATAATAGTATTATTAAAAAAGCACAAACATGGACCGTCTGCAGAAAGCGTCTTCTTTCTACCATTGAGAGCAACACAGTGAGGGTCCTGGCAGCTTTGCAGCACAACGATAACCCCGGTCCAGATGAACATTGGACTCTGTGCTCCAAAACTTTCAGGACTCAACGTTGGCCAGCGTGAATAACACCGCTAATACCCAGATGTGCTTTGTGTGTTCTTGTCCCCGTTTTTTGCTTTTGACTCTCTTGTTGACTCTGGGTAATAATCATTCCCACAGCAATAATCTCCCCCAATGGTCAGCAGAATGGGACAGGAGTGGCTGCATGCCACAGCAGGTATGCCAGGTATCATAGAACTAGAGTTAGGTAGATCTGGTACAATTTTTAGAAAGGCAGGTGTGGCGTCCAGAGGGAGACACGCGGAAATGTAAACACGTACTGATAAACCATCCAGCTGACTTCCTCTCTTTTCTCTATTGTATAAGCTTGTCATGTGTTTCTCCATTGGCTTTGGTGCAGAACAGCCTCCCAGGGCTGTGGTGATGGACTACAAATAAAAGATATTGTTTTGGTACATACATGTTGTCTATGGAGTGTGTGTGTGTGCGCGCTCGTGTACAGGTCCACATGGCTCTTGACTATTCACGTCTTGTCAGTCATGTGGATCAGGTGGTGTCTTTCATTCTACACGTCAAACCAGTTTACCAAAAAATGAGCTCGAAGGCAAGGCAAGGCAAGTTTATTTGTATAGCACATTTCAACAACAAGGTAATTCAAAGTGCTTCACATAAAACCATTAAAAGCATCAAAACATAAGGCAAAAGAAAAGGAGATTTAAAAACAATTAAAGAAACGGTGTAAGAAATAAAATTCAGTAGTAAAATGCAGGAAATTGATAAATATATGAATTGAATGTGGTTCAATTAAAGGCAGCAGCAAACAGAAAAGTCTTCAATCTTGATTTAAATGAGCTGAGGGTCTCAGCAGACCTGCAGCTTTCTGGGACTTTGTTCCAGATATGTGGAGCAGAAAAACTGAACGCTGCTTCTCCATGTTTAGTTCTGACTCTGGGAACAGAAAGTAGACCGGTCCCAGACGACCTGAGGGGTCGGGATGGTTCATAAGGTAGCAGCAGATCAGAGATGTATTTTGGCCCTAAACCATTCAGTGCTTTGTAAACCAACAGCAGGATTTTAAAGTCAATTCTTTGTTGGACAGGAAGCCAGTGCAAAGACCTCAGAACTGGAGTGATGTGATCCACCCTCCTGGTCTTAGTGAGGACTCGAGCTGCAGCGTTCTGAATCAGCTGCAGCTTTCTGACGGACCTTTTACAGAGACCTGTAAACACACCGTTACAGTAGTCCAGTCTGCTGAAGATAAATGCGTGGACAAGTTTTTCCAAATCCTGTTGAGACATAAGTCCTCTAATCCTTGATATATTCTTCAGGTGATAGTAGGCTGATTTTGTAATTGTCTTGATATGGCTGTTCAGGTTGAGGTCTGAATCCATAACTACACCTAGATTTCTGGCTTGGTTTGTGGGTTTTAACATCAGTGACTGAAGCTGAGCGGTGATTTTCAATTGTTCGTCCTTGGTACCAAAAACAATTACTTCTGTTTTACTTCGAATTACTTCGAACAAAGAGAGCAAGTCATACAGAGCAGCAGGATTGCCAAGTCGACATTTCACCATGAGGTATTCAGCAAGAGCTGCTTTCGGAGGACACCACACTTACAAAATAGGTGCAAGCACGTTGATGCATTTGAACTCCACTAAACTAGTTGTGCTTTAGTAATCCCTGTTTTAAAGTTTTACTTGGCTGGTAGGAATAGTACAAAAAGAGACTTAATATTGATTTGAAATCTTTATGAGTCACCAATGCAAACCTTTGTATTTTAAACAGCAGCTCACAGGACAATCCCGCTGATGAGGTACAATGCGTGTTATTGTAACACAGGTCTATATAATGGGCAGGTATTCATGTATACATTATACTTTGGTCTGATGGTGCCAACAAATCCCCACAAGAAGGCAACCTAAAGTTTCAATCTTAACACATACCGTAGCAGAATTATCACATTTCTGCAGATTCTACATGGTTATGAGGACATTCGCTAATGTTCAGTCCCCGAACATTAGATCCAGTGCATGGCCTGATCAGTGTCTCTTGACGAATGAAATGATTGAATGTGAAAGATTTGATTGTGAACACAACCAAATTGGCTGAACAATTGCATCAGCAGTCAGATTACGGCACTGGTGCCACATTATCCTAAAACAAGTATCTCCGCAAATGAAAGTATGTATTTGTCATCTGCTTTTAAAGTTTAGAAACGGGGCCAGAGGTTTCGTTGACCATAAGAAAAACACGGAGCCTTCATCATCCAGACACACAGGTTAATTGCATACAAACAGACACAGATATGCCAGAAGTATCCGATATCACGTCAACACTGTTTGGCTAAACTATTCTGCGCTTGTCTATACTTGTCAATAAGCCATAACAATTAAATCCATCTACCTAAACGGACCATTTTACTGCCTTGCTTACATGAAGAGGAGGAACTATGAAATAAGAGTGATGTAAACTAATGCTGTAATCCAGGACTTGCATACAAAGCTTTCCCTGGTGACGGTGGCTGGATGGCGTGAGAGAGGAGGCTGTAGAAGAAACAGAAACATGATGTGTGGTTACTGTCGGCGTGTAACGTCACGGATAGCACTGCGGTGAGACGTGAGTTAACGGTTCAGGGTTCGGTCAGGCTCTCTGTGCTGTTACAAAGTGAGTGGTAGGCTTCAGCGCTCAGGGAGTACGCTGAGAGGACCTGCTTGAACTCCTCCAGGGGGCAGTAGACTCCACTACAACCCGGTATGAGTTGATCCTAGGAAGAGATAACCAACTCAAAGTAAAACACAAAAATAAACATGCAAAAGCGTCTCAAATGAACAGACACATTGTCATCCCCCTACCTGGCCTATGTAGGACACTTTAACGAAGGGCTTCTTGGTCTCCTGGTGTTGGTGCAGCTCCATAGTGATATCGGCAGCAAATGGTGGCCACCTCATGTCAAAGATGCCCAGAGCCATCAAACATGGGATCAAAGTGGTATCATGTGCGGAGTACAAAAATAGCTTCCTGATGGAGAGAGAATATTATCAGTGGAGCATTTAAAAGACCAGACATAATGAAGTTTGTGCAAAAAGAATAATAATGGGTGAGTCCATCCAGAGGGGTCCCACCTGTCTGGCTCTGGTAAGGTGCCCTCAAGTTTCTTCTCAATGTTGGTTAAGAACAAGTGCAGCAGGGGTCCCACACACAGCTGCAAGTTCTCCGTGCTAAAAACAGAGCAGGAGAATTAAACTGAGAACAAATAGTCGACATAAACATAAAAAAAAGCCCCTCCTCTGTTTGATCTAACCTGCTGTTGTGTCCATACACGTGGCAGATCATGTCCACAGCTCTCTGCTCCACTGTGTTCCTCCAGGTGTCCAGCTCTGATGGGCAGGCCAGGCCGTGCGCCTGTTAATGTGCAGAGACTCGACACAGTCAGTGTCACTGAGCAACACAAGCCTCATAAGGAAAACCAAGACGGCTGAAGATTTGCCACTTTTTTTTTTTTTTTTTTTTTACAGGGGCCACCATCTTGGTTATGAGATATTTTCGACAGGTTTGCCCGTCATCATAGTTATTTTCCAAAATGGTGTCTATTGTGGGCAACTCACAATATAGAAGGTGTCAGTATTGAGCCGTGAGGGTAAAGTAGTCGTAGCTTTTAGGGTAGGGCTGTAGTATTTGGTTTAAACAGTATTTGGGGGAAACAAATTCACATCATGCTGCATCTGTTATTTTTAACTTGCTAGAATGTCAAGAAACTTGATGAACTCTGTCGTGGAATTTTTTATTTTGCATAACTAGCAGCTTTGCCAGGTGGCCGCCTCCAGCCAGGTCCTCTCAATAATCCTACGTTGTTCTGATAGCGTGTGGTGAGACCGAATAAAAGTCACAGGAATCATGATGCGGCGGTGTCACCTCTCTGGCGACCATGTCGTCCCTAATGAGGATGAAGTCGATGTGCTGGTGAGCGGCGATGCCCAGCGCGCTGTAGATGCTCTGCAGGTCTGCTGCAATGTCTGGCAGAGTGGACGACTCTGCCCAGCGGTGGCTGCACAGAACACACACAGCGTCAGCCACGAAACACAAGACGCACCGTGACAACCTGTCAGAGGCATCGCAACTCTGGATTCCAGTTTTTTTGGGGGGGAGGGTAGCGAGTGCAAAGGAGGCTGTGAGGCCTGCTATGAAAATGTACTTTACATACCTGGCAAGGATTTTGAGCAGCTTGCATCCCCGGTAGTTAGGATACAGGGTTTCAGATGCTGCCTCCGTTGTTAATATGGGGACAATTTCTTTACAGAACAGAAGATTACAAAAAAAACAGATTCGATGAGATCCAGAAAGGAATAACAACATCGTGCACATGTGGCTTTCTAAACTACCTGTTTGTTTTTGCAGGAAGAGCCCGGCTACCAGGCACTTGGCAGATTCAATGGTCCTCAAGATGTTTGTGGAGCGCACACTAAAAATGGAAAAAAATAAAAACACAGGTCATGGAAGGCGGCCAACTTTAAAAAAAGTAAAGCATTTAGGGCTGATGTCCTTTGTACTGCGCTTATAAGCACAATGTATCAAAACTGTCGCGTGCAGGAAAAGTGCAAGTGGCTGTTGCTATCCAACACTTACTAGACCTCAGCTGTGCTAAAGGTGGAGCTGAGGAAATGGGTCTCCTCAACGTATCTCCTCCGTAGCTTCTCGCCCAGCTCATACAGCTGCTGCATGCCCAATGTGGTCAGCTGACCGGGGAACGTGCCACCCTGCCAATGGCGACAAAACAGGATCCGGTTATACTCACACATGTGGCCTAACAAACACAAACACACGCAGGAATCCAGAGTGAATGTGGTACGAGGATGGCGGGAGTCCATTGTTGTGGGGATTTGGTTTTCTAAGCTAAATCCAGCGCAGTAAACCTCTTTAGCGAAGCAGCTAACTCAGCGCAGGAAACTCTCATCTCTACGGACAGAGGCTGGCAAACACATCTCGCCGGGAAGCTGTACACGCAGTTCAGCAGCATTACAGAGAGCTGTTGAATGAATGAAGCCGCTTTCACGTCATCTGTAAGGCTTTGTAATGAGTCCTAGAGGCCACTAGAGGGGGGGAGCTTTCTCAATCCACAAGGAGCTTCACATCTATGAAGCAAAAGAACATCTAAATATACAGAGATCAAATAACATTAAACACCAGGCCTTTGCCACGGCATGAATAAACTTGGCAAAGCAGAAAAAGCCCAGTAAAGGTTCAACTGTGCCAGATTGCTCAACGTCAGAGGCGCTGTTCCAGTTACGACATGTTTAAATGTCTGCTCCTCCTCTAAAGTATCATCACACAAAGCCGAGAACCGACTGAACAAGATGCTGCACCTGAATTTGTTCCTTCTGTTCTTATCTGACCACATTCGATCACCACAAAGCACACCTACCTTCAGGACGTTTTGACGATAGCTGTCTTCTACAGGAGCCGGGGGTCTCGGGCCCCCGTGAAGATCTGTCACTTCATAGTTAATGTGGGTGTGTGCCGGAGGCTCCAAGAGTTTCGGCACCCACTGGACCTGGACCCAACAAAGACTTGTTATACAGAGATCATTTTTTTAATGTACACGGGCACTTAACGAGTCGAGGAAACACAGAAAAAGAGTTCTACCTCCATCACGCCAGGTATTGACTTTAGCGGCGTTCGAGCACCATGTCGGAACAGGACTTGGACCAATTTGAGTTCGTAGGGAGAACTAGGATTTGTATCAGCGGAGGTGCAACTGGAAGCCACCTGGTCCGACTCAGCTCGCTTCTGTGACCACAGCATTGCACCGAAAGCCACCGACACTGAACCAAAAACACCTGCTTTGGTCCAAAGATTCCTCATGGCCTAGCTGTGAAACAAGGTAGCTGAATTAACTACACACGCATTCTATGTGCATCTACTATATATACGCTGCATTAAACAAGGTTTACACTTGTTTTTCACCATGTTTTAAGTATTTAAATGTTGTATAAATCAAGCTCTGTCCCCAATCCCTCTGTAAAAACCTTCAGAATATAGACAAGAATGACGAGGAGATTTCTGGCTTAAAGTATTAAAAAAAACTAATTTCAAGAAAACAGCGTTTAAAGATATGTATTGTATATTTTGCAATACACTACAAGTGAATAGGATAAATAATTCACATCACTGTAAAACCTCCCCAGATAATTACTTACATTAAGACACTTAATTTTTGGATTACAAGTTTTCTCAAATTGTATGTTTAAATATGCAAATGAGGCATTATCTTATGCCAACTTTTGGTGAATTTAGGAGAAATAGATGCCTACAAATATAATGAAGATAATTGTGGATAAGAAATAACATTTATTTTTAACACTTGAAGGCACACAGTATATATAATAACAGGTGGTACTAACTTTGTTGTAACGTTATACCAATACACGCTGTTTTTTAATATCAAATACAATGTCATATCCACCTACCTCATGTATTTTCAACCTGTTGCATTAACCATTCGTATTTACTGCTCAAGTGCACACTGTTGTCTTACGATCTACAAAAGTTACGTTGTCGTGTGTGTGTGTGTGTGTATATATATATATATATATATATATATATATATATATATATATATATATATATATATATATATATATATATATATATATATATATATAACACAAACACATTGGGTACTTACAGCGGATGTTACGTAACTTCCTTACAAAAGGAGGACGTTAAGTTGTATAACTACATGCATAACTAGAATAATTGCATAAAATAGCAGCAGATATACTGTTTGTTTGGAAATGCTCATCACATTTTCTCAAATGTTAGCTATGCTGTGAGCTAACGTTATACTATGTGTTATGGACGAACCTGTAACATGTAACATCCCCTCAAGTCCAACGATGCCGTGGATGAAACGATCAGCTCTAACGCTTCTCTTCATATTCACACGTCAACTAGCTAGATCATGAGAATTCACACTGTCTCTTGCTGCCCATCAAACATTGCTTAAGTCGTTTCAATATGAACCCCGTTGCTACTAGAAGCACGTGAAGAAAACACGTTTCCACGCACGGCTAGCTAGTTTCACCACAGCATGAGGTCTGACCTCTCCACACTCCAGCTAACTGCACCATGACAACGAAGCTCACTCTTGTGAGTTAGCCAACTAAGCTAACAGCTAGCTACTTACTTTATGAAACGAAGATCTTTTGCTCCTCTCGACAGCAAATACAACACTCGGTAAAAAAACAGATTATCTTGACATGAAGCAACTCTTCCCACCGCTTCAAGTCAATGACATGTCAGGAACTGTAGGGTGGCAAATGC
Organism: Melanostigma gelatinosum; assembly: GCF_949748355.1. NCBI lineage: Eukaryota > Metazoa > Chordata > Actinopteri > Perciformes > Zoarcidae > Melanostigma > Melanostigma gelatinosum. The sequence goes on along the minus strand of NC_136643.1, from coordinate 13,846,382 downwards.
CGATGGACGTTGAAAGTGAAGGTGATAGCGATGTGGACAGAACTACATTTCCCAGTATCCACAATGGGATCTTTCCTCTTCTTATTTCTTAAAAGGTAGAAAAGATGCATCAAAGCGCGCTAACGCCATCTTCAGGTGTGTCTGCACGCCATTTGATTGCGCCTGAAAGTTTCTAATCCCAAACAAAGACAAAGAATATTTTCATTATGAAGATAAGAACCAGAAAATATAAAACTATTAATTTACAATTTTATTTGACTTTATCATTATAAGCTTTTAAATTATTCGTCATATAATTTAGTTTGGTACAGTAATAATAACAAATGTGTTACATGTGAAAGCTGCTTTGGGAGTAATGGCTTTTGAACTTTATCATTTTTAATTTGATCCTCCCTTATTACAGCAGTGTGAAGTCATCACTCTGGCTGCTGCTCTAAAATATAAGCTCTTTATAGCATGATCTTATTCAATGATAATAAGATCCGGGTAACTTTGCAGAGGTGAATCTGATCGGCAACAAACAAATAAAATGGCAGCATCTACTGTAGCTTTGCTTTCGACTCAGACCAAGTTGCATATTCGGGCTCAGCTTCCTGGCAGTGATGGCGAGACAGTCTTTGTTTGTGTAAATACTGCACATCCCCTGCAGTCTGTCCCCTGCAGGTCCTTTCTGGTGAGAACAGACTGGAAAATGCAAGTGGTGATAGGATACTGATCTAACAATGCAGGAAACCCTTCATATATGTTTGCTGTTCAACACCATCTTGTTTATTTCCACTTATCATTTAGTCCATAGCATTTCTGTATCAACCACAAGATTTTCTGAGCTCAGTGTTATTCAGTGTGCGTTTAATATATCACTAACATCTAACACACATGTTTCATCAAGATCAAAGAAGTACTTTAACGTTGAACATTATTCACACACCTTGAGGACAACAGAGCAGAATGTACAGTTGATGATTCATTTGTTTGTGATGAGTGAGTGATGACATTTATTCCATAAAAGTCTGCGTGAAAGAACCAAAAAACAAACAAAAAAGGATTCCTGTGTTTTTATAAGAATGTTTGCTGTGTAGGATAAACATAAACAACCTGTACAATGATTCTGCAAGACACCGGAAATGAAATAACATACATTCAAAGGTATCAACTGAAACATACATTGCATAGGGACAAATTCACGATTTACAACAATGGCTCCAGGACAGAAACTAAAAAGCACAAGTGCAATGCTGCCACCCAGTGGCTGGGTCTCCTCATAACAGCATCCGAGCAGGACCTCTTCTTTTTCTTTTCTCTTCAATCCCTCTGGATAAGGAATGTCATAAAACGGGTTACATTCTGCACACAAGACTCCTGTCAAATATATAACTAATGAATACAGTTGTATTCACACCTCTTTTTTAGATTGTACAGTGACTATTCTTGAGATACATTTGATGTTTGCTGACCTGTGTCGTGCAAATCAGCTGAGGAAGTCAACACATGGCTTCATCTAAATTTACAGTCTTTGCAATGGCTTTTTGAAAAATCTGTATAAAAAACACGTCATGGTAAAGAGATTTATTTTCACACTTGTTAAGGCACTTTACCTTGATTCACTGCATATGCGCTGCATAAAAACATCGAATTCATATACCGGCAAGCTTCACAGTTTATTGCATATTAAATCCCTGTTTCCTCTAAATCGCTCATCTCTCATTTATTTTTTTGCAGTGGCAGAACAAAACTATTGTAATTCATTGACGAGATTTGAGCCGTATTTAGCTTTCTAAAGAAATGGTTTGTCATCTCACACCAAGCATCACGTCGTTTTCACGTACATGTCTTTTTTTTAAAATCTCACTTCGTTTTTGGCTGTTAACTGTTTTACTAAAACATAAATGTGCAAAAGTCAGGTATCACACCTGTTACCCTGTTCACATTTAGAATTTTTTTTTCTTTTGCAGTTTGTTTTTTCGAGCTCTGGGACAGTTTGGGTCACAAACACTATCTGCTGACAGAGCTCACACATGTCAAGTTCACAGAGTCCACTTACAGATCTCACTGTCTCTTTCTAAAGGGAACATTTAGTCCATCCTCTATGATCAAGTGTTTGGCTTCAATGCCAGAGTTTGCATAATTAGCCTCACGCTTTGACCTCTTCACTCAGTAATAACACTCAGACTCCTCTTTGGGTCGTTCTAAACTCATCTTTCTGTCCCTTCTCTTTGGTGGTGAGTCTATACTGCCAGGTCATCCTGGCGAGCCCGGCTGCTGGTACCACTGGTCTTGCTCAGGCGGCGTTTGTCCTTACTGTAGCTGGAGTGCAGCAGCGCCGATGGGGAGCAGCTGTTGGGCAGCTCTGTGGGCACTTGGTCGTATCTCATAGCCGTGAAGTCTTCCTCATCCTCTAGGTTGTTGCAGCTGTGATGGCGCTCTGTGGCCAAGTTGACTGAGTTCTGCTGCAGCGCCATCCTGTTGTTGAAGGGATGAGATGCCATAGAGGCCATGGGGTTCATGGAGCTAGGAGCTGCCAGGCAATGGCTGAAGTCGGGAGGCGGGGTGCAGGAGACCGAGGGCCGAGGTGGGCTGTTGGGCTCCAAGGCCGCGGACACGGCCACCGTCACAGTTCTGTGGTTGCTCTTCTGCATCCTCCTGTTGTGTAAACACCTCCTGGCGCTCTTCCAGCTAAGGTGGTAGAGCTCCAGCGCAGAGAGCAGCAGAGACACACTGGCCACCACCAGCATGAAGATGATGAAGACGTTCTTCTCTGTGGGCCGGGACATGTAGCAGTTGACGGGGTTGGGGCAGGGCCAAGCCTTGCACAGGTACATTGCCCTGAGGAACACCCCATAGATCATGTACTGCACCACGATAAATGTCACCTCCATCACTGTGCGGATCATGATGCTCAGGATGTAAGTCTGCAGCAGCGCTCCTCTCAGGCGAATACGGCCAGTCCCATCAGATGCCATTCTTCCGCTCACCTTCTGCTGAAGGTATTGCTTCTCCCCCTCCAGGTCTCCTCCGCCCTCCCCTCTCTCCTCCCTCTGGTCCTGCTCCATCCTCCGCAGCTTCTCCTCCCTGCGCACAATGTGCATGGCGTGGCCCATGTAGATGAGGGATGGTGTGGAGACAAAAACAATCTGCAGCACCCAGTAGCGGATGTGAGCGATGGGGAAGGCGTTGTCATAGCACACGTTGGTGCAACCGGGCTGCTTAGTGTCGCACAGGAAATCGCTCTGCTCGTCACCCCAGGACGACTCGGCTGCCGTGCCCAGCACCAGGATGCGAAAGATGAAGAGGACGGTGAGCCAGACCTTCCCGACCGAGGTAGAGTGTTCCTGGACCTCCTCTAGGAAATTCCCCAGGAGACTCCAGTCCCCCATCACTGCTCACAGGCCGAACACGCACCTGAGACACAAAGACTGGAGCGGGAGGAGAGAAAGTGCGAGAAGAGGGTGCACTAGAGGTGAAAAGGTGAAGTCACTGAGGGGGAGAGTCGGAGGATGAGCTGAGCAGAGAGGAGGGTAAAAAAGGGAGAAAGGAGAATATCAGTCATAGACAGATAGGTCCTCTATGTTGCTGCAGATGAAATGACTTTGAGTGTTTGTGGGGCATCATAAAAATAGCTTCTCTGCCTGTGAATTGCTTGAGTACTGGATATCGTGGCATGAGAACAACCATTTTCTCATGAGCTAGAGAGAGAGGGGGGCAGAGGAAGTTCGGGAGTCATTGAAAAGTAAATAATGAGGTTGTTTAAGAAAAATTACTGAATAAATATATTATGTGTGGGTTTACATTCCCCGTGTCCATTTCCAAATTATGTATGACAGACAGACAGAGCGTAACAGGCCACCACAGGGCAAGTCAAAGCTAGGAGACTTTGTCCTTTCAATGCTGTGACCCGGCCTGAGCCGCACGGTCTCTATCTTGCCTGTGGCCCATGACCAGCAGACTGCACTCACGACGACACCAGCTTTAATGTCCCCTGTCCTCTCTGCGATAATGAAAACCTCCTACGCGCTGCTTTCTGGATCTATCTGAGAGCGTCGATCAGATCGCTCCATCTTTCCAATGTGTGTGTGTGCGCGCTTTCACCTGCAGCATTAGTGGGAGTTTGGGTAAGACCCAAACATGGCAGCGACAGGCTGGCGAGCCTCAGCCAAGAATTACCCTGTAAGGCAGTAGACCAGACAGCTTTATGAGTGCAATAACTGACCCCCATCACTGAGGGGTTAAGAAAACCCATCAAACTCCATTGAAGAGGGACCTCTGACATCTAAATGCATTATGTGCCTTTGCCTGCTGTCAACTCTTACTTTAGCAATTAGAGATCAAAGCCAGATTCATCATAACACACTGTTACGACGGCTGAAGGTAACAGTTTGACGGGTTTTTCCAACACGTCACACATCTGAAGCTACTGCCCTTCCATGGCAAGATTACAGAAAACATAGTAAACATTCCTCAAACGCTGTGTTAAGACAAACTGTTATTTAAATGGTGTGCCATGTTGGATATACAGTATAATCGCGACAATCACAGTGTGTGAAAAAAGCCAAACACAGATTTAAATATTCTCTCTTACCACTTCTCAAGTGTTATCCATAAGCAGTTGCTTCCATAAGCAGTTCCTCCCATTGTATCGTGCACTGTGCAGGGCTTTGACTTGCCTCACTGACACTGGCAGTATTATGTGTGAGAGATAGATGATCTAAATGACCCTCAGTCTGTCTCCCCCTCCCTCCGTGTCTCTATGAAGTATATATATGGCAATAAGATGGAAAATCAGAGCATTGTTCTCTTTATCTGTGAAGCATGGAGAGGCGGGATACAAAACACCCCCATCAGAATGTGGGAGAGGAAATGTTCAATCTCTGTCCATTGACAAGGCTGATAGGCCAATACATAGCATGGGAAAGTTTATCGTCTGACACTTGTTTTCCAGCATGCACCTAATTCCCGCTGAGGTCTGACTGGTCACAGTTGGAGACCAGTGGGATTGTCCCACTCAGGGGACTGGCTTAAAGCCCTCCTCGGATGAAGCTGATGATCTTTGCTGGAAGTAAATCACAAACAGGCAGAGAGCTGGAGGAGGAAGGGAGTGAGAGTCCTGCCAGCACAATAGCAGGAGGAACAGCCATGTTCTTATCAGCTAACACTGACAACAGGCTTTCCTCACCCGTGCAGACCCTGTTAACAACAATACATCTCCGCCTGGACGAATTTAAAGTTAACCTTTGTGATACTATCACATGCTTTTGAATCTGTATCATGATGGCTATTCACTTGGCATCACGTACGACACTCTGTAATGAAAATCCAAGTGATCTATGTGGGAGACAACAAACCTACGACTACAATGTGTTTATCTGCCATCTATTCCTGGAGTGGTAAAATGTGAAAACTTGAATAGAGGTGAGGGTTTACTGATCTGTTACTGGGGTGCTACAATGATGTTCACATCCTTTAGCAGCTATATCACTATGTAAGCATTTTACATACAATAACAAGTAATTTGCTCAAAATATACTCAAGTAAATGTATACGTATCAACAGTGAATCTACTACTTTTGGGACCCTTTAAAGTGTGTTGTTGTTAAAGTATTGGATTACCGTCACTGATGCATTCAAATGTAAGTTTTCATGTGGTAACTGGTCAACTTTATGCATGTAGAGTTGGCCACAGACTATAAGAAGTGACGCGTGGACTCGAGTTGAACCCTTTAGTGCGACATTTTGGCCGTCACCATCTGGGTTTTTGGCCTGCGCCATCTTGTTTTTCACATAACCAGAGGTGACATGAAAGGGTGGCGAATAAACAACGTTGAAATATCAAGGTTGACCAGCTTTACAAAGCAATTATCATGGTAATGAACTAAGCCCAGCCTCCAACACTGTATCCAGTTCTCTTTGTACATCCATGTTCGAAAACCGGAGGTTGCTGCCTGTTTGGTTATCTTAGTCTGAAATCAAGACTTCGGGTTCAGTGAGCTCCGTAGCGATGTAGGCTACTTGAGCATTTTTAGCTCAAAGCGGTGCTGTAGCTAAGCCAACATGCTAACATGCTCACATTGACAATGCTAATATGCTAACGTTTAACAGGTAGCTATAATGTTTAGGCTACAATGTTGATCATCTTAGTTTAGTGTGTGAGCGGGCTAACATTTGCTTATCATCTCTTAGCAGGCTGATGGGAATGTCGTACGTTTTGAAGGTATTTGGTCATAAACCAAAATATTAGAAATTAGAAAAAACACACATTTTGCATGGATGACAAATGAATGGACCACTGAAGTTATACAATTCACCCCAAGTTGAACATGAATGTCTGTACCAATTGACATGGCCCATCCATCCAAGAGTCAAACATTTCTTTGAAAACCATGCCAACCTTATGGTGAAGCTGAATGAACACCAAAGTCAGCAGGATTCATCCTCTGGGAACCAAAAATGCCGACACAAAATTCCATTGCAATTCATTCAACAGCAGTTAAGATATTTTAGCCTGGACCAGAGTTGTGGACTGAGCACGAGAAATGTCCACAACCAAATAACCTCCGCTGCAAAATACATTGAGTTGAGAGGAAGTAAACCATTTCTCTCTCAAATTTAGAGAAGTAGAAACACAGTCACAAGTGATATAAAGTGAAAATAAGGAACCAGGACCTGAACACTGTATTTAAATAGTTACTCTCCACCATTGGTAGTACTGTGGTTTGTCATCTGTAAACATACATACAAGAATCCACAATAATAATATAATACTACATATGATATATGATAATAATATAGTCGACAAAGTGGTGCTTAGGTCAACTGGGGTAAGGCTACATTGTTATCGTCTCTGTCTCCTTCCCTCGACTGCTTCTTCCTGTCCTCAGAGGAAGCAATCTCAAACATTATGATTTCCGAAGGACAAAAGGAACAAGGTGTTAAACGGAGTGGGAGGCGGAGAGGTTACAGCCGAGACGGTCCAGTCAATTTCTCTTCTTTATTAAAGAGCACCTTTTGCTGTTGGTTGTCTATCATACCTGTGGTCCTGTTGTTCCTCTGGCAATAAGCATGGATTTACTGGAACACATTGTGCCCTTTGCTGAGTGGTCTGGGTCGCCTGTAGACCATCATGGCTGTCATATTTGTTGATAATCGCCGTGGCAGAGTAATGGAAATTCTGGTTATAAGTTATTCAAAGCGGTGAACTGCGCAAATGGGGTATTATGCACCTGTGAGTTATTTTCTGTCTGACATTATATCTGAGTCTCCTTGTGCCTTTGTGTGTTCTGCACAGAGGAAGTATGCTGTTGAGTTAAAATATTTCCATGGAAACAAAGTGTTCGAGAGATATTATGACAAACTGAGCATGAAAGTCGACTCTGTAGCCAAGAACTGCAGTCATTTCACCACTTTAGTGTCATCTCAAACTAACTAAATGTGTACCGGTATTTATATTTCAAGTCAGATGTGCATGCTGTTATTCAGCTAGTCTGGACAGCAGCCAGGCAGCTCAGAGAAGAGAGAAATAGCAGCTATTAAACTGCATCACTGCGAAATGACGGCTGCTGCTGTGACTCGCCGCGGAGCAACAGGAATAAATGATGTGTGTTTGTCTCCCCCTGCAACAGAACAATAAATCCTTTGGTGTGTTGGAGCAGCCACAGTGTTGCCTTAGAGGGCAGTGACTGCGCTTGAAGAATCAGGACTGGCAGTGACTCAGGCTGGAGAAACCCCCTGGACAGAATGGAGGTTTTATAGGATCATTAAGCCATGTTTTTATTGCTGTACGGTGGCACATGGAGCAATGATTTCAGATTTATGTCTCTCACAGAATCATTGAGTGTTTTTTTATTTTTATAATTCAGTCATAACATAAGAGTGCAGAGAGAGACACTATTTCTCGGTTCTAGGTTGTCGTTTTTAACACTCAGGATAGAAAAACGTATTCTCAGACCGAATAAAAAACTGCTGATGATGAAATTTCTCTTTTCGAATTGAGTTGATGAGTTTAAAAGCTGAACTCTGCCAACAGTAGCTGGTCCCCCTCAGCCTGCAGTGTATCCACAGGCCAGAAACAACAGGGGGCAGGGTTGATTCAAACAGTCCATCAGTGACCTTTCAGCACTAAGCCGTGTTTGACAGACTCTGCATCCTCATAGAGGACCAGGATACACTGCCTCCTCTGCACTGTCCTCATAAACACACGGACAATTAGATGGCGGGGCATACATTTTCTTGGCCAGCTTCCCTTTAATTGGGGATGTTTAGAACAACATCAGTGCAGGAAAGTATTTACACGGCGTTGTGCATTAGGTACAATAGTGTTATTATGAGTGTCCGAGAGGATTTGCTGGAGATGAAGTGAATGCTTTTAGCAATCTCCCAAACAATCTCTAAACGCCGGCTTAAAAAACCCATTCCGTGACAAACGAATGAAATTGTTTTCAGTAGAAAGTATAACTCATTTATCTCCGAGGAAAATGTCTACAGTATTTGACATATTCTAGACCAGAGAGACACATTTGGCCACACAGGCTCACACTGGAGGGGCCTGAAGTTAGATACTAAAAGCTAAATTTGGTCGGCTGGCCTCGGGAGATTCTCGTGTAGGACAACTTTAGAACCACACGAAACCGATTGTTTGTTACAGATAAGAAACAAATGGTGTATTTGGACTTCGTGGCTGTATTATCTCTGCTGTGAGTGGATTACAATAAATGAATAGTCTTGAGAAATCTATTACCTGAGACATTCGTGTTGAGGTGTATTTTGTTAAACACCGCTAATGTCGCAATACCACCCCTCATGCCGGGAGTTTGATCCCTGTTAATGCTCTGGGTCCGGGAGATTGTTTTTTTGTTTCATTATTTCAAAATAAAAACTCACATTAATTGTGATTTTACTGCATCTCTGCTGAGGTGTTTATTTGACTGCACTGAAAAGACTAAAGCAGTTGTAGAATTTGCCAACTCAGTAGTAATGGCCGAGAAAATGGCCATACTGGAATATGCTATTTGTCGCATACTCTCTACTGTTATAGCTTTCAAACTACCTTATTCCTATTGTCTCATTGAAATATTGTTCAGATCCGGGAACTACTTAACCTTAGATATTCCATATGTACGCATAAACCTCCTATAGTTTCAGGTATTATGGACCTTTCAAATGGAATGAAATGTAAACATCCCTCAAGCGACATTCGTCAATTTCCCTTCGTGAGATGTTAAAACTTTATGATCTGAAGTTTTTTTTTTATCTCTCTTGAAATAGTTATTTTGTTTTATTTCTCACTTAATTGGTTATCTGACAGTTGTCTCTCTTGTATGCAGGTTGTGTGGTTGTCTGGCTAAATAAATGTTTTGTTGTTCCAATTTCTCTCATGAAAAAGATACTCCCCAATAAAACAACGCCACTGACGTAGATAAACTCTACATTTCAGCTCTTATTAAATGACCCCAAACAAAAAGCCCCTGCCAGGAGCTCTGTAACCAAAATATCTTTGCAGTGTTGTGACAGCTCAGCAACGTTTCAGTGGAACAGCGACAGCAGAGTAAGAGACAAAACATCAGACCTACCACACAACTGCTCTGGGCGAACACATTTAATCAGAGGTTGCATCAGTCTCAGCTGACATCAACAAACCCGACATACAGGATGCCAAACATACCCGGGATTCAGTTATTGTTATTTTCACTCTCCAGTTGATTGAAGCAGCTTCATGAGGTTATCTAGGATATAGTGGAGTGATTGATGGAAATATATATTTTTGAATTCGACAAAGTTCAAGCTTAAACGTGTCACAGCTCTTAAACTTGACCATAAGGGTGGATCCCAGTATGTATTGCACCAGCTGTTTAGCTGCAGGACTTCAGTGGTGGTGTGCGTATCTCTCCCATGTGTGCTGGGTTTACGAGCAAAGATGAGCATGTTTAAGTTTAGGGGTGAGTTAGGGATCCGATGCGGGATGAGGGGGAGAATGCTTCCCATTCATGTGAGTCACCTGTTTGTCACCGCTTTCGGGCCGGCATGGATCCAGGCTGCCATATATCAGTCTCACTAGCAGAAACCGGCGGGCCGATGTGCTGCCTGCTACCTTACATGGCTGTTTGGCTCTTCATCTGCCCACTACTGTACACAGACCCACAGCCCTGTTATGATCTATTGTTTAGCTGCATATGGCATTATACTGGAGCCCTCAGGCCAGACAGCTGCAAGGTGTTTCATGGAGGAAAATTCAGACTAACACTCTCCCGACTGAAACTCCGGGATAGCTGCTATTTCTAGAGGGTGACAGATTAAGTGCCTGGCTTGTTGTGATTTTTTTAAATTTAGATTTCTTTTATTTAGATCTTTATAATAGATGATGTAAAATAATTATTAGTCATGGACACCATATCATTTGATAAGTGAGCCTGTAATCTGTTATCTTCTGTTGTGAGGAATCTTTTCTCAAATTGTACCTGTTGTTTAGCTTGTTGTTTTTGATTCCTCTGAAATATAAAGTCTTTTTTATGACTCTGCGGATTCACCCTGATGTCACAGAGCTGGTTCAGTTTCAGTGATGACATGTCTTTAGTTTAAAAAACAACACAGACACAGACTGAATTTACTTTGTCTTTGATTTGTTATGGAAACTGATTTTTGGAATTTTTGTAATCTTGTCTAGAATCATTTGTTGAGTTCATTGCATCCGTTTTCTGAAGGCTATATATGGAGAGTAATTAAACAAATTCACCCAACCACTGTACAGTTCTGAGGTACTTCCACTTTATCTTAGTATTTTAAGTTTTTGCTACTTTTTTACTTGTACTCCACAGCATATCAGTTGGAAATATTGTGCTTTTAACCATACTATATTTATTTAATAGCTATAGTTACTTGTTACTTTTGAGGTTAAGATATTAAAAAACCCGTTGTTGCATTGGTAATAATAATCCAGTGATATAATATACAAACAACACTGACCGAGGCCATATTACCTGCATACTATACTTTTACTTTTGTACTTATTGCTGATAATATTCTTCCACTACTTCAACATTTTCATTGACACTGTGATATTGATACTTTTGCTTTAGTAAAGATTGTAAATACTTCTTCCATCATTGGTTTATACAATTTAAAACAACTTTATCAGTGTGTGGCTTTCACACCTTACGTGTTTATTTTCCTTCAGTTCTCTTTATCCATTTTCCAGCATTCATTTACATTTTGGCCTACTGGTAAAAACATTTTTTGCTCACACATTTTGGAATGAACAACTTTTGCTCTTGAGACAACACAACAAACAACTCCTCAAAGTGTTCAAAAAAAGGCCCTATGTTTTAAGGTCTCCAGTGCTGCACTTTGTTTGAATATATTTGTCTCTTGAGAGTTATGAGCAGAGAGGATGGAGAGAGAGAGAGAGAGATGAAAAGGAGTAAGAGCGAGTAAGGCAACAGCTGTACCTGCCGTGGAGGTCAGGGACTCGAACGAACACCAGGCTTCCCATTCCATCTCTTTCTCGCAGATTTCCTCGCTAAGAGTCCACTGCTGTAGTGTTGTAGTATAGGATGCTCACAGTGTTTATCTAAATGTCTGCATCTTTCACCTGAGTAAGAGTTGTAGCTTTGTGATAACTTGATGGCTTACCTGCTCTTCTGCTGTAGTCTGGAAGGCTGTTTTTCTGATCAAGTAGCGGCTCTCTATCCGTCCTCTGATGAGACAAGTCTTCCTTGAACTCCGTGGACAAATGGCAGGTGATGATGCAGAGATGAGCAGACGGCCACAGACTCAGTGCGATGTTGGGACAGCCTTCTTCTTCTTGTGAATTCCAACAGGATCTGGCTCTCGTTGACGGCGTCTGAGCTGAGTGTCGACCCAACACCAAACTGTTAGTCCACTCAAGGGGCAAGAGAAGAAAAGCAGGGGCATCACAAGAGTGATTCCCCCAACGGCCCTCCCTTCTGTCTCTCCTCCTCCATCTCCTCCTCCCCCCCCCTCACCCCCACCTTTTATTCTTACATCCCTGGTGCTCTATTTTTTGCTGGGAAGCATTCTTCGGCAACGGGGAAGGGAAGTGGAATTGTTTTCTGGGATCAATAGCGATTCCACTCAGAGTAAACTTCCAGAGTGCTCTTATTTACTGCGTGGTCCTTCAGGTTTACAGCGCTGTTGTCTTTGCTGTGTTCAGTGACAGGCATGGCAAAATTCCTATAATGCAAGATTTTGATACAAATATAAAATATAAAAAATAATATTAATGCAAAGACAAACTGATACAGAATGGGATGAATCTCTTAAAAATGTGTTTTTAGCTTTATTTTGGAGACCTAAAAATCCCCCCAATCTGGATTTCCCCACGCTAAAAATAAAGCAGTAGAAACAGAAGAAACAGTCATAGAGTCAGGTGTCGGAGCCACGAGATCTGAAGCCATCTGCTAAAGTTTGGGATGAGAGTCACAGACAAAACTCAAAGAGCTCATCCTTCTCCTCGTTCCGTCCTTCCCCCTCGTTTTCTCGTGTGCCGTAGGGGTGTGAGTTTTAACCCGGGCCAATCTCTCTGCAACGCAGCCTGCCTGCAGATACATAGGCTACTGCATTATATAAAGGGGATCTTTTAGGTTAGCTTTATCCTTGCTGAAGGGCCAATGTGCAGTCAAATGGCTTTAATTATGTGGCGAGGGCACAGGATGGGCACTCACACATGGACAAAGAATTCTAATGTACATTTACAAATGATATCACTGTAATGCCACATTGCATCGTTCTTTGATTTGACCATTGTTACATCTGTCTTCTGCTTATGGTGTGTCAACTTCAATCTCTGGACTTCCCTCCTATTCCTATATTAAAGTTTTGACTTTCAAGGAATAGTCTTGGTGAGAGAGGAATGTTACCACTCGCATGCTTGTCTGGTGAATTTGGAAGAAGCTGGTTAGCTTAGCATAGCTAATGTGTTTGGAAACTAATCCAAACCACAATGTTTACCGAATTTTAACCAAGTTGTTTTTGTGGCTAAACCTAACCAAACCTTCACTGTAGTGGTGTAAGATCAGGAAATGGTTTCATTTCTGGAACAGCTGTCTTGTCAATGTTGGTGTCAGATCAAGAAAATGAAAGACATATCTCACTGTTTATGTTGAAGGCTCTTTGGGTTTTTGAGAGGGAGTCAAGTGAGCTGTTTCTTCCTGTTTCCAGTCTCTGTGCTAAGCTAAGCTAATCGACTTCTGGAGGTAAATGGTATGTAATGAATGTATGGTGTCGTTTTTTTGCATGTAATTATCAGCAAAAAAGTGAATAAGTGCATTACCCAAAATGAATCCCAAACCATTCCTTTAAAGTAGTCAATGATGTGCTTGCTCTTTACTAAATTTTTCTTCCTCCTGCTGATGTAATGGTTTGCTCAGTGATCTGAATGGCTAAATTCCCCTCTCTAACCACTGGGCCTTTGACCACGTAACAGAGAACATGTTTTAGCCTGTATAAATAGCAGGAGAAACCAAACCAACCAGGATCTCATGACCAGCTCTGTCAGATCTCTGGCCAGGAACTATCTCCCTGCTACATCTGTATCCCTACTTTCTTGCTCTTAAAAGACAAAATGAAGCCTCTTTGTGAAGACCGTGTCAGAGTGCTCCGTCGACATGAACTAATGCTCAAACACCCTTTTCCGTCTTGAAAAGGTTGCCAGGCGTTGGTAAGAATTGCCAGTGATTTCCGAGTTTCCTTAAACACAAGCCCGTGGCATGGAGCACCTAACATCCTCTCAGTCAGCGGCACCGTTTAATGGAGTGTTTGAAGGGATGGAAAAGCTGTTACTAATTCCTAATTACATAGCCTTCCTCAGTTGAAAGTCCGCGCTGACGTTTCCATTGTGTTGCTCATCAAACTGGATTTGGAAGTGGAACTCCATTCACACAGAGGAACAGCATGAAGTGATTCGTAACAAAGAAGTGATGTTCCATGACTTCACGTAATCTCAGCACTTACAGCTTCTCGGCGATGCCAGAATGAGGTCTGATGAATGTGTGTTTGTGTGTGTGTTACGGACAACTCAAGAAAGAGGGACAACTGCACGTGTTTGTGTTTGCCCCTGTGTGATGTGTACTTGATGGAAAAAGCCCACACTGCCAGGATGCATTAGTGTAACCCACGCCACCCGCCCACCAGCCTGACCCCTGCCTGCTATTCTGCTCCTGATACAAACTCATTTCAGTCCAGGCCTGATGGACATGTGCTTCTGAACGGCCATCCCAACCTCATGTAAACCCTGCGACTCATCTAATCCAGGAGAGACACAATCTTTTTTTTTTTTAGCTGAGGTGAACACATATTCGCTCGTGGACGTCAACACAAACTAAGTCACTGACAGGCCTGACCCACAGCACTAGCATGTTGTCGTAGCAGACTTCCTGTCAATCCGACACATTTACTGTACTTTGCGTTGACTGTCGACATGTGGTCATGAGTCAAAAACATCCTGTTTCTGTCTCTGTCTTCCCTCATATGTTCTTTTGAGTTTTATTAATATACATATATCTTTTTTTACATCTTCTTTTCTTTTATTCTTTTGCACAATTGTCCTCTTGTTAACATTTTCCTTGTTAAATCTTTTGCATAAATGAAATGCTGATGCTCGCTTGTGTGGGAAAAAAGAAGAAACAACGTAGATCAGAATACATTAATTTCTTGCAGAAGCTTTCAAGTCTGGTTTTCTTTTCGTTTTTAAACTTTGCTTTCATTAAAATGAATTCAAGTGATAATTCTCAAGCACCGAGGTGATCACTTTCTTACTTTCTAAATCGAACGCCTCTATGCATTTCATTGGTGGATATCTTCCTAGAGCACAGTTTGCCTCTGAATCAACATCTCTAGAGGACAGGCCGACCACATGTAAACTACAAAGCATCTATAATAATTTACTTACAACTTTTAAACATTTTAAACTGTTGACTAATAGATTCCTGGAACGTGAACAAAGTGTTTGAGGTGTCTTCTTAAAACATTCGGAGGGGTAAGGCTGGTGGTGTTCTATATTTCTCCATACTTTTAAACTTACCATGTCTGTGAACTTGGCTCTGAATAAAATGGGTTCAGGGCCAAGGGAAGTATTTTCAGCTCTGCGTGTAGTCACCCAGCGCTACAGTGTGCCTCCATTGATATGTTTCAGAACAACAATAGAGTTCTACGACACAGAGGAATAAGGCTTTGACTACACCGGCAATAATTGTTAGTGCGATCAATTAAATGTCAATTTAATGTCAGTAGTATTGAACTGGTGAACAGTTTTTTGAAGATATCTCTGGTCAGCACAGGACTAGTGACACAAACTGTATGAGTGTCTATTTGGTTTAAGTGTAAAAGAACATACAGCACCATCAATCCCTTCTCTCTTCTCATCAACATATTTACCATTCATGCCCGGTTATTAATAAAACCAGTGCTGACAAGCCGACCCAGAGAAGCGAGCCTGTGTTCATGGGCAACAATTGAATATTCGTGCTGGTTGCTTATTATAAAGTGACAAAGCTTACAAAACAGGTGAGGGATTGTGTGTCAGGCCATCTGGTTCCAACACTGTCTACATATTTAGACTGATGCTATTCTGACCAGCTCATCTTTGACCCTGCCGCTGATGGAAAGGCGGTCCCAGACTGGAAGCATTGATGATGACGAGCTTATGAAGGCATATATGGGCCACACGTGCATTACTGTGTATGACCCACATAATGCCAGGATAATATCTGGATATTCAACCTGCCGATTTTCCCCCGATCTGCGGCTTTTGTCAGCGATCTCCAAAAACTGTAAACTCAGCATTAGAAAGGCTTTAGTACAGTGCAACTCTAGAAAACACGAGTGTGGTTGGTCTCCAGGTCACCACAGAAACTCAAACATGGTTGCATGGCTAATCTAAAGTTTCAGTATTCGGTATTATGTTATATATATGTTTTAATGCCCAGATTCCTATTTGTTTTACAGCGTTGAGCTTACTCTGCTTACTCCAGAGGCTCAGTATAAGGCTGAGGTCTGTCCCTGCCAACCATCAACAGTGATGAATGAATTCCATTGAGCCGCATCAGTTTCGAGGTCTTGGTATTGTGCGTGCTGACTCACTGTCACAGCTTATTGGGACACATCAGAGCCATTCTTGATTTTAGTTAGAACCTCCTGCACATTTCTTACTGTGACAAGTCAAAATGTCTGCTGTGAAAAGAACCTGTTGGCCCCAAATATCCAGTATCGGTCGGGCTGTAGATAAAACCTATTCATGTTTTTATTCCAACCGTTTTCATAAGGTTACTGTGTTTCTTTGTGCAGGGTCAGTAACCGACGGTTTAACAAACTGAAGGCAAACAAAAGCTTGCACGTTCCTCCTTCGCCCTACTAAGAGCAAGGTCATCACGATATGGAGAGTGCCAGAGGAAACATGGACTCTTACTGCCATACTCCCCCCCCCCCCCCCACCCGTCACCACCGTGGAGTTACAGCATCCCAGTGTGCAGCAGCGGAGAAGGAGCGACCTAAACAAATGCAGGAAGAGGGATATCTACAAGACCCTTCACCCAAGACAACCAACTAACTCAGACATGAGGACAGACGGGTCATGTGTGCCCGTGTGTGTGTGTGTGAACAGATTGACTTTGTCCAGCGCTTATGTTTTATGTGTGTACGATGATTGAAGACAGACATGGGGGGTATGTGTGTTTATGTGCCCGCCATACATCCCTGAAAACAAACAGTGAATGAAAGGACGGTATTGTTCATCAGGTCCAGCAGACGTGCGACATGCAGCCAGCGGCCAAGGGCAACGAAAAAGCCATTCATGGCTCTCAAAGAGCCTCTTCCTCCTCACTGAACCTTTGACTGGAGTTATTCTAAATCAAATTAATACAAGTCCAGGATTTACAGACGATTTGAGAAATTGAATAAAATCATGAATGGTTGTTTTTTTTATTTTTAATGGGAGCTTGCCATGTCTTATACACGATACTATGGCAATGTTTTATGACTTCCTGTTGGTCCAGGTCATTGTTAAAGTGACTCTGCTTCATTTGAGGAAGCAACGTTAAATTATAAATCATTTCTCTCACCCACTGAACGTGTGTGAGAAACTCCTTTGGGTGTTCGCCAGTGGATGGTTGACCGTGTGTGTGCCGGCACTCCTATCCGTAGATAACATTGTGTTGGGCGGCTGGCTGACTTTGGGGACCTGGAGGCATGAAATCACCCTGTGTCGGGCCATGTGTTCCCCCGATAGTGACAAGGAGGGTGTTAACCTTCACTGAAATCTACCTCCAGGCCTTCAGGCAGCTCTTCCTGTCCTGAGCGACATGTGTTCCCTCTCACACTGCATTTCTCAGGAACCTTGGTCACCCTTCAGGCAGCTAAATACCAAATAAAAAATTCCTTTCATCCTCCTTTTGTTTTGTTTGCTCACATGTTTACAAGTCTGTTAACACCGGACTTCTTTCCAGAGCCATGTGTTCTGCGAATCAATGAGTCATGAAGCTCATCACATTAAAGCACCATACAACTTAAAATCTTAACTATTTTATGCAAAGGGTCACTTATCGAGAGTCCATTCACTGTGGGCCTCCATTGGACCATATTCCACCCAACAATATGTACAGTGGCTAACGGTGAGAGATTTTTTCTATCCTATCTGAATTCTGCTGTGAATAACACGAGAACAACTGTCCTGCTTGTTTGTTCGTTCCCAGCTGATAAAAAGAGTCGCTGGATGAAACACTTTTCGATAAAATAACTTTACATTTGTTCATGGAACATAGCTAAGTTACCTCGATAGCCAAGGTAACGGCTATGTTTCTTGACCTGCACAATTATCTTTTAAACATTATACATTATAACATTATACATAACATTTTAAACCTTCACAAGTTGGTGGAGACAAAAGCAGAGATCCAACTGAAGACTATACTGTCTGCTGCATGTTTAAACAAATAAACAACTTGCTAACAAGTGCACCATATCAACTTACAAAGGTGAAGATATGTCAGAGTGTTTACAGCATGCTTCTATGGCTCCCACGTTTACATCATAAATAAAGAACACATCAACTTCCATGCAGTCAAACAACCTTCTATAACTAAGAAGGTACGGCTGCATTCCGGGTTCTCCATCCTTCCTTTCTTTCTTTTTTTTAATCGTGTGTATCTTTATTTCTTGTGGCATTTCTTGAAGTTTAACTTTTTATGCAATAAAAAAATAGAAATAGGCATTTTTTGTCAGTGATAATGGACTGAAGCTACTCTTAGTAATTAGGTGAAATTACCCACGTACTGAAGAAAAGTATTTCCATGTTTGGTAGCATTTCTCATACAGCTTAATTGCTAACACTTAGCAACTCTCTCCAGCCTCATCTAACCTTCATCTGTCGACTGAATGACTCTGTAAATGGGATCATACTTGTTTTAACCAACATAAGGTTTAGCACCACACGCTACCAGTCCCAGCTGTGGCGACATTGGTACAGCTGTCTCTTTGTAAGGCGTTGCTAGGCCTATGCACTTTTATTGTTTGTGTCTGTCTTTTTATGTATCTGTCTGTATGGACCCCGAGTCTGAAATAAAATCTATCTATCTATCTATCTATCTATCTATCTATCTATCTATCTATCTATCTATCTATCTATCTATCTATCTATCTATCTATCTATCTATCTATCTATCTATCTATCTATCTATCTATCTATCTATCTATCTATCTATCTATCTATCTATCTATCTATCTATCTATCTATCTATCTATCTATCTATCTATCTATCTATCTATCTATCTATCTATCTATCTATCTATCTATCTATCTATCTATCTATCTATCTATCTATCTATCTATCTATCTATCTATCTATCTATCTATCTGTCTGTCTATCTAACCTGACCATAATTGACCATCAGGTAACTAGACAATAAAATCAAGGTATGAGGTGCTAAAAAACTAACTATCCCCACAACAGTTCTGAATCGCTTACTTTCTTACTTGCTACGCACACAACCAGTACATTTTTCTTTGATGAGGTCATCTCACAACTGCTGATGTGAGGCACACGGGATTTCATCAGCCTCATGTGTGTCAAGACACCATGGGGAAGTTAAACGCTCATATACACGTTGGTGTATTTCAATGATGTATCACCCCTTAGTTTATTAGGAGCATTCTTGGATCATACAGGGGGAAATCCACCACATTCATCACATCATATCATATAGTCCAGTGGTTTTACCTTTGAGGAAAATGCATGAGTCATGAAACTTCCAGGAATTCACTTGATATGCTGATTTGTCAAGCTGTGGGAAAGTGGGAACGACAAAGAAAACATAGAAACAAACAATGTTGATTTACAGGAATCCAAGAGAGGTGGTCATTGAACTTCCTGCCTGTCTACAACCATCATCTCAATCCTTCACTAGTCATCCCGAACTTCACTCTCTCTCTCGTCCAGCCTCTTGTATCCAGGCAGCACTTACATCCTCCCTCCATTAACGCCTCACGTCTGCCCTCCACCCAGCCCTTCTCCATTGTGTGCACATCGCTTCTCCTCTCCCTCATGGTGCCTGGCGTTACACAGAGAGGAAGCTGCCCTTCCACTTCCTTCTTCACTGGTGAGAACAATTCATGCCTTGTGTCTCACCCCGTCTCTCTCTCTCTCTCTCTCTCTCTCTCTCTCTCTCTCTCTCTCTCTCTCTCTCTCTCTCTCTCTCTCTCTCTCTCTCTTAAACCCAGACGACATGAAGCTGCCAGGTTACTTGGTTTCCTGACGCAGGGTCTAGTCTTGTAAAAATGTAGAGTAATTTATTTAAAGGTCTTTATCCGTGTGTGACATAGCACATATACATCCACTAGGGCTCCGGAAGAGACAAAATAGTTCTGGGAAAGTGTACAAAAATTGTAAAATACAGCGTCTTTCTTCAATATTAAGATGTGTGAGACCAGCATGTTCGTAGAGGTGTTGTTGGCCCTATTTTGATCTATAAAGCTGTCTTGGGGCATACACAAACTAATGAATAAACTAATAACTTTAATCTCCGGTATTTATAGAGCACTTATGAAGTTACTTAGGGAATTAAGTTCCTTTACAAAATGACTGGCTAAACATGTATAAAGAATTATTAAAATAAGAGTAAGTTCAAAATGAAAGTGGAGGAAAAAAGTGAATTTAAGTTTCACTAAGTGAAAGCTGAGTTTTTGGGTGAGTCACTCTGGTCTTGCCTCAACTCTAGCATGATAGAGAGTAATACGTTTGGTAATGTAACCAGCAATGCTGTATAAGAAGTAATACAATTTTAAAATCTGCTCTAAAATGAACTGTACAGTGTTTAAAACAGGTGTTATGTGAGCGGTTAAGGGTCCCTCATCCCTGACGAGGCCCTACGAAATAATCTAAAACGCATTTTAAGACACTGATGGAAAATGTGCTTGTAAGTGCCACCAAATCCCAAAATGTCCTCACATAGTGAGCTGGGCATCACATTTGAGGTGAAAGGTGCACGATCATAAATATTGTGGTAGTAACAAATATCATGTCTGAAAAACACACTCTCTTTCATTGCTCTTTCCTGAGTGTAATGTAAAGCCTCGCAACTGACACATAACGCAACTCAGAAGTCCGCAAACTACGACTGATGTCAGACATCAGCCGTCAAACTGAACAAATGTATTGTTTCCAGGTTTGAGATGCATCACGTCATTATCAAGAGGGACCCGACAAATCATCACATTGAGTGCTGGACGAGTCACTGAACATGTCAATGAGTGACAGACAAAACAACAGCGCAAAAACATACAGCGAAACCTCCCAAAAAATAAATGAATCACTCAGTTCAGTTCAACCAAAGAGGCCCAAATAGTTAAACTCCCCAGTATTTTACAAGACAAATCCCTTTTTTATGCTCTCTTATTTTTACTAACGGATATAAAAGTATAAAAGTACATTATTTAATAACAAATAATTGGAATCTTAAATTCAGGACCACAAAATCAGGTTCTTTAATGTACCTTTTCCCCCATAATAATAATAATAACGAGATGCAGATACTGGTTAAACTCTTTAAAAGAATGTGGTGGTCTCAATTGATGGGGCAGCTAGTCTTGCTTACAGCCTCACAGACATAATCAAGCTTCCCTGGAGAATCATCCCAAGCATTTGAGACGTGAACACGAGACTCAAGCACCCGAAACCAACGCACAAGACAATAGTGGCCCTTTTAAACAACAGACCCCCCCCCCAGACACAGGAGGTGGTGTGCGCTGGTGTTGTAACAGGACATGGAAGGGGAAACCTTAAGCACAAATGCAGGTAGTGAGTCCAAACAGTCCAATCTTCTCACCATTTAAACACACCGCTCTCTTTTGTAATCGTACCAGCGATCAATCTGTATTTAACTCTCCTACAAACTCTCGTACAATAGCCGGTGAAAAATATTTATGGAGGGACAAACTTTAATTTATGAAGAAAACCACTTTTCCTTCATAATGACGCATTTGACTTTATTAGCTCTCAAACTTGTATGTATGTGAGTGTTTTTGTGCACCGGTTCCCGTAGTAAAGTTTAACAGGCCTGCACTTCCAAGCTCCAAACTGTGTGAACAGTTCAGCACAGGAGGGACAGTGGCCTGGACCAAATTCAACAAATGTGACCTCTGGAACACAATGATCAAACCCAAGTCCAGCTGGGTAGCAAGAACAGATGTGACACATGTAGTGTGTGTGTGTGTGTGTGTGTGTGTGTGTGTGTGTATGCATTCATTTAGCTCGTATGTGTGTCTGAGCATGTATTTAAACTCATTCTGACTGACTGGCGTAGCTTTCTGTCTCAGTCTTATCAATCTTCTCACCAGCTTCCGTTGGCTAATACTGAAGCGAGTGGCCGCAGTGTCACCGATGTTTACTCAGTAAAGTTTGGATGCCTTTGAGAATAGTTTCAAAACTTTCTCACCATCGCAGGAAAGAAACGTTTGCCTGGTTCTCAGAGGAAATGAGAAATTGCCGGAGAAGAATGTTCACACTTGTGAAAGGGAGAGAGAACGGCCTGTGTAAAAGTGGTCGTATAACAAAGTAAGCTGCTTGGTAAATTGTTGGTATCTTGACGTCTAATAGCTCGATTCAAAACAAAGGGAAGTTGCTCGAAACGGATGACTCATGAAAAAAAATGAAAAAACTTCGGAGGAGAAAAAACGAGGGCTTTGTCACTGCGGCAGTAGGTCACTAATACACAAAGAGAAACGATGGCACACACATATAGGCACAAATATGTATGGATGTTTGCACACTGAATAAACAAAGGTTTAGAAACAAGTGGATCTCTGTCTTTAAGCGTAAGCCTCGTGCCATTGAGGTCTTAGTTTTGTGCAATGTCATGGGACAGCGCTGCCACCAGGTCACGTCGTATCTGTGAAGGGCATCGCTGATACCGTCTCTTTTAACCCGCTGTGAATGCCTCCTTTCTGTGAATGTCAAACTGACGCAGACAATTAAAACAGTGAGTGAGGAAAAAGCAGGAAACGTCGTGAGCGTGGAGACATGAGGTTTATCTTCAAAATGCTGCGTGGACATCTCAATTTCAAACACTATTGTTCAATACAAATACGTTTGATGGTTTTATTCAAATAACAACCTGCCCAGCACAAGATGTTGAGAGAGTAAAAGTTGTTTCTTTTCATCAAATATTCAGTACAAGTCTCAATTCACAGAGATTCATTAAGAGCAGATAGCAGTTCCTTAATTGCACCCGCTAATTATGAGGCACAACTGAATATATAATGGTGTCGTCCATATTGAGACGATTGTTAGTTGTGGTATTTTCATGGCATTGATAAGCTATAAGAAAATGTAGAGCAATGTTATTCTTTAACGACTGCTTTATTTGAGGGTGCACTGCGAAAGGCCGAGTGGTATCGCTGTCAGCTAAAAATGCTGAGGTCATAAAATACAGCAGTCTTCATGCATTACACACTTTAAACTTGATTTGAATAATCTATTGAAGATGATAGTGGGCGGAATCCTTTAGTCAATAGAGGACTTATAACCAGCAGATTTGCGCCCGTTCACCAATCAAGTGGAGGTTCAGACCCTTCAAGCTATTATTTTGAGACCTGTCAGAATGAGAGTTAATATAAGTTAGTGGTAAGCATTAGATTACTGAAGTCAGAGTGATTCCCCCGCCTTCCATTCAAGTTTGTATCCACTCTCATCCTTTGAGCAGAGGGCAGAGCCCACGTTGAACACTATCAACTGCAACTGGATGCAAATATACCATATATGGAACTTCTCTTTCAAAAGGTGCCATATGAATAAAGTTTGCTTGCTTGCAGTTTAGAACGGCCGGTCCCCCCCCCCCCCCCCTGCTGCAGTCCTTGTTGCTGATAACTCCCACTGTTGTCCCGAGATGAGTTCAGATGGAACGAGACAGACCAACCATGTGCAGCAACAAAGACATGATGTGGCCAAACCTGAAGCACCGCTGCAGAGGATTGAATCCAGAACCCTCAAATGATCAGAAACTGCCTTACCTTCAGTATAAATCAAGAATATGCATCTGTTCGCACGAGGACATCGTTGCTGCTCATTATTTGGCCCATGATTAGTGCGAAAACACACTCATCCTGAAAGGTGTTTTTCCTCAGGGAGCGATGCGAGATGTTCATTGTGTGAGAGGTTACAACAGGGAGGCCAAACCAAAACCACGTGTCAGAATCACATAATGCGTATTGTTCAACGCAATATGTGTCTTAAATTGCATGGCATCGATAAGGTCGTTACAGCAGTAAGATATCAGTTACTTCCTGACTCTCAAAGGCCCCGCGAGCAGGAAGCGTGTGGTACCAGCGCCGTAGGCAGATTGCAACACGATATGTTTGTTAGCGTGTTAGCATTCTGATTAACCGCCAGTTGGTTCCCTGCTTCGGCGGTCTAATCTGGCCTCACGCCTCACTGCACCTGCTCAATAGAGTCCGCACCCTGCATCATGACATCATGTCTTTATGTGAAATCCCGGTGCCATTCACGGGCCCACCATAGGGCTTAGCATGCAAGCGTCCACTATACCAACACACAGCTCTTTAAAGGGAGTCCCCTGCTCCCCCAGCTCAGTGGATACACCCTGATGCCTCCACAGAGCTCTGAACATGGCTTCTATCCTCCGACCCATCGGGCTGAGCCCATGTGCCATCCAGGGCCCATGAGGAGAGCGAGTATTTGGGCTTTTTGTTGAGGACATTTTTATATGAGAAGATATCACTGCTCCTGGATATATGGAGACTAGTTCTAGCTATCCAGTCAGCTAACATACACACTGATGTATCTGGATGTCATTCAGAGGGAAACTGTAACAAACTATTTGGGCACGTTTAACAACATAGTGCCTCACACTTGCTCTAAGATTACATCATCCATTTGTGAAAAGCTGCGGGATCAGTGAAGCTCAGTGTGGAGGCCAAATCTGCCGCTAACCAACAGATCAGAGAGCAGACATCAAGAGGTGGACTTTCCAGTTCACCAGCCCAGTGATGCCACCTAGGACAGGGAACGCTATTGGTTGAGAGACGGTGAGGGTTGGCTGTAATAAGATGGGCAGAGTGGAGATACGACCATATAAGGAGTGATGACCTCTTTTGATTGATGATTGTTGATTTTGACCATTGATACATGTGGCCTGTAGGAGGTCACCTCCATTGTCCATATGAGGAATTGATTAAAATATGTTGAATAATTAAAAGATGCTGTATTTCTTTCATTACCCTTTTCATTTATGATTTGAAAAATGTCACTATTTTGTGCAGATGGACAAAAAAAATATATATATTTTGCTTAATTTTTTAATTTCTAATAAAAGGTCAAATACAAACATGTTGAATTTATGTATTATATATGCGTTTTTGATAGTTCCACCCAAGAAATATCCGCATTGAAGGAAAATCTGACTTCAAAGAAAACCGCATTGTTCAAACTTCATCGCGTCCTGGGAATATGAAACAATCGTGGAACCTGGAAATTAGATTGTGCAAAAGGGAAATGAGTTGTGTGACCGTAAACAAACTGTTTCAGACTGCCTCGTAATTGTTTTGTTCCTTCCTTTAAATTTGGTGCATCAGCGGTTTCCCGGGAGAGGGTTTTGAACAATTTGGATAAGGGGCCAACAGAAGCTTTCTTCAAATAAACTTAGCCAAACATGTGGTTTATGATGAAAGTATTAAGCAATGGCAGTGTTATGCTGGCATAAAGAAATGACATCATTCTGAGGTTCTGCATTTCAACACGGTCTGTAGTATTCCAATGTATGAAACAACATCCTGTTCCCTATGTGCAGATAGGCTGATAGTTTAATATAAAAACATATGGACATGGGAAAATGTTTGTTTAACGACAATAAAGCAACATTTTTAAAACCATCAACAAAATTTGCTTAGAAATGTGGCCGAGCAGAAATGTTCCCATTTTAACAAACAAACCACAACAAATATGATATTTAGCAGTGATTTGTTTTCAATGAGGCCGATGAACGGGTGCATGCACTTGAGCTCGATTTTGTATCAACAAAATATAATTAATTTAAGCAATTGTTAACACAACTTAATAACAAAGATGAATATTATAATTGTTTTAATAAATAAATACATATTTTGTTTGAATTAATACTTGATTTTATTATGATGAATATGATAAAAAAAACAAAGAACAGTTACAGCATACTATAAGAATAGCATTGCCATACGTGTGTGTGTTTAAGTAATATATTTAAATCAGGTCAAAGATGCCATCATGAAGCTGATATGAATCAAATCGACTGAGTCAGAATCCAAGAAGACAAGTTTGTCATCGTTCATTTTGTCCCAAACATTTTCCCTTGTAGTGAGGATATTAGTTGCCTTTGTGCAAACCTGGAGATAGTTTCAGAATTCCAGGTATTTAAAGAGTCCTCTTTAGGCTCTTTGGTAGCTTTTCCTCTGTTCAAACATCTGTGGAGGGATTCAGAGATCAAAGACTGCTGCTGAATGTTTTTCTACTCTGAGCCGGGAAAGTTTGACTAACCTCCATAATAGAGACATTTCAGCGTGCGCTTTCGCTCAATGGTTCGCATTCTTGACATTCCAGTGCGTCCAAGTGACACAGATATGATGATACACAAACACACAATCCAGATGCAACAACTGCACTGTTGAAATGAGAAGTACATGCGTTTTGTACCAGTGAAAGATCACAACAAAGAAGTTAAAAAACACTCACAAATAAAATGTGTCAATGTGATTTTCAGAAAAAAGAAGAAGAAAAAGAAGCATTTTAAACAAAGGTTTGGCCCCGAATCACATGTTGTATCTCATTTCTAGCTGCACAGTTAAGAAGTGGTATTCTTCCTTTGATTCGAAAATATTAACAAGGAATTATGTGAGTGTTTCCTCGTGAAAAGATTAAAAAAAGAAAAGAAAATTGCATTGTTTAATTTTAATTAATTAACTAACTTTGTCTGAAAAACCTGGAAAGGAAGCGAAGACAGACCTTTTCATGAGTATTACTCTGATTTCTGCAATGTTATTGCAGCAGATGTTTTTGTCAGTGGTCTATGAGTAATGTTGGCGATATGAACAGAAATGTGATTGAAAATGATTCTAATAGTTTTTATTTTACATCGTTGGTAATATTGTGGCGTATATGACATTCTGAATCTGTCTTATAGGAATTTCTGAAAACTAAAATTTCTAATTTCTATGACCGAATTTTATCAATTAAATTAATTAGGGAAAAAATGACCCCCTCCTGTAAAACTAAATCTGAAAATAATTGTAAAGGCTCAACATTAGAGCATCTATCTTATTTAAACCCAAAGTTGACATTAACCTGCTGCTGCTGTTTATGCTGCTGAATAGCTGCATAAACAACAATGTCCATCATTAATGCAGGAGGACATGAACTCTCCTTCATCTCTCTGCTCTAATGTGTGGCAGTGCAGCTGGAGGCACATCAGCTGCTGTTATTGTTTCATCGACTGTATCTGATGTCTTTGCACTGGCTTCCTGTCCAACAAAGAATTTACTTTAAAATCCTGCTGTTGGTTTACAAAGCACTGAATGGTTTAGGGCCAAAATACATCTCTGATCTGCTGCTACCTTATGAACCATCCCGACCCCTCAGGTCGTCTGGGACCGGTCTACTTTCTGTTCCCAGAGTCAGAACTAAACATGGAGAAGCAGCGTTCAGTTTTTCTGCTCCACATATCTGGAACAAAGTCCCAGAAAGCTGCAGGTCTGCTGAGACCCTCAGCTCATTTAAATCAAGATAGAAGACTTTTCTGTTTGCTGCTGCCTTTAATTGAACCACATTCAATTAATATATTAATCAATTTCCTTCATTTCTGCATTTTACTACTGAATTTTATTTCTTACACTGTTCTTAATTGCTTTTAAATCTCCTTATGTTTTGATGCTTTTAATGGTTTTATGTGAAGCACTTTGAATTACCTTGTTGTTGAGATGTGCTATACAAATAAACTTGCCTTGCCTTGCTTCTACGTACATATATGTGTGAGGACATTGCATGCATGGAGCTGGCGTGCTCTGCTGTGGACTCGGTGCCCCGGCCGCACAGTGTCCATGTTGGTGTGGGAGCCTGAGGCCTGCTCCCATACATCCCCGCTCTGGCTCTGTTGATCCTATTGTCTCCTGCGTCACCACACGTCGCCCGGCAAATAAAGGCCGTCTGGCTCCAAGCTTAAATATTGCAGCAAACTAAAAACCAACCATCAGAGCCGATTCATTCACATCTGCTCAGTGGGGCGACAAGGACGGGGCTTTAGGTGGGAAAGAGGGCAGAAAAAAGTTCACTTTTCCCTGCCGGGTGCCAAGAGAACGGGACAGGACTCAACTTCGCGGGAGCCGCAGCTGTGGCAAGTTGCCCATTTGATTACATTTAACCTATATCATACATTACAGAAGAAGGGACTATTTGTTACTTATTGATCTCTCTTTATTATTTTTAAATTGGGAATTTTTTTATCACATTTTTTTCAAGAGCAAGAGCAAGATATTTTTTGGTTTACATCACTCTTAATGTTCGACAAAGTTCATTTTGTTAACATCTAGAACAAGCAGCCGTCTAACCGACAATACCTTGCTAAACATTTTATATTTAATATATTGATCTAACATGTTTTATCTCATTTCATTGGGAATAAAATGGACTCCAAAACTACTCTTTAGAAGTTTTTAAATTCTTTATGTTTTCGAATAGAATCGCGTGTGGTGGCATGAGATTATGGTTTGGATTTATTTTTTGACATTTCTTACTTTTTGGCCCTCTCTAATCTCCTCCCCCTGTCTGTCCTGCCTACCCCACCCTCCCTGTCTGTTCGCACCCTCTGTGTCTCTTCCTACCCCACCCTTCATTCTGCAGTGCTACGGACCGATCATGGGTGACTGGAGCTTTCTGGGTAATATTTTAGAGGAAGTTAACGAGCATTCTACGGTGATCGGCCGGGTGTGGCTCACGGTGCTCTTCATCTTCCGTATCCTCATCCTGGGCACGGCGGCGGAGTTTGTGTGGGGCGATGAGCAGTCTGACTATGTCTGCAACACACAGCAGCCGGGGTGTGAAAACGTGTGCTACGATGAGGCCTTCCCCATCTCCCACATCCGTCTGTGGGTGCTGCAGATCATCTTTGTGTCCACACCGTCTCTGGTGTACGTGGGTCACGCTGTGCATCATGTGCACATGGAGGAGAAACGCAAGGAGCGCGAGGATGCAGAACTCAGCCGGCAGCAGGAGCTGAGTGAGGAGCGTCTCCCCCTGGCACCCGACCAGGGAAGTGTCCGCACCACTAAGGAGACCAGCACAAAGGGGAGCAAGAAGTTCAGGCTGGAGGGTACCCTGCTGAGGACCTACATCTGCCACATCATCTTCAAAACACTGTTTGAGGTGGGCTTCGTGGTGGGACAGTACTTCCTGTATGGCTTCCGCATCCTGCCGCTGTACAAATGCAGCCGCTGGCCCTGCCCCAACACGGTGGACTGTTTTGTGTCTCGTCCCACGGAGAAGACCGTCTTCATCATCTTTATGTTGGCTGTGGCCTGCGTCTCACTCTTCCTCAACTTTGTGGAGATCAGTCACCTGGGCCTGAAGAAGATTCGCTTTGTCTTTCGTAAGCCGGCCCCTGCCCCGGGCGAGGGCTCGGCCCCCCTGCCGCTGCAAGGAAAGAACCTGCCCACCCTGGCTATGCCCACCCTGGCTATGCCCTCCCTTCAAAGAGCGAAAGGCTACAAGCTGCTGGAGGAGGAGAAAGCTCCCATAGCCCAGCTCTACCCGCTTACTGAGGTGGGCATGGAGGCTGGCAGAGGGGCCCCGCCCTTCCCGGGGCTGGAAGAGAAGGTGGAGGAGGTGCTGCCTATGGGGGACATCTCTAAGGTGTATGACGAGACTCTGCCCTCCTACGCCCAGACCACTGAGACAGCGGGGGTAACGTTACACGAGGAGGCCGAGGAGGTGCAGCCGGCAGAGGTGGAAGCAGAGAGAGCAGAGAAGGTTGTGGATGAGGATCTGGAGGTAGAGGAGGCTGTGAACGGGGAGGGGGTTACTCCAGCAGAGGCAAGGATGGAGGCCACGGATACGATAGAAGACACCAGACCGCTGAGCCGACTGAGCAAAGCCAGCAGCAGGGCCAGGTCAGACGATCTCAACATATGAACCTGTGAGAGAGAGAGAGAGAGCACGTGTACACCTGCACACAGCAAATGTTCAACACAAGAGAGAGCACGCACACAAACACACACACCTAACTCAAGACAACACACACTCTCGAACAGGCAGGTTCAACAACAATGGATGAAAAACAAAATCAACAGGGATAGATTCAAACCTTTAGGACACAGGCTACAATTCTACAAAGAGGCAAAAATCTGCGTGTTTGTGATCAAATGAAATATAAAGTAGAGGTTAAAGAGGGGAGGAGTAGGTTTTTTTATTAAGCGTGTTCTTATATTTAAAAATGTGGAAAGGACACATGCAGGGGGGGAAATGTTTTTACTTGATGAAAATTCAAATGTTCAATTTTTAGAAACATCTTTTTCTATTGAAAGAGTTTTAATCATATACGATGGAGGATTAGACATTTGTACATGGGGTTTGAGTAGATAGGGGAAAGAGTTATACTTGTGTGTCTTCAAATCAGTATTTTCGCTGCAGTTAGGCAGTGACTTTCATTCCCATTCAGACAGTGACACACTGCAAATGCAGCATGTGGCTTCACACGGCACGGGTGAGACTGCTCTCGCATACACAAAATCACACGATTAAGTGCCGGTACATTTAGAGATGTACTGCTCTTTGAGAAGAGGAAGAAAATTCCATTTTCAGGTTAAGAAGAGCATACTTTTTTTTCCTTCTTTTTTTTTTTTTTGCACATTCAGAGGTTTAGACTCTGTGCAAGGCCTTCAACCCTCATAACACCTCATCTATGCATCCATATACACAGGATTCTTTCAAGTGAAGAGAGATGTGCATAAATTTCAGAGCATATCTCTCCTTTTCATGTTTATATTCCAGGCAGCACAGCCAGAACTGAGTTAGTGAGGAAAAACAAACAAAAAAAAGACCACATGTTGAATGTCTTTTTCAATGTGATTGTATATCTCTTCATTTTAGATGCCTGTTTTGTAGCCTTTAAGTAGAACTGTGTTCTTTGGCAGAGAGCTCATTTTGCCCTATCAGAGAACGAACTATAGTAGTGACCTCAGGCCAAATCCTCTCTTTTCGTGCTGTACAAACAGGCGTCCGGGCGATAAAGATCATGCACCATCAGCACAAAGTATTGTTGGAGGCCAGACAATAAAAGAAACCGTGCCCATCAATGAAAACAAGCATCCTTGACCTGGCTGTGAAAAAAAATCTTTCTACTTGATTTCATGTGACCATAGCAGGTCCTTACCCCGCAAGAAAATAACAATACTCATGGAATGCTTTCAAATTTAAAGAGAAACAAACAACTAGGGGTGACTCCCGCTGTACATAACGCCCCATCCCATGTCTGATAATGTACATAATGTGCAGAGCAGCTGTTTTCAGTTATTTCACTGTCAAGAGGAATCACACAAGTTACATAATTGTGATTACAGAATTGAGTTAATCCCACAAACTCCATAAAGACAAAATTCCCACGCTGTGGAATCATGCATTTATTTGAGTAAAGATGAATTTCTTTGCGACTACTTAGCAAGAATTTCAATACAAAGCACATTAAGTCTATGCCTTAGGTTTCTCACGAATCTTCCTCTCGCATTCTCTGGCTTTGTTTATTGAAACAGCTGCCACTGTATGATTTCCTGTGCCTTATCTGTATTTGTAAATTCTCAACTGTTGTAAGATTGCAGCAAGTGCTTATATTGCTCTGGGACCTATGTGAATTTGATGTTTTATTTGACATTATTATTTTCTCGAGTTTTATTTTGTATGCGTCCCCTCAGCACGCTCATTAATCCCCAAACACCCACACCAGACATACAAACTGTCTCTATTATGCAGCGCAGATGGTTGAATAACACGTTTTTTAAAAGTATAAACCTGATAATTGAATGATGTTAAGGAGATATTACGGCATAAAGTTGCATGTTTGCAGACATGAACACTGTCACTTACGCTCATACTTGTGCCTTTTTGTGCACAGACACACATACACTCGCCTCACAGTGTTGGTTTTGGTGGCATGATCAAATGGCTCGAGGGAAACTCAGAGAGAAGGCAGCTGTGACCCCTTTGTGACCCCCAGCCATCCCATCGCCTCCGATAATCCAATGTTGTGGAATCTGAATAAAAAAGAGCCTTCCCTAAATCACTAAATTGTTGAACACATTTAAGCATTTAACAGTGTTATAGTTTAAGTATGATGCTGGTCCTTGTGTGCATTGATATGACTGGTAATGTTTTTCTATTTTAAGTCTGTTGCATTGCCTGTATGTTTGTAAGAAGACATGATTAATCTTTGGAAAGAACAAAAAAAACAACATTTTTACTAACTTGTAGTCTTCTTTGCTGATAGATGTGTGGCAGTATCTTCTTTTGGAATGTGAACCAATGCAATAAAAAGTCACACGTGGTCAAGAAGTGTTGTCTCAGTGTTTCTCTGCTAAGCACACGCACACACAGATAGTAAAACTGTAGCTCTCAACTGTATTATTATTATTATTACAAGGTTAAAGTTCAAAAGTGAAATCATTAAGGTCCACAATGCCGTGTGTTTAGATAACTGACAGAAACGTCAAACTAATACAACATTAAAAGGGGGTTTGAACAGTGGCTAAACTTAGCTAAGAGTGGTAGGAATATATTTTCGACATTTGCATTTCCATACAACTCTGTGGCATTTGATTCAACACAAACTTTTCTGACACACACACACACACAATCCATATTTTTCAGGTGGCCAAAAGTCTGTAGCGTTTGTCCCTTTTCATGCAGAGTAACTAGTAAACTATACTATACTTCTTTTGTATGCTACTTTATAGACGTACCTAGATCTTTTAGTTACGGTACTTACAATAACACATCTTAGAAATACTCTGTTACAAGGAAAAGCAAAAAGCAATTACTCAAGTAAAAGTACAAGGAATTAGCATCATGATGTACTTGAAGTACCAAAAGTAAAAGTACTCACTGAGCAAAACAGCCCATTTCAAAATAATGTAAATTATATTACAGGAAAATAAGTGATGCATTGATCTGTAAGCATCACTAATGTTTCAGGTAAACGTGGGGCTAATTACTTTTTATACTTTTTAATAAATTGTGGATTTCACCCCAAGAATCAATAAAAAGTTGAATCTTAACCTATAAAAATGCATCATAATTTATTTGCTGATTACATTTTGAATAAACTTCATGTGCGAAGTAATAAGTAACTAAAGCCTTCAGATAAATGTAGTGGAGTGGAAAATACAGCAACTATTAGAATAAGATAGAAAATAGAAATACTCAAGTGAAGTACCTTTCTAATTGTACTTAAGTGCAGTACTTGAGTAACTGTACCGAGTTTAAATGTTGCTATTAACATCTTTTGCCATCATATTCACACCTATAGATTTACATTTGACCTAATCTGCATGTTTTTGGACTGTGGGAGGAAACTAATGTTAATACAGGGAGACCATGCAAACTCCACTGTGGAAGTATTACACTCATGCAATCTCCAAATCATTCAGTGCATAGGGTTTTACTTTACTCAGAAAATATAGAAAATAGGGTTTATTCAAATAGAGTTAGGATTGATTCTGGAGGACTGATGGCAGGTTGAGAGGATTATGAATAAATCACCACCATGGGGCAGTATTGTACAAGGCATTTTTATTCCTGGACCCATTCTTTCTCTCTTCTATCAAATGTTGGTTTGAACAAGGTTAAAAAGTGCAGATCTCACGGACAAAATAGGAACTGAGCTTGTATTTATGTGCGTGGCTGGATGAGTTTGTTATTATTTAAAATGTGGTCATGTGGAAAAAGTTTGTGACCCTGCAGCCAACGGTCAAGCCAAACTAAGAACCGCCCACTGGCAGGAGCAAACTATCTAACTGTACAGCTAAACCGTACAGTAAAATGTGTCTGAAAACATTTGAGGAGAGAAATAGGCAATGCTGTAACATAACAATCGATTCGACAGCTGCGTTAGAGACTCCTCGTCTCTGGTTGGTTGTTATTCTGTAGGTTGTTATCTTGTAAATGCTATTAGGAGCGCTACAAGTGCATCAAAGAGCAAGTTCAATTTAGATCATGTGAAGACAAACATGCCAGAAATTGTTCATGTTCATAATCAAGGATAATGCAAACCTCTGTATTGTTTCATTTAGACCCGATACTTGATAATATTATGTTTTTGTATGTCCATCCCTTACACTCCCTTTGTGGAGTGGGCGGGTGGAAATCACCTGCTTCTGAACGTGGCCAAGACCAGAGAGATGGTGGTCGAGTTCAGGAGGAAGACGACGGCTCCACAACCGCTGAGAGTTCTGGGAGAGGATGTGGACATGGTGGAGGAGTACAAGTTCCTGGGTGTCTCCATCAACAACAGACTGAACTGGAAGGTCTGCTGGGGGAGCAGCATTGGAGCCGGAGACACTAAGAGACTTAACAAACTGGTTAAGAAGGCCGGCTCCATCATTGGCTGCAAACTGGACAATCTGGAAAAGGTGGTGGAGAGGAGGATACTGAAGGAACTATCATCCATATTGGATAACCCGGCCCACCCTCTCCACTACCTACTGCAGGGACAGAGGAGCAATTTCTCCAACAGACTGATCCAGCTCTGCTGCACAAGGACAGATACAGGAGATCATTCCTGCCCTCTGCAATAAGACTGTACAGTAAATCATCTCTGACCAAATCAATCGCACAACTATAACCACTGTTACTTTTATTTGTTTTGTTAAATATTTGCACTACTGTTTAGCTAG
Source organism: Melanostigma gelatinosum (assembly GCF_949748355.1). Classification (NCBI taxonomy): domain Eukaryota; kingdom Metazoa; phylum Chordata; class Actinopteri; order Perciformes; family Zoarcidae; genus Melanostigma; species Melanostigma gelatinosum. The sequence continues at coordinate 13,811,971 of NC_136643.1, read as the reverse complement.
TTCATTTAATATTAATCTATTTCATTGTATATGTTGTGCATTTTTATATTTTATATTTTTCACGCTGTTACTTTGATTGCTTTACATCAGGGATTCCCAAAGTGTGGTGCGCGCACCCCTGGGGGTGCGCGAGCTGCCTCTAGGGGGTGCGCGAGAGGAAAAGTGTAATGGGGTCTGATGGTGTATTAATATTAAATATAAAAAAAAATGTAATTTTAATTTAAAAAGTGGGATTTTTCACAAAATAAAAACATGAATCATAAAAATCCCCTTTGTAAGATTTAAAATTAAAAACGTACAATTTAATAAATGCACTTGAGCTCTTTCCGGCAGTCTTGCCGCCTGCCGCCAGTCGTACACACTAGCCAGCCTAGCTTGTGCAGCTAACGTCAGCTAACAGCGAACTTCATTCATTCAGCAACATTCATTTAAATATGCTAAACTGGCTGAAATCGGGGAAACTGTCAGGTGGGACATCTGAAGCTATCAGTCGTAAAAGAGGAGAGGGAGGGTGAGAGAGAGAGAGAGAGAGAGAGAGGAATCGGAGGCGAGGGGAACGGAGAGGTGCGTTGGGGAGACCGGGAGAAGAAATCGAACGGGAGTCAGAGGAAGATGATGGAGGAGACCGAAAAGGAGGAAGGGACAGCACAGACAAATCGGGAGCACATCGGCCCATCGCGGAGTCAAGGTGAAAAAAGAGGAAACGAGAGTGAGCATCAGACTGGGAAAAAAAGAGGAAATATGATGAAAAGTATGTGTGTCTGGGCTTCACTTGGATTGGCAACGCAGATTCCCCAAAGCCACAGTGCGTGGTGTGCAGTGAGGTTCTGGCGAACAGTCTGAAGCTCTTATTTACGTCGCCACCTGAACACCAAGCATGCCAGTGCAAGTCAAAAGCCCCTTACATTCTTTATATCGAAATTGGAGGAGTTACAAAACAGCCAAAAACAACTGGAGTCTCATTCATGTGTTGGTCTATAAATGACGCACTACGGGCTTCATATCTGGTTACAGAATAGCGAGAAAGGGGCTACCGCACACAATCGCCGAAGACGTGAGCTTGCCAGCTGCCAGAGAGATGGTGGAATGTATGATTGGGGAGAAAGAAGCGAACAAGTTGTGCATGATCCCGGTGTCCAACAACACTGTGTCGCGCCGCATCGATGCTTTGTCCGAAGACATCCTGGCTTCATTAGTCGCTCATTAATTGTAAATTAAATGTGATAATCTGCCTCTGAGCCTGTGCGTGTGTGCTCGCATCCGTATTGCTCTTTAAAAGTGACGCCTTGTGTCACTGAAAGTTATTGAAACTTTGTTGCAGTGTTTCAGGGCGTTTTCACACCTTCAGTTCGTTTGCTTTGTTCCGATTCAGGGATTAATATGATACAATGTTGCAGTTGCTCCTTTGTTCGGTTTGTGTTCACACTGCAACATTTAACAGCGGACTAAATCTTGAAACAAACGCCACGCGCGAGCAAACTCTCATTGGTCAGATTTCTATGCGGCTATAAATAGGCTCTGTTGCTTTTTAAATTTATTTTTATTCAGGGGGGGGGGGCTTTTGCGGACCCCCTGCAGTACCTCCGCGGACCCCCTAGGGGTAGCGGACCCCCTGTTGAAGACCTCTGCTGTACAGTGTATTCGTATGGGTATTGGAATGCACAGCAAGAATATCGCCTGACATCAGTGACTCAGACAGGCTTCGAGTTTCCACAAGCCAGACGTTTAAGGGGTTGTGGGGAAACAAGGAATGCCGACAGGCCCACTGAGATGAGTTGCTGCAATCTACTTGTGGAATTGTGTGTGTCTGCTTGTGCATAATTGTGATGTGGCTCATGAGAGCAGTGCAGCTGTTAGGACTTGGTCTGACTAGTTGGCCACACCGAAGCTTAAGAAAAAAGTTCAGTTAGGAAGACTGTACTTTGCATGCTTAGAACTGTAGCAAGTTTCTCAAACATATGAAGCTTAAGTTCAGTCAGGCAGACTCCACTTTTACATTCCCAGGCCTGTTTATTTCTCATATCTGTCATTCACTCCTCTCTCGCATGCTCACTCATATTTTCCTTGCCGTCATTGTTTGGGTCTCTTCTATCCAATAGCACAGTGACACAGTTACATCGTCAGCCTATCATCTCGCTGCAGTCTCCTTTTAAGTATGTCTCTCTATGTTTAGTATTTTCATGTTGCTGTTACGCGCCCCTCCACCTCTCCATTTTGCAGCTTCATCAGATTCATCAACTCATCATTCTATCATTTTTTTGGGACATATTTTTGGGACTACAGATGAAATATAGCCTTTTGGCTGACTCTGGCACATTTGCAGAAATGTTTTTATTAATGTGCACTGTCCCGTTCAAATAAACCAAAAAATAAATCAGCCTCATCCGCCACCACCACCAGTGTCTGGACTCCATGGGGGGATTTATCTTGCTGCTGCTCAGGGCAGATGCCCCTCGATTGAAAATCTCCCTGTAGAGTCCAACAGTTTCTGCCAAAATGAAGATGTAAAGTCGAGTTTACATTCAATTTCAGGATTATACTTGGAATTAGTTGTCAGTGTTGATATTTTGTGCATATTCAAACATGACAAAGAAAAAGAAAACATGCAATTTGATCCAAGGCCTCTCCAACTCAGGAGCAGTACATTACATGGTGAGCTACATTTCTGCAATATACTGTCTTCAACAAACACCTTGATGAAAAGCTCACAGCACGCTCTGCAACCTCACAGACACACAAAAAAAAAGCACAATACTCATATGGCCACAGACCCTCATCACAACATTCACTTCCTGTATGGAAACCATTTCTTGAGTGTCTGTGGGTGGGAGAGCTGGCCAGTTTAATCTTCACACACATGGTTCACTTCTCCAATGTCATACGCAGACATTAGCTTTTACTCCTTTCTGTTTGCCACAGTAACATTAATAGAAAGCTGCGGTTTAGACTTAAGGAACTTACATCGAAACAGAACAGCAGATGCAGGTACTCACTACCGGTAAGTAAGTGTGGTTATATTTATCATACTGTATCTGGGTTTGGAAAGGATCTGATACTCTTTACGATTCTTATTAGCACTCTCATTCATGATTCAAGAATCGCATGTTTGCATAGTTGATCTTGTGACATATTTTTTGTGTTACTTTCATTTTGTTAGTCTGCGAGTTATGGTTATATCTGCTTATTTTGACTGGGACACTTGGAGAGAAGACTTTATCTCAGTGAGATCTTTTCTGGTTAAACAAAGTGTAAATAACATTTTTTATATTAAATCATGATGTTTACAATGAAATGATCTTTGTGTCTAGGAGGGATGGAGGATTTCCGTAATTATTTGGGCATTTACTGGATGTTTTCTGTGATATGTTGCATGTTCTGGATTTTCTCACCAGCAGGTAAAATTTATTTACAACACCTTTACTCTGACAATGAATATGAGCTGATAGTTTGACAATTTGGGAAATACGTTTATTCTCTTTCTTGCCAACAGTTAGATGAGAAGATTGAACGAGAAGCTTGAATTTTTTTTTTAATTAAACAATCAGGATGTAAGTTGTTAGTGAGTATAAGGAGAGCTTGGATTTTGTTACCTTCAGTCAGAGTCAGACTAGCAGTTCACCACTGCTTCCTGCCTTTATACTAAGCTAAGCTAAGCAGGTGCTGGCTGTAGCTTCAAATTTAACAGACATGTTACGAGAGTGGCATCAATCTTCTCATCCTGGCAAGAAAACAAAGAAAGATTTCCCCAAAACTATTGCTTTAACTGTAGTATGAAGTGTAATGTTTGCTACAGTGAAAATTTAATCTAAAATTGATGTTTCCAACACAGAAGGAAACACCATGTCAGGGGTGGTTGGCAGTACAGTGATCCTGCCCTGTAAGAACGAGTCAAACAGCACGTTCCATCAGCTGACATGGAAAAGGAACGGGAGTAACCTGTTCACCTTCAGCCCAAAGATACCCTTATACAGATATAAAGAAGCTCGCCGCCTGAACATGACTATGAGGGAACGCGAACTGTACCCACTGGTCATTGAGAGTGTCCAAAAGTCTCATACAGGAAACTACACCTGTGAGGTCAACACGGACAGAAGAACTCAAGAGCGGAAGTGGGAGCTAATAATTGCAGGTGAGCTAATCAGTCCTGGATGAAACATAAGTAATCCCTGTGGCAACAGCTAAGGAAATAGGAAGTAAAAAGGAACAGAGTGAATGTGGGGTTATTAAAGACAACAGAGCCATCCGTTTCTGTGCTACTGTTTCTATACCTGCATGAACACACACACACACACAAGGTGGACAATCTACAGAGTAAAGACAGATTAAATATTAGCACCTGCATTTAGAGATGCCACAGGACATGCATGCTCTACCTCAACTTCCTTTATGAAACACTGATCTCCCACATACAAACTATATAGATGACTCTGAGCTTAATTGCATAGTACACTTATGGTGAGTTTAATTCTGTTTTGTTTTTTTCAGACCCAGAGCTTAAGAAAGCTGGAAACATGCTAGTGATTGCTGTGGCATCTGTTGTTCCTTGTGTGTGTTGCCTGGTCTTTATATTGGCTTGGATCATTCTGCATAGAGTCCGCAAACGGGCAGAGTGAGTTGCATCCAGTCATTGTTTAACACGTGATTCTATGCTCATAAAGACGTATGGCTGGTGGCATTATACTGCTTGAATATTTAAAAAAATGTCTCTCTTTCAGAGATCACTCTCCCACTGCTGCAATGGTAAATATAATAATGATCAACTTGTCATTTGAGATATTCACAGTAAATTAAATAGCCAACAAAGAGAAGGACAACTCCTATTATAATATGTTCTCCAGATATACTGAGATTCAATTTAGCTACAGTTATACTACAGTTATGCTGTAAGCCAAAGTGTGCTATTTTTTATTTTTGTTCTTTCCTTTTTTTTCTCAACAGCAAGCGAAAGACGAAGATATTTATGAAAACTGTCTGGAAATTGAAGCTCGTCAATGACGTGGCTACAATCAGCCTCAGCGTTATAAACCCAGGACTCGCTGATATCAAGTGCAGTACAACAATCTAAAAGGCAAGGGAGTATTGGAAGTGGGTACATGTGTGAAACTGCTCATTTCATATCAACCATCTTTTCTGGAATACAGACAAATCTAAAAATAGCATTTTTCACATTCTCTGTCCAAGTTACTTTCACTCTCGATAATACATTTCTTCAAATTTGGCACAAACGTCCACTTGGACTCAAAGAGGAAGTGATTCGACTTGAGGGGTATAAGGTCACTGTCACCCTACAAAGAGTAAGCCTGTCATCAGTGACTCATTGGAAAGACATGCTTAGAGTTTCCACAACAACAAGCCAGACTGTTAAGGGGTTGCGGGTGAGTTGAGTAAGTGTGCACTCAGAAAACCCCCCCATAGCAATTATGTGCTCTCATGGAATTAGGCGTGTCAGCTCGTGTTGTGATGTGGCTCATGAGTGCATCTGTTTGGACAAAACTGGTGCATTTCAGAAGTTATATGTTCTCCACTATGGGTGACAGAAAACAAACTTGAGAGAAACTAAGTGTCTAACATAGTCTAAATGAAATAGTCACTAAATTACTAAACAAAGTTAGTCACTAAATTAGAAATAGTCTAAATGAAAATGCAAACTGCCATTTCTCCTTTTCATTTCATATGAGCGGACCTGATGAAATCTCAAATTCAAATGCTCAGGTTGCATTTTCAAGGTGTACAGTTTCTGCCAAAATGAAGATGCAAAGTCCATTTTACATTCAATTTCAGGATTGTACTTGTACGGATTCTTTGTGCATTTTCAAAAAAAAAAGAGAAAACATGAAATATGATCCAAGGCCTCTCACACTCAGGTCATATAGAGCAGTACAATAAATACATGGAGCTACATGTCTGCAACATATTTGTCATGATCTTGGTTTTGGTTTAGTTTGTTTCCTGTTTTATTTTGAAGTTCCCTTCCTCTTGTGTTCTGTGTTTGTTTGACTTCCTGTCTTTGTGGTCTCCCCTCCTTTTTTTCTGTGCAGCGCCTGTGTTTGTCATGTCTCCTTCTGTTTCCTAAGTTATGCCTTCTTGTTTTGTCATCTGTCAGTATTTCTTTATTTTGTGTTACTTACCTCTCCTCTCATTTCAGGTCACTTCACTTCCACCCTTTGTGTGTTTTCCCGCCACTGTGATTGTCTGCCCCCCCGCCGTTTTGATGTCTCAGATTATGGACTAAAAATAAACATATCCCACACAAATTCCATTTAGTGTGCAACGCCCTTTGAGTGCAGTGATGGCAACATGTCATTATAAGACCTTTGGTTGAGATTTTGATTATAGGCCTACTGGTTTAGGGTATAATCATAAGTGAAATGGAATATTTTTGTGTTCAAAGTCAGTCATTCAAATTTGAAATGTAATCCCAGTAAAGGGTACACTGCTGCTGCAAGTCACTCATTCAGTCCATCGGTGAATACAAACAACGGAAACTGTTGACAAAATGATTGATAAGGATGCTACAAAGATGGAGAGAACTGGGGACCAGCTAAGCCTCAACAGCTCAAGAGGATTTCAAGCAGAGCTCAGATTCTTTGTGAACGTTTGTGAATAATGGTAGTTAAAAGGAAAGAGGTTTGCGGGCGGCGTCTTAGGTTTCGGGAAATCCCCACCCACCACTGAAGTGACTGGTCAAATCACAAATAGTCCAGTAGTTCCACATAGAAAACTGCATTGCTGAGTGTGGCTTGACAGAGTGTACAGAAATAAATGGTTTCTGAAATAGGAAGAATAAACAAAAGAAAAAACATTAAACCCAATCATTGTAAGGAATGATATGGCATGCGCCTCTATGCTTAGCAGGGCCACAAGGTGGAACCATTGAGGCCACAATGGTGACATCTACCTACACTAAATCCTCTCATTACAGGGAGTAGCTAACCATTAACAGCTATTCACCATCAATACATTTAGTGATACAACCCACAGGCAGGACACCAAGACTACAGACTGTGACTATAACAAATACTAACAGACTTAATATGATTTCAGCAACACATTAAGTTTATAAACGAGTAATGACCAAACAGAGGCACATTGAATGTAGTGACAGTAGATCAGGCTCCACACAGGTGGAAGCTAACACATAATTGCTTGTTAAGTGAGCCTAATTAGCATGACCAGCAGTAACAGAAATTAAACTGAACAAGAATCCCCAAAACAGGGATGAATACTGTACATACACCATAGCAATATGTAACTTAATGTACTTACAGTTCAATGGACGCACGCAACAGTCGAACAAAGGCAGTAACACCTATTCAGGGGTTAATTGGCCTAACTACTAGAACTCAGAAAAAACTCTTGTGGCCTTTATTAACTACTGGGGCGACGGAACATACCACTCTTAGAGGGGAGTTGGAATAGTCCAAGTGGTGTGGCCTTTATAACAGTAGCTTTAAGGGGTACTCCAGTCATGTGGTATTGCACTCACAAGAAACAGATAATAAAAAAAAACAGGCAAAAAGCAGTCGAGGCAAAGATATCCTGACTCAGTGTCTCAAGTGTGGACCAAACGTCAAACTAAAACACACCCACGAGGTGAAAACATCTCCTCGAGCCATCTTCAGGGTTGTGCAATTTACATCCTGCCGTTGGTTTCTAATGTTTATCTGATTGACATGCAATGTTTCAAGTAACGCACCAGTGTTTCAATAAGGCGTTAAAGAGGACGAATGCCAGCAAGTAAACAGAAATGTAGAGGTAGAAATGAGCATGTATAGAATGCAGGAATTAAAAACCAAGAAAAAATGGTTGAAGTGAGTGATTGTAGTGACTACAATAAGTCTTTTAATGTTATGCGAGTATTGTATAAAGACAAACTTGAAAAAACCTGCATCTATATGCATCTATAGTGTGTGTGTGTAATAAATGTGTTGTGATCACTGTTTGTTCACAAGCCTTAAATAAATAATCAAAGCGGAAAATTCTATTTTTTCCTCTTAAGTTTGAAGTCACATTCACAAGACAGACAAAGTGGGAGCTGAATAAAACTATTACTTCCTGTCATAACACATTTTTGTTTCCATGGGACTGGGCTTATGACAGCTGCTACTTCCATCCACATGGTCATAACTGAGTCAGGAAGCTTTGTTTTTACTGTGGCTGTTTATTCGTTCAGTCATCCTGAACACTGTGAGTGTACAGTTCTAGCACTGCTTGACTGACCATATATGTGTACACACTGTAACTATAGAAATAATGGAGGCTTCTGTAATGTTTATTTAGCTTTAATTCGTGCACAGGAAAGAAGAATGACAAGTTGAACCCCGCAACAAAAGACATCATTTAAAAACAAACTGTGAAACAATCGCAACAAAACAAATTTTAGATCAGTGTGAGAACTACTGCTTTCACTAACTACTACAACAGTAACTTCAATTCAAAATAAAACACATAAAACATTACAGCACCTCTAAACTATTAAAAATCCCAAAATATAAGTACAGAGGATGTTATGGACCGGGATACCGTTTTTAGTGTTTTGGCTGAGTCCGATTTCAGCCGTCTTTATTCAAACCTTATACCGCTGGAGAAATGCAGCAGGGCCCTCCAGAAAGGTAAAAATGGAAGGAGTGACAATATGGACGATATTAAATAGTTGCTGCCTCCTTGGTTCACGCTGGTTCGGACTAAGCAGCCTCCATGTTTTTATTTTATTACCTGCAAAAGTATAGGCACAACTCGACTACCCTATCTTGTGGCTGGGCGTTAGTAGCACATTTATTGCTTTAATGGACATTTACCATCAACACTGATCAACAAAAAAAGGGGCAGAATTTTCCCTTTGAAAAAAATAAATGTTTACCATGAACAGTAACAAAAACTGTGAAATGTTACCTCAACGTGACTAGAGCAAAAAAAATAAATAGATATGTTTGGTTCAGGGAGAATTGGCTTGATAGTAACTGATTGAGTACAAAGATAATATTACTTTTTCACCCCGAATAATCATTTTTAGCCATGCTAGCACCATGGCTTAAGGGTTTGCCAGTCGAACACCCTAAACAGCAGCATATTAACATTGGCATCATGTTAGCATACTTTCATTGGCATTAAGTCAGTGGCGGGCCGTGCATTTTATACCTGGGCCTTCACTGTTGTCCTACAGCTGAAACACAGCTACGGTTATTATTTGTTTAGTGTAAAAATGAAGCAAACACCTATAGATACACTATCTGCCGAGAGTGCGTCTCCTCTCTGCTCTGACTGCAGCTGGGACTGAAGCGCGAGGCTTCTGTGGGCGGCGGCGGCGGAGGGGCTCACGGCAGCACCCGCTGCTCGTTTACGACAGTGCAGAACGTACGTGCTTTAACGTCAAAACACCACAAAAGTCTCCAACAACACCAGAACAAGTCGCCAGATTTGTCACTAGTAGCTTTTGACAAAAAAAAGTAGCCATGAGGGTTTGGAAAGTCGCCAGATTTAGCAAGAAAGTCGCCAAGTTGCCAACACAGGCACCTCTACGGTTCTCCCAACTAAATCCTCAATAAACTCCAATATGTTCAGAACTCTGCCGCTCAACTGCTCACTTCCACCCGCCGCTATGAGCACATCACCCCGGTCCTTCGCAACCTCCACTGGCTCCCGGTCAAATACAGAATAGACTTCAAATTATTACTCACGACCTACAAAGCCCTAAACAACCCGGCAGAATTTCCCCTTTGAAAAAAATAAATGTTTACCATAAACAGTAACAGAAACGGTGAAATGTTACCTAAAGGCGACTAGAGCAAACACACACACACACACACACACAGAAAAAAATGTAAGATATTTTTGGTTCAGGTAGAATTGGCTTGACAGTAACTGATTGATCACAAATTTAATATTACTTTTTCACCCCGAATAATCATTTTTAGCCATGCTAGCACCATTAACAGATTGCCAGTCAAACACCCTAAACAGCAGCATATTAACATTGTCATCATGTTCGCATACTTGCATTAGCATTGAGCACAGGCCCACGGAGCTGCTAGCATGGCTTTAACACAGGTTTCACTGTACTGAATAAAGACTGAGCCTTGGTCTAAACATGAACATACCCGCTGTGGACCAGGATGAGTGTTCCCTTCTCTGATCAGTTAAGTTGTTGACATACAGAAACAAAAACAGATAATTTGGAGATGGAGATGAAGCGCAACTTTTTAAATGATAGAAAAATCGTTTTGCAGTGTTTGTAACATAGAGCTTCATTTAGACTTTCACCAAAGTTGAATATGTCATAAAATACTTTTGCTGACTTTTGAGTTCAATCTGTTTTTCATATAACCGCAGAGATCAAAATACGACCGAGTAACACTGATGCTGGAAAGACGAAAGACGTTATTACAAATAATAACCAAAACAAAGAACCATGTGAGATAAGTGATGACTCAGATACACTCCTTTAGAAGGAATTCCAAAATAGAGTAAAGCTACTGACTAATGCGTGTCCTCTGTAAAGAGATTTCAGCAGTGAAAGGTTATAGTGTCACTGTAAAGATTGTAGGGACAATATTTTGAGACACACCTGCAAAAATATCACCACAGCAAGTGGTGCCAGGCGGCACAAGTGCCTTAAGCTTGCATTTTTTCTAATGGCCATCAGCGGGCAACTCCCCTGGTTGCAAAACTAAGTCAGATTGTATGAAAGTATATGAGGAAATCACCCTTCTTCTCACTTTATTTAATGCCCGTAAACATGATATTGTTTCAGTCTCTAGTTTCAAGTCTTCTTTATGGTGTTCTTTTTGTAAATGATGTTTCCATGATTTGATGTCACTTTTGCTTGACAACTGTACTTACAGTTTTCAATCTTCAATCTTCATTTTGTTACTTCTGTTGCATGGCATTCAATGGCATCATTGGTATTAGCAGTAGATGTTGTCTTGTAGAGCTGCATCTGTTCAGTCACCAGCTGCTTCAGGAATGTTAGCGGGCTGCACAGTAAGCAAACTGTCTTCCAGCTTGTTGCTTCCACACATACCAAAGAGACATTTGATTAAAATCATGCACTTAATTCTAAATAAGTCTGCAAAGAGTTTTAACATATCTGCTGAAAGAACATTTAAGAAAGGCACCAAAATGAAAAAACAGCTGTAATACAGTAAACGAACACTTATACAAAATAGAGATAGTTGTTGTAGTTTATATTAAGGCATTAATATAAAAAAAAAAACTGTACTAATAAGGTTAATAACTTGAGGGTAATAAAACAGAGCCTGAATGTACTCTGACAAATTAAATATTATACATTTGTCTTCTACCTCAGCTCATAGCGCTGCTGCTTCTTCTGCTGCTGCTTCTTCTTTGACCTCCCTCCACGTGTCCTCTTCTCTCCTGTCCCCAATTAACACACAATAAAGCATTTCCACAACATATAAAATATACCTTTATATACTTAGCAGTCGTACTGTATATTAAACTTAAGTGTGTGCAGTACTACTGTACTCGGTACCTTAGAAACTTCCCGGTTTTATACGAGTACCACAATGCAGCGACTCCAAAGGTGATCATGAAAAGCAAAAGACCAAATAAGGTCCAACATGCAGGGCAGGTTCCTGCAGGGAGACAGGACACAAGAACAATACAGTAACAGGAAACACTGATATACATTATAGTCAAATGTAGTTTATTCTACCCAGTTTGTGACAAGCCAGTGGCCTCTCAGCTCCTTTGAATCAGATACGGTCAGACTAGGAGCTCTGGGTTTTTAATACACAGAGAGGACATAATACCTGGTTACTGTGTGTTTCTGGCTGCTTTAATGAGCAACAATTTGTCTCTGTGATTAGTGATTTACTGATCGATGATTGATCGAATGTCCAGCTTTAAATTCCAGTGTGCAACTTGGTCATACTTCATTTTGATGTGTAGGGTAAGACTCTTAAAAGGATCATAGTATGCAGACACGTTGTAATGCATTATTTTAAATGCTTAGATATATTGTACCATACATTAATATAATGTGTAATTAACATTGTCATATGTATCTAGTATGTTTTATCCTCTTAACTCATTGGGAAATGATACATATGAAGGCTCAGTTCCATCTAGTTTCCAGCCAGGACTGTGAGGGAGCCCAACACCAGAACCCTGAGACACGCTCATCTAAATCAGTCAGTTTTAATAATATCAATAATACCAGCGCAGCTGAGCTTCTCCTGCTCCGACAAGCCAAAATGTCTGCTTTGAAAAACATCTCCCAACATCATTAACTAGTGGAAGCAGGTTCCCTGCGTTTGTGTTTCTTTTTTAAAAAACAATGTTAACCTGGAGGGGAACCAGATGGTGTCCGCTACTCTTCTGCAACATTGCTGCGGTCGGGATGCCGTTGTCAGGACTTTTAGGCAGTTTTATTGGTAGACTTAAATCATTTCCTGTGGTTCATTGGGTGGAATGTAGGTAGCGTTTCCTTCCAATTGTCCGGGTTGCTGGGTAAGCAGGCTCAAGTCGGCTTTTTCCAGCTACTGGACAGATAAAATAGGCATTCCACAGCCAAATGCGATACATATTAAATTCTCCAGTGTGTCCTGGTTTTCAAATACATGCTAGGATTCAACTCCAGGCGTTGATGTCCGAGTGTCTCCACAGGAGCCCATAGGTTTACCTATATCAATTCATTTGGCTGCAATCTCTGCAACATCCACAACAGACTCAAACACAGAAACACAGAACAGGAACAAATGCAAAGAACACACAAACACAATTGACAAAAACGTAAAGCCAAATTTAAACCTGAACTCACCAGAAGTCACATGCACATACATGTAGCTGTGTTTTGTTCCATATCGGTTAGATGCTTCACACTGGTAGAGGCCATTCAGGTCAGAGGTCATGCTCAGAAACTGTAGCGTTGCACCCTCTACTTTGACGGTAGACTGAGACATCGACTGCTCGGGTCTGAAACAGACAAACAAGGCTCAGCAGACAGCTAAATAAAGATTTACAAACATAAGTCAGAAAAATGTTGAGTTTTGCCAAATTTCAATAATTAGTTGTTAATCCCTTCTGCCTACCAGCACCTCAAAAGTTAACACGTCGTGATTTTCCAAAATGTTTAACTATTTCTTCAATTTATCATTGTGTTTTCCAACCTTACAGGCAGCATTGGTAGGAGGAGAAGGTCTGAGTGTGAAGAGCAGACTAATGATAAACTGAAAACTGTGGCTAAATATCTCATCACACATCATTATGTATTCTGACCACATGGTCCATTTGGTAGCTTTTTTAAATCACATGATCTTCATCGGCAGATGGAGTTTGCCCTTTAACAACTTCTTGTCCATTTTGGCCTAAAAGTTGAGGTTCCGAGTTCACTCTTGGCTTTGGAAACCACCGAAGCTGCTGATGAATAAAACTCTTCTTTGCTGACACAAAAATCCTATAAAGCTTTGTTTATCGTCGCGGGTGGCACCATGGGCGTGAGCCTCCATAAATGGCACGCGAGCTACGAGCACGTTTATGCTCAACAAACTGTTCGATGCAGTATTCTCCAAAACCCCAGTTCAAAAACAAAAGTACTGTTAAGAAGCAAGAAGTTCGCAAAAAGACACAAACCAACCTGCACAATACTTCGGAATTGTAATCAACTGTAAACTCATTGTTGGGGTCTGACCAAATGGCTTCAACATGTGCTGTGAACAAAGAGAATCAGGCCTTCCCTTTTTCTAGCAACGGTTTCATCCTGATTGTGGTTTGATGAGAGCAAACCTCCTCTGAAGGAATTTCACACCAGGGTGTGAATTCCCCCCCCCCCCCCCCAAAAAACTATGGTTCCTGAAGTCACCTGAATGCACCGCTGCAATCTCATTGGCCGAGAGCCAAGACAGCACCAGGACCCCTGGGGTTCAGCCACTGTTTCTACAAAACTGGGTGCATTTCACACCTCATAGCTTTTTCCCCTTCGACCTCCGTCGAGCTAGGGAGCACACAAACGCTCTCTTCGCGCCGGACTCGTCCAGGCTACAGAAGATCCAGCTCTCCCCCTCCAGCATCACGCTGCAGACGCAGCCATGAGGGCCGCGCGGCCTCATCAAACCCTCCGGCAGGAAGACAAGGCCGAACCCCCTCTCTCCGCCGATGATTACCGGGAGGAACGAAACAATGTTACCTCACCCGACGTTAACCCACAGGCCTCATCAAACCCTCCGGCAGAAAGACAAGGACGAACCCCCTCTCTCCGCCGTTGATTACCGGGAGGAACGAAACGACGTTACCTCACCCGACGTTAACCCACAGGCCTCCCCTCTGCAGCGAGGAGACCTGCATCCGCGCCAGCTCAAACGCCGCGCCGATGCCCGCCGAGCCTGCATCCGCGCCAGCTCAAACGCTGAGCCGACGCCAGCCGAGCCGACGCCAGCTGAGCCTGCGTCCACTCCAGAGCGAGTCACGCTACCGGGAGCGACCGACTCCTGAGGACCGAGCTACTCACAGTCTGCGCCCGCTTCGAGAGCCTCACTACAGAGTCAACACTCGAGGACTGATTGATTCCCATCACGGAAATGAGCCCCATCGAATGAAGCTTCTCACAGTAAGATTCATGGTATCTGGGCAGTAGCTTAGCATAGCTTAGCATTATCTTATTCATTTATGTGTTATTATTCCCGCATCCTGTTGTGTTAAATCACTGTCTTGTTACACCGCGCCATCAACGCGGACCACAGACCCCCGCTATATTGTGTATTGCCTGCTGTAACTGTCTGCATTTAGATCAGTCACTGCTAGTGAATGGGAGGTTGTGTATTATCACTGAAAGACTGAACCTATGGTGGCCGGACCTTCGTCTCGCCGACTGAGTTTCGGGGTGATAGGAAACAATGCTCTCATCTCACCGCAGTGATGAAGATCTGTTTTGTTTGGGAATTATTTTCATTTATGTTATTACACTTCGTGTGATATTCTCTCCTCATTAAATCAGCTCTGTGAGTGAAGTGTGGAAGCTCGGCTATCGTACATAACTGCCGGCAGTTCTACCGACAGCGGCACTTTGTGTACGATACGGCCTGCGATCCCCATTCTCACTACAACGCGGACCGCACACAGAGTTTGATCCATGACCCCCCTCCTCTCTCTCTCTCGCTCTCCACTCCCTCTCTCTCACTAACCTGCACACACATAGTCAGCAGCCCTTGGGTAACCCCGTTGCCCTCGAGTGCCTCACACACATATAGCTTTGAGCTAATCTAGGTACGTGCTGAACAGCCACCACGCATGAGAGACGTCACCACGTCCTAACTACGTCACTGAGCTGTTCCCTCGTCCCCCCCCCCTTTTTGCTCACACACACACACATCCTCATCCATTTTATTCATTTGACTTTAGGTATTAGACATAAAATTGTGTGATAAGCGTTTGTTGGTTGCAATATTAATTGATCTGATCATTTATTATTTTGATTTAATAAACTCTGTTATACTTCAAGGAGCAGTCGTCTGTGATTACTTGTGCATATATGTGGAATGAAACTGTATGTAGTAGCCTTGTGTACGAACTTCACTGTCACTTCAAATGTGTACTCGCACCCGACTATTGACATTACGAGTGGCCACTAATTATGAGACTTAGTTTTATCGTTTGGTTATTGGTCCCTGTTCGCAGGGTGGTGCCCCGTTGTTATTAACAATCATTAATAATTGTTACATACATTAATAATTCTATTGATGTCAAGAATTCAGTTTCTTAAATGCTGATAACCCAAACACGCTCCATTGGATCCCAACACTCATATATCATATTCATAAACGACTTAACTGCCTTTATACAAGCCCTGTAAAGAAATAAGTCCATCCATCCATTTTCCACCGCTTATCCGGGATCGGGTCACGTTACCCGCAACATGTTCCAGCTCATTCTGGGAGATCACGAGGCGTTCCCAGGCCAGCTGGGAGATGTAATCCCTCCAGCGTGTTCTGGGTCTTCCCCGGGGTCTCCTACCAGTGGGGCATGCCCGGAAAACCTCCAGTGGGAGGCGTCCAGGAGGCATCCTGATTAGATGCCCGAACCACCTCAGCTGACTCCTTTTGACACGAAGCAGTAGCGACTCAACTCCAAACTCCCTCCTGATGACCGAGCTCCTTATCCTATCTCTAAGGCTGAGCCCGGCCACCCTACAGAGGAAACTAATTTTGGCCGCTTGTAGCCACAACCTCGTTCTTTCGGTCACGACCCAGAGTTCGTGACCATAGGTGAGGGTCGGAACGTAGACCGACCAGTAAATCGAGAGCTTTGCCTTCCGGCTCAGCTCCCTCTTCACCAAGACGGTCCGGTGCAGCTCCTGCTTTACTGCTGCAGCCGCACCGATCTGCCTGTCAATCTCCCGCTCCATCTTGCTCTCACTCGTGAACAAGACCCCAAGATACTTGAACTCCTTCGCTTGAGGTAGGCACTCCGTCCCCACCTGGAGGGAGCAATCCACCGGTTTCCGGCAGAGCACCATGGCCTCAGATTTGGAGGTGCTGACTCTCATCCCAGCCGCTTCACACTCGGCTGCAAACCGCCCCAGTGAATACTGGAGGTCACGATCCGAGGAGGCCAACAGGACCACATCATCTGCAAACAGCAGAGAGGCAATCCTGAGACCCCCGAACCTGACGTTCTCCACCCCCCCGGCTGCGCCGAGACATCATGTCCATGAAAGTCACGAACAGGACCGGTGACAAAGGGCAGCCCTGGCCAACACCCACCGGGAACGTGTCTGACTTATCTGACTTATTGCCGAGAATACAGCTCCGACTGCAGTCGTGGAGACCGGATTGCCCATTGCAACGGGTCTGGCACCCCATACTACCGCAGCACCCCCCACAAAAACCCCTGAGGGACCCGATTGAAAGCCTTCTCCAAGTCCACAAAGCTCATGTAGACTGGTTGGGACTCCCAGCGAGCGTAAAGAGCTGGTCCACTGGTCCACTGTTCCACGGCCGGGACGGAATCCGTACTGCTCCTCTTGAATCCGAGGTTCGACAAACGGTCGGAGCCTCCATTCCAGCACCCTGGCATAAGCCTTCCCCGGGAGGAACAGCTCAGTGACGTGTGACGTAGTTAGCTACTGAGTAGTGTGATACCCCGATAATTTGAGCACACTCTCTGGTCCCCCTTTTTGAAAATGGGAACCACCAACCCGGTCTGCCAGTCCATGGGCACTGATCCCGACCCCCATGCGACATTGAATAGGCGTGTCAGCCAAGACATTGAATAGGCGTGTCAGCCAAGACAGCTCAACAGTGTCCAGCGCCTTCAGCATCTCAGGGCGGATCTCATCCACCGCCGGCACCTTGCCACCAAGGAGCTTTTTGACTACCGTAGCAGCTTTTTTTTTTTACCAGGACAAGATGTTCAGTTCCATTTCTTCAATGGTCCAGACCGTGAGTCTGGACTGGTGAAGGTTTATGGCCTAAGAGAGTCAACATGGGGACAGTGGAACCAGCTAATTATCCCATGTTATGCAAGCTAGATGTCAATTTTGTAAGCGAAATATACTGGACATATACAAATATTTTGGATATAGGAGTTGGAGATCAAAAACAGCTGAAAAGAAAGTGAATGATGTACTTACGATCACCTTGTGGCCAGAAATGTGACCCAAAGTCCTAAATTCATTAATTTATGATCATTACAATTTTGTAATGCTACAACACACATACAGTGTGATGATTGAAGTTTAACATTTAAATGAGAAATAGTATTAACGTATTAAGCAACAACAAAAAGTACAAAAATCAAGAAATGGCACCAAGATCTGAGGAATAAGCTAGCAATTTAATGACTGTACTACGCTATTGGCTGTGGTTACAAATTCTGATTTTGCTATGACATTACAAAATATCTTTGCTTTCTTTTTTACATTTAACAAGCTAAATGTCTATCCAAGTCTATATAATCTTTGTTTTCTTGGTGGAGCTGACTGATGACATTTTATAATATTCTATAAAAGAGGGT
Source organism: Melanostigma gelatinosum (assembly GCF_949748355.1). Lineage (NCBI taxonomy): Eukaryota > Metazoa > Chordata > Actinopteri > Perciformes > Zoarcidae > Melanostigma > Melanostigma gelatinosum. The sequence continues at coordinate 13,794,001 of NC_136643.1, read as the reverse complement.
TGCAGTCCATGCTTCCTGTTTTAGTTTTATGCAGTGGTGGGCCGTCAGGGCCTGCAAAGCATTCTCTGCTGGCCTAAACAGAATCACAAAGTTATATCTATTTGATATTTTTTCTTAAATACACTACATGTATTATAATTTATACAAATATTTTCCCCATTATCTTATTTTCTCATTGCACAGCTACTGTCTTCCTCAGTTGCTCTGCTTCCAGTGCAGCTTGTTTTAAGTAGAGCTTTTATCCAATCAGATGTCACCTCTGTGTCTCTAGGTAAGAAGAGAGGCCCCAGGCCTGCAGACTCACAAGTGAATCCATGTGCAGTTTAAGTTAATGGGGAAGATATTGTTGATTGTCATAGTCTTCAACCAATCAGATCTTTAGTTTGATATGTTGGGCGTATTCTTTGACGTGCCAGAGCCTGCTAGCTGGCTGTTTTCTGTTACAAACAAGAATTATGGTCTGGAGAAATGGGGATTGTGTGGGGATTGTTTTCCTTACTAAGCTAGTTTAGCATAGCCTTGCAGAACATACGTGGATCAGCTGTGTTTTTGTTTTGCTTCCGGGGTCAGACGCTGACCCGAAAACTAAACAGACAGACCGGTGTCTCCATTATAAAACATTATATTTACCACAATTTAAGCTTCTGCATTTTCCAAATGCACCAGTATTATTGTTCGGTTTGTACCGAACGGTTTAATACGTATATGTGATGTAACACCCCTAGAAACAAATAACCGTAGCTGTGGCGCCATCATGAGGTTATTAGGTGGTAAGACAGCAGTCAAGGCCCAGGTATAAAATGTATTGCCCGCCACTGTTTTTTGTATAATATTTCTATTAGCAACGGCCTCACTGTAAGTCAATAAAAGCTCATAAAAGGCCGGACAGCCTGCGCTGAAGAGCTCTAAGCTGAAACCTCTAGTTCTCTGTGATAATAATTAATACATGTAAATATACCATACATTCTCAAATAGTGCCGTGTGTTTTACAGTGTTGTTTGGTGACCAGAAGAGGACAAAGAAGAAAAAATGTAATTTTACATTACAGTCATTTAGCAGACGCTTTTATCCAAAGAGACTTATAAGTGTATTCAACATTGGTATTCAAGAGAACTACTAGTCACCACAAGTCGTAAGTGCATCTCCTTTTGTAAACAAGCATCTAAGAGCATAAACCAGAGCAAAAGTACAGTGCAGGTATGAATACAACACAATACTACTATTCAGGGAATTTCAGCATTTACAAAAAAAACACAAAATGTTTTCTTACTATTATACTTCTGCGAACACCACCAGCGAGCTAAAGATTAATTCTTGACTTCACGTGTCTGACTTTCTCTCCAGAGTGCCGCCAATGTGCCAAGTCATCACACTAAGCTTTAAATAAATATAACTTTTTAAAATAAAATTTCAAAGCCATTTAAACATTTCTTTGTTGTGCGTCTTGGTTTTCTTCTGGTTTATTTGATACGGGACAGTGCACATTAATAAAAACATTTCTGCAAATGAAAACAGTATTATTATTATTGTAAGTGAGATTTAAATGAACTGCATGTTTTTAGTTCATTTAAATCTCACTTACAGAAATGGTTAGTTACTCAGCTCTGTCGGCACTAGATTGTAACTGTTTCTCTGTCTGTGTTGAACTTCCCTCGATCTGTCTGTTGTCACCTTTCTGTCTTTCTTTAAAATGCCGGTCGACCCTCATCTACCTGCATCTGCATCTGACTGATTTATGTATTTCACATCTGTATGCTTTTATGCTTTGTGCCTCTAACATGGATGTTTTTTGTGTCTGAAGCATACACATAATACAGCATGAAGAACATGTACCGGTACTCACCTTTTGTGAGAAAAGCAAACCAAACAATGTTTCAAGGTGAAAGATAAATACTGCTTTGTTTGCACTGAAACCGGTTCATTCAAGCCACTGCACCTGTTCCAGGTGAAATCTGCTTTTGGGTTGGCTTCTGTCCCACATTCAAATGAATCCTTCGCTCTTTCAACGATGTTCACTTCAATGGGTGAAACTGCAAGAGACAGGGAGAGGGAATGAGGTGTTATTGCTGCAACTGAAAAAATATTAATATACGTAACAGTATATCAGAAGAATATTGAGGATGAAGATCTCGTGTACTGATACAGTGTTGGCTTGCTTTCAAGGACACCTGGTTTGACATGTTAATTAGTTTCAAGGACATTTTGGATTAAAATACTTGGGAGGGAGGGAGGGGGGGGGGGAGATGTAGAAATATTTACAATTGACAAAGATCTTGAACACTACAGCTGTTAGAGCTCCTCAGTTAGCTGCAGTTGAGAGATTACTGGTGTCTGACTTTCTCAACACTATGACAGTGTGGTAAATCAAGGTCAAGGTGATCACACAGCGGTGCTTCAATGAGTGACAATAGACAGTTGAAACAGGATACAGGAGTCCTGCGCTGCTTTCCATTATCTCATGCATGTGCGTGTGGATCAACAGTGTTCTGTTTGCATTGAGGGATGGGCGGAGGGGGAATTCCACCAGGAACAGGAGTTGAGATATCCGTGTGAGTAAACTGCCAAAACAAGATGGCGGCATACTATTTAGGCTGCTAAACAGCTAACAGTGCACATTGGTTTTGTTACTGGCATTGCGCTGTTGTCTGTTATTGAGTTGTTGTCCTTTTTCATTCTGCCTTGTCAACCAAATTCCACCAAGTAGTCTTTTGAAAAAAAAACAAGAACAACATGTTATTCTTTTTTTTCCAATACTGTCTTTATTCTTGTTTGGTCAATGTCTTAATTGTTTTCATGTTCTTCTCTAGTGCAACAAAATAATCTAAAATTAAAAACCACTTATGAGCTTTCAGAGTTAAGTGTGACGCTTTGGTTACGTGAAAAGAGATGGAGTAAAATGAACTCAAATATCCTTGAATTATTACAATTATTATTAAATATTAGAATGCAAAGATCAATCCCCTTAAGGGCCCAAATAAATGTCCGGCGTAGGCAGGGGCAGACTGGGGGAAAAAAGTGGCCCGGGAGTTTACTGTCAGACCGGCCCACTCAATACACGGCGCGTTGCCCACTCAATGCATCGCACGTATCGACCAGTCAGTGGCCTACTTGGAAAAATACCCATACACTTATTATGGATTACAAAGAAATCATATGTTTTTTTTTTTACAGTTGGATCCACCAATTTGCCTGGATGGACACATTGAACAAAATAATACTCGCTATTGTAACACTCCAAGGTATGTATAGTTTGCTGGATGAGCAGCGCTCGTGCCTGTAGAGTCTAGTCCCATGATACCAGTCACATGCTCTAACGTGACTCCAGTTACTCACTCAGATTGTGTGACGACACGTTAACTCAGCTGACTGAAGCTCATGTGATGCCGTTGGAAAGCTAGTACGTGGACTTCTGAGTATAGATTTAATTTGTACTCTTACAGAACTGTTCCCAAAGATACACTTCTATGCTCCAAGTCTTGCAGTTATCTTAAGCCGTTTTCCCTCTTGGGTGGATTAGAGAACATTCCCCTGGTTGTGGTAGTCAAAAGAATGTTGGCGTGGACCACCACAAAATGACAAACAGTGTGTTGGGAAAAATCTAAATGACTAATTAGTGTGCGTTTAAATGATTAAAGAATGTTATACATTTAACAGAAGCTCATCTCCTCTGTAGTGTTTAAGGCCTGTGTCCGAGTGCAAACTTTCACTGACACTAGGTCTTCAGCAAATGTTTAGTCTATTAAGAAGCAGTTGATTGCCGAAAGAACACGTCAGCTGTTTGTCCTGAATAAGAATGATAACAAACTTGTAGAAAGTGAGATGAGAAAGTGACCTTTGTACTAGAACGAAGTGTCCAGATACGTAGACGCCTGTGTGAAACGCGAAATGTGTGTGTGTTACCCTGTGCCAGCCCACTGCATGTTGTTTACTTCGTATAAATACCGGAGGCTCGGAGACGGTCTTGATGTACATTCTGTATGTGAATCAACCCTGTCTCCTTCTTTGCAAAGAATAAATGTCCATTGATGAATGATTTTTACACCAGTCGCGAGTGAATTTTTCTAACACAGTGGTTATGTGTTTACCTCCGGTGAGGTCTGGTACAGTTCCCTCCAGTCTGGATCACGTGTGAAATCGAACCACTCGAAATACTGCAGCTGATTGATTTCATTTGTTGAACACATTATCAGCCTTTAATTGCTCATTTACTTCAGTGAAGTGACGAAGAGTTCGGTTGTAACGTTAGAGTATCCTGCATCACGGATCAAAAAGTGAACTGCAGTCAATGAACAGCACAGCAACACACCCACCAAGTATGAAATGAACGGCTCTCAGGGTATGCAAAGGACTTTCCCACACACATACAGACAAGCCATTATTTGCTTCATAGCCAGATTAGATAATAGGTGTTTTAGTTTCGGCCTTCTATTATGAAAATAGACCTTAGCATGTTTATCTCAAGGATCTTAACTTCGCTCCAGAGACCCCAGCCAAACATTCCAGCCCAGCTACTGTATGGCTGTGCTAAATGTGCTGTGTTGTTAGCTGGCTCACAAGCCAGCCAGCAAGAGAACTAGCGAGCTTATAATACTGCCTACGCTTCCACTTCGCTGGATCAATGACCTGAGAAAGCATTTTGCTCTGTCACTTCCTGGCCTGACCATGCACTGTCTTTATTCTGTCCTCATCTTTGTCCTGACCCTTGTCTTTCTTGCCCTGCTTAGAAACATGAAGAAACAGTATTGCAAAGTAAGAAAACCACGAGACAAGGGGAGAGGTCATAACAGGGATCTTACAACTAAAACTGGTGATTATCCTTAAGAGTTCACAGATGTTTTGTACACACAATTACAGACAGAAGGCTCTCTTCCTCTGTAACTTTCATTTAACTTTTTTTCTGCTTTTACTGCCGTAGTGATATTTCATTGTCCCTGAATAATGAAAAGACGATTGTATTCTATTATTATAGAAGTATTAGTGAATGAGTCTGCTCTAGTCTCTGTCCATTCAGAGAATAGCTTTGAGCACCTTCAGCCACAGCAGAGCCCCAATCAGCCTAAACAGCTGAGAACACAAGTGGGAGTGAAACACCGTCTTTATCCACTGTTCAAACAATTAAATCGATGTAATAACTGAGAAACTCTTAGATACACAATGATAAAATGAACAGGAATGATCAACTACATAAGTAAGTGATATTTGTATACTCACAGTAGATCTGTATGGTGAAGGGCAGGCTTTCTTCTTTCGACATGGCTGCACCGCCGATGACACACTTGACCAAGTGATGGTTGATTTCTCTGGTAGGAACTCCAAACAGCGTGCTGACTGTGGTCGTCGTACTGTTGGCATGCTGGGTGACGTTGTTTGTTGTCCTCACTTTTTCTCCCACAGTACCAGTGAGCCATTGCACCTTTGCAGGAGGCTTGGAACCAGCAGCCATGCAAGTCACGAGGGAAACCTCTTCATCACCCAAAGTAGGACGATTATCCTTCAGGCTTGTGACCGGAGGCACTAGGAGAGTAACAGTGAATAAGAGAAGTCAACATGCGAGCATGAAGGTCAACACTATTCTCTATCTCACACACACACACGTTTAATACAATGCATCATACCAAGGATGTTTAGATGTATCCCAGTCTGGACATTTCCGCTGGGGAACAAAGTGAAGATGCACGTGTAGGTGGCTTCATCCGTCAATGTAATATTGGACAACCGTAGAGATCCATTGCTGCCCTTAAAGTTCCCAATAAATTCAAATCGTGTATCAGGTACATTGATAAATAGTGGTCCAGTAGCAGGCAAGATTGTAAGGAAATTGTCAGTCTGTGGTTCCTTCCGCCATGATATCTGGGTGACGGGCTCCTTAGCGTGGATGAGTTTGCAGGGTAAGATGGTCGTCCCTCCTAGCACCACGGTCAAGTTTCCGCCAATCACCTGGACAGCTGTAAGGTGCAGAAAATCTCATCAGGCAAATATACATTACATTGTGGTTCAGAGCATATGGAAGTATTCACATCAGCCCTGAGCAGAGTATCTGACAAGCACGCTGGCTTTGAGTTTAGAGCAGAGGGGGAATTTAAGGCTTTCGCAAAATAATGATGTTTTGGAAACTTAGGCGTAGTTTAGGCGTACTCTAAACAGTGTAATGTTCACATTCATCTCAATGACACCACTCTGGCACAGCAGAGGAGTGACGCTGAACATGGCTGAACTTGTCCCGTAACGCAATGCCACACCATTAGTGGTGTCACGGATCACGGTTCGGATCAGCCCTCGCGGTTCGGATCAGCCCTCGCGGTTCGGATCACTTGTGAACCGCAGAGCAAAGTCCCCGAATATCAATGCAGAGTGTCAGTGAACAGATATGAAGCAGTAGTGTGTTCACGTGAAAGGAGCAGGTTAGAAGCATTTAACAGTGAAGTCATGGCGAGCGGAGGAACTTGAGAAGCCGCGGCGTCATTTCACACTTCAGTGTGAAGCTGTTCCAGACCTCTATGAGAAGGAAAAGACTGCAGAGACTGCTTTCACCACGGCGGAGTGATTCTTAGTCCGGCGCTGTAGACACGCCCCCTCTGTGAGAGTCACACAGACACACACCTGGTTCAGGTGCTGACAGAAGCATCAGAGTGAAGCTAGACAGGCCCAATAATATTCCAGTCACCACAGAAAGGTCGACCCTCTCCCCAGACAATGGAGATATTCTCATCTTTTTGAAAATAATATTACAGTAATGTAACATTATTGTGTATTTGAATGGCATAACCTGACAGGAAGTAAACAGAGACCCAAGTTGTTGCCGAGCAGTTCAGTTCAGTGTAAACAGTGGAAGCTAGCTCACTGGCTGTTTCTTTCTTTCAATATTGATGAAAGGACGAGGATATCAGAATTAAGTATTCTTGAATGTTTCATTTTTATTTATTTATTTCATTTTGTTTCAAATTGGACATCTTCAATAAGCTTGTTTTCATGTAAGACTATAGCCCAAAGTTCTTTGCTTTAAGTGTTCTTGAAGTTCTTTAATAAATGGAAAGCAGTTATATTTGTTTCCTCCCCTTTTCTTTGTTGATCCGAAAAATGATCCGAACCGTGACTCCTGAACCGTGATCCGAACCGAACCGTGAGGTTTGTGATCCGTGACACCCCTACACACCATCCTTCAACAGACTTTACTGTCCAATAAATTAACGTCAGCAAACATTAGACGAATAATTTGTACGTTGCACTCTTGAGTTTGTGATTGTGGAGACAAAGGATGATAGGTACGGTGGCCCTGAGGGTCAAAACACGTCTATTCAGATAACACGACGACATTTCACAAAACACTACATTTCAGAAAACACAACAGCAAAAACTATTTAATTAAGTTGAGACTGAAAACAGAAAAGGTAGATATGTATTGGGACAAGATTCCATATTGCTGATTGGACGCACCGTCTATCTATTGTCGATGGAAATAACAGCAGCTGTTGCAATACAAAGTCGGAAGAGTGCAAATACAAATAGTATTATATAAATAATATACATTACTTTGTGGTTACAACAAACAGAAGTAGTTTTGTCTGTTTGCTGTTTCACTGCGTTATTCTTTTTATTCCCACAGGTTTTTTAACGAGTCAAACCTTTTGTTTAGCTCAACAATTATGCAGTTATTCTTCTGCCTTTGAACAAATTCGCATAATATTTCTGTCGTCGCCTCTGATTTGTATTTTTCTATTGTCTTTATTGACATGTCTCTTCTAAATGTGTTATGTCATGCAAGGCTAATTTTAGCGTTTCAGTTCTTAAAGAAAAAGAAGCATTTTGCCTCGACGACATACCTTCCACATCTGTGCTCAGGATGAACGTGAACACCAGTAAAAGCATCGTGGTACTTCTGAAGAAACACGTTATCCATAGCGTATATTTAAAGTTAAATAGAGAATGTGCGCGCTCCATCCATCAAAGATGGCTCGTTCGAGGCTGCGCTCTGCCTGCAAAATAACGAGATCACACGCAGCAGCTGCGCGCAGCTAGTTCCAACTGTTTACATGAGCGAATGGATTCCACGAAAACACAGTCAGCCAAGCTGGTCCGTACGATTAGAGTTTTATCGTTTAACGGAAAATACAGAAACACCATGGTTTTTTTTCGTTTTCCGTTTTAAACCAAAAACGGAAAAGCACATCCTTTTCAGGTGTTTGTTGCCTGAATACCAAAATACGAGAGCACCAAAGAAACAACGAGGCCGAGCCGATTTGCGTTTTTGTAAATCCCCTTTTTTCTTTTGAAGAGCGACACCAGGTGACCGGAAGTAAGACTATTTCAAAATAAGATTGTTTTGAAAAAAATAAACCAGGACTGGCAACAGTATTGTGAGCAGGAGATAAAAGGGAGACACCTTTATTCCTTTCAAAGCAGAGTGGGTAGTACAGTAAAGAGAGGGAGGAACAGCTTGTTGGCCATATCTGAATAGACTTCTATTCATCTTTGGGAAGCATCCAACATGGAGCAGTGCCAACACTTTCCCTCTCTGTCTCCTCAGCAGGATCATTTGTAGTGAATGTCACACAGAGCTCCTATCAGGCAGAGCAGAACCACAACATCACGCTGGAATGGCCGTTCTCATCCAGAACAAACCCTCAACTCCCATTTTATCTTCTGTGAACTGTGAACTGTTCTCAGGCCCTTCGTCCTGTTTCATCTACATGAAGGGGTCGAGGTCCCAGAGCCTCAGCATGGACAGTTTGCAGGACGAGTTCACTTTGACAAAGACGTCCTCATAGAAGGACGACTCAGACTTTACATGTCCAGACTCAGGACTGATGACTCTGGTGTTTACGTGTGTGTGGAGTGAGTACAGGTTATGGTGGGAGATCAAGGACATGTCACCTCAATGTCACATGAGTTGATTCAGTAAACGTTTCTCATCAGGCTCAATCGGATACTTCCTGGATAAAAAAAGAACCTGATTATTGTGGACTTCCTCAGTCGTCACACTTCCTTCTTACAGGATCTGTGAATTATGTTGCAGTTTAATATGTTGTGGTGGACATTTAGTTTTAATCATCAAAGGAATGGGCACATTATAAATCAACTCTATCATGGATTATTATGGCTTTAACTACCCATAGCCAAGTAGTTGAAATCATCCCCAGCTTCATCCCAGCTAACGTTGTTTAACAAGTCATTCGTCTCCGATCGTTGATTGGTTTGGACGTCTAGATTTACTATCAAACCCATTATGAATTAAATTTGTGTGGTTTCTCACTGAGAAGCTATTTTTTTAATGTGGTGGTTACAGAAATAACCATACACAGCTCTTTATCTGAGCCTCAGTGTTGTTCTGTTTCTAATTCAGAAATGCAAACGCATGAGTCAAAGGCGTCCAGTTTAATGTCCAGTTACTAAAAGTGACCACACATCTTCCAGCCAATCACAATCCAGATGTGTCAGTGGGCAGAGTTTCACTTTTTTAAGAATCACACTGACTACAAACTGACCTTTTTATTATTTTGGTATCGGAACCATAATGCACAACGAAGACTTTTAACAATGTATTGTTGTCCTCGACTTCCACTGGGTGTGATGGTCAGCCTCTTGTTTTGTTTTTCTAACAAAAACAGAACTGATTGACAATCACTTCCCTCTCAGCTTTTATATTTATTCTGTGTTGAAAACATTTTGTACAAATGAACCCTGATAGTTCTGTTTATTCTGCTGCTGTTGGCCTTTAAAGATCAAAACATGGACTTCCACGTTTTTTTTTTAATGTTGTATTTAACATGAATTAACTTGTTGATTATGAATCGTAATGAGATGAACAAAGTATTGAGATCCAGATTTGGCTTTCAGAAGGAGTCTGATAGAAAGATATTACAAAGAAGCTGTTTGTAATAATAATTTAATTGCTGGAAAAAACGTACCTTCTCGAATTCTGTGAATTATTATGTGCATATATTTCCTCCTTGAGTCCTTGTTGTTAATTTGCAACATATGCTGTACATGTTCCATATTCGTCTTGATTTAAGTTAATTTCTTTATTAAATTATTAAAAAATAAGATTGTCTCAAAGTTTTTTAAGTGAAATGGTTGCATCTCCACACCACCATTTTTTGTCTACGAATTAAAAGCCAGAAATAAAGGACAGTTTAGCTTTAAATTCCATAATAAGTTCACATTTTAAGTTCCTAAATTGTACAAAGGAGTCATTGTTGTTACCTTTTTTTCTCCACTTGGTGAAACTAACGGCTCAATAGAATACAGCCGGATATTTGAACCAGTTAGACTGTTTTAATAATGGAGATGGAATGTGTGTTCAAACAGAAATAACTCAATTTACTTTTAAACTAACTTTAGTTGTGTGACAACGATTTATGTTAAAAACGACGTTTTTCCTCATGGCAATGAGCCCTCCTTCTGTTTTGCACAGCGAGTAAACCAAAAGTGTCTGGAACCAATGGTCCAGATTAAAACCAGACAGAAACAGAGCAAGTGTCTGGCAGTAGGCTCGTTCCAGATGAGCTGCTTCTTGCCTGGAACGTGGACGACAGCTGCAGCAGCAACAGGGGCGTTGAAAAGAAACTGCAGTCAAATCAGACAGACAACTAAACACTGTTGTTACTTCCTGGAAATTTTTTTTCGAAAACATGACACAATATGTCTTGGCATTAATTTAAAAATCTAAGTTTTGGTTTAACATAACTGTTCAGATTCTTACTTTTTAGATGAGTCAGTGACCTATAAACCCAATGCCTTTAAAAAACCTTATTCTAATAAGAATAACATTTTCAGTTATATGATTACATTAATGATATTTCACATTTCCATACCGATAAAGCTATTCAAATATGTAATTAGTATGATTTTAGATGATATACGCCAGGTTGTGATAATTACATATTTTATATTGCTGTGTTCAATAAAGACAATAACAAAAGTAAAAAGGCCATTTGAAAGTACTGGAAAAAAATCAGTACTGCATACGATTTTATCTTTGCATATATTTTCAAGGCCTTGTTTGCTGTTTTGAGCCGCTTTGCGGAAAAGAAGGTCTGAATTTATGTTATAACTGAACAGTTGGCAAAAAAACCCTGAAAATAATCCTCACTGGAGGTTTCAACCCAGCAGTCAATGTCAAATGACACACTTTTTTATGAATCATAGACAATTCTAATATGGCTCAAACCCCTGATTTCAATTCAATAATTGAACCTATTGTTGAAAGAAATCCAAATATTTGATCAATAATTGAAACTTTCAAATGAAAATGTTTTTTTGTAAAAACAACATACAGGTCCACAGAATGGCCTTGCTGAGAGCTGAAAAAGGCTTTTGTCCATTGTTAATAAAAGTCAAAAAGCAATCAAATTAAATTTAATACTGCCTCAAAGTGACCCATATTTATAGCTCCAGTGAAGAGTCATCTTACTCAGACAGTGCTCATGGTTTATTCACAACCCGCAACTTCCCTGATGCCTGTATTTACTGGTGTCTACCAGAATAACATGAACCAAGTGGAGACTCAGTGCACACAGCTTGACTATAGAAACAGGCAGGTAGGCACGAGCGGGGTCGGTTTTGTATGGACACCAAATTACCTTAAATAGTAATGAAAATAATTTGTTCACTGAACAGATTCAGGTGTTTGCTAACAAAGTTCTTTAGAGCCCAAACCAAAGGTAAAAAAGGCACAATTGTATTGCATATACAAGGAGTGCATTTCCCCATAATTCTGCCTATCTGGGACGGTTGGGACACCATGTTCTGGGCTTCCAAAATATCATTTGAATTGAAACATTTGCTGTCTAAACTTGAACACCTTCTATTTAAAATGTCACTTGTTCACATATTTCTTTGAGAAAAATAAAACAGAGTCAAAAATGTAATTGTATACCATACTTCTTTCTGACTAGCTAAAACTGTCCCAACTGTCCCCATGTTTCCACCGACCGCTCTACCCGACTAGAAAACATTGCTGACAAACAAGGAGCGAATCTGCCAATGTTGCAGAGGAGGAACATTGTCTTCATTGTTCAGATTATGTGAACTACACATTGTCCGAAGGGAGGAATGTGTGATCTTGAGGGACAGTTTGTTTCTGCCTTCCATTGCTTGAGGGAAACTGACTGACCAGCATTTGTATCCTTTTGTTGCTTTATTTCTAATGTGTATGCTTCTTATATTCTACATGGTTAAACATTACTCATCAAATGACCAGGTGAGTGAAAAGCTTCTCAAAGGGGTGGACCGAGGGAATTTGGACTCATAACCTCAGTATTTCTAAACTGTAGTCATTTCTTCATACAGTTGACGTTGTGTGTGGATGAAATGTGTCTCTCTTTCCAACATCTCTTGTTTCCTATTTGGCTTTACACTGAACAGGCTTCATGCTTAACAGGCCAGATATTGCATTGAGCGTCTTGAAGTACAGACTTGCTTTGAAATGCACTGTGTCTGGTGTAGAGATGAACAGCCGTGTTTTGTGCTCCACCTACCTTCGGGTTCCACAGTCACCTTTAAATTCCACTCAATAGCCCTTTCACCTTTGACGTCAAGTAAAACACATCTGTAGGTTCCTGCATCGTCATGCTGAACGTTCAAAATACTCATCTTTGAAGGTAAGGTTTTGTTTATTGTTATTTTGTGAGAGGTGAAATTTGAAAAAATCTCATGACGTAAGAATGAAAACGCAAAAAGAGATTCGCCTCTGGTCCATCTGATTAGCGTTGCATGTGTCTCGGATATGTTGCAGGTGAAGATGACGGAGTCTCCCCTGGACACCAGCTTATCCCTGTGCTCAACTTGATCAATCTCTAACATTGGAGGAAACAACCAATCAATACAAATATAATCTATAATTACATTTACAGAATTAGCATGCATAACAAACACAAATATCCACTGTACCTGCAAAGACTTGGCACATAACTAAGAGTTGAATGGAGAGAAGAGCTGCTTGGTTTAGGTTGAACATGATGACCATCAGACTGACAAAGACCGACTGAAAGTTCAGCATCACCTCTGAAACGTATTAGAGGAAGAGGCACAGAGAAAAGGAAGTGCTTATTTCCTGGTTAGATGGTTTGTCTGCTGAGAACTTAGTGTTGTAAGTTTGAGGAGCAAAGAAACATTAATTCACACGAGAATTGGAACATTGAGAATTGAAAGTCACTCCTTCCTGTAAATAAACTTTAATAAATATATCATTCGTAATCACTTTTCTCTTATATTTCCTCACAGAGTAAAGGAAGTGGTTACCGGTAGTTACTCTTTCTGTGTATCTTTAGAGGAACATAAAATGAAGTCCTGTGAGAGTCAAATATACAATAATATAATTCTAATTAGAACCCTGAGAATTTAAGCTCGCTCCTTCTTGAAAATAAACCGTAAAAATATTTTGTGGGCATTAAAATGCACAAAATCCACATGTTCAAGTTCAGGAAATCCACCTCTGTATAACACTGGGCCTTTCAGCACCACAGCTGTACTTTCAGTGCATGTTGAATACTTGTTGATGCTTATAAGAAGCAGAATAACCATATTATGCATTGACCCAACAGAGTCAACAGCTTCTATTTGGGAATACTTCATTGTTTTGATCACAAAACACTTATACAAGAAACACATCTGTTTCTGTCCTGTGTAATTCTCTCATACAACACTAGAGGGCACAGACCCCCAGTTGAAGCCTGTTGAGTTCACATTATTGCCAATAAACAAACATTGTGTAGGAGACAAGTATGGCCTGTGTCATTTTGTACACCCTTTTGTGTCACATCCGGTAATTGAGTCACGTGGTGTTGGGGATAGCAATGGAGATATATCTGCTGTTCTGTAGTTTAGTTGGATGAATTGAATGTTTGACGCTGTTGATCACTGTCGATTACCTCTGTACACCAAGTATTTTGAACGTTTATGAATGTGTGTTATCCAGCACAAAAGTTTGTTTGTTGTTTACAAATAAAAGCACAAAACTCAGCCTCTGGATCTGTGAATAATTGACTGCCAGCGCGTCTGCAGGTTAGTCTCCCCTACTCAGACTCTCTGTGACTCATTTTAAGTTGCCGACACAATGTGTAGTACACACTGTAAGGAGCTTTCCTCGGTGAGCTCATGGTGCACGACAAACACGGAAACATTCAGAAGAAGAAGAAACCATTTTTATTGTCATATACATTTTACACATACATGAAATTTGACCCATCCCTGTATATAGGGAGCAGTGGGCTGCCATTGATCGGGGCCCGGGGAGCCGGGGGTCAGTGTATTGCTCAGGTACACTTCGACACGTGACACACGTCCCAGTCGGGGATCAAACCGTTGACCTTCCGGTTCCCAGACGACCTTCTAAACCCAGTGAGCCAAGGTCGCCCCACAACACATCATACAAATGCTAAATCCATAATAAACACAAGAAAACGCAAAGAGAACCCTGAATACACAAGTGAAAACAAAGTCCTTAAAGTGACGGCACTGGTTTTAATGTAATGTAATAATGTACAAAGGCATCAGTGGCCCAGTTGTCCTCCCTGTGATTGCCTTCCCTTGAAGCACCGGGTTTGTCCATGTCTCTTGTTGAACTTTCATTCAAATGTCTTGTCAGCTCAGAGGCCATAGATTGAATTGAGCCTCTCTGCGTACTGACTCCCACGCTTGTTGTGTGTCCCACTGCCTGTGCCATCCTGCGGTGGAGGGCGGGTCGTCTATCGAGATAGAAAGTGAAAATTAAAGTTCAACGCTGTAACAGAGAAAGAAACGGAAAGAAGATGACAAAGTTCTTCGGACCTCTTCTACTGAGTGGAGATCAAACTGGTCCTGGACTGGATTTTGTGTCCTGGCCCTGAGTTTTCTGAAAAGATAAAGTTCAAAAGTTGAACACAGTCTTGTAATGATAATGTATTCACAAACAGTTACAGGAGGAGTAGTCAGATCCTTTACTTACAAGTACTAATACTGCAATCTTAAAATACTCTGTAAAAGTACATAAGTACTTTCAGCAAAATGTACTAAAAACAATACATCAAAGGTAACAGTACTCATTCTTAAAAATGAGCCCCTGTGAGTGGTATATTATTATATACAGTGTGACATTATTAGATTGCACACAACACAAAGGGGCTACTGTTAGTGTCACTGTGTTTTATGTCGTACTGTGCTCCGATGTACTGCTCACTATTACAAGACTGTCAATGAAGATTCACGCCAAAGCAAATGATTTGCCTTTTTTAGTGAAGACATTCCGGTGAGTCTTTGTTCTCGCACCAACAGAAGTATCATTATGTGCCGTGACTCAATGTAAATTATATGAATGCATTGAATGCATGGATATTGGCCAAACTTTAAGTGAAGCAATAGTTTGTTGAAACCCATTGCATCAACTGTCGAGTCGTTGCAGTTATTCTGTTTGCATGACTTTTTAGTGACATCAAAGCGTATAGGTTCTCTGTGCATGCAGCTACGCTATAGCTATATGAATCAAAGCATGTCACCACAGTGTGGTTTAAGCTCTGTAGCAGCCACAGTCAGAATTTGATGTCATGAGTAACACCCTTTACGTTCGCCTCTTTGTGCTTTGTGCAATCTAATAATGTCATAATGTAAAAGATATCACTCACAGGGGGTCATTTTCAAAAATGAGTACTGTTGCTTTTTGCATTTTGCTGATAACACGTCTGTACTTTTACTTTACTTTTGTGATGGATACTACGACTGCAATGGATTATTTCAACATTGTGGTGTTGAGCATCCACCAAAGTGTCAGGGAATCAGAAGTTGTTCTTTGATGAGATATTTCCTCATTTATTCCAGGAAACATTTCTAACTTCAGAGTATATTTCATGAGGGAACATGTTTTATTTGATCATAGACTGCATTGAGCAGTTTGATATATTTTGTTAAATTAAATAAAAAAGGTCAAAACATGTGTATATTCCCTAATGGTATTACTTGTACTTCAATCAATTTCTTCTCTTATTAATATGTTTGGGCTAAAAATTCTTATTTCAGTATATTGAACGTAAAGATACTTGGGTCGGCATGCAAATAAAAAAGAGAAGCGCAAACGACATGAGCTCAGCGTAGCAAATGGCAGCTATACGACCCTGACCTCATTTTCATGTGTATCACTTTGTGCACTTCCTCGTATATCTTTGCATCGTCCACTGTGCACAAATATACCTCGACCGAACTCGACCATGATTAACCTTAATCCAACCGACTGAGGCCCTGCAGACCCCAGAGGTACACATCTCACGGGTGCTTAATCATATAATTTATATATTTGTTCACTACTTTGTCAATCAATTTGTTCCGAATGACTTCATATCATTGTTCTCTGTTTCTGTAAAAATACTAATGCATTAGAGTCCTGGGCAACCCCAGTCAAAAGGAGCAAAATGCTGCCAGTTTTAAGAACCATTTATGCAGTTTGCAGAGGGCACGTTTGCAACGGGTCCTAACTTAACGTACCGCACACTGACAGTGGGGTACGGATGCTCTGTCTGCCATTGTGAAGGAGACACTCATTTCGTTATGTGCACTGTCTTTACAATATGCAAATCAACTGTAAGGTAACATTGTTTTTTCTTCGGATGGCATTAATTGCATAACTAACTGTTTTTTTTGAGAAAGAAAGAAATGAACCCTTTGTTATGATGGCTGTTTCTTACAGTAGGTTATTCTCGGGGTCCTCGTCGGTCGTGCTTGTATGTTAAATGTGTTGGATGAGGGCTAAAGCAGAGCACATAAGATATACTGCAGGTTGCATTGTTAACTGCTGTATCCAAGGTCAGTGCTGTGAGCGTCACAAAGGAATTTGCACTTACTTTAGCTTTCATTTGGATGGGGCAGATATTATAATACCTTTCCACAGTAAGCCAGGTTTACGTGCATGGCAAGATACCAATAAGTGTGAGTCAGGAATTGAAATCGACCATCGTTCCCAGTACAGACAACTGCTCTGCACCAGAGCAGAGACAAATTCAATGAATTAGTTCTTTCTCACAAATCTGAAAGCTAAAAAGGTATTACTCACCTGTAGAGACAGACTGCTGTAGTGATTACACATAGAAGAAATCCAATTGCAGCTGCGATGTATAGAGAATACCACAGTGGACTGATTTCTGCACAAAATCAGATGTGAATGAATGTAAGTACAGTATCAGCTTTGAAATGCACTGTGTCTGGTGTAGAGATGAACAGCCGTGTTTTGTGCTCCACTTACCTTCGTGTTCCACAGTCACATTTAAATTCCACTCAATAGCCCTTTCACCTTTGACGTCATTTAAAAAACATCTGTAGGTTCCTGCATCGTCATGCTGAACGTTCAAAATACTCATCTTTGAAGGTAAGGTTTTGTCTATTGTTATTTTGTGAGAGTTGAAATTTGAAGAAGCATTATTAAATAACGTGAATGAAAACACAAAAACAGATTCGCCTCTGGTCCATCTGATTTGCGTTACATTTGTCTCGGATATGTTGCAGGTGAAGATGACGGAGTCTCCCCTGGACACCAGCTTATCCCTGTGCTCAACTGCATCAATCTCTAACATTGGAGGAAACAACCAATCAATACAAATATAATCTATAATTACATTTACAGAATTAGCATGCATAACAAACACAAATATCCACTGTACCTGCAAAGACTTGGCACATAACTAAGAGTTGAATGGAGAGAAGAGCTGCTTGGTTTAGGTTGAACATGATGACCATCAGACTGACAAAGACCGACTGAAAGTTCAGCATCACCTCTGAAACGTATTAGAGGAAGAGGCACAGAGAAAAGGAAGTGCTTATTTCCTGGTTAGATAGATGGTTTGTCTGCTGAGAACTTAGCTGTGTGTTGTAAGTTTGAGGAGCAAAGAAACATGAATTCACACGAGAATCATACAATTGGAACATTGAGAATTGAAACTCACTCCTTCCTGAAAATAAACTTTAGTAAATATATCGTGAGTAATCACTTTTCTTATTTCCTTTTGCTCAGTCATGTCATGAACAGAATATGAGAAGCACACGCGCAGCGCTCAACTACAGGAAAAGCACTTCTGCGAATTGCTTAACACATTTTAGCCACATAGTGACCGTAACCTATATATTGAGTGGAACTTCACAAGTGACTGATGCTATCAGTCATAACCAGGTCTTGATAATGAGACTCTTAATGTGATATAAAACATCAAACATTGTAGTACTGTATAATGGGTGTGAAAACCTCAGGTGTTAAGCATGAATAGACCTTCACACAGAGACCATCACAGAAGACATGTCGACAGACCACAGTCGGATAAGCACGGGTGTGAATTATAAAATGGATGTTGGCTGCTTGAGTTTGTCCCGGGTGTAGCCTGCCTTCACCCCATCTCAGCTGGGTCCGGCTCCCCTGAAACCCTGAAAAGGATAAGCAGTCAAAGATAATGGTTGGATGGATGTACTTTTTCCGATTCAGAACGTTTTTGTATTATTTTGATGACAATCAATTACTTCAGAAAGTATTTACAGGTCAGTGCAGTAAATCTAAATACATCACAAACAGCAACAAAGCCTCTACACCTAGACTACAAGAAGGGAGAAAAGTTATGTATATATATATCCTGTATATATACGTATATACAGTACCGGTATGTGCATATATTTTTATATATTTTGGCAATGCACCAGGTGCTGGAACTAGCAAATGGATGGTACCCAATGATAAGGCATAAGCAGAAGATGATGACCAGCATTCATTTCAGCCTTGGTTGTAGATTATTTGTGCAGAATTGCTGTGGAACATGAGCCGGGTAGGTGCTCTGCTCCACTTCACCTTGAAGAGAAAGGTTGAAGAAAACTTTCTATCACTCATCTGTGAATGCTAAGAGAAGATAGTACTGTACCAGAAATACCATGCCTGTTAACCTGCAGACCCCATCAAGATTCCTCTATTAAATAAGAACATATCTAGCTGATGACGTTACAGAAGGCTGTGGCATACAGTAATACCCATGCCCATGTATATATCCGCCACCAACACACGCAAAGGCTTTAGAGCTGTATAAGATGGCTTCCATTTCCTTTAATTCTGCCCTCTGTCTGAATGTCAAACAGGAACAGGAAACTCACACCTATCAAAGGTGTCAGAGGTAGACAGGTGTCATGTGATTGACAATACACTTCAAATGGATACAGCACTCCGGATGGATCACAAATATGCCACAAGCCTGTCACTCATGCGATCTGGCTCTTGTAAGGTTTGGTTTTCGATTCAGATTGTTGTTTTGATTGCCCGGAAGTGCTACATTAAGCACGATGAAGGCCAGGCCATGCATTTTCCAGGCTTTTCAAAGCAGAGTTGATTATGTATGGGGACAGGGAAACTGTGGTGGTGGTGAATAAAGAGTAAGAAGCTGAGGAGGCTTTGAAGCAGTGAATGGTGAGGAAGTGATTTACCGTACTTTTCGGGCTATAAGCCGCTACTTTTTACCCCACGCGGTGAGGCGTAGGCTTATAGTCCGGTGCGCTTTATATATGGATTTTTCCATAGCTTTTCTCAGCCACAACAACCGCAACTTCCGGTTCCGGTCTAACACAACATTTAAGAGCTCCCGACACAGAACAGTTGCTACCAGCTGTTACTGACAGGGTTGCTACAATATGGATGAAGTACCTTTGACCTACCTCTCACTAGGACTGTTAACAAAAAAGGTTGAACGGCAAGATGCTTTTAACAGTACATGTCCGACTCGCTAGCTTCTAAGCCAGGCATGTCCAAAGTCCGGCCCGCGGGCCAATAACGGCCCGAGGTCAGATTTTATATGGCCCGCACCGTCTGTCTTAAAATGCATTATTTATGGCCCGCCAGCACAGTCAAAACGGAATGAATAAATCATACAAATTCAACATGCAATACCTCTTTTTACCTCATGGTGGCAGCACCACTCTGTAACTGTCTGTCTGTTTGAAATTTACTGACCCTTGAACTGTCATGGCTACAGCAAGTAAAAAAGGAAAGTGGATAATGAGGGCCACCGATTCCAGGAGGTGGAGATCGCAATATTTTTTCACCGAAAACCAAAACAACTGTGTCTCCCTAATTTGTCATGAGACTGTTGCCTTGTTTAAGGAATATAATGTAAAGAGACACGACGAGCGGTGCTTTTCACATGAAAACATCATCAAAGTAAGCTACAAGTGGCCGTGGTAATTGCTAAACATGAGAAACCTTTTACGGAATGTGAGTTTATCAAAGACTGTGTTATGACACAGCAGAACACATAATTGCCCCGAGAAGAAGACAGAGTTTGCTAATGTTTGCCTGGCTCGTAACACTGAAGAGCGATCATCAGATACTAAGAGACAACTTGATTTTTTTCGTGAGCCTGTTTCATGTGTGTTGAACTTAAATGTGAGAACTTTTCATCACCCTCACTAAGTCATATTTAAGATTGTCTTGAGCTGAGAATATTGATCGGTTCCTATGTAATTAGCTTTTAGATGGCTTGTTCTTTGTGTTATCTGACTTTCAAGATGTGAAAGAAAGGCAGAATAGTTGTTGAGATTTGTTCATACATGAATGCTTACATTTGGTTACATTGCTATTTGCTGTCATTGAAAATAAAATGATTAAATAACAATGTATGTATAGGCTACTTGTATTGTTTAAAATAATGTGTGTGCACAAAACACGCTGACAGATTGTTTTGTGTCCAAATGCCAGGTTAATGAATGAGGTCTTCAGTAGTGGCAGTCAGCAGGTGCCCTTAGCCATATTCACAGGAGACTGAGTGAGAAGAGGCCGGCCCAACAAGCAGGAAAAGAGAACATTGCTTCAGCGTAATTTCTTTCCATTAATGTTTAAAAAAAAGCCCTCTCCAAATCATCTGTCTTGACACAACCATGATTACCAATAATTAGCTGTTTTGCAATAATTCGCTGTTTATCCCTCCTTCCTTCTCTTCGATATTTGCAACTGGTAGAACATGAGGGCAGAGCAATATTGTGAGCACTACAGAGTGACCATATTATCAGATTCTGCATGGCTCCCCCACACATAAATGCTCGTACTACAGGAAGCCTCAAGAATACATTCCTCGTCAAGACTAGGAGGCCTTGAAGGAACACACACACACACACACACACACACACACACACACACAAAGCCTGCCTCTGAATCACACTTCTTCTGCTGGCCTCTGAGAAAGAGACAAATAGAAAAAAATGTGATTAAAGGAAACTCCAGGAGCAAGAAAGAAACTAATTGAGTGTGTGTGTGTGTGTGTGTGTGTGTGTGTGTGTGTGTGTGTGTGTGTGTGTGTGTGTGTGTGTGTGTGTGTGAGTGAGAGAGAGAGAGAGTGCGTGTATGCTGCATGTGTATGTGTGTGTGTGTGTGTGTGTGATGGTGGATGGCCTTTGACCCTTTCAGGCATTGATGGATGTTTGAGAATATTTGAGATGCCTCTCGGAAAATCCCAGGCAGAACACAGAGAGACATCAGAAGAGCGAATACTGAATACTGTATGATTCTCCCGTATGTGCATGCACAGCGCATTCATTTAAATCAGTGGTACCAGAGATGGCTTGCAGAGGGAATATGTATTGTTTGTCTGGCGTTGCAACAAGAGGAGAGATTATGAAACAGTTTGTCTGATTAAGTATTCATCGTCTCCTGGCTGCATGCAGGACATGGTGAAAGCAAATCTGCATTAAATGTGTGTCCTTTTCTAAGTCGGTGTTTAATATTTCACACATATCCGTGCTTGAGTGTGTGTCTATGTGCATATGTGCACAAGAAAAGAAAAAGAGGAGGGCAACCGATGGCAAAAACTGAAAGAGCGGATGACAAGATGGCCCGTCTATCAGCTTTGTATTACATATTAATCAAGCTGCTGTTAGAAATATTCAGTTTTTTTCTGTTGATTTTTTTTGTAGGAGGTGGATATGAACAGGAAAAAGGTGTATTAACGCGTGCGTCAGAGGGTTAAGAACAGATAAATCTACTGTTGATTTCCGTCAAACGTTGCATTCAACTGATCTCAATTCAACATCAAATTTCTTTTTATTGTGGTGCTTATTTCGTAACCCTGCTTTGCAGACGTTATGTTTATTTCTTCTGACAAATACGTTTTGATGGACACGTACAAAGCGCATGACTCCAGAGCACGGAGCTAGCATCCTGAGTAGCGCATGTGGTTAAGTTCAGGCAAGATGGTGGTTTAAATTAACTGGTAATGAAACCAGTTTCTCATGCTTCAACTCACTTTTATCTTGATGTAAGCTGTAACGATGACAACAATCTGTCCCCATGGGCTTTTCGTGTCTAAACCAAACCACTTGCAAGAGTGAAGGTGGGCGTCCACGCATTCATCTTCCTTGTACAAAAATGGCTCTTACATTACCTACAATGCAACGTCAGGCTTTCCAAGCATCCTGGAAAACAGTTGACCAATTCTACAATCATTGAAGACACATGGAAAATGAAAGAACAAATCAATTGTCCTAGAAAATCTTGTGTTGAGAGGGAAAATTATTTTAACATTCCCCTCTTTTATTTTAGCTGAGAATGAACTACACGGCCATATAGCTCATAGATCACCATGACCTTACCCGTTTGTTTGTGGACGACACTGTTCAGATCTTAGCTTTACATTTAGACCAACATCTTGATTACTGGCTGGCACCATTTTGTATTCTTGCGTAAGAAGTGTCACACTAGGATAGAGTTAGGTACAACTGAACACTGAGTAAGACATTATTCGGTAGACATTACTCTCTCTCTCTCTCTCTCTGTGTGTGCTGCAGGTGAGCTTGGCTGAATGGATGATTGCTATTGTGTGGGTGTGTAGGTTGTTCCAGGAAGCTGACTGGTTCCAACCTCCGAGCTTGAGGTTCAACAGGCTTCCCCTCGGCCCCTGCTGACTCTCATCTCTCCACTTCCAGCCACAATGACAGCCGGCACGTTCTCTGTGAAATGTTCCTATTCTGTTCATTTACATAAACAGTCCAGTTTCTGTTGGGCGTTAGGTTAGTTGTTTATTGTTTTGTTTTGCTGTTTGTCCACCCTGAAGCTGCAAGTTATAATAATACACTTTTTAAAGGGCTGCATATTCCTGGGGGTTCTTGTGCCAGGTTTTCCACTAGGCCGAGTCGTAACGGCATAGACCGCGATACAATCAGGCTTCTTTTTGCAATCAGAGGAGTCACCCCCTTTCACTTTCAAAAAGAATAACATTGACATTTGAAAGGGATAAGTGATATTCAGGATCATATGAATGTTCAAATGGTAGTTTGTGGACCAGAGTATTTTGAATAGGCTGCTCTCCCTCATGTTGGGGAAACTCTGTGAACCCCCCCCCCCCCCCCCCCCCCCAACCGTTTACTCGTCTCATCAACTTGCTAAATTCAGTTGGTCATTGTTTCAAAGTGGAAGTTTTTGTTTTGGGGCCATCGCTAACAACAGAAAACTACATTCAGGCTGTTTTTCACTGCTTGTTATTCACTGTCAGTGCAGGTAGAATGAAAAACACACACACACACTCACTGTAATACACACACACTGATACAAAAAGCCCCGGGGTGTAAAATAATCACAGCATCTATATAAACAGGTGGACTTCCTCAGAGGCGATGAAGTCATATATAATTGATGGCTTGCGGTGGGAACAGATTCATTCATCCTCTCCTTTCGATTCAGAATTCAGTGTGCCGCAGTGTTCAATACCTCAGACTGCTCTTCTTCATCACTCTTAAATTACTCCTCGCTGGAGCATGCACACACATGGTGGTTTGTAATCCTGAAATACTTAAATCGTAAGAACCTATATGGACATCAATATTCAGTTCATGGGCGAAAAGGGAGCTTTCTACACAGGATTTGTTTAAATGTGGATCTGATTGAAAGACATTGCTGGAAAAGGACGCAGGCTTGAATTGCGTTGTAGATCAACCACGTAACAGCTAAAAACATGATATCACACAACAATAATAAGAAACACGAGTAAACACAACTGAAGGGCCTTCAAATGAAAACAAAAACACAAACCTGATGCTGACCTTTAAAAATAATTATATTTCTTTTTGTGTGGTAACATCGGAAAAGAAAAACAAAGAAAAACCATTAATTATCACTTTATTATCGCATCTGATTAAGGAATACGTCTTAATTAGTTTTAAAAAGTCAGAATTGGGATCTCAATTCGTACATAATATCAATTTACTGATAAAACTATATTGTATCTTGGAAAAAAAAAAGAGTCAACAAGACAGCAAGGTGTATAATTTATTCGACTTAGTAATTTCCAATGACAGAATACATGGATGCTATTTCATCTGGTTGAATAATAGGTTTGGAGATTTCAGATATAGGCTCATTTTCAAACATTGATGTTTCCAGGAGACAATTATATTTAGAAACCTAATATTTCAATTTACATGTGTTTGTTATATATAGTACTGCAGAAGTAGATGACACAGTTCAAATATGTGAACTTGGCCTTTGTTTTGTGTGTTCTTTCATTATTTCATTTCAAGCAGCAGCAAATAGCGATATTCAGTGAATACAAATGAGTGTGTTATGCCCAAATCTAATGGAAATCTAACCTTGCACGAAGTCTCCTGGTTGTGTAAATATTCATATTTTTACTTTACCCATAACAGTGTTTTAAGAGCGTGCATCTGTCAGCATGGTTTGGAGTTATTCTGCCCCCTAGTGACCAAAAATAAACTAACACAGCTTCAACTAAATGGTGAAACCAACCAGACCAGTTTTTAAACAAACTTTTAAAAAAAGAAACCTGCATGATAATTTGATAATTGATTTATTCTCAATTATCAGTAAGGCCTTATAATACAAAGTAATTGACTACTGGAGGCATGTGATGTCACAAATGACAAAACACAAATGAGGCCTTAAAAAAAAAGAGAAAAAGGAAAAAGTAAAGTATGTATTTGGTGTGCAGACCTCCTGTGTGCCTTGACGTTAAGTATACACTTGCTCCCCAAAGTAATGATGTCACGCGCATTCCATAGGTATTTCTTTGGGAGAGATGGTTTCACACAGACACACGCACCTCTCCTCGGTTCCTCCCCCCTTCCTCTGCTCTTGTATAAACGTCGTTGAAGCCTCCAGACGTGTTTTCATTGGCCGCGGCGGTGAGCGAGGAGGAGGAGAGACTGACGGACTGGCACGAATTCCTCAGCGCTCCTCAAATTTCTTGTACGGACCTCTTGCTCGCCTCCGCCCCGACAAAACACCCAGAACCGGCACCTCTCCTCCTCCGAGCACATATCCGAGCCGAGCTGCTTTTACAAAAATAACGGTAACGTAGTGCGTGAAAAGTAGCATTCTCCTCAAGTTTCCCGCTGATGTGTGAAAAAACGGATGGAAATGTTAAACTCTTACTTTTTCCTTTCTCGTGTCCAGATGTTGCGAAGTGTCGCTGCGCTCCTTCTGCTGGCCGTGGCCGTCTCTAACGCTGAGGTGAGTTTCGCTAAAACGGCTTTATCTTTTACTCTTAAACTATGACAATGTATTCATAGGGTTCACATGTGGACCACACGATGCCTTGCATCTGTATTACACGCTTTCCCGCACCAAACTGTCCCTCTGGAGTAACATGAGCACATCAGCTTTGTTCACAAAGCTAGACGAGCTAGAACACATCTGGAAAAGGGTTTGAGTCAGTCCATTATCCGACAAAACACGTCACTGTGGGGGAAATCTGGCATTTGCAGCTGACTGTGCTGCGCCTTGCTTGTTAGAGTATTTATCTTATTAAGGAGAACCAATTATGCCGTTATTGGAGCCACTCATGCGCAATGATGAGCTCCATTGTGGAGAAAAACAGGCCCGCAGTTAAACTAAATTGCCAACAGTTTCTTTCAATATGGACATCATTCGTAACCCTAAAAACGATTGTGCATGTATGGCAGTTTGAGTATTTGCTGACTGTTACCTGAAACAAACGCTCACATTTTGCATTCTGTTGGACCACACACTCCTCCTATAATCTCATTTCTTTTTTTCCCTGTGTGTGGAGTTTTTCAGTTCACACAGCAGAAGCTGCCATAAGAGGAGTGAGGAGTGACAGACAGCTGTGAAAAGAAAAGAAGGGAGGGCTGGTGTTTGTGTGTATCTTACAGGCCCTGCTTGCCTTGGGGTTTGATGGCCCTCACCATCAATATTGTAGGACGCTTGGGTGCTAAATGCTCCGCCGACCGCCAGCTGCTCTAATGGCACACAGACACCGTGTTTGGGTGGCCAGTGAGGGAGCGTGTGTGTTGGTCTGTGTACACTCTGGGGTTGTGATTGTGCTCAAGAGTTGTGAGAATACTCACCTTATGGGTCTCACACTGCAGCGCTAAGTAGTTCCTATATACCTGAGTAGAAACAGAGATAATGTGCTGTTAGATTAGCTGGCCTGACGGATGAACGCCTTCGATCTTTAACTCTCAGTGAGCGAGTCAGTGAGCGCATCCCCCCCCAAAATGCCAATTCTGTGAAGAAATAGAAACACGCACACACTCGCGCCAGGTGGTGGTTGATGGGCTTAACCTCAGGGCACACAGCTGTTGAACACCTGGCTTTGTGTTGACTCCTCTGTTGACCTGCACAACAGATGCATGCTGAGGAAACAAACAAAAGGGGAAAAGCTGTAGCCTAATTAGAGGATGTATTTTCTTTCAAGCAGCTTCGCCAAATGCGAAACGCATGATAAACCAATTGTGCGCTGCCTAGCCCTATATCCTATATCCAGCTTCACGCAGATGCCCATTAGTGTCACGACAGCCATGACATCACTCATAGCCTGACGTGCCGGCCACCTCCCCCCCCCCCTCCGCTGACCTTCCACTGCTTACCCTACCCTTGCTCTCTGGCTGGAAAATGTGCCATTGTGTGCGCCTTTATTGGATTCGCAGACGTGATATGTGAGGTATGTCATGGGGAAGACGGAGCACACAGCCGGAGTCTGTTGAGTGTACCCACGAAGTTAATGGGGAGGCATTCGAAAGGCATCTATTCTCCAAAGGTAATTACCCTGATAATATGCGGCCCTTTGACTGGCCGTGGGAAGGGCCTGATCTGGCATTCCAGTGTGCCGTCTAAAGGAGGTCAACAAGTCGGAGCAAAGCTGTATCTGATGAGCCGGCAGGGTGTGCATTAAGGTTATGTGTAGATGAGGGGATGTGTGTTAGGTTCACTCCATTAAAGAGCAGGAAAGACTGATGAAAGCAGGATTCTTCGTGTGGGAACTGATGTGTCTATTTTCTGCCGAGACTGTCGGGTATTAAACGTGGACACTAACCCCTGATTCATGACGAGGGAGAATGCCCGTGTGCTTCCTGAGGTGAGAAATTGCAGCATTTGATGACAAGCTGCTTAGAGATGTAGTGCGGTCGGATTCGGGGTCGGGACTGTGTGTAAAACTGTGTGTGTGTGTGTGTGTGTGTGCGTGTGTGTGTCTGCAGGCAGGAATCGAGATATGCATCTTGTGAGTAAAATGTTGATGCTTTACTCAAACACACTGGGAGGTTGATATGCAAATTAGGTAGAGATGCAGGCGCATAAGTAAGAGTCTTAAGAGTTTCCAGCCTTGGGGGACATGTGAGCACACGCTTGCATAAAAAACAGAGAGTTGTTTGTATTCCTGTTTTCATGGTATGCAGTGTTGTTGTTTTATCCTCCGTCATCCGCCGTGGCAGGGTGGAATGACACAGTGGTTAATTTAGTTATCTGCAGCGGCGCTAGCTGCTGAAAAACATACACGCCAAGAGGAAGTCAGCCCAACAAGGCAGCCAAGCTCTTCTCTCTCACATGGCCAGAGAGTTGAGAGGATTAATATGACAAGTTGAAGAGAAGAAGAAGAAGCTGGTTCTCTCGTTGAGGCCCTGGATCTGCAGCTGACTCTGATTGAGCCACAGCCTCTCTTGCACCTCGCCATGTTGATGCCTGTTCTCCCTCATTCAAGGTGGGCTAAAAATATCTGCCCAGGTGGAGGGAACATGAGCATGGGGGGGACGCCGTGTCCTCTGTCTGTATCAGCCTGCTCTAATTACTGTAGCCCAACATCCAGTCATGGGTCCTGCACAGGGAATGTTGAGGGCGCTGAGACAGTGCGACGTAAAGCAGAAAGGAGCTGGAGCCACAGTCATGCAGTTATAACAGGGGAGATTGGGGGGTGAGGTAAGACTTGTGTAGTGAGACAAAAAGAGGGGGGGGGGGTGTACTGTGTTTCATGTCCCTGCAGTGTGTTCTCTTCACTCTTGGCTTGGATTTAAAGGAGTCCTCATTTAGCTTACCAGCAGTACTGGTGTCTTATCATTACCGGCACTCTGCACTCAGAGGCTCCACACACATGAATGAAAGCACACTCAAATGACAAAGAGCAGCACGGAAGTCTACTCAAGGGGTTTGTGAGTGAGACATAATGAATGTGTAACATATACCATCTTTGAACGTACTAATAGTTAAACATGCGTATAGGTGGCAAGGCTTGAATCGGTTCAGTGACTCTGAATGCAGCTTATAAAGGGTGACGAATTCCAATTGTTGTCCTCTTTGTTGCTCGCGGTCCAACGCAATAAATGAACATTAGTGTGTGACGTGTTGAATAATTGACACACCGTTGTTCTTCAGTTCAAAACAGTTTTCTAATACGATAAGAGCTGATAGAACACATTTGCTTTCACCAGAGATGGTTCTGTATCCAGCGGCCTGTGTAGACGGCGCACCTTGAGATCAGGCCCTGCATTTAAAATGCAGTTTGCCTGGTGAACTGTGGGATGAGTGATTACCGGTAACTGGCATTCTTCTTTCCAAATGTCACAGCTCAGTTTTTCTACCATTAACCAGAAAGCCATGACAACTGCTACAGCTTGGAAGTGTCTCATTTACAGCGTTTTTAACTGTGGTTTGAAGTGGTTTACGACGTAACAAATGAAATGTTCTTGTGACGCGTTGAGATGTGTGCTGGAACAGAGTGTTCTATTCCCCAACACGACATTTACAACAAACAACAAAACGACTAGATTACATCTGATATCCTGTTTGCGATTTTAATAATTGAGTATATCAGTTTCACTCATCGTTTTAGCTCTGATTCAGCTCTTTTTTCAGATTTTTCTATCATGTCTTTATTTGTCAAAGTGGAACCAGGCACCAAGTTTGCTATGAATTATGGGTACAAATATGATATGAATAGTGGGAGTTTATGAGACCCGTTCTGTGTCCCAGATTAAGTTGCATGGATGTATCATCCCCCGTTTCAGCTTTAGATCTCAGAACAGACTTTAAATGGCCGCACACACTGACTTACATCCCGCAGTCTGTAAATTGGCCCTTTTCGTTCTACAAACATTTTCCAGCCCTTAGCCCCAATACTGGCCTCAAAGAGGGCAGGGAATCTACTCATTCCCTTTCCCTAAGCCTCGCATTGGACCCTCCCTGTCGCCCTCCCTTCCTCTCTCCTTTCCTGGCAGCGGAAAAAAATGCCCAGAACAGAGCAGGGGTGGGTGAGAGGGGAGGGTGAAAGGAAAATGAGGTATGCGCCAAGAATAAGAGTGACACGGAAGAGAATTGACAAACAAACACAATCGGTGCTTTGTGCAGAAAGAGATGACCCGAGAGAAAGGTTGCTGTTTCGAGGTTTTGATGGATAAAGGTGAGGTGGTTCTACATGCGATTGTTCCGTGTCAGGTGGTGGAGAAAGGGAACATTTTTGTCCCAGCAGTGTGACAACAGAGTTCACAGGGGAGGGGAGGTTGGGGGGGGGGTGGGTGGTGCTGACTTCATAGCATTTTATGTTCTCCGCTGACATTTTAACTGCTAGCAGATGTGGCTCTGCCCAGAAGATGACTTCTTTCCTGCCTTTCTTTAGAGTCTCTCTTTCTCTCACATTTTATGTGTTTTCTGTCGCTCTCTCCTTTCTTTCTGCCGCTTTCTGTGCATCCTTCTTCCTTTCGTTTCGTTTCGTCTCGTTGTTTCTTTCAGGGTGTAGCTGTAAATTGCAGCTCTTGGAACAACGGGGCCTCTGGGTGTAAAATAAGAGGCTGCAGCCTGGGGTGACATCATCCTCTCCGTTGGTGCATTCCTTTGACGCTGAATCAGAAACAGGGCGAAGAACAACACGTCAATCTGTGTAAACTGGTTGTTACCAAAAGACCAAGTTTTGTTTCTGCAGGTTTAATCTCAGACCTGGGCCCACTGGGAGTGTTTGAGACCGCCCGTAGAGCTCATACAAAGAGCTGATATCTTTATTACACCCTCTAATTTGACTTACATTGGCCTCATTATTCCAAGGACACAGCCAGTTCCAGCCTCAGCTCATTGATACATAAATCCATGAAATACTAAGCATGATTGCCAGCTCAAAGGAACCACTGCAGATGTCGGTTGAAAATTGCTTTTGTATGCCTGATCTCAAGAGGCTGTCAAGTAGAGAAAGAAATGAGACTGAACCTGATGTGCAAAGATATAGTTGGAATAGATTCAAAAGTACGAAATGCTCGAGATTTGAGAATGGAGGCACTTTAATTATTGAGGGCACATGCTATAACTTTCTGGAGTCATTCGAACGCGGAGCCGATGGCAGTCCTGTTATGTTTCTCCCCCGTGCGATGGATTTAGCCACAAGCTGGAATACACTCAAACGGTTTCAGAGCCGGCGTGCAGTGTAAGAGTAAGAGTGGTCTTCATTCTCCTTTTGACTGTGCTCCACTTCTCTTCTCGTAAGGCCTGGTTAGAGGGAGAGAGAAGTAAGAAAGTGCAGACGGGGACGAGCTGTTCGGTTCGAGCCCTCCCTGTCCTCTCATCGCTCCTGGCCTGAACCCACATCTCATGGAGCTGAGGAGCGCTGGAAAGTCTCGGGCTGGAGAGACAACACAGGGGGAGAGCAGGGGAAATGCCGGAGGGGGGGGGGGGGGGGGCACCTCTCTGACCTAGATGCTGAGGAGATTTTGGCTCAAGACGAACTGTGTCGGACCCCGGCTGAGGCCAAACAAAGCCCAGGAATGTGCACCTCCTAACTCCTGATTCTGTCTCTCGTCTATGCCCTTCACCTTCCGCCTTCTTTTTCCGCCTCCGTTATTTCACCTTGTTGTAATTTAAAAACTTGCTTGTAAACAAGTAGGTCGCATTGTAAGGCTGTTAGAGAGAAGTCGTCTTGTCGTGCGTGCATTTGTCTGTCCATCTGTCAGTCCGAGACTACCTGTTGTGATGATGAGGTACACGATGTAGAGCATGGAGTCATTGAAGGTCAGAAACAAACACTATTTCTGCTTTCAGTCACATTAAGTCTCACACTCTTTACGCTTTAAAAGTCTTTAAAGACTACTTTAAAATAAGTAGTTCCTTTAAAACTGCAACGTGTTGTTTTTATTCTTTAGTTTTTGTATGATGCCTTTGAACGTGTACCTTTGTACAGAGCCACGAGAGCGGACTCCAGACAAGGAAGTGAATAATTGTGACCTAATAATCTCCCAGTAGCTGAACTATTCCTCTCATGCTTTCACATGAACATAAGAACATGAAGGGTTCAGTATTACAAGTTATATTTTTTGCTGAATATTAATGTCAGCTGAAACAATATCTAAATTGAGACATCTTGATGCCTTCAGGACACAGTTGGGAGCTGTAATGCCTGTCTTGACGTGACTCAATAGTCTGCTCATGTCAGCATCATTGTTTTAATTTCTGACGAGTTCTGAAATGTATTTTCTTTGATTAATAACTGTGAGTTTTTTATTATTCTGGCAGCATTTTTTTTCCAGTGTAAAATATGAATTTTGTTTG
This sequence comes from Melanostigma gelatinosum, assembly GCF_949748355.1. Taxonomy (NCBI): domain Eukaryota; kingdom Metazoa; phylum Chordata; class Actinopteri; order Perciformes; family Zoarcidae; genus Melanostigma; species Melanostigma gelatinosum. The sequence continues at coordinate 13,762,257 of NC_136643.1, read as the reverse complement.
ACAGTTACAAATCTGAGGGAGAAGCAGGTCTGAGAATAGAAACCGAGAGCCGTTTTTCCAGGATTAGTGACCAGAATGAATGAAAACTGTATTACTCTTCCATATTACTCATTCATTTGTATATTAATATTTCAAGTTGTCAGATAGCATAATATTTTATTCATAAAACACACACCAGACCGCAGGGGAAAAAGGAACATGTTTTGTCAAACGTTTGTATCTTTTACGCTAAGGTACCATCTTACAGATACATCTAGCTCCATCCAAAAAAATCCATCACAAAAGCCCAGCAATGATTCATATCTTTATGAAGCTTATTATATTCTGTAAATGTTTAAATTCTGTCACAGAGAGGCCGATGAAACTCAAGCTGAACCACCCATCACTTTTTGGTCATGCGGTACAATTCAGCAGCACCAAAAAGTACAACCTCCACACTGAGCATATAGCGCTGAATCATCTCTGTAACGCGGCCTCGAGAAAAGCTCAATATGAACAGCATTTATTGCTGCGTCTGTTGTATTGGATTGCATTAAATGAAGCTCTGTGTGCCCAATAAACCGATCAAGCTGATTAAACTGATCTTGATCGCTACAGAAAGTCATATTGTTGTGTAATTCATCAACAGAAAGGTTAAATGCAGTGTTCAACGCATTCGTTTTTTAAAGTAGTGCCCATTATGCTCTTTGTCACTGTAGGAATATATCAATGCCAGGCTGTTTACAATCCGTAAATCAATGTTTTCTATGTTAATGCGGGGCATGGTGCATTGTGGGAAGGGATTCACAGTGGCTCTAAAGTGACACCCACAGGAGAGAGGCATTGATTTGCCTGCTTAATCAATGGATCATCACCGAGATGCACACACACACACACACACACACAAGCGCGTGCACAAAACACACAGCTATGGGCGGACAGGCTCCATTACTCATACGTTTGTGTGTATGGGGAGATGCACAAAGACATGCGGATAGATGTTCGAATGTGATTTCCATGTGTTGGTGGGTTGTTGTTGGTGCTGTTGTACTGCCTTTGCCCTTGTCAGCAGTGGAGAAGGAAAAGGCTTTTTCATTTTTTAACTAAAGCGAGAATACATTGCCCTTTAAACTCCATTCTGTCTCAGCATGGAGCCATTCAACACGTGGCAGGGGAGAGATTGACTTCAGAGCGCACACAACCGCTTCCTCATTTCCTGTCTCTTCCCCATGCACCTCTTTCTTAATAGTCAGACTTTCTGCACATAGCTTCCTCATCTTCTTCTTCCTCTCTCTGCTCACCTATTCTCCTCCTCTGACTTCCATCTCGCTCTGCAAAGCTAGTCTCGGATCACTGACACGTCTCTTGCAGCCGTAGAAGGGCATGCCGCTGAGAATAAGATGACAAGACAGAGAGGAGAAATAAAAGTACACGAGACCTGAATCGAGAGGCACCATGCTGAGATAGGACTTAGTTATGCACTGAGTGTTTTAAGAATTATCCCTTCAATCTTTTAATCTTCTTAAAACCTCTAAATAATTTTAACCCCCTGACAAAAAGACAAAAACAGCAGAAAAATAAATGGATGAAAAAGGGCAAGGAGTCGAGGAAAATGAGCTGTGAAATGTGTATATATGCAATCTGTTTTATGCTTGAGGCAGCTCTCTGTATGAGCGCCTCTGCTTAATCTGTTATGATTCACCCGTCACTTACCAGAGCTCCGGCTCCCGTGATCGGTTTTAAATGGGAGAGAAGGAAAATGTGGCGTCTTTTGTTGGCTGTAATGAAAAATGTATGCCATTTAAGTAGGACACCCGCAGCGGGTTTGTTTGTTTTCATTTTTGACAATATCTGCTCTGATGGTGATTGGGTTAATGAGTGTGTTTACATGTGACCCAGCATCCCATCACTGTGGGGTTTGCGTAAAGATCCTGGTTATATTTCTGCATGTAAGCATCACCGTCATCATCTTGATGTCTGAAACCTGAATAAACCCAAATCTTAGTTTTGAGACATCTGAAGAGGTGATATAGAACTGGGATACTGTAGTTTTTAACACCTTATCCAGTTCTGGTCACTGTGTGCAGGACTGCTCTCAACTTCCAAACTCTCAATTCTTAAACTGGTAATCTTAACGGAAGACTTTGACATTTGTCGTTAATGCAGTGATTCGCTTTCTTGCCAAGAGTCAGATGAGAAGATTGATACCACTCATGACTGTATATGAAATATGAAGCGCACCAGCAGCCGGTTAGCTTAGCTTAGCATAAAGACTAAAGACGAAACTTAATAAATCACTGGCTGTGTCTGAAATCACTCACTACATAGTCCACTACATATAACCACGAATGTATCAGCTCGGCCAATTCCTTAGTCTAGTTCTAGGAATGCGTTGGAATCATGTGTACACGAGATACATTTTCTTTATGGTTCCATGTAAGCTGCAAATCACGAATAACGATCAAAAACAGGTTCAGTCTCAAAAACAGGACACAATGTCGATGTAACTGTTCTCAATGATGATGCATGTCTGCACACTCCTGTCCATGGCAACAATGAAATCCATGCAGGCATGATGAATGACCACATAACGCAGCCTCCCTTCCCTGGTTTGTTGAAGGTCGGTTGGATGACATTAGCGTCACTTTGTCTGTTTTGTACAGTGTGTGTCAATCATGAATTCTGAACAGCGGGCTCCGCTGTGATCTCATTATGAGGCTTGGTTCCATTTGCCTCTTTTGATTGACACCTCTGTGATCTCGCCACAACAGGAGCCTGTACACGCTCTCACCATAGCAACAATCCACTTGAATCAGCTGAATAACAAAGAGCGTTGTGCCTCTCTGTGTTCATCGGATCCTCTGCTGTTTCTACTCGGAGAGAGATGGACTGACAGAGCTCTACATTCTAGATTCATCTGAGCATCCTAGATCCATTATTCATGTTCTCATCTGAGGTTTCTGCAGGTTTCAACAGGCTTCTAGCACATCTGTGTCTAACAAACTGAATTGTCCAACATGCTCAAAGCCACGGGCATTGCTTTGAAGATTTTCCGTGGCCTCAACCTTGGAGTGCAAGTGTGTGCGTGTCTTTATAGGATGCATAGAAATGAACCAAAACCCTCCAATCCCTCTCCTCTCACCACTGTAAAGCTGCTACACTGCGACGCTTGCATGTGACCAGCTCCCCTCTCACTGCAGCCATCTTGTTATTTTCTATCATTAGTGAGCTTATGAGTGTTTCGGTCACAAGACCGCAGTCTCGGTTTAACCTACATACCAGACTTTGGACTCACAAACACACGCAGCGGCTTGGAAGCCAGCTCACGTGCACTCACGCACAGAGGGCCAACTTTCTGTCTCGCTCTTACAGGAAGCAGCGGCTTGAGGAGGAGGAGGAGGAGGAGGAGGAGGAGGAGGGGGGGAGTCTAGAGAAACAGGGAGGAGTGAAGCTTTAAAAAGAGCATGGGAAGGGGCCCAAAGGAAAACACAGCTCAGACTCCAGATGTGGAAACACCATGTACACACACGCACACACAAGCCACACAGATAGGGAAAGGAGGAGGTAATGAGGGTCATGAAGCCGCTCTCGGAGCTCCGCTTGGCGTGTTGTGATTGGTTGGTTTGCAGCACCAGTGAACTCATTTTCTGGCAAGTCAAGTCCTCAGGCGACATTCTTCAACAAAGACAAAGAAACAAAGGCAGATGCCAACAAGTATAAATGAGACTGACTACATGTTCGAGACAATAAAAGTTTAACTGGCACTGAAATAATGGAAACATTCGATTTTGTTTGTTTTGAGCCAACAGGTTGGTTGTAGTTCTGTTTGCTTCACATTCTGTCTTCAGTCTTTCACACAGAAGGCTGTTGTAAACACCCTGTTTTAATTAGCAGCATTGCGTGGTGTTATCTACGCTGAAGACATCGGCTTTTCTAAGTGGACAACGGTCAACGTCTGGCCATCACATGGCAACTACTGGCAAACATAACTGGCTCTTGAGAGACCAAAAGGGCTTCGACTAAAATATGAACAGGGATAAGGCAGTTACCAGGAAGCATAACAATCTAAATGAGTTAATTGAACAAAAGAAATGTCAATCAAAATACACAACAACAGGTAATCCTGCCGATTGGGAGATCGCAGCCATATTTTTTCAGGATATCTTAATCATGCTGCTCAGGAATATTAGGAATTTGCATGAGGAGTAAATGTGTTTCAAGTGAGTCAAAAGCATGCCCACAAAGTTATTATTGCCATTTGAATTCATAATTTCAGGCAGGGTCACCAAGAGCGGAAATGCCATCAAACTTTGCAGGATGGCTCAGATTAAATTTGTCTGAAATCAAACAATGTGTCCAAGAAATAGTGGAAAATATTGAGGAAGAATGTCTTTTGATCGATATTTGTTAGGCAATTGTTTTTAAACGTCATTAGAGAGCAGTTCTTTATAAATGACAACAAACAATTAGGTTAATCGTTCGTCCTGTGCCCTCTGCCTAACCCTCCACTACATTTATTTGAAGTCTGTAGAGTCATTTTTGAGATATTTGCGGAAGTGCTTTAAAACAGTGCATCTTCATTTTGGGTTATCATCAGGGGGCAGATTCTATACTGTCGCCCTAGATCCGTGACAGAGGAGAAACTTTAATGAAACATGTTAACATGAAAGTATAATGCGTAGGATTCAAATCCAATTGCAAATTTGTGTTTGGTCTGTGTTTTAAAATGTGGTCAGCACCTTCTCAGGGCATGTTCCAGTAATAGGGCAACAGCACCGCCCTGTGGGTGAAATCTGTAGGAAACCAATGTTATTTATGAAGTGCCAACAATGTGTTTCATTTCTTTCAGGAGCTGCAGAGCAAGAGCAAAGTGTGTGCCAATGTGTTCTGTGGGGCCGGCAGAGAGTGCACTGTCACAGAGAAAGGGGAGCCCAGCTGCCTGTGTATAGAGGTGAGTGGCTCACCAAGGGACATCACTTCCATACAAGAAAGGAGTGCGAATGTAGCGCATTCAACAATAAATACTGAATTGACCGTGCTTGAGAGTGAGATTTGATTTTTCTGCCCCTCTCTATCCAGAGCTGTAAGCCCCACAAGAGGTCCGTGTGTGGCAGCAATAACAAGACGTACAGGAATCACTGTGAGCTCCACAGAGATGCTTGTCTGACTGGCTTGAAGATCCAGGTGGCCCACGATGGACACTGCTTCGGTACGAGCAGCAGCAGCAGCACAAGGCACCATGGCGCAAAATGTGAAAGTCTCACCACAGGGTCCACTAGCTGTTGAGGAGCCTCTCATTGCATCTCACACTATTCCTCAGCAGATGGAGTTGGCCCAGTGCTCATGAGTGTAGATGTTAAAATGTCCTTTTTGTGAGAACTTTAATAACTTCACAGTCGAGATTGAAAACTACTTCTGAACTTCGGTAATAATCTTAACAACTGTTGTTCCCAGGGTCACTTTTACAATTCTAGTAAATTACACCCCCAAGTGTGGTTAAGGCCATAATCATGCCATAGTTAATTAAAAAATAAAAAGTTCTTGTCAAGAGATAAAGTGTTCTTATAGTCAGGAATACTTTTTAGAAGCAGAGACAAATCTGGATACAAGACCTTCGAGAAACCATATGCTTACAATTTTACATGGATATTTTTAACATGTTTTACACTTTATCATTGAAAAGCTTCAGCAGGGAGATGTAGTGGTTACAAATATCCTTTAACCTTTTTAGTGCTCCTGCAGCAACACTTTATTGGTTGGCATCCATGAGTGTTGCTGAGTAGGGATGCAGTGTTTCTCTCCTGATGATCTGCTGCTACCAAGCAATGCCAGTGCTCTAATTCCTCCAATTATCACACTGCACAGAACTCTATGAGGTACCTTTACTGTAGCTGGTGGCCCAATGTGGACAGTGAGCTGTCAAGTTTATTAACCCAACATGACTTTCTACTGGCCCCGAAAATGTGAGGCAACCATTTTTCATCAGACCACACTTTGTTAAGAATCGGACCCTTTAAATGGGATGGAATTTGGCTCAGCTGTCAGATGCATCGTGCCGATAATACTGAATATACTGATTAAAACGAATACGCGTGTGATACCTGAACTACACCATATATCAATGGAACTGATATGAGAGGTGAACAGGTTGATAGTCAGCCAACTAAGGCCACCCACACGTCACTGCATACTCCGGCCTTGACGTATCTATAAATGCATCGAATGTAAGCATCTTATCTTCTGTGAACTTTCACTGCTCACGCTTGTCGCACTGGGTCTGTTTCCCAGCTGAGCTGAACATTGATCAGCGCTGTGGCAGAGAAGGTATTCAAGGAAAGAAGTTATGTCACACTCTCCTCTTTGCAGACCTTTGGCCAAGTGCTCAGAGCCAGTTTATCTCGAATCATCTCAATCAAATGAATGCTGTTCAATTGATTTGGTTTTATTTTTTTGCTTCAAATGTGATATTCTTTCTCTCTTGTTTAATAACCTTTAGAGAAGAAAACAGAGAAGGCCGCTGCCAGCCCAGGTGAGTTTTTGTGTGTGTGATATATGTATTTTTTATGTATATTTATGTGACTGTATTTTATGATTTTTATGATCCGTTATAAAGGACATAGACATACTGACATATGCACAAAGGGACAGGGATCATTCGTGACATAGTTTACAAGATCGTGTTTACCCTTTGGATTATTCAGTAATGCTGTTGACCTATAGAAATGCTTTCACCCCGGCAGTGGTTTGCTATGCTGCTGACCGTAATGAGCTGAGGGGTCGTGTGATCCAGTGGCTGCAGACTGAGGTTGTCCCAGACGGCTGGTTTGTCAAAGGATCCAACTTCTCCAACATCCTGCTCAAGTACTTTAAGGTTGGCTTCTTTTCTCTGGACAGAACTGAATGGACCCTGGTCTCAATTAGTGCACACACATTCTTTTTACACAGTATCCCAGGTTAGTTACCCGTTTATGGGCCTCCTGCAACCCCCCTGATCCTAAAAGCTATACCCCAGACTGTCTTATTATTGCCACAATATAGGCTGACATGGATGACATTAAAGCAGAAGAGCAGATGGTGCTTTGAACAGTTTGTGTAAACAGCAGTTTTTATTCGTCTGGTCTTTCCCACCAAATTCTTTTTTGAATATTTTCAGAGTATACTTCCTGCTAACTTTGTATACAGCATCTCATATTCTCATGGTCCACCGCTATTACTGTCAAACTCTTTCAAACGCATTTTGTTATGTCGTCCTGCAGAGACAGTATTGCGGTGTCTTTAGGTTAATGAGCAGCTCTGATGTTACTTTCATTTGAACAATTAAATGCATGCATATGAAAATGTGCAGGACGGGATGGTGGTGCAGTGAGTTTGCATGTTCTCCCTCTGTTATCGGGGGGTTTTCTCCAGGTTCTCCAGCAGGTCAGATTAATTGTTGACTCTAAATTGCCCGGAGATTTAAATGTCTTTATTTGAAAAGGGACAGTGCGCATTGATCAACATTCAAACAAATGTAAAAGTACCCGTGTAACTGCAGCCTCCTTGCCTGATGTTATTAGGCATCCTAGAATAATACAAACAATACAATATGTAAACCAGCTAAAAACATCCCATGTTGTGGTGGCATGGCTGTCTCTATATGTCCAGGGTGTACCACCCTCAACCCTGTAAAAGGATGAGTGGTTACAGATCATGGATGCATGCAAAAATATATGAATAGAATATTTCATGCTCCAACACCCATTGCTGCTCCAGCCCCATTTTTTTATATTACAACAGAAGTACAGGCTGTAAGTGGAGGCAGTACTTTGGGTGCTGATGCAAATCTGGTTCCACTTCATTTTACAGCATTATTGTCGTGCAAATTGCTCTGCTCTTGGGATATTTTGTGGCAGTGATGGCAAATTTACTGGTAGCCTAGACCGACCTGTCTATCAGAAACACCCATGAAGATATAATGTTTGTATCAGGAAGTCTAAAACTTATGAAATGCCAGTCCTATTGTTCATAAGAGTTAACTGTGCCGCCACCACTTCTCTGTGATTCTGTAGTCGTACGACAATGGCGATGCTCAGCTGGACTCCTCGGAGCTGCTCAAATTCATCCAGCAAAATGATTCGGTTGTGGAGTTGCAGTCCTACGCTGACCAGGAGAGCAACAAGCTGCTCAGGTCAGTGCGTTTGTCAGTTTGCATGCTTCGATGAATGTGTACGAGGACAGGATGGAAATAGCTACCCTTTGCTACCCTTTCCTTCAAACTCTGAAACATTTTGTTCTGTGGCAACGCTTGCACACACAGATTGATATCTGTTTGCTGTTGTGCTATTTCAAGCAACACAGCAAGTCATTGAACTATATCTCGGTGCAAACTTTACTGAAGGCCTCTTGTGGGAGCCTGCACTGGCAAAAACACCTGTGCTCTGTCCTGCAATGTCCTGTTGCCGCCGTATGAAGCGATGATGTTTATTAAGTGTTTGCGTGTTTATCTGTGCTTCCCAGGAGCCTGTGTGTCGATGCCCTCATTGAGCTCTCTGATGAGAACGCTGACTGGAAGCTGAGCTTTGATGAGTTCCTCAACTGCCTGAAGCCTGGCTTCAATCCACCAGAGAAGAGTGAGCTGAAAGTGACACATTGACATGATGTAAAACAAAGTTACACTCCAGTAGATGTAGTGTATGGATGCACTGACATGAACTCAGTCAGGCAGTCCCGACACCCAGCAAACTGTGGAAATGAGCCTCAAATTGCATTTCTGAATAGTTTGAGACACAGTCAGAGCTTTGGGATCGTCACGGCAGTCTGCTCAGTCACGTGACGCCAATATATCTGGGGTAAAGTTCACTGGAAGCAGAGTCACAGAAGAAAAAAACAAAAAACATCTGCAACGGATCACTGAACCCTGGAGCTTTACCAGACTCAAGTAAACACAGACTTGTGTGGGCGTACCACAGATACGATGTTCTTGGATTGTGGAATTCATGACGTTCAGGCCTGAAAGAGAATGAAACACATCTTAAAATGTTTTGGAAATGTCATGAATGTATTTATTTATTCTCCGTCACACATTCTTATGACGTGGCTCTTATGAGTGGCCACTCTGAGCACTTGCCAGCACTTTTCTGCCAGAAAACACGATATGGACACTCTGCTTAAGTTGCTTGACGTGGGTGTGGACAGATTTGCTGACTTTTGATTCGTAAGCTAAAACTTGCCAAAGGCATGTAAAATGAAGCTGCTGGATGAATGATGTGGCATTTTGAAATGCTGACGAGCCTTGGCCATGGAAATTGATTACAGTGTAATGCTGTTTTTCGTATCCTTCTTCTCCATTCTATTATCTGTGGTTCCTGCTGACTAGTTTTCCCTGTGTCTTTCTGCAGAATGTGCCTTGGAGGATGAGACATATGAGGACGGAGCAGAGACCCAGGTAGAGTGTAACCGCTGTGTTTGTGCATGCGGCAACTGGGTCTGCACTGCTATGACCTGCACCGGTGAGTTGAAATACTGGAGATTATCGTCATGCTATTTGTATTTATTTATTTCTAGTCACTCACTCAGACATTACGACGAATGCCCTGTGGCCATTTTTTGACTATTTTTTTTATCTGTCCAGACAAAACGGCAGCTGTGGATGAGACAGAAGATACTGGGGCAGAGATGACTGAGGAGGAGTGGGACCTCCGTGTGGCTGAGCTCAACAAGCACCAGGTCTGTCTCTGCAATCTGAAAACACGTGTGAACAAGCGAAACATGTAATGCACTCACCATTAATGCCAACATAAATCTGAATCAGAAATACATCGCAGAAATACTCTGCAGAACAGGACACATCACCTGGCCAGCTTTTAAAGTGCATTTCAAAGCTCCTGCCCTCTGCTCATAAGGTTCCATCTGGTTAGAAGGTCCCTGAAATACCACCGACATGAGCCAAGTGTCGGCTTTTAGATTCCTTCGGGATATAACCGTCATTACTTGCAATGTGTTTCTGGACAAAGAGCATTTGAGTGAAACTGCTCAACCAGCACAAAACACTACACAGAGGAATTGGTGGGTGTACATTTGTATGTGATTGTACCAGCTTAACATATCTCAGTGTGCCAGGGCACGAGCAGCCTTATGACTCCCTGCTCGAAAAGGGAAACGGTAGTTTCCCTTGGTTAGCCACTACTAGCTTATCACACCTGAATCTCAGACTGAGGTGACAGTGGTCGAGGCGAGTTGAATTGTGGGTAATGTTAGCACCAGGTTTTTACAAGTAAGGACATGGAATAAAAAAAGACGACACCTCTGGTTTAGCTGTGTCAACATTGATCGGTATTTTTAACTGTCCATTGTGAGTCTGCATATTATAGGAGCGCAGTGCTAAATGTGTGATGTACAAAATAATTAATTGCATCGCCTAATCTGAGGAAGAACAATGATAGAGACACGTGGCTACAGAAATGCCTGAAAAATAACTTGGTGTTAGAACACAATGGAATAATTCTGCCAACAACAAAAAAAAAAGAGTTCTGGAACCTCCCCAGACAACAAATAAAGATGGTGGCCGTTCTAGTCCCTCTCTAGACAAAGAACAGGGATCTAGAACCTCTCCAGGCCAAGAGTGAAGCTCTAGAACCGAGTTCTAAAACCTGTCCTGACACCTTTGTGGAACCTCTACATTCAGAATATTTTTTTGTGGCATGTCTACTCTTGTATGTATATGTGCTTGCTTATATGTGTGAATGAGAGCATGAGGTTCACAAGGTAGGACTAGGGCTCTGGCTTGAGGCCATGGCTGAGTCAGCGGTTATGCACTCTGTACTCCAGAAGGGCAGCTTTTAATGCCATTGTAAACACAATGTGGCTCTGTGCGTACAAGTTTGGTGTCACCATGGTGTGCGCTAGATTCAGTCATAAGGACCTTGCTTCCTTGCTTTCGTCGTATTCAAGGGATATGCGGTCTTTCAAACATGTTAATCAACAAAACAAAACAAAAGCTTACAGAGATATGTGCTCACATCATTGAATATTCAGCGGTAAATTATAAACTCTCACTGTTCTGTCAACTCTTTTAACTGTTTGAAATACAGGAAACAGTTCAGAAGATGAAGACCAGCACAAAGGAGGCCTAAATGAGGACGCAATGAACGAGAGGATGCACGTCATCACCCTTCCTCCAAACTTGATTTACCTTTGCGGCCATGTGTTGTCATTCGACTGACTTTTTTTTTTTATGTTTCTCTGCTACGTATGTTAATTATTATACATTTTCTACAATGTTTATGTGTTTGTGTTGATGTTTGTTAGATTCAGGGGCTATCAAAGAGTATTATAGGATTCCCTTGTGTTAAGTACTGTCATATTTGATTGTAGTACTGCGCCTCTACACTAGCCCTGGGGCTATTTCTACTACAATCTTTATATTTTTTACAGTTATTATGAAACAAAACCTGTCAAGTTGTCACTGTGTTGGAATATGGAAGTCGTTGTTTGAAAAGGTAGCGAAGTGAGGAGCTAAGGAGAATCCACCTGTTAAAATGAGGGAGCTGTCGGAGTACAGAGATAGCTGACTACTTGACACCTGGTGCAGCGTGTTTCTCCGCACCCTCATATGTGCCTTATAGGCACAGCAGCTTGGTTAAAGAAGCTGGGACAAGAGGGTAAAGCTAGTGATTTTGATTTTGATGCCATTTAGAACTGCCACAGTAGGCCACTACTTGACCAATGCACTTCTCTTTCTTTCTCTCTATAGTTTCTTCGGCTTTAGTTTAGCACAATTTTGTTTGTATCTTAGTCAATAATTATGCCGCAAAATAGTTTGCTTCTTTGTAAAGTATGTTATAGGCTCGAGTTTGAACTCATCGTGTTCCCATGTTATGCTCAGGCAAGTCTCTCTGGTGCTTTTTCGGTTAAGCGTGTGTCAAAGACATAGCGGTCCAGCTTTCAGTGTGGAGCAGCACGACTGCATCCAGCAGAGACCTGATCTTTGAATATAGCATGATGAAAAAACTGAAACCAAAGTCTTGATGAAGTGTTTGAATGATGAACAAAAATCCTCCAGGGGAAACATTACTCTGGACCCAGCAACAACACTATACCTGTGCTTTCAAAATCATCTTAACAGAAGGACTAGCCTCACTGTCAGCTGAAGTAGTGTCGACGCATCAATAACTGGGTGCATATAAGTTGCGTGTGCTTGTGCGTGATTGTGTGTGTGATGCTGAGAGTAGTTTGGTTGGTTGAATGTGTTTATTTGTTCAAATCCTGTATCTTATTTAGGAGGATTGACAATAAAAATCAGTGCCTTAGACCTGCAAAAAGTATAGGTCTCTACCTTTGCCTGCACGAAGGCTTTTATGCCACGTGGCATTGAAAGAGTGAGTGTGCTTTGTGACTGTTTCTCTGATATTTGTCCGTGTGAAAGTTGCATTACTAGGTCCAATTTAACTCTTTATATTCCACTAAAAGTGCAGTGACCGTAAGGAATATGTATTACGCCAATAAAGCCCATTCACCACAACACGGCTTTGTCATTTTGTACTGTATGTGTGTGTGTATGTGATTTATCTGCCAAATTACAACGTTAGACATTGAAGAAGTTTCTTTTGAAGTATAATGAGCAACTGACTGAGCTAGTAGTCTAAATTAGAAAGTATACATCAAGTTATTCCTTCCTCTAATGAATACAAAGTGTAGGGAACCCTGTTCGACTCTTTTGACTGCCAGTTTAGTTTAGAACTAAATCTTTTTTTGTATATGAGACAAGCCCCTGAGTACTGCTCTGAATTATTGTGTCCATAAACTTAAAATCTCTCAGGTCAGCTTACCACTGTTTACAGGATGTTCCCCATGCAATTAGTTCCTCTCACTAATACATCATTAAAATGAATTGTCTTTTTTTTTTAACAAACTCATTGAGATGCATTTATAATTCCTTGCTTTTTTTAAACTGATGTTTTGGCTCTTTTGCTGTGTTATTTATAGTTCTTAATTTGACATTGTGCTAAATCCTTTGCACAGTGAATCACTTTGATATTTTGTTTAGAAAAAGTGCTAAATAGATACAGCTATACTTACTTAATCTATTGGGCTTTACATTGTAAGAGTATAATGTGAAGTCCATTGGCACAATGCAGTTCTCTTTATACATCCATGGGAACAACACTGCAGTGTTTAAGATGAAAATCATCATATCACTTAGGATTGAACTGAACACATTTGGTTTCACAAGTAAACAGTTTATATAACTTGTTATCTTGAACACATTTGGCTTCATAAAAATATTCTTAGGATCGTGTGTTCTGCCAAAAGGTTATCTTGACCCAAACGAAGTCATGAGAGCACGACATAGTGAAGATACCAGATGTGCTTTGTTAGTGCTTCAACCGACTGGTTTGATTGGATCAAACTATCACAAGGACAGATACAGAAACACATTCCTGCCCTCTGCAATATCACTTTATAACAAATCACCTCTGGCCAGATCATCATCCTTCACATGACTACAACAACGCCACACGGTTGTTGCTTGTTGTTGGTGATCCTTGCACTACTGTTCAGTTTATTTTGTTTACCTAGTTGTTAATTTAATACCGCTCTATTCATTGTATATACTGTGCATTTTTATTCTATTTTATCTTATTTTTTATTAATCTATTCGTTCAAATTCAATATCTGCTGTTATTTTATTGTACTGTATATATTGTGCATTCCATACGTTATATTTTACTCTGTAAATTGCTGCTGCTACAAACTAATTTCCCCCTGGGGATGAATAAAGTTTATATCTATCTATCTATCGTCTAAGTACGCTTTAAGAAAATCGCATTTGCCCGGTCCTCATAAAGTATCATGATGAGAATAGAGTGGGAGGAACCAAATTATCCTGTACGTTTGTTTTTTAATCATTCTATGTATTGCATAATGCAACAGAGGAGGGGTGTTGCGTAATGGCAGACCGCAGCTGGCATGATGGATGATCGGACTCGATTCTTCCGCTGTTACAAGACTGAAAAAGAGCGCAATTACACTCAACAACCTGGTAATATGCACCTGTAATACTTTTGACTTAGTCAAAACTGCAATAATCCTGTTACAAATCCCTTGATGAACGCTGCAGCAATATGACAGACCGGGACACTAACCAATCAACGATTGCGTGGGCGGGGTCTGCCTCAAGAATCAGCCAATCTCTAAACATCGATGCAAATACTGTCGTCAAAGAACGGCTATATTGTAGCAGAGCGTAACCGCATTCAATGATCCTGTAACGTTAGCGGCAGTAGCCTGTCCTCAGTGACCCACATTTCCACTGGAGATGTGGTTATATGTCACGAGCGGGTGTACGGAAGTACCTCCCTTCTTCATGTCAAAAACAGATAAGTCCCGGAGCTAACTCTCGGTTTACGGGGGCGTTCAGCCTGACAGCAAAACTTCTGCAAGGGCTTTCAGGGTTTAAATCGACGCTAAAAAGAAAAATCGCCATAATGGAGACTCACGAAGGGGCAGCTGCGGTAGGCGACTGCGTGCTCGACTTTTCCCATTTGAGCCTGGACACTTTCGGCGTTGACAGTATCAGCGACGAGAGGAAACGGGACACCAAGCAACTCTACTTGAACTACAACCGACTAGGCTCGCTGCCCTCCTCGGTCAGCCTTTTCTCCAACCTCGAGTTTTTGGACATCAGCAACAACGGACTGTCGGCCATCTGCGAGAGCGTTACGCGACTGACCAGGCTGAAAACACTCGTAGCCAAGAACAACCGCCTGGACGAGTTCTCGCTGCCCAAAGAATTCGGCTCCCTGCAGCTGGAGGTGTTGAACTTCAGTGGGAACCGTTTCGAGGAGATCCCCCCTCAGTGTATGAAACTGCTCCGTCTGCAGTCGCTCTCACTCGGTGGAAACAGACTGAAGAGTATACCCGCAGAAATAGAGAATCTAACCAGGTAGGTCCATGGAGGGCAAAGCCACAAGCTGTCACGGTTATAACGTTGGCTACACGTTATAACATGCAGCAAAGGGCCACTGTCAACACACTGGCTTTGTAGCTTGCTGGACATGTAACTTAATCGTCGATATTCCATAATCATAAGATAATTGATGAATCACAATAATTGACGGGGTGGGAGATGAAGAAGCCACTTAAGAGCCCTGCCGAGGATATTATTTTTCCATCTTAGTTCATCAGTATTAAGTTTATTCCAATGTCAATTAACGCTACCGGTGTGACGTCCCAACTGGTTTTCAAACTAACAGGTTCCCGTACCGTTGTGTTGCCTTCGTCAACAGATTCGTCACACATTCACGAACATGATATTGGCGATTTTTTTTTAAAGCCTCATCTCATATCAACTGTTACGTAGACGCTGACATAATGTATGAGTATGTAGCTGGAAACACTTGCACCCTCATCGATTATATGTTGTTTTGCTAAGAGCTCACTTAGAGTCATGTGCATCGCAGTTGATATGAGATGCATCTTGAAAATCGCCAATATCATGTTTGTGACTGTGTGACGAATCTGGCGACAGACGCACCACATTTGGTGATGTTGGGTAAAACACAACGGTACGGGAACCAGGTAGTTTGAAAACCAGTTGGGACGCCACACCGGTGGCCACGGATTTACAATGCTGGTTCAACTTTTGACTGGAATTTAAACAGAACTACCAGCCAATTAGAGAAGTAAAGCAAGTTGATTTCCTGTTTTTTTGTTGTAGGTGACAAATAACTGTACAGCTGAAAAAGTCGAATAATTGATAAAGCAGATCAGCAAAAAGTTAATGTTGACGATGATTAATCGTTTTATTTGTTATAAACTGTAAAACAACAAAAAAAAAGAAGCGGAAAAAAAGATCCCTCTTATTGGGCATCAGGAACTTGTGATTGGCATCTTTCAAAACATCTCATTGTTAATAGACACGATGAATCAAATAATTGACAAATCAATCAGCAGTGTTACATCAACATTTCAATGTTATCCATCCCACCATCCCGCTCTGTAGCCAAACACGAGTCCCTCTGCAGTACATACTGACATTTAAAATGTTTGGTGCTTTCTAGGTTTGTTTTGCCAGAGTCAACCTTTTATCTGTGTGATCCATATGGACAGATTGGAATCCCCCTTTTATCAGTTGTTGTTGTAGAAAGTACTGTAAACTCTCTTTAGTCACACTTAACCTGCTACTTCGCATGAGTCAGAGGAGCTGACACAACTATTTAACCTGGCAACAAAATATCTGTTTACAGTGTCCATCACAGAGTCACACTCACGCAACCGGTTGAGTTATTGAAGAGGGAACTTAACGAACCAAATATGGTCTGTTTTTCTCTCTCTTTGAGAGGTATGTACTTTTTATCGGTTTAATGGTATTTACCACTTTACAACCCCCTCTTACATTGATCCGTGTGAGTCATGATCCTTTCCAGGCCATTTAGAAACATCTTGATTCATTGTGCGTGCAGGAAGTTCACTTGCGTTCAGGGTAGGAAATTCACAAATTTATTTGGGGGCAATTTTTGCCCCCACTGACTGAAATCCAGGGGCATTTTCAAAACATTGGAGGCATTTTTTGAAACTTGTGAAATAACATTTAACCTTTGTTCAAAATAATACATATACTTATTTAGGCTTACAATATATGAGCAATTGTCATCAAATGGCAATAATAAGACTATTAGGCAGTAGCCTACAGATTCAAAGTGTTTTCTTAGATTTATTGAACAAAAAACAAACAAATCAGACAATCACATTCAATTTTATTCTTATTTCTTTGTGGTTATTTATTGTTATTGTTAAATGTTTTAAACAACTATTAACAATTATTAAGTCAACGATGCCTTGATTACATATATATCAGTCATTGTGTGGAATTTATGAGAAAAACATTTCTATAGCACCTTAACATTTTTTAAATGTGCCATTTGAAGGTACAAATTCAGTTCAGAGTTTTTACTTGGTAAAATATCTCAATTGACTGTCAGTCAGGTATTATTCATTTCCAGCAACCCTCAAATCAAAGAATAAAGACACTTTACGCACAATTTAGGTGTATTTTCCCTTTAACTCACGAGATGCAAGTAGCATGTTTTATACTTAATGTGTCAACTTTCAAAGTCCTTCGCTCGCTCCCGATCTGCGCCGTTTAAATGAGTTTACCGTGAATGTCAGCATATAACGTTATGTGCACTAACATGTAAGTGTCTGCTGAGTTGACCGCAGTCACAGGTCTGATTAAGAAGCGCTCCATTTTTTTCGGGGGCATTTTTTGCCCCTCTCCTAGTGATATCAGGGGCAAAATGATATTTCTTAGGGGCAGTTTTGCCCTCGTGTATTTCCGACGCCGCTTGCGTTGTTCCAGTAATTAACCAGAAGTAGTTCTGGAGATATATACGAGCAGTAGTTACTAATGACCGGAAAGTTGTGCAATAGAATATGTTTATGACGTATTCATTGTTATAGCAAATGCATTCAAAGCGATTAAAGAAAAACTGATGGGAAATAAAGGAGGCGCTGCTATGATTACACATGTCCTCACAGGAGAGACACAAGTCTGTGAAGAAAGTGAAAGATATGGAGAGAGAATATCACTCATGATAAAGTAAACAAAATAAATTAAACAAAAGACACAAACTTCAAAACGCCGCTCAAAGTGTGAGCATCAGTCTGTTTACAGCTTTCAGAAGATGTATATTTTCTGTTTTCTGTTAGAGTGGAAGACATTGACAGGCCAGCCGTGAGATCATTTTTATCTTATCGTTTCCCGAGTTTAGCAGTAGCAAGTCGTGGTGACCCACTGTCAGGTCAAAGGTCAGGCTCTTCACTCTATCACACACACACACACACCAGTGTGGCGAATTGAGTAAGAGGCAGACAATGATTTATCGTCACATGTAGCCAGCCCTATTTCATGTCACAATATCTTGATTATTTACATGCCCTGCATTACACTTTTAATAAAAGGATTTTTAGCTGTTTTTTAAAAAATTGCATTTACATCAAAGTGAGATCTTTCTGTCACAATGATATGAGTCAAATTATTGATTAGCTTTGTTTAGCCAAAAATAATCAAGAAGCTAAAAGCCAGAACAGTTTTATTCTGGTTTATAGAGTCATGCACAAATGAGTCGTAAAACCTGAAGTGAATTAGCGTTTTTGCATTTCTTTTTCCCCCTCATCTCAACGGCAGTGCCTCCATGGTGTAGTTTGTTTAAAGCCTTTTTACTTGCCCATTGCATTCACGCTTCAGAATTCATAAAGGCGGTGTTATCTTGCTGATCAAGCATCATAAACTTGTGTTTGCCACACAGCTTATTTCCTGCAATAATCCAAAAGCCAATGGAAAAATCCCATTGGCTTGTTGTCAAGGGAACCAGTGTCATGCTAACTTCCGTGGTCAGTCTACAAAAATACATCATCCCTGCACCACTGTACTGTATTCAGAGGCACATACTGTATGTTGACTGGAATCATGTGTGATTGTAATCTCCCAGCTTCATCCTTTTTTACTTCTTTTCCAATTCAAGTCAAAATATATTTGTATCTATTTACGATACATTTTTAGAGATTGTTTTCACTTTCTCTCGGTCACTAAATCACTAAAGCATACAGCCGTAGCACGTGTGAATATATATATATATATATATATATATATATATATATATATATATATAAACTGTATAACATCTACATGACGTATGATGTCTTGATGTGTTGGGAGAAGAAACCTAGAACGAGTGCTTCTGCGGTAGAATGGCCGAGGAAAACAAAAAGCTTAAATTTTGCGTTACTTTTTATATTGTCCCTGATGCTGACCATAGCGGACCATTCTCCATCTGTGGGCGCTGATTTGTGTCACTGTGTCGGCGAGGGCAGTGAGCAGACCCTGAATGTCCCAGTACAGAGGGGGTTTGCTCAGTGCTCAGCCACCAAGGACAGTATAATGGCTTCCTGTCTCGCAGTCGCTGTGTCATCAGTTCCAGCAGGCAGATAGATGGCCTTACGGCTTACATTTGCTGACCAGCTATCCATTTATCTCCCCCATGTCTCTGTTTCTCTCCCAATTACCCCCTCCATGTCTCCATTGACCTACCAGTCCTTTGACGTCCCAGTACAACAGTCACGTACATTTAGCCGTCTGTTAAACTTGGAAGCAGTGGTTTTCTATGACCCTAACCCTCATCACATTATGTACTAATTAAGTTAACGCGGATGTATATTTATTCCATATATTATCGTGATTGGATGATACATGAATGTGTGTACTGCACAAAAACAATCTGTGGTCTTAGATCATTTTGAACTCTGTTGTTCTGTCTTTTTGATGATTTGTAAACGTGGCCCCACAAACGAATTTCGACACAAAGAAACAGAAGCACATGCACACAAACTCTACAGCATGTAGCCGTGCATCTTTAGCTCCCCCTTGTGGTATTTATGGGTTTTTTTTACTTGGGGTCACTCAGTTTGGCCAGAGAAATTCCCTTTTATAACACGTTAACCTCATGTATAAATATGGCCGCCCTGACTGTGACACTGCAGCAACTTTCATTACAAACTACAAATGTTCAACGTCAAAGTCAGGAAAAAATGGCTCATTTGTGATATGGGCCCCTGGTCTTCATGATACAGGTTTTGGCTATGAAATTGACTTTGCGTTTGGAATAATTTGATCACTTATTTTATTTATAAATTTTTGGGCACCCAAAAGACAAAAATAGTGTGTACATCTCTGTTCTACTGGTCTGTGTGATCTTAATAATTACTTGGGTCTCTCTTTTCCTCTTTTTTTCCTGTTAGTCTGGAGCTTTTGTATCTGGGTGGGAACCTCATTACAGCCATTCCTCCAGAAGTGGCTAACCTGCCCTGGCTCAGTTACCTGGTCCTATGTGACAACCGCATCCAAAGTGTCCCCCCGCAGCTCACCAGGTAACCGCTCTCACATACACTGCCGGTATCTCACCAGTGAAACCCGAAGAGAACAACATCCAGATGACATAAAAGCCAGATATGCATGTGCAATGACCCCGCTTGCTCTGTCGGTGAAATCATTCCTCTGTCCCTCTCCAGGCTCCACTCGCTGCGATCTTTAAGTCTCCACAACAACTTGCTGACTTACCTGCCAAGGGAGATCCTCTGCCTGGTGCACCTGCAGGAGCTCAGTCTCCGTGGCAACCCACTGGTGGTGCGCTTTGTCAAGGAGATGACCTACGACCCCCCGTCACTGCTGGAGTTGGCCGGACGTACCGTCAAGAGCCGAAATCTGCCCTACTACCCCTGCGACATGCCTTCAAACCTGCTGCACTACCTAGACTTGGCCAGCAAGTGCCCCAACCCCAAGTGTGCCGGTAAGACGCCTTTTCATAGGATGTGAAGAAAATGGTCAGATTGATGTCGAGTTGTTTTTAGCGTCGAAATATTTCTCATATAGCTGTCATTGGTTCTTGACATGTGTTCTTGTTTGGCTTGTGATCCCATACAATGGAATTTACCACTTGTAATCCCTTATCAAGCAGACACAGTACGTCTGCCAACTGTGACCAATTCAAACTAAAACTGTTTTTTAAAATTTAAATACTTCTGACAAGCCTAAAGAAGTAAAAAATATCCAGTAATTTACCAAAGAAAATGGCGAGGAAAGTTTCCCAATCCCCACATTGAGAACAGCTTTGATATCATATCCTAAAAACCTGAGTTCATGACAACGATGCAACATATAAATATTGATCTACTATGTCGACGTGTTCATACATACCCTTTTGTTTCCCTTGTCTCTCTCTGCTTTATCCAGGCGTCTACTTTGATTCATGTGTGCGCCAGATCAAGTTTGTGGACTTCTGTGGAAAGTACCGGCTGCCCCTCATGCACTACCTGTGCTCCCCAGAATGCACCTCTCCCTGCAGCTCCAACCCCCAGAGTGACGCCGAGTCGGAGGACGAGAGCAGCGTGCCCGCATACCGCCTGCAGAGGGTGCTTCTGGGATAGCACAACGTGGAGCAGCCTCTGAGGCCTCTGCATGGGGCCGGCCTTGTCTGTCTGTCACTGTGTTCAACATTTATCCAGAGATGAACTTTGCTGTCAGACTTAACATGAATGCACATACTCTCATACAAACACCAGCGGTAACGCTGCATTACAGTCGGCCTGTGTGGCCGTCTGTAGACAGAATGACTCCTGAGGCCCTGAAAACTTGTTGACTCAATTTAAAGGAACTTTTTTTTTTTTAGAAAGGAATCCGTACATCACTCTACATAACATGAGCAAAGGAGGCACGTAGCCATGTAGATCCACAGTCTGCCAGTCATGACTCCATCAAAGTGCTGGTCTCACGGTCGAGGATAAGAGCGGCAGGGTTGTTTTCCTTTCAGGGCAGCAGACTTTATCTTTCATACAACACTTGGTGCTTTTGTAGTAGAGACAGTACACTGCTCTGCATTGTCTGCACGTTTGGATACAAGCAATTTGTTTTTTTGTCCGGCTACTGGTCAGCCAGCTTTCATTTCATTTCCTCTCACTGGGTGAGCACCAAAGCTGCTATGCCAACTCGAAAAAAAAGTCTGGGATTCATTTTGAATATATCCGCTGAAACGTTGACATTAGTTTAACACTACAGTGTTCTAAACTGATCGAGTACGATGTGTGAGATGGCCTTATTTACACTGTGTGTGTGGTCCTGCTGGGCAACGGTTTCGTGCATTTAAGTTGTCTCACACCATATTAGAAGATCCAGGTTTATCTGTTGATTGTCAGCGCGATGGTCCCGATCATTCAGATACGATACGTTTTTTGCCACGATGGCCTAGTCGTCTTACATGAATCCAAAATATGGGTTGTGCGAGTATGTGGAAGAAAGCTTGTCCACGCTTTGCTCACAGGAAGTGGATGTGGGTTGGCCCCGGGAAAAGCGTTCACTGTGTTATCACCGAAACAATAGCTGTTCAGCGAAACACAGTGGCAGCCTTCATGTTTACGTTCAGGGCTGTTAGTTTCCCTGCAATATCGATCGTGTGTGTGTGTGTGCGTGCGTGTGTGTGTGTGTGGAGAGAGAAAAGTCAGTTTTTTTTTTTATGGGAATTAATCCTTTTAGAGACAGAAACCACGAGTGGAACTGTCTGTTCCCGGTTACATCACGGCTTCGTCTCCTTACTCGTATGGAAAGCTGGGAGACGTTGTGTCCATGAGTGAGGAAGAAAAAGAAAAAGTGCCCCTGGCTTCACATTAGACCCTAATGTTTAGAAAACAGAAGAACGCTCCTCTGTGTTACAGTAACACTAGAACATTAAAGTGCCTTACTAATAGAGACTTCTACCACAGTGAATCTGAGAATGAAGAAATGTGATATAGGCCTACGCACCCTGAAATGTGACTAGATTAACATTATGATGATTACGTTTTTTGAGTGATTTTTATACTCATCATCTTAACAGCAACTTTTTTTTTTTATAACCATATGAAATGCTTTTATAGAAATCCTTTTCTCAAATGTTAAACCCTACATATTTAAATGAGCAGCAGAATAGATGGCACTTGACACAGAATATATATGAAGATATATTAATTGTATTTACTTGTACCCCATTCAGATAATGTAAGTAGACTGTACTGTATATAATGCCAATAATAAAGACTGATTGTATTAACTTTAAACTGTTTGTATTCTGGCCTTTTGTCATTTGATTAAAGATGCGTGTTTTAGGAGAATGTAGAAAGAGATTTCATTTTGTTGTTTCACCTTTTTTAAGTTTCCATCGTGTTAGAAGTTTGTAATGCCTGTTGCTGAAAGGTAAGATGTATATATTTATATTTAAATGTTTTTGTGCTGCACCACAACCGTTTGTTTAAAGCAGGGGTGTCAAACATCTGGCCCGCCACGTCATTTTATGTGGGCCGCGAATCCGTCAGATTAAAAAGAAGAAAAAAAAATTATAATCATTTAAAGTTAGACTTGATAATAAAAATATTCCCATCGTCGAAATTATGAGATAGAAAGTCGAAATTATGAGATAGAAAGTCGAAATTATGAGATAGAAAGTCAAAATTGTGAGATATAAAGTCAATGATGAGATACTTAAACACAGTCATAGCAGCAGCTCTTTGGCTGGTTACTGTACACTTGACATGGAAATGTATTGTGAGTACATTGAAGACGTGGCTTTTATATTTCAACGTGGCTTTACAGCAGATGAAATACTTCACGTGGGATTGTGCAAACGCACCCTTGAAAAGGATTTTAATCATTGAACAAAGTTATTGTAATAACTTGTTTGATATTTGTCTATGATATTTTCTTTAATAGTTTGATCTTTGATAGAGTAATGTGGGTTTCTGAACCCTAAATTAAAAGGATTTAAGTTATAACAGAAATGTGCTTAAATATATTTTTACATTTATATAACTACATGTACAATATTTGTACACTTGAATAAACAATAATCAAATGCAGAGACAGTTATTTACCAATATGTTAGGAGTAGTTACATTTACAACCGGCCCTTTGAGGGAAACCGTGACGCTGATGTAGAACCAGAGTGAAAATGAGTTTGACGCCCCTGCGCTACAGCCTCCCATACAGTAGGTGGCGGTATGCGTTTGTGGTTGGTTTGTGATCCAATAAAGACACAGCTGAAGAAGAAGACTAATCAACGCATTAATTGGATACATCCTGAGCTCAATAGGCTTCGGCTAACGACAACAACAACTACTCCTTTGAATACGGAAAAGCGGATAACTAATCAATCACTTGAGACATTTCTTTATTAATATTATGAACTCACGACAGAAGCACCGTTGTTCCAGGCTGGCTGGTTATAGAGCTTCTGAGAGGGACACGCACCTGTGTCCATTAGTATGGGATTTACATATTCTAGGCAAAATAATAATGTTAGTTTCTGATAATATGTGCTTGATATGTCTCATAATCTTGTTTATATTTGGAAACCAGACTGTATTTATGATTTCTCATTTTTCGGTTTGTATTGCCCGTTTTAAAATGATTTCAACAGGTAAAAAGGACTGGGTGGACAACCATCTGTCTGATATAACTGGTTAAATAAATCATGTTTCATTCATCAAGTCATTTTGAGACATACATAACCTTATTATGAAATGACCACATGGTCAAGTATATGTTTGTATACTCCTGTGACTTCAATAAATGAAAAGTACTGAGTTTTTTTCTCTTTTTTTTTTGTTCAGAACTTAAAAGCAAAATGAATACAACAGTCTCACGTGAACTTATAGAAAGGAAAAAATATATATGGTCCTGGCCAAGGGGACAGCAGAACGTAATATAAATCAAAAACGGCTGATAAATGCATTTTACAGGACAGGTGGCAACATTAAGGCCCATCATGATGATTTAGTCTGAATCTACTGCATGTTAATCGTATGGCCTACATAACCTCACTGATAATTATATCATTGTTTATAGTAACTGAGGTTAGCTTTAGTTTAGAGCAGTGGTCCCCAACCACCGGTACCGGGCCGCACAGGAAGAATAAATATATTATTTCCGTTTTATTGATTATCAGAGTCTGAAGGAAGTTTTATTTTGAAAAATGACCGGATTCTCTCGCAATTTCATCCGCCTGTGCCTCTTGACACATGTCAAGACACTTTGTCTCGGTCACAACTCTGCTGGTGTTTTGGATTAAAATCAAGGCTGAATATCCTGAAATCGCCACTAAAGCATTGAAAACCCTGCTTCCATTTCACACATCCTCTCTGTGAAGCGGGATGTTCTGCAGTGACAGCAATCAAAACTAAAGTACGGAGTCGAGTGGACATCAGGAACACACTTCGGGTGTCATTGTCTCCCATTACCCCCAGATGGGACCGTCTCGTTGCAGAGAAACAAGCTCAGGGCTCAACTGATTCAGCGTTATTGTGAGTTGTATTTATTTATGCATTTTATATTTGTTTTTATGCCGATCGTATCATTTTATTTCGTCGTGTTTTTCCGCCACACATTGAAGGCCGGTCCGTGAAAATATTGTCTTTACATGAAACCGGTCCGTGGTGCAAAAAAGGTTTGGTACCACTGGGTTAGAGTATCAGGTGCACCTCGATTGTCTGGGGAGGGACAACAGCACAGCCAAAATATACAGCAGACATGTCGAAAAAAGTCATAGCAGTAAAATGTGTCTTTTCTTCCAATCAGAGCAGTGAAATGTGCCACCCAAACAAAAAATAATTTATAGAAGGACTTATTTTTTTTGTCTTAACTATTATCCACCAAATAATTCAGTTCAGAACAGTTTCAAGGTCTTAAATCCATCAATTGCCTAATTCCCAAACTCAGGTGCAGGTGAGATTTGGTATAATTACCACAGTACACGGGATGCTACATATTAGCATTTGAATATGAATTTGCAAACATAGACAGCTTAACAATGTTAAAAGGATCATGTGTGGAGTTACTTGCAACAGCTTAAACTTTTGTTGTGACTTGTTGCATGTATGATTTAAAATATCTGCAAAGCAATCGACAAAATAATTTTTTTTAATATACAGTGTTGTACCATTACTGCTAATGGGTCATAATGTGTGGAGTTTTGTGAAAACTGTGCCATGGAAAACATGAAGGCTGGACTAGCAAATAGTGCATTCATAAAAGGAGATATTATCTGCATTTGAGAATGGAACAGAACAGAATGCTGGATGGAACTGCAACACAGCAGAGTTGTGGAATGAATTAGAATGTTGTGATGTCATCTTGTGGATGAAGCCTGGTGTTCCACAGAGGACAGCTGGACAGCTCTGAGGTAGGCCACAGGCAAAACCACTCCTCAAAATTTCTAGTAAAGTATTTTATTTAGTTTTATTGGTTTATTGGTTTATAGGCTTCCTGGAGGGCTCCCTGTTGACGTGAAGGTCTATCATCTGGCAAATTGGCAGATGCAGAACTTGCAAGCTTTTCAACCTCACTTCAGGCTTCTGGTGTGTCCGCTGTAGGATGATGGGGTAAGATACTGGCACCAAACTCCTGTCGTGTAAACCAGCAGCATATCTGACCTGTAGCATTGGATTCAGAATAGATTTTGACTGCTACCACTTTTCATAATTTGACTCAGGATGTTTGGTGCCACCATGATGATGTTAGGATTACCAAATCCCTCCTTGAATATCAAATTGTTAGCATTGATTATTTACTGAGAGTTAAGTACAGTACAACTTAGAGCTTTGCGGACAATGTCTTTATGCTACCGTTCACTCACAGGTTTGTTTGGATCATATGTATTGTCTGGCACTGGCCTCTGGCCACTGCCGTTGTTGTGGCATATGAATCACGAGATTCGATCGCTGTTTTTACCGATGCTGACAGTGAGAGTTTGAACTGTTGGGGAGAGACAGTTCTTACATTATGCAAGGTGGCTAGGCAATCCACATGCTGCTGTCAGTGTCAATAGTGGGCGTGAGTCTTCTTCCTCGTCATATGCCAGTCTGCGTGAGGGTACTCCCGGTGGCCAATGTAGCATGATGGGGTAATATACCCTCACCAAACTCCTGTCCTGTGAACCAGAAGCATATCTGACCTGTAACTTTGGATTCAGAATAGATTTTGTCCGTCAGCACTTTTCATAATTGAGCTTAGTATGTTTGGTGCCACCATGATGATTTAAGGATTATCAAATCCTCCTTGAATATCAAATTGTTAGCATTGATTATTTACTGAGAGTAAAGTACAGTACAACTTAGAGCTCTGCTTATAGGGGGGATATTTTGAAATATAGTATTTATAATCATGCAGTTGTAAATTAATTAACTAACTGTATAAAATGTTGGGATTTACTCTAACCTCCTACATTAGGACAGTCTTGCTATGCTCTCATTCACTCACTCATCTCTCTGGCTCTCGCTCTCTGGCTCCTCTATCAGCTGACAGTGGGCGATTTCGCCACGGCCTCCCTCAGCCAATCATATATTTCCTGTCAAACTTTAAAGACCTGTTCTCTTCTGTGCAGTCAGCTGTCATTTCAGTAGAACCCGATGTGACCCTCCTCCCCATTCATCATCACATCCGGTGTTCAAGGTTTCTTCCACTGAGGGCAGTCCCACTCCACATGCCGTCATCGAGATCTTCAGCCTGCCCCTGCTGTCTTCAACAACTCCACCAGTGTCGACTCGCCAACATTTAAACTTTACTTTGCACATTTTAATAAATGTATTTGTTCACTGTAAATGAAGTTTCTCCTGATTTAACAACCTGTGTCTCCCTGTATAAGTGTGTCAATTATCTCCCGGTGGCTTCAGTTCTATTTATTAGGTTTTTTGTGATGTTATGTTATTTCAAACTAATTTGCAATCATAAGAAGCGTGGTCTTTGTTGGTGAAATGTTTCTTATATACAAAGATACAAATATATAGAAGAGTAAAATGTTTTAGGTGTGTTTTCTAGAAACTACAGGTCTGATGAGCAAAGTGGGAACAGGTGTGTAGGTGGGAGGGGATGTCATGTGACCGGGAGTGAGCAGGGGCTGGAGAGAAGGACAGAGAGACAGGACGGGCAAAACCACCAACCCACTAGAAAGTCTCTGCCCTCCCTCGAACTTCTCACACAGTTTAAGACCCTAGGTAACATAAAGACGAGTTAATGTCACTGTCTCACTATAACCATGTTTTTACTGAGATGTCTTCAGAAGGTACGAACGGAATTTTACTTAGCAACACCACGATGTAAACATACCCCAAAATCATGTCAGACAATCTTAACAAAATATGAAACTGACGAAAGGTAGGTCAATTATCGCTCCTAACTGTGCTTTAATGCAGAATGGGCCACTTAGAATTGTTTTTGATCGTTGACATCTGGGATTTTTCTGAATGAAACTATAGGCTCACTGACCTTTATTCTAATCATGCAAATGTTATGGAGCACAGAATCCAGCATGCTCCTCTAACATTTAGTAGTAGGTTAATACTTTGAAGTTAAGCACAAAATACCTCAGGATTGTACCTCATTACTTCTTGAAGGATGCACAGATTTCTGTTTGCATAAACTTACAACTGACACAATCAAGAGGATTGGAAGACAGTTAGAAAAAAAAACAGATTTATTGTAATAGGACAGTATAATATGGAAGCAAAATGTACAGCAGTTACGTACTGATACTTTTATCATTTGAACTTCAAAAAAGTTATTCATCTAAGATTGAATTTCAGATTTAATTCACCTAATAATCCACATTACATGATTATTTTCACTTCACTTCAGCAATCACATACACGACAAAGGACTAAGCACAATACTGTTTCATCTAACTAAAATACAGAGTAAGCATTTCCACCTATTCCTGAGATCTGGGTGATCTGTATCTTCAGAGACCATTGTGAAAATCACGATGGAGAATGAAGCCGAATGTACCAATGTAGCAGCATGGTGATTAAGTAAACATGCATGCAGTGAAAGTACAGATCTTCCCTTGAGACCATATCTGTATCTTTATGTGGATGTCTTGAAAGACAGTGTGAAACTCCAGACCAACATACAGACAGGAAACAGGAATCTTTGACATGTGTCATATTTTGTAAATCCGGGGTGGAGCTTCTTAAACGAATGGACTGACATCCTCTTGACAGGGCCCTGAGGTCAGCACAACATTGTCCAGTCCAATCTCTCCTCCAACATCTTTCCCATGCTGAGCTTCAAAGACAACCTGAAAGACATTCAAAGGTACCATAGCATCTTCAGTTTGTAGATTCGAGAAGTGATTCAACAATATTGGGCTTGTCTTTCAAACATAGGCCACCGTGAACCACAAAAGAGTGCTTTGGCTGGTTTTATTCTTGTTAGCTGTTACAGCGCTATAGTTCAACGATCGTCGATTGAAAATACGTGTTATGAAACTATAACATTACTCACAGATTCTGGCGCTTCCTCTTTCCAGGCCACAGTGAGGAGCTCTGTCTGCCAGCCCTGGTCTCTGCTTTGGCTCTGCTCCCATACGGGGTAAGCATTATTATTATCCAGCAGCACCCTGAGAGTTCCCACATTGTGACCCACCACACGGTAGTCAAAGGTGAGGCAGAAGCTGCCCTGCTGGGCCCGGTCACTGAGAAGCAACTTCAGTTTGGCTGTATCCTCCGGCTCCCCGAGGAGCCCACTCATGGCCATGTAGTACTCAGCACCTGAGAGAGTGTGTCTCATAAGTGAATGCATCTACATTGTAAAATTATCTTAAATAACCTGTAATACACATATCATTTTGTTACCGTTATGGTAGGCTACGCTCCAGTCCATGTCATCAGCCTTGTCTTGGATCCACTCACATGCTCCCTGATCAAAGTTGCAATCCAGCATAAACTCTAGGGGGTAAAACCAAAGGAGCACATTAGGAAAAAGTCTTATAAATGGTCATGAAATAACAATGGAACATAAACAGATATTTGATTACTTGATTACATGAGTGACTTGCTGTCACTCATGTCTTGAGATACACACAATATTATTCACAGAGTTGCACGTTCTGTAGTTTGATAAATTAATTTCAAACAGCGTGTCTATTTGTCTTCCCATATTCTCCGTCGGTGACACATCTTTTACTTCTTTGTATTTTTCATGCTCAACCAGCAGAGAGCGACATTTAACCATAGACTTTGTGCATTTAACCAACGTCACTTTAAAGTCCCCATTTCTGATTTTGCTTTGTTCATTTAGCTGCTATCTGCCAGCATCTCAGCTGCACTCAAATCCACTAGAGCGACATATTGGGCACCCCTGGTTTAAGTGGTTTGTCAACTTTTATCATTTCATAAAGAGGTCATTCTTTACCTTCAGGTTATTTTATAAGTAGTAAATCTATTGTCTCTGCTGTCGGAATGTGGAGGTCCAGTTTGGTGGATAACTCACTCTGTCTGTGTACCTTATCAATTACTTTTTACAATCACTTCAGTAGTTTACTCATTTAATATTATCACCATCCAGATGAAGAAAGTTGCTATACAATAGAGCGAGGAGTCACTTGGTAGCAGTAGGCAGTCCCCTTAGCTCCCCAACCTCCTGCACCCAAACATCTGCTGCCATCAACCCCGGCTCCTGTGCCTCCGTCTCCAGCCACAGCAGCCTGGCATCAGGGTCTTCATCAGAGAACTGGAGCAGAGACCCTGAGCTCCGCAACACCGACAAACACTGCTTCAGCACCTGATTGGCCTTCCATTTCCCTTCCTTAGACCTCAACAAGGCATCTGTGGTGCCCTTATCAACTATAAGGTCCACACTGCTACAACCGTAGTGCTCGTGGAGCTGTGTGCAGTCCAGCTCTACGAACTCAAGCCGAGAGGAAAGATTGTGAGCTTGAATGGCTTTGGTTTGGACGTGTTCATGCATTAGTCGCACAGCTATGGGGGAAATGTCTGCACAAGTGACCCGGACCGGGAGAGGAGAGCGTCTGTAAATACAGGGCCCGAAAGCAGAAGTGCCACAGCCCATAGCCAGGACTTGGAGCAAACCGTCTGGGTGGGGCTTGGTCTGCAATAGGGGCATAATGAAGTCCCGGACAGCATCGAAGCCAAAGAACCACTCAAAGTGTTTGAAGGTGTTTGTGCTGCTGCTGCTCTCAGTGTAGAAGCGGTCCCAAGTTGCTTTCTTATCCATGTTTTCAATCAGTTCAGCTAGGCAGAAACACAGATGGGATTATGTCACGAGTTAGTGAGTGAACGTTAGCAGTAAAACACATACAACTTGCCTTAATGCCTCCATCCTTCTGTCATATTTGGAGGGACTTTATGCTGAAGTAAATTTAAAATCCATCAATTTAATGTGTCAAATGTCTTTTCTTTTAATATATGATTTAAGACCTTTTCTTGGGTCCTTAGAAGCCACTAAGCTCGGCATGAAGACGATCTACCAAGCTGACAAACTCAAATGACTCACATTGCTCATTAAAATAAAAAAGCAACATACACTCAACAGTCCTGCATTGAATCCTCCCTTTGTGTACTTTATAATGCTCAGTTCATCTTTAAACTGTTAAATAGATGTGTTGATGTATCCAGGCTGTGTTATATTAGACTGCATTAGCTTGGTGTTGCCAACAAGTTTGCAACTGAGTGTGACGTTATTGCACAACAAAGTGCTACTTTATGGTCAGCTTCTGTAGCTAACATATCGGTGACAATTAGGTAAGACATCAGTGCACACACCTGCAACTCACTTTAACTTTTCTTTCTTACTTATTTGGAGGTTCACGCTATTCCC
Organism: Melanostigma gelatinosum; assembly: GCF_949748355.1. NCBI lineage: Eukaryota > Metazoa > Chordata > Actinopteri > Perciformes > Zoarcidae > Melanostigma > Melanostigma gelatinosum. The sequence goes on along the minus strand of NC_136643.1, from coordinate 13,731,107 downwards.
CCCCAGACCACTCGCTGTGTGCAAACACCCTGCCTGAGTCTCGGTGCAGTGACAATACAATCAAAGGTGTTATGATGTGGTGCGTTCATGGACCCAAATGCAGACTCAGGACAGCAGAGTTATTTTTCAAAAAACAATTTTATTTATTTCTCACAGGCAGAGGAAAAGACAGGAAATACATAGTCAAAAAGGAGGCGTCTCTATGCGCTCCGCATGGGTCCAAGCCGGAAAGTGGCAAAATCCTCTGAGCGGCTGACGAAGCCGACAGGTAAACAGTCACGTCAAACACAGAGGCGCGTCCTCGCGCTCCGCTCTGATCCTAGCCGGAAAGTGGCTGGCAGGCAGGCTGGAACGTCTGTGTGATACCCGAGGCTGGACACAGGAACGCCAAGACTACACAGTTGATCTCCGAGGAACTAACTGGAAGGCTTCTTCGTGCAGGTGAAAACCCGAGGCTCGACACTGGACGGTAGGTAAGTTGAACAGGTAAGGTAACCCTCCGCTCTGATCCTAGCCGGAAAGTGGCTGGCAGGCAGGCTGGAACGTCTGTGTGATACCCGAGGCTCGACACAGGACGTCAGCTAAATTAAACACAAAAACAGATTGTTAGAGCTAGAAGAGCTAGAAGAGGAGCGAGAATAAATAGGAGTGGAGAAGACACAAGAGGAGGGAGGAGATGGGTCACAGCGAGTGGAGGAGCCAGTCCTGACGTGAAGCGTTGTCGCGCCTGAAGGTTTAAAAAAATAAATACAACCATCAGACCACTGCTCCCCATCGTGGAAACAAACCAAGGACTGTTACATCATATAGACTTCTCTGCAGGCAGTTCTGTTAGTCATTCGGTATGTGAGTCTCAATGGGAGATGATGAAAGAAACGTATCAAAGTGTTAAAATAACTGTGTGACATTCAGGTTCTTTGTTCTTACCGTGCTCCTGGTTGGAGGGACTGTGTCCGTGCTGCCAGGGTTGTAGTCTGGTGGGGGACTAGGTGAGGAGCTAGAAGAGGAGCTAGAAGAAGAGAGAGAAGAAATATGAGTGGAGAAGACACAAGAGGAGGGAGGAGATGGGTCACAGCGAGTGGAGGAGCCAGTCCTGCGTTGTAAGGCTGGGATTCTACGGAGGATGATCTGTGGGGCGTCGGGGCGGTTGGGGTCCGGGATGAGGAAAGTCCTCCACGTGAAGCGTCGTCGCGCCTGAAGGTTTAAAAAAATAAATACAACCATCAGACCACTGCTCCACATCGTAGAAACAAACCAAGGACTGTTACATCATATAGACTTCTCTGCAGGCAGTTCTGTTAGTCATTCGGTATGTGAGTCTCAATGGGAGATGATGAAAGAAACGTATCAAAGTGTTAAAATAACTGTGTGACATTCAGGTTCTTTGTTCTTACCGTGCTCCTGGTTGGAGGGACTGTGTCCGTGCTGCCAGGGTTGTAGTCTGGTGGGGGACTAGGTGAGGAGCTAGAAGAAGAGAGAGAAGAAGAGAGAGAAGAAATATGAGTGGAGAAGACACAAGAGGAGGGAGGAGATGGGTCACAGCGAGTGGAGGAGCCAGTCCTGCGTTGTGAGGCTGGGATTCTACGGAGGATGAACCGTGGGGCGTCGGGGCGGTTGGGGTCCGGGATGAGGAAAGACCTCCACGTGAAGCGTCGTCGCGCCTGAAGGTTTAAAAAAATAAATACAACCATCAGACCACTGCTCCACATCGTGGAAACAAACCAAGGACTGTTACATCATATAGACTTCTCTGCAGGCAGTTCTGTTAGTCATTCGGTATGTGAGTCTCAATGGGAGATGATGAAAGAAACGTATCAAAGTGTTAAAATAACTGTGTGACATTCAGGTTCTTTGTTCTTACCGTGCTCCTGGTTGGAGGGACTGTGTCCGTGCTGCCAGGGTTGTAGTCTGGTGGGGGACTAGGTGAGGAGCTAGAAGAGGAGCTAGAAGAAGAGAGAGAAGAAATAGGAGTGGAGAAGACACAATAGGAGGGAGGAGATGGGTCACAGCGAGTGGAGGAGCCAGTCCTGCGTTGTGAGGCTGGGATTCTACGGAGGATGATCCGTGGGGCGTCGGGGCGGTTGGGGTCCGGGATGAGGAAAGTCCTCCACGTGAAGCGTCGTCCCGCCTGAAGGTTTAAAAAAATAAATACAACCATCAGACCACTGCTCCACATCGTGGAAACAAACCAAGGACTGTTACATCATATAGACTTCTCTGCAGGCAGTTCTGTTAGTCATTCGGTATGTGAGTCTCAATGGGAGATGATGAAAGAAACTTATCAAAGTGTTAAAATAACTGTGTGACATTCAGGTTCTTTGTTCTTACCGTGCTCCTGGTTGGAGGGACTGTGTCCGTGCTGCCAGGGTTGTAGTCTGGTGGGGGACTAGGTGAGGAGCTAGAAGAAGAGAGAGGAGAAATAGGAGTGGAGAAGACACAAGAGGAGGGAGGAGATGGGTCACAGCGAGTGGAGGAGGAACGTAGGGGGACGTAGGGGAACTGTCGTGCCATCTGAGGGTAAAAACACACACAACCCTCAGACCACTGATCCATATCATAGTCATTTCTCATATCACATTGAAAGGATCAGTAGCACAAAGCAGTGTGACTAGATAGAAAGTAAATGTCATACAATAAATGATACGCTCGCAAAAGTATTAGCAGAAACAAACCCAGTACAGTGCAACATGTTTGCATTTGTTTCAGTATTGTTACTGCAGGAGGCCTTCCATATGTCTACATTGACTAAAAGTCAGAAACATATCAGCACTTTTTCGATAGAAAATATCTTTTAGTGGTTCTTTCACTCTGCTGTTCATTGTGTTAATATGTATGAAAAATATCACAAGTATGTAAGAAATGTGTGAATTGTGAGTTAATATGGATTAAATATATTATCATGCGTGCATCACTTGTGATCCGTATCACCGAGAAGTTATATAAATATAAAGAAACAATATTTCTATTAGCATTTCTCAGTTTAAGCTAACGCTGGACGGTCGGGTCTATAAAGCTAACGTTAGCTAACCAAGAAAGCAGCTTTTGTTCAGATAAACTTGTTTAAACTTGGTCTCAACAGTCAAAAGTCAGTCCTAGTGGATTAATATACACTGATAACTGAAAATATTATCAATATTAGGATAAACATCGGTTCAGATAGATACATAAATAAATACATAAAAAACAGTGGTGGAAAAAGTATATAAATATCGCTTTTTTTCCTGCAAAAGTTGATCAGAATCAGACTTACCTTTATCAGTAACGTTAAGTCACGGATGCAGAAAAATCCTGGTTTGAAGGTGTTTCTTGGGAGGTTTCTTCGAGTGAAAGTAGATTTCGGCTTTTTCGAGTGAAAGTAGATTTCGGCTTTTTCTGACGGACCAACGGTTGGAACAGACTGAATTTAGAAAAAATGCACAATTTGGTAAACATGGTAACGATGGAACGTTCGACTGAGAACAGCTCGTTCTTACCTCAGAGTCTCCATCAGGTCCTCAACAGTCCTCCGCTGCACAAACAGACATTAAATACAACTTTAAGAGGAATATATCCACATGAGCTCAAATAATACAACTAACATGACATTGTGACTCAGTCTCCTGTCGCGTTTGAGAGTCACGTGACCTGCCCAGGGGTTAACCACACATTAAGTCTCCATTCAGGCCTATTTAAAAAACACGGTCTCATATAATGTCCAATAATATAGAGATGCATGTTTGCATGGAGGTTTGAGGGTGTCAGGTTGGACCCTGTCCTTGGTCCTATGTGGTCCTCCAGTGTCCACAGATTGACAGCACGTGGACCTGCTGTTTCACGTTTCCTACATTGTTGTGACAGGAAGCCAGAGTTTCAGAATAAGTGACACAAACATCAATTTGAAATAAAATGAAAACATATTTTCTGAGGTTTGTTTACTGGTCCACATCCTGTCTGTCTTTTGGGCCATCGTTGGACAAATGTCTCTCCAGAGACATTACATTTACACACCCCTGCATCACACCTGTATTACTCTCTTTGATCCATTTCCTTTTTTTTAAAGTAGAAACTTGATGTAACTTTACTAATTGATATTGTGCATAGTGGCATGTATGCACATGTTAAATGAGTTGTTTAACAAGTACTTGTGGGAAGAAGCAAAGTTAGTAATGTGCACGAATGAGTTCTTTGGTCCGAAATATTCTGCTAGGATGAACACTGTACACACTTTGGTTAGATTTTAGTCTAAAACACTGACCAAGGACTTGCTGTCGTATAATGTATGTAAATGTAGATAATGGTTGGCTGCTATGTAATAGAATTTGTCACCAAGGAATCAAACCCGAAAAACAAATGCTATTTGTACACTTGAAGCACGATTGAGATTACTTACACTTCTTTACATAATTGTTATTGTGGAAAGCATTTTGTACACAGTCTCATCTATATAGTAGTTACAGACATAGATAAAGACAAATATGATGCATATGTTCATTAATACCACTATATTTGCTGTCATCATTACTGTCTGTTTTGCTAACATGAGTAAAATATAATACAGAGATGTGTTTTATCACATCAGAGCTACAATGATCTCAATAAGTTAATGGAACAAATTGTTTTCCTGTGACGCCAATACACACATTTGTGCACTTCTAGCACTCAACCAAATTAGTTGTCAAATACTGTGTTATGCATTTGTTGGCATGTGTGTATTTGTGTGAACTTTGTAGTTTGTGGTTAGATTTTCCTTGAAAGATGTTTTGCATTCTTTACTTCACAGCTATATTCATATATATATATGTATATATATATATATATATATATATATTTATTGTTTTCTTCTTTCTACGGTCTTTGCTTCAATTAACTGCTGCACACTCAATCTGCCCTCCCTCTGGAATAACAGTATTCACAGTTTCCTGGCATGAACAGGACATCACAGAACATTGTTATCCTCCTTGTTTGTCCGGCGCACATGCTTGTGTCCGCTGTAGGATGATGGGGTAAGATACTGGCACCAAACTCCTGTCGTGTAAACCAGCAGCATATCTGACCTGTAGCATTGGATTCAGAATAGATTTTGACCGCTACCACTTTTCATAATTTGGCTCAGGATGTTTGGTGCCACCATGATGATTTTAGGATTATCAAATCCTCCTTGAATATCAAATTGTTAGCATTGATTATTTACTGAGAGTAAAGTACAGTACAACTTAGAGCTTTGCGGACAATGTCTTTATGCTACCGTTCACTCACAGGTTTGTTTGGATCATATGTATTGTCTGGCACTGGCCTCTGGCCACTGCCGTTGTTGTGGCATATGAATCACGAGATTCGATCGCTGTTTTTACCGATGCTGACAGTGAGAGTTTGAACTGTTGGGGAGAGACAGTTCTTACATTCTGCAAGGTGGCTAGGCAATCCACATGCTGCTGTCAGTGTCAATAGTGGGCGTGAGTCTTCTTCCTCGTCATATGCCAGTCTGCGTGAGGGTACTCCCGGTGGCCAATGTAGCATGATGGGGTAATATACCCTCACCAAACTCCTGTCCTGTGAACCAGAAGCATATCTGACCTGTAACTTTGGATTCAGAATAGATTTTGTCCGTCAGCACTTTTCATAATTGAGCTTAGTATGTTTGGTGCCACCATGATGATTTAAGGATTATCAAATCCTCCTTGAATATCAAATTGTTAGCATTGATTATTTACTGAGAGTAAAGTACAGTACAACTTAGAGAGCTTTGCTTATAGGAGGGATATTTTGAAATATAGTATTTATAATCATACAGTTGTAAATGAATTAACTAACTGTATAAAATGTTGGGATTTACTCTAACCTCCTACATTAGGACAGTCTTGCTATGCTCTCATTCACTCACTCATCTCTCTGGCTCTCGCTCTCTGGCTCCTCTATCAGCTGACAGTGGGCGATTTCGCCACGGCCTCCCTCAGCCAATCATATATTTCCTGTCAAACTTTAAAGACCTGTTCTCTTCTGTGCAGTCAGCTGTCATTTCAGTAGAACCCGATGTGACCCTCCTCCCCATTCATCATCACATCCGGTGTTCAAGGTTTCTTCCACTGAGGGCAGTCCCACTCCACATGCCGTCATCGAGATCTTCAGCCTGCCCCTGCTGTCTTCAACAACTCCACCAGTGTCGACTCGCCAACATTTAAACTTTACTTTGCACATTTTAATAAATGTATTTGTTCACTGTAAATGAAGTTTCTCCTGATTTAACAACCTGTGTCTCCCTGTATAAGTCTGTCAATTATCTCCCGGTGGCTTCAGTTCTATTTATTATGTTTTTTGTGATGTATGTTATGTTATTTCAAACTAATTTGCAATCATAAGAAGCGTGGTCTTTGTTGGTGAAATGTTTCTTATATACAAAGAACTTTTACTTCTCGTAAAAAAAACTCCAAATATATATATATATAGTAGAGTAAAATGTTTTAGGTGTGTTTTCTAGAAACTACAGGTCTGATGAGGAAAGTGGGAACAGGTGTGTAGGTGGGAGGGGATGTCATGTGACCAGGACTGGCAGGTCTGGGGAGTGAGCAGGGGCTGGAGAGAAGGACAGAGAGACAGGACGGGCAAAACCACCAACCCACTACAAAGTCTCTGCCCTCCCTCGAACTTCTCACACAGTTTAAGACCCTAGGTAACATAAAGACGAGTTAATGTCACTGTCTCACTATAACCATGTTTTTACTGAGATGTCTTCAGAAGGTACGAACGGAATTTTACTTAGCAACACCACGATGTAAACATACCCCAAAATCATGTCAGACAATCTTAACAAAATATGAAACTGACGAAAGGTAGGTCAATTATCGCTCCTAACTGTGCTTTAATGCAGAATGGGCCACTTAGAATTGTTTTTGATCGTTGACATCTGGGATTTTTCTGAATGAAACTATAGGCTCACTGACCTTTATTCTAATGATGCAAATGTTATGGAGCACAGAATCCAGCATGCTCCTCTAACATTTAGTAGTAGGTTAATACTTTGAAGTTAAGCACAAAATACCTCAGGATTGTACCTCATTACTTCTTGAAGGATGCACAGATTTCTGTTTGCATAAACTTACAACTGACACAATCAAGAGGATTGGAAGACAGTTAGAAAAAAAACAGATTTATTGTAATAGGACAGTATAATATGAAAGCAAAATGTACAGCAGTTACGTACTGATACTTTTATCATTTGAACTTCAAAAAAGTTATTCATCTAAGATTGAATTTCAGATTTAATTCACCTAATAATCCACATTACATGATTATTTTCACTTCACTTCAGCAATCACATACACGACAAAGGACTAAGCACAATACTGTTTCATCTAACTAAAATACAGAGAAAGCATTTCCACCTATTCCTGAGATCTGGGTGATCTGTATCTTCAGAGACCATTGTGAAAATCACGATGGAGAATGAAGCCGAATGTACCAATGTAGCAGCATGGTGATTAAGTAAACATGCATGCAGTGAAAGTACAGATCTTCCCTTGAGACCATATCTGTATCTTTATGTGGATGTCTTGAAAGACAGTGTGAAACTCCAGACCAACATACAGACAGGAAACAGGAATCTTTGACATGTGTCATATTTTGTAAATCCGGGGTGGAGCTTCTTAAACGAATGGACTGACATCCTCTTGACAGGGCCCTGAGGTCAGCACAACATTGTCCAGTCCAATCTCTCCTCCAACATCTTTCCCATGCTGAGCTTCAAAGACAACCTGAAAGACATTCAAAGGTACCATAGCATCTTCAGTTTGTAGATTCGAGAAGTGATTCAACAATATTGGGCTTGTCTTTCAAACATAGGCCACCGTGAACCACAAAAGAGTGCTTTGGCTGGTTTTATTCTTGTTAGCTGTTACAGCGCTATCGTTCAACGATCGTCGATTGAAAATACGTGTTATGAAACTATAACATTACTCACAGATTCTGGCGCTTCCTCTTTCCAGGCCACAGTGAGGAGCTCTGTCTGCCAGCCCTGGTCTCTGCTTTGGCTCTGCTCCCATACGGGGTAAGCATTATTATTATCCAGCAGCACCCTGAGAGTTCCCACATTGTGACCCACCACACGGTAGTCAAAGGTGAGGCAGAAGCTGCCCTGCTGGGTCCGGTCACTGAGAAGCAACTTCAGTTTGGCTGTATCCTCCGGCTCCCCGAGGAGCCCACTCATGGATATGTAGTACTCAGCACCTGAGAGAGTGTGTCTCATAAGTGAATGCATCTACATTGTAAAATTATCTTAAATAACCTGTAATACACATATCATTTTGTTACCGTTATGGTAGGCTACGCTCCAGTCCATGTCATCAGCCTTGTCTTGGATCCACTCACATGCTCCCTGATCAAAGTTGCAATCCAGCATAAACTCTAGGGGGTAAAACCAAAGGAGCACATTAGGAAAATGTCTTATAAATGGTCATGAAATAACAATGGAACATAAACAGATATTTGATTACTTGATTACTTGATTACATGAGTGACTTGCTGTCACTCATGTCTTGAGATACACACAATATTATTCACAGAGTTGCACATTCTATAGTTTGATAAATTAATTTCAAACAGCGTGTCTATTTGTCTTCCCATATTCTCCGTCGGTGACACATCTTTTACGTCTTTGTATTTTTCATGCTCAACCAGCAGAGAGCGACATTTAACCATAGACTTTGTGCATTTAACCAACGTCACTTTAAAGTCCCCATTTCTGATTTTGCTTTGTTCATTTAGCTGCTATCTGCCAGCATCTCAGCTGCACTCAAATCCACTAGAGCGACATATTGGGCACCCCTGGTTTAAGTGGTTTGTCAACTTTTATCATTTCATAAAGAGGTCATTCTTTACCTTCAGGTTATTTTATAAGTAGTAAATCTATTGTCTCTGCTGTCGGAATGTGGAGGTCCAGTTTGGTGGATAACTCACTCTGTGTACCTTATCAATTACTTTTTACAATCACTTCAGTAGTTTACTCATTTAATATTATCACCATCCAGATGAAGAAAGTTGCTATACAATAGAGCGAGGAGTCACTTGGTAGCAGTAGTCAGTCCCCTTAGCTCCCCAACCTCCTGCACCCCAACATCTGCTGCCATCAACCCCGGCTCCTGTGCCTCCGTCTCCAGCCACAGCAGCCTGGCATCAGGGTCTTCATCAGAGAACTGGAGCAGAGACCCTGAGCTCCGCAACACCGACAAACACTGCTTCAGCACCTGATTGGCCTTCCATTTCCCTTCCTTAGACCTCAACAAGGCATCTGTGGTGCCCTTATCAACTATAAGGTCCACACTGCTACAACCGTAGTGCTCGTGGAGCTGTGTGCAGTCCAGCTCTACGAACTCAAGCCGAGAGGAAAGATTGTGAGCTTGAATGGCTTTGGTTTGGACGTGTTCATGCATTAGTCGCACAGCTATGGGGGAAATGTCTGCACAAGTGACCCGGACCGGGAGAGGAGAGCGTCTGTAAATACAGGGCCCGAAAGCAGAAGTGCCACAGCCCATAGCCAGGACTTGGAGCAAACCGTCTGGGTGGGGCTTGGTCTGCAATAGGGGCATAATGAAGTCCCGGACAGCATCGAAGCCAAAGAACCACTCAAAGTGTTTGAAGGTGTTTGTGCTGCTGCTGCTCTCAGTGTAGAAGCGGTCCCAAGTTGCTTTCTTATCCATGTTTTCAATCAGTTCAGCTAGGCAGAAACACAGATGGGATTATGTCACGAGTTAGTGAGTGAACATTAGCAGTAAAACACATACAACTTGCCTTAATGCCTCCATCCTTCTGTCATATTTGGAGGGACTTTATGCTGAAGTAAATTTAAAATCCATCAATTTAATGTGTCAAATGTCTTTTCTTTTAATATATGATTTAAGACCTTTTCTTGGGTCCTTAGAAGCCACTAAGCTCGGCATGAAGACGATCTAGCAAGCTGACAAACTCAAATGACTCACATTGCTCATTAAAATAAAAAAGCAACATACACTCAACAGTCCTGCATTGAATCCTCCCTTTGTGTACTTTATAATGCTCAGTTCATCTTTAAACTGTTAAATAGATGTGTTGATGTATCCAGGCTGTGTTATATTAGACTGCATTAGCTTGGTGTTGCCAACAAGTTTGCAACTGAGTGTGACGTTATTGCACAACAAAGTGCTACTTTATGGTCAGCTTCTGTAGCTAACATATCGGTGACAATTAGGTAAGACATCAGTGCACACACCTGCAACTCACTTTAACTTTTCTTTCTTACTTATTTGGAGGTTCACGCTATTCCCCCCCAGACCACTCGCTGTGTGCAAACACCCTGCCTGAGTCTCGGTGCAGTGACAATACAATCAAAGGTGTTATGATGTGGTGCGTTCATGGACCCAAATGCAGACTCAGGACAGCAGAGTTATTTTTCAAAAAACAATTTTATTTATTTCTCACAGGCAGAGGAAAAGACAGGAAATACATAGTCAAAAAGGAGGCGTCTCTATGCGCTCCGCATGGGTCCAAGCCGGAAAGTGGCAAAATCCTCTGAGCGGCTGACGAAGCCGACAGGTAAACAGTCACGTCAAACACAGAGGCGCGTCCTCGCGCTCCGCTCTGATCCTAGCCGGAAAGTGGCTGGCAGGCAGGCTGGAACGTCTGTGTGATACCCGAGGCTCGACACAGGAACGCCAAGACTACACAGTTGATCTCCGAGGAACTAACTGGAAGGCTTCTTCGTGCAGGTGAAAACCCGAGGCTCGACACTGGACGGTAGGTAAGTTGAACAGGTAAGGTAACCCTCCGCTCTGATCCTAGCCGGAAAGTGGCTGGCAGGCAGGCTGGAACGTCTGTGTGATACCCGAGGCTCGACACAGGACGTCAGCTAAATTAAACACAAAAACAGATTGTTAGAGCTAGAAGAGCTAGAAGAGGAGCGAGAATAAATAGGAGTGGAGAAGACACAAGAGGAGGGAGGAGATGGGTCACAGCGAGTGGAGGAGCCAGTCCTGACGTGAAGCGTTGTCGCGCCTGAAGGTTTAAAAAAATAAATACAACCATCAGAACACTGCTCCCCATCGTGGAAACAAACCAAGGACTGTTACATCATATAGACTTCTCTGCAGGCAGTTCTGTTAGTCATTCGGTATGTGAGTCTCAATGGGAGATGATGAAAGAAACGTATCAAAGTGTTAAAATAACTGTGTGACATTCAGGTTCTTTGTTCTTACCGTGCTCCTGGTTGGAGGGACTGTGTCCGTGCTGCCAGGGTTGTAGTCTGGTGGGGGACTAGGTGAGGAGCTAGAAGAGGAGCTAGAAGAAGAGAGAGAAGAAATATGAGTGGAGAAGACACAAGAGGAGGGAGGAGATGGGTCACAGCGAGTGGAGGAGCCAGTCCTGCGTTGTAAGGCTGGGATTCTACGGAGGATGATCTGTGGGGCGTCGGGGCGGTTGGGGTCCGGGATGAGGAAAGACCTCCACGTGAAGCGTCGTCGCGCCTGAAGGTTTAAAAAAATAAATACAACCATCAGACCACTGCTCCACATCGTAGAAACAAACCAAGGACTGTTACATCATATAGACTTCTCTGCAGGCAGTTCTGTTAGTCATTCGGTATGTGAGTCTCAATGGGAGATGATGAAAGAAACGTATCAAAGTGTTAAAATAACTGTGTGACATTCAGGTTCTTTGTTCTTACCGTGCTCCTGGTTGGAGGGACTGTGTCCGTGCTGCCAGGGTTGTAGTCTGGTGGGGGACTAGGTGAGGAGCTAGAAGAAGAGAGAGAAGAAGAGAGAGAAGAAATATGAGTGGAGAAGACACAAGAGGAGGGAGGAGATGGGTCACAGCGAGTGGAGGAGCCAGTCCTGCGTTGTGAGGCTGGGATTCTACGGAGGATGATCCGTGGGGCGTCGGGGCGGTTGGGGTCCGGGATGAGGAAAGTCCTCCACGTGAAGCGTCGTCCCGCCTGAAGGTTTAAAAAAATAAATACAACCATCAGACCACTGCTCCACATCGTGGAAACAAACCAAGGACTGTTACATCATATAGACTTCTCTGCAGGCAGTTCTGTTAGTCATTCGGTATGTGAGTCTCAATGGGAGATGATGAAAGAAACTTATCAAAGTGTTAAAATAACTGTGTGACATTCAGGTTCTTTGTTCTTACCGTGCTCCTGGTTGGAGGGACTGTGTCCGTGCTGCCAGGGTTGTAGTCTGGTGGGGGACTAGGTGAGGAGCTAGAAGAAGAGAGAGAAGAAGAGAGAGAAGAAATATGAGTGGAGAAGACACAAGAGGAGGGAGGAGATGGGTCACAGCGAGTGGAGGAGCCAGTCCTGCGTTGTGAGGCTGGGATTCTACGGAGGATGATCCGTGGGGCGTCGGGGCGGTTGGGGTCCGGGATGAGGAAAGTCCTCCACGTGAAGCGTCGTCCCGCCTGAAGGTTTAAAAAAATAAATACAACCATCAGACCACTGCTCCACATCGTGGAAACAAACCAAGGACTGTTACATCATATAGACTTCTCTGCAGGCAGTTCTGTTAGTCATTCGGTATGTGAGTCTCAATGGGAGATGATGAAAGAAACGTATCAAAGTGTTAAAATAACTGTGTGACATTCAGGTTCTTTGTTCTTACCGTGCTCCTGGTTGGAGGGACTGTGTCCGTGCTGCCAGGGTTGTAGTCTGGTGGGGGACTAGGTGAGGAGCTAGAAGAGGAGCTAGAAGAAGAGAGAGAAGAAATATGAGTGGAGAAGACACAAGAGGAGGGAGGAGATGGGTCACAGCGAGTGGAGGAGCCAGTCCTGCGTTGTAAGGCTGGGATTCTACGGAGGATGATCTGTGGGGCGTCGGGGCGGTTGGGGTCCGGGATGAGGAAAGACCTCCACGTGAAGCGTCGTCGCGCCTGAAGGTTTAAAAAAATAAATACAACCATCAGACCACTGCTCCACATCGTAGAAACAAACCAAGGACTGTTACATCATATAGACTTCTCTGCAGGCAGTTCTGTTAGTCATTCGGTATGTGAGTCTCAATGGGAGATGATGAAAGAAACGTATCAAAGTGTTAAAATAACTGTGTGACATTCAGGTTCTTTGTTCTTACCGTGCTCCTGGTTGGAGGGACTGTGTCCGTGCTGCCAGGGTTGTAGTCTGGTGGGGGACTAGGTGAGGAGCTAGAAGAAGAGAGAGAAGAAGAGAGAGAAGAAATATGAGTGGAGAAGACACAAGAGGAGGGAGGAGATGGGTCACAGCGAGTGGAGGAGCCAGTCCTGCGTTGTGAGGCTGGGATTCTACGGAGGATGATCCGTGGGGCGTCGGGGCGGTTGGGGTCCGGGATGAGGAAAGACCTCCACGTGAAGCGTCGTCGCGCCTGAAGGTTTAAAAAAATAAATACAACCATCAGACCACTGCTCCACATCGTGGAAACAAACCAAGGACTGTTACATCATATAGACTTCTCTGCAGGCAGTTCTGTTAGTCATTCGGTATGTGAGTCTCAATGGGAGATGATGAAAGAAACGTATCAAAGTGTTAAAATAACTGTGTGACATTCAGGTTCTTTGTTCTTACCGTGCTCCTGGTTGGAGGGACTGTGTCCGTGCTGCCAGGGTTGTAGTCTGGTGGGGGACTAGGTGAGGAGCTAGAAGAAGAGAGAGAAGAAGAGAGAGAAGAAATATGAGTGGAGAAGACACAAGAGGAGGGAGGAGATGGGTCACAGCGAGTGGAGGAGCCAGTCCTGCGTTGTGAGGCTGGGATTCTACGGAGGATGATCCGTGGGGCGTCGGGGCGGTTGGGGTCCGGGATGAGGAAAGACCTCCACGTGAAGCGTCGTCGCGCCTGAAGGTTTAAAAAAATAAATACAACCATCAGACCACTGCTCCACATCGTGGAAACAAACCAAGGACTGTTACATCATATAGACTTCTCTGCAGGCAGTTCTGTTAGTCATTCGGTATGTGAGTCTCAATGGGAGATGATGAAAGAAACGTATCAAAGTGTTAAAATAACTGTGTGACATTCAGGTTCTTTGTTCTTACCGTGCTCCTGGTTGGAGGGACTGTGTCCGTGCTGCCAGGGTTGTAGTCTGGTGGGGGACTAGGTGAGGAGCTAGAAGAGGAGCTAGAAGAAGAGAGAGAAGAAATAGGAGTGAAGACACAATAGGAGGGAGGAGATGGGTCACAGCGAGTGGAGGAGCCAGTCCTGCGTTGTGAGGCTGGGATTCTACGGAGGATGATCCGTGGGGCGTCGGGGCGGTTGGGGTCCGGGATGAGGAAAGTCCTCCACGTGAAGCGTCGTCCCGCCTGAAGGTTTAAAAAAATAAATACAACCATCAGACCACTGCTCCACATCGTGGAAACAAACCAAGGACTGTTACATCATATAGACTTCTCTGCAGGCAGTTCTGTTAGTCATTCGGTATGTGAGTCTCAATGGGAGATGATGAAAGAAACTTATCAAAGTGTTAAAATAACTGTGTGACATTCAGGTTCTTTGTTCTTACCGTGCTCCTGGTTGGAGGGACTGTGTCCGTGCTGCCAGGGTTGTAGTCTGGTGGGGGACTAGGTGAGGAGCTAGAAGAGGAGCTAGAAGAAGAGAGAGAAGAAATAGGAGTGGAGAAGACACAAGAGGAGGGAGGAGATGGGTCACAGCGAGTGGAGGAGGAACGTAGGGGGACGTAGGGGAACTGTCGTGCCATCTGAGGGTAAAAACACACACAACCCTCAGACCACTGATCCATATCATAGTCATTTCTCATATCACATTGAAAGGATCAGTAGCACAAAGCAGTGTGACTAGATAGAAAGTAAATGTCATACAATAAATGATACGCTCGCAAAAGTATTAGCAGAAACAAACCCAGTACAGTGCAACATGTTTGCATTTGTTTCAGTATTGTTACTGCAGGAGGCCTTCCATATGTCTACATTGACTAAAAGTCAGAAACATATCAGCACTTTTTCGATAGAAAATATCTTTTAGTGGTTCTTTCACTCTGCTGTTCATTGTGTTAATATGTATGAAAAATATCACAAGTATGTAAGAAATGTGTGAATTGTGAGTTAATATGGATTAAATATATTATCATGCGTGCATCACTTGTGATCCGTATCACCGAGAAGTTATATAAATATAAAGAAACAATATTTCTATTAGCATTTCTCAGTTTAAGCTAACGCTGGACGGTCGGGTCTATAAAGCTAACGTTAGCTAACCAAGAAAGCAGCTTTTGTTCAGATAAACTTGTTTAAACTTGGTCTCAACAGTCAAAAGTCAGTCCTAGTGGATTAATATACACTGATAACTGAAAATATTATCAATATTAGGATAAACATCGGTTCAGATAGATACATAAATAAATACATAAAAAACAGTGGTGGAAAAAGTATATAAATCTCGCTTTTTTTCCTGCAAAAGTTGATCAGAATCAGACTTACCTTTATCAGTAACGTTAAGTCACGGATGCAGAAAAATCCTGGTTTGAAGGTGTTTCTTGGGAGGTTTCTTCGAGTGAAAGTAGATTTCGGCTTTTTCGAGTGAAAGTAGATTTCGGCTTTTTCTGACGGACCAACGGTTGGAACAGACTGAATTTAGAAAAAATGCACAATTTGGTAAACATGGTAACGATGGAACGTTCGACTGAGAACAGCTCGTTCTTACCTCAGAGTCTCCATCAGGTCCTCAACAGTCCTCCGCTGCACAAACAGACATTAAATACAACTTTAAGAGGAATATATCCACATGAGCTCAAATAATACAACTAACATGACATTGTGACTCAGTCTCCTGTCGCGTTTGAGAGTCACGTGACCTGCCCAGGGGTTAACCACACATTAAGTCTCCATTCAGGCCTATTTAAAAAACACGGTCTCATATAATGTCCAATAATATAGAGATGCATGTTTGCATGGAGGTTTGAGGGTGTCAGGTTGGACCCTGTCCTTGGTCCTATGTGGTCCTCCAGTGTCCACAGATTGACAGCACGTGGACCTGCTGTTTCACGTTTCCTACATTGTTGTGACAGGAAGCCAGAGTTTCAGAATAAGTGACACAAACATCAATTTGAAATAAAATGAAAACATATTTTCTGAGGTTTGTTTACTGGTCCACATCCTGTCTGTCTTTGGGCCATCGTTGGACAAATGTCTCTCCAGAGACATTACATTTACACACCCCTGCATCACACCTGTATTACTCTCTTTGATCCATTTCCTTTTTTTTAAAGTAGAAACTTGATGTAACTTTACTAATTGATATTGTGCATAGTGGCATGTATGCACATGTTAAATGAGTTGTTTAACAAGTACTTGTGGGAAGAAGCAAAGTTAGTAATGTGCACGAATGAGTTCTTTGGTCCGAAATATTCTGCTAGGATGAACACTGTACACACTTTGGTTAGATTTTAGTCTAAAACACTGACCAAGGACTTGCTGTCGTATAATGTATGTAAATGTAGATAATGGTTGGCTGCTATGTAATAGAATTTGTCACCAAGGAATCAAACCCGAAAAACAAATGCTATTTGTACACTTGAAGCACGATTGAGATTACTTACACTTCTTTACATAATTGTTATTGTGGAAAGCATTTTGTACACAGTCTCATCTATATAGTAGTTACAGACATAGATAAAGACAAATATGATGCATATGTTCATTAATACCACTATATTTGCTGTCATCATTACTGTCTGTTTTGCTAACATGAGTAAAATATAATACAGAGATGTGTTTTATCACATCAGAGCTACAATGATCTCAATAAGTTAATGGAACAAATTGTTTTCCTGTGACGCCAATACACACATTTGTGCACTTCTAGCACTCAACCAAATTAGTTGTCAAATACTGTGTTATGCATTTGTTGGCATGTGTGTATTTGTGTGAACTTTGTAGTTTGTGGTTAGATTTTCCTTGAAAGATGTTTTGCATTCTTTACTTCACAGCTATATTCATATATATATATGTGTATATATATATATATATATATATATATATATATATATATATATATATATTTATTGTTTTCTTCTTTCTACGGTCTTTGCTTCAATTAACTGCTGCACACTCAATCTGCCCTCCCTCTGGAATAACAGTATTCACAGTTTCCTGGCATGAACAGGACATCACAGAACATTGTTATCCTCCTTGTTTGTCCGGCGCACATGCTTGTGTCCGCTGTAGGATGATGGGGTAAGATACTGGCACCAAACTCCTGTCGTGTAAACCAGCAGCATATCTGACCTGTAGCATTGGATTCAGAATAGATTTTGACCGCTACCACTTTTCATAATTTGGCTCAGGATGTTTGGTGCCACCATGATGATTTTAGGATTATCAAATCCTCCTTGAATATCAAATTGTTAGCATTGATTATTTACTGAGAGTAAAGTACAGTACAACTTAGAGCTTTGCGGACAATGTCTTTATGCTACCGTTCACTCACAGGTTTGTTTGGATCATATGTATTGTCTGGCACTGGCCTCTGGCCACTGCCGTTGTTGTGGCATATGAATCACGAGATTCGATCGCTGTTTTTACCGATGCTGACAGTGAGAGTTTGAACTGTTGGGGAGAGACAGTTCTTACATTCTGCAAGGTGGCTAGGCAATCCACATGCTGCTGTCAGTGTCAATAGTGGGCGTGAGTCTTCTTCCTCGTCATATGCCAGTCTGCGTGAGGGTACTCCCGGTGGCCAATGTAGCATGATGGGGTAATATACCCTCACCAAACTCCTGTCCTGTGAACCAGAAGCATATCTGACCTGTAACTTTGGATTCAGAATAGATTTTGTCCGTCAGCACTTTTCATAATTGAGCTTAGTATGTTTGGTGCCACCATGATGATTTAAGGATTATCAAATCCTCCTTGAATATCAAATTGTTAGCATTGATTATTTACTGAGAGTAAAGTACAGTACAACTTAGAGAGCTTTGCTTATAGGAGGGATATTTTGAAATATAGTATTTATAATCATACAGTTGTAAATGAATTAACTAACTGTATAAAATGTTGGGATTTACTCTAACCTCCTACATTAGGACAGTCTTGTTATGCTCTCATTCACTCACTCATCTCTCTGGCTCTCGCTCTCTGGCTCCTCTATCAGCTGACAGTGGGCGATTTCGCCACGGCCTCCCTCAGCCAATCATATATTTCCTGTCAAACTTTAAAGACCTGTTCTCTTCTGTGCAGTCAGCTGTCATTTCAGTAGAACCCGATGTGACCCTCCTCCCCATTCATCATCACATCCGGTGTTCAAGGTTTCTTCCACTGAGGGCAGTCCCACTCCACATGCCGTCATCGAGATCTTCAGCCTGCCCCTGCTGTCTTCAACAACTCCACCAGTGTCGACTCGCCAACATTTAAACTTTACTTTGCACATTTTAATAAATGTATTTGTTCACTGTAAATGAAGTTTCTCCTGATTTAACAACCTGTGTCTCCCTGTATAAGTGTGTCAATTATCTCCCGGTGGCTTCAGTTCTATTTATTATGTTTTTTGTGATGTATGTTATGTTATTTCAAACTAATTTGCAATCATAAGAAGCGTGGTCTTTGTTGGTGAAATGTTTCTTATATACAAAGAACTTTTACTTCTCGTAAAAAAAACTCCAAATATATATATATATAGTAGAGTAAAATGTTTTAGGTGTGTTTTCTAGAAACTACAGGTCTGATGAGGAAAGTGGGAACAGGTGTGTAGGTGGGAGGGGATGTCATGTGACCAGGACTGGCAGGTCTGGGGAGTGAGCAGGGGCTGGAGAGAAGGACAGAGAGACAGGACGGGCAAAACCACCAACCCACTACAAAGTCTCTGCCCTCCCTCGAACTTCTCACACAGTTTAAGACCCTAGGTAACATAAAGACGAGTTAATGTCACTGTCTCACTATAACCATGTTTTTACTGAGATGTCTTCAGAAGGTACGAACGGAATTTTACTTAGCAACACCACGATGTAAACATACCCCAAAATCATGTCAGACAATCTTAACAAAATATGAAACTGACGAAAGGTAGGTCAATTATCGCTCCTAACTGTGCTTTAATGCAGAATGGGCCACTTAGAATTGTTTTTGATCGTTGACATCTGGGATTTTTCTGAATGAAACTATAGGCTCACTGACCTTTATTCTAATGATGCAAATGTTATGGAGCACAGAATCCAGCATGCTCCTCTAACATTTAGTAGTAGGTTAATACTTTGAAGTTAAGCACAAAATACCTCAGGATTGTACCTCATTACTTCTTGAAGGATGCACAGATTTCTGTTTGCATAAACTTACAACTGACACAATCAAGAGGATTGGAAGACAGTTAGAAAAAAAACAGATTTATTGTAATAGGACAGTATAATATGAAAGCAAAATGTACAGCAGTTACGTACTGATACTTTTATCATTTGAACTTCAAAAAAGTTATTCATCTAAGATTGAATTTCAGATTTAATTCACCTAATAATCCACATTACATGATTATTTTCACTTCACTTCAGCAATCACATACACGACAAAGGACTAAGCACAATACTGTTTCATCTAACTAAAATACAGAGAAAGCATTTCCACCTATTCCTGAGATCTGGGTGATCTGTATCTTCAGAGACCATTGTGAAAATCACGATGGAGAATGAAGCCGAATGTACCAATGTAGCAGCATGGTGATTAAGTAAACATGCATGCAGTGAAAGTACAGATCTTCCCTTGAGACCATATCTGTATCTTTATGTGGATGTCTTGAAAGACAGTGTGAAACTCCAGACCAACATACAGACAGGAAACAGGAATCTTTGACATGTGTCATATTTTGTAAATCCGGGGTGGAGCTTCTTAAACGAATGGACTGACATCCTCTTGACAGGGCCCTGAGGTCAGCACAACATTGTCCAGTCCAATCTCTCCTCCAACATCTTTCCCATGCTGAGCTTCAAAGACAACCTGAAAGACATTCAAAGGTACCATAGCATCTTCAGTTTGTAGATTCGAGAAGTGATTCAACAATATTGGGCTTGTCTTTCAAACATAGGCCACCGTGAACCACAAAAGAGTGCTTTGGCTGGTTTTATTATTGTTAGCTGTTACAGCGCTATCGTTCAACGATCGTCGATTGAAAATACGTGTTATGAAACTATAACATTACTCACAGATTCTGGCGCTTCCTCTTTCCAGGCCACAGTGAGGAGCTCTGTCTGCCAGCCCTGGTCTCTGCTTTGGCTCTGCTCCCATACGGGGTAAGCATTATTATTATCCAGCAGCACCCTGAGAGTTCCCACATTGTGACCCACCACACGGTAGTCAAAGGTGAGGCAGAAGCTGCCCTGCTGGGTCCGGTCACTGAGAAGCAACTTCAGTTTGGCTGTATCCTCCGGCTCCCCGAGGAGCCCACTCATGGATATGTAGTACTCAGCACCTGAGAGAGTGTGTCTCATAAGTGAATGCATCTACATTGTAAAATTATCTTAAATAACCTGTAATACACATATCATTTTGTTACCGTTATGGTAGGCTACGCTCCAGTCCATGTCATCAGCCTTGTCTTGGATCCACTCACATGCTCCCTGATCAAAGTTGCAATCCAGCATAAACTCTAGGGGGTAAAACCAAAGGAGCACATTAGGAAAATGTCTTATAAATGGTCATGAAATAACAATGGAACATAAACAGATATTTGATTACTTGATTACTTGATTACATGAGTGACTTGCTGTCACTCATGTCTTGAGATACACACAATATTATTCACAGAGTTGCACATTCTATAGTTTGATAAATTAATTTCAAACAGCGTGTCTATTTGTCTTCCCATATTCTCCGTCGGTGACACATCTTTTACGTCTTTGTATTTTTCATGCTCAACCAGCAGAGAGCGACATTTAACCATAGACTTTGTGCATTTAACCAACGTCACTTTAAAGTCCCCATTTCTGATTTTGCTTTGTTCATTTAGCTGCTATCTGCCAGCATCTCAGCTGCACTCAAATCCACTAGAGCCCATCGAAAAAACACTATATGTAGTAGACCAGGGGTGCCCACACCTTTTCGGCTTGAGAGCTACTTTTAAAATGACCAAGTCAAAATGATCTACCTACATTAAAAATGCTGAATATCTATATATATATATATATATATATATTTTTTTTTTTTGGTCATTAACTTACTCTGATGACTTGTGACCCGTGTGTTAGAAAATCAAGTGGCAAATCGCGATCGACATATTGGGCACCCCTGGTTTAAGTGGTTTGTCAACTTTTATCATTTCATAAAGAGGTCATTCTTTACCTTCAGGTTATTTTATAAGTAGTAAATCTATTGTCTCTGCTGTCGGAATGTGGAGGTCCAGTTTGGTGGATAACTCACTCTGTGTACCTTATCAATTACTTTTTACAATCACTTCAGTAGTTTACTCATTTAATATTATCACCATCCAGATGAAGAAAGTTGCTATACAATAGAGCGAGGAGTCACTTGGTAGCAGTAGTCAGTCCCCTTAGCTCCCCAACCTCCTGCACCCCAACATCTGCTGCCATCAACCCCGGCTCCTGTGCCTCCGTCTCCAGCCACAGCAGCCTGGCATCAGGGTCTTCATCAGAGAACTGGAGCAGAGACCCTGAGCTCCGCAACACCGACAAACACTGCTTCAGCACCTGATTGGCCTTCCATTTCCCTTCCTTAGACCTCAACAAGGCATCTGTGGTGCCCTTATCAACTATAAGGTCCACACTGCTACAACCGTAGTGCTCGTGGAGCTGTGTGCAGTCCAGCTCTACGAACTCAAGCCGAGAGGAAAGATTGTGAGCTTGAATGGCTTTGGTTTGGACGTGTTCATGCATTAGTCGCACAGCTATGGGGGAAATGTCTGCACAAGTGACCCGGACCGGGAGAGGAGAGCGTCTGTAAATACAGGGCCCGAAAGCAGAAGTGCCACAGCCCATGGCCAGGACTTGGAGCAAACCGTCTGGGTGGGGCTTGGTCTGCAATAGGGGCATAATGAAGT
The DNA here is from genome assembly GCF_949748355.1 of Melanostigma gelatinosum. NCBI lineage: Eukaryota > Metazoa > Chordata > Actinopteri > Perciformes > Zoarcidae > Melanostigma > Melanostigma gelatinosum. The sequence continues at coordinate 13,709,153 of NC_136643.1, read as the reverse complement.
CCCGGACAGCATCGAAGCCAAAGAACCACTCAAAGTGTTTGAAGGTGTTTGTGCTGCTGCTGCTCTCAGTGTAGAAGCGGTCCCAAGTTGCTTTCTTATCCATGTTTTCAATCAGTTCAGCTAGGCAGAAACACAGATGGGATTATGTCACGAGTTAGTGAGTGAACATTAGCAGTAAAACACATACAACTTGCCTTAATGCCTCCATCCTTCTGTCATATTTGGAGGGACTTTATGCTGAAGTAAATTTAAAATCCATCAATTTAATGTGTCAAATGTCTTTTCTTTTAATATATGATTTAAGACCTTTTCTTGGGTCCTTAGAAGCCACTAAGCTCGGCATGAAGACGATCTAGCAAGCTGACAAACTCAAATGACTCACATTGCTCATTAAAATAAAAAAGCAACATACACTCAACAGTCCTGCATTGAATCCTCCCTTTGTGTACTTTATAATGCTCAGTTCATCTTTAAACTGTTAAATAGATGTGTTGATGTATCCAGGCTGTGTTATATTAGACTGCATTAGCTTGGTGTTGCCAACAAGTTTGCAACTGAGTGTGACGTTATTGCACAACAAAGTGCTACTTTATGGTCAGCTTCTGTAGCTAACATATCGGTGACAATTAGGTAAGACATCAGTGCACACACCTGCAACTCACTTTAACTTTTCTTTCTTACTTATTTGGAGGTTCACGCTATTCCCCCCCAGACCACTCGCTGTGTGCAAACACCCTGCCTGAGTCTCGGTGCAGTGACAATACAATCAAAGGTGTTATGATGTGGTGCGTTCATGGACCCAAATGCAGACTCAGGACAGCAGAGTTATTTTTCAAAAAACAATTTTATTTATTTCTCACAGGCAGAGGAAAAGACAGGAAATACATAGTCAAAAAGGAGGCGTCTCTATGCGCTCCGCATGGGTCCAAGCCGGAAAGTGGCAAAATCCTCTGAGCGGCTGACGAAGCCGACAGGTAAACAGTCACGTCAAACACAGAGGCGCGTCCTCGCGCTCCGCTCTGATCCTAGCCGGAAAGTGGCTGGCAGGCAGGCTGGAACGTCTGTGTGATACCCGAGGCTCGACACAGGAACGCCAAGACTACACAGTTGATCTCCGAGGAACTAACTGGAAGGCTTCTTCGTGCAGGTGAAAACCCGAGGCTCGACACTGGACGGTAGGTAAGTTGAACAGGTAAGGTAACCCTCCGCTCTGATCCTAGCCGGAAAGTGGCTGGCAGGCAGGCTGGAACGTCTGTGTGATACCCGAGGCTCGACACAGGACATCAGCTAAATTAAACACAAAAACAGATTGTTAGAGCTAGAAGAGCTAGAAGAGGAGCGAGAATAAATAGGAGTGGAGAAGACACAAGAGGAGGGAGGAGATGGGTCACAGCGAGTGGAGGAGCCAGTCCTGACGTGAAGCGTTGTCGCGCCTGAAGGTTTAAAAAAATAAATACAACCATCAGACCACTGCTCCCCATCGTGGAAACAAACCAAGGACTGTTACATCATATAGACTTCTCTGCAGGCAGTTCTGTTAGTCATTCGGTATGTGAGTCTCAATGGGAGATGATGAAAGAAACGTATCAAAGTGTTAAAATAACTGTGTGACATTCAGGTTCTTTGTTCTTACCGTGCTCCTGGTTGGAGGGACTGTGTCCGTGCTGCCAGGGTTGTAGTCTGGTGGGGGACTAGGTGAGGAGCTAGAAGAGGAGCTAGAAGAAGAGAGAGAAGAAATATGAGTGGAGAAGACACAAGAGGAGGGAGGAGATGGGTCACAGCGAGTGGAGGAGCCAGTCCTGCGTTGTAAGGCTGGGATTCTACGGAGGATGATCTGTGGGGCGTCGGGGCGGTTGGGGTCCGGGATGAGGAAAGACCTCCACGTGAAGCGTCGTCGCGCCTGAAGGTTTAAAAAAATAAATACAACCATCAGACCACTGCTCCACATCGTAGAAACAAACCAAGGACTGTTACATCATATAGACTTCTCTGCAGGCAGTTCTGTTAGTCATTCGGTATGTGAGTCTCAATGGGAGATGATGAAAGAAACGTATCAAAGTGTTAAAATAACTGTGTGACATTCAGGTTCTTTGTTCTTACCGTGCTCCTGGTTGGAGGGACTGTGTCCGTGCTGCCAGGGTTGTAGTCTGGTGGGGGACTAGGTGAGGAGCTAGAAGAAGAGAGAGAAGAAGAGAGAGAAGAAATATGAGTGGAGAAGACACAAGAGGAGGGAGGAGATGGGTCACAGCGAGTGGAGGAGCCAGTCCTGCGTTGTGAGGCTGGGATTCTACGGAGGATGATCCGTGGGGCGTCGGGGCGGTTGGGGTCCGGGATGAGGAAAGACCTCCACGTGAAGCGTCGTCGCGCCTGAAGGTTTAAAAAAATAAATACAACCATCAGACCACTGCTCCACATCGTGGAAACAAACCAAGGACTGTTACATCATATAGACTTCTCTGCAGGCAGTTCTGTTAGTCATTCGGTATGTGAGTCTCAATGGGAGATGATGAAAGAAACGTATCAAAGTGTTAAAATAACTGTGTGACATTCAGGTTCTTTGTTCTTACCGTGCTCCTGGTTGGAGGGACTGTGTCCGTGCTGCCAGGGTTGTAGTCTGGTGGGGGACTAGGTGAGGAGCTAGAAGAGGAGCTAGAAGAAGAGAGAGAAGAAATAGGAGTGAAGACACAATAGGAGGGAGGAGATGGGTCACAGCGAGTGGAGGAGCCAGTCCTGCGTTGTGAGGCTGGGATTCTACGGCGGATGATCCGTGGGGCGTCGGGGCGGTTGGGGTCCGGGATGAGGAAAGACCTCCACGTGAAGCGTCGTCCCGCCTGAAGGTTTAAAAAAATAAATACAACCATCAGACCACTGCTCCACATCGTGGAAACAAACCAAGGACTGTTACATCATATAGACTTCTCTGCAGGCAGTTCTGTTAGTCATTCGGTATGTGAGTCTCAATGGGAGATGATGAAAGAAACGTATCAAAGTGTTAAAATAACTGTGTGACATTCAGGTTCTTTGTTCTTACCGTGCTCCTGGTTGGAGGGACTGTGTCCGTGCTGCCAGGGTTGTAGTCTGGTGGGGGACTAGGTGAGGAGCTAGAAGAAGAGAGAGAAGAAGAGAGAGAAGAAATATGAGTGGAGAAGACACAAGAGGAGGGAGGAGATGGGTCACAGCGAGTGGAGGAGCCAGTCCTGCGTTGTGAGGCTGGGATTCTACGGAGGATGATCCGTGGGGCGTCGGGGCGGTTGGGGTCCGGGATGAGGAAAGACCTCCACGTGAAGCGTCGTCGCGCCTGAAGGTTTAAAAAAATAAATACAACCATCAGACCACTGCTCCACATCGTGGAAACAAACCAAGGACTGTTACATCATATAGACTTCTCTGCAGGCAGTTCTGTTAGTCATTCGGTATGTGAGTCTCAATGGGAGATGATGAAAGAAACGTATCAAAGTGTTAAAATAACTGTGTGACATTCAGGTTCTTTGTTCTTACCGTGCTCCTGGTTGGAGGGACTGTGTCCGTGCTGCCAGGGTTGTAGTCTGGTGGGGGACTAGGTGAGGAGCTAGAAGAGGAGCTAGAAGAAGAGAGAGAAGAAATAGGAGTGAAGACACAATAGGAGGGAGGAGATGGGTCACAGCGAGTGGAGGAGCCAGTCCTGCGTTGTGAGGCTGGGATTCTACGGAGGATGATCCGTGGGGCGTCGGGGCGGTTGGGGTCCGGGATGAGGAAAGTCCTCCACGTGAAGCGTCGTCCCGCCTGAAGGTTTAAAAAAATAAATACAACCATCAGACCACTGCTCCACATCGTGGAAACAAACCAAGGACTGTTACATCATATAGACTTCTCTGCAGGCAGTTCTGTTAGTCATTCGGTATGTGAGTCTCAATGGGAGATGATGAAAGAAACTTATCAAAGTGTTAAAATAACTGTGTGACATTCAGGTTCTTTGTTCTTACCGTGCTCCTGGTTGGAGGGACTGTGTCCGTGCTGCCAGGGTTGTAGTCTGGTGGGGGACTAGGTGAGGAGCTAGAAGAGGAGCTAGAAGAAGAGAGAGAAGAAATAGGAGTGGAGAAGACACAAGAGGAGGGAGGAGATGGGTCACAGCGAGTGGAGGAGGAACGTAGGGGGACGTAGGGGAACTGTCGTGCCATCTGAGGGTAAAAACACACACAACCCTCAGACCACTGATCCATATCATAGTCATTTCTCATATCACATTGAAAGGATCAGTAGCACAAAGCAGTGTGACTAGATAGAAAGTAAATGTCATACAATAAATGATACGCTCGCAAAAGTATTAGCAGAAACAAACCCAGTACAGTGCAACATGTTTGCATTTGTTTCAGTATTGTTACTGCAGGAGGCCTTCCATATGTCTACATTGACTAAAAGTCAGAAACATATCAGCACTTTTTCGATAGAAAATATCTTTTAGTGGTTCTTTCACTCTGCTGTTCATTGTGTTAATATGTATGAAAAATATCACAAGTATGTAAGAAATGTGTGAATTGTGAGTTAATATGGATTCAATATATTATCATGCGTGCATCACTTGTGATCCGTATCACCGAGAAGTTATATAAATATAAAGAAACAATATTTCTATTAGCATTTCTCAGTTTAAGCTAACGCTGGACGGTCGGGTCTATAAAGCTAACGTTAGCTAACCAAGAAAGCAGCTTTTGTTCAGATAAACTTGTTTAAACTTGGTCTCAACAGTCAAAAGTCAGTCCTAGTGGATTAATATACACTGATAACTGAAAATATTATCAATATTAGGATAAACATCGGTTCAGATAGATACATAAATAAATACATAAAAAACAGTGGTGGAAAAAGTATATAAATATCGCTTTTTTTCCTGCAAAAGTTGATCAGAATCAGACTTACCTTTATCAGTAACGTTAAGTCACGGATGCAGAAAAATCCTGGTTTGAAGGTGTTTCTTGGGAGGTTTCTTCGAGTGAAAGTAGATTTCGGCTTTTTCGAGTGAAAGTAGATTTCGGCTTTTTCTGACGGACCAACGGTTGGAACAGACTGAATTTAGAAAAAATGCACAATTTGGTAAACATGGTAACGATGGAACGTTCGACTGAGAACAGCTCGTTCTTACCTCAGAGTCTCCATCAGGTCCTCAACAGTCCTCCGCTGCACAAACAGACATTAAATACAACTTTAAGAGGAATATATCCACATGAGCTCAAATAATACAACTAACATGACATTGTGACTCAGTCTCCTGTCGCGTTTGAGAGTCACGTGACCTGCCCAGGGGTTAACCACACATTAAGTCTCCATTCAGGCCTATTTAAAAAACACGGTCTCATATAATGTCCAATAATATAGAGATGCATGTTTGCATGGAGGTTTGAGGGTGTCAGGTTGGACCCTGTCCTTGGTCCTATGTGGTCCTCCAGTGTCCACAGATTGACAGCACGTGGACCTGCTGTTTCACGTTTCCTACATTGTTGTGACAGGAAGCCAGAGTTTCAGAATAAGTGACACAAACATCAATTTGAAATAAAATGAAAACATATTTTCTGAGGTTTGTTTACTGGTCCACATCCTGTCTGTCTTTGGGCCATCGTTGGACAAATGTCTCTCCAGAGACATTACATTTACACACCCGTGCATCACACCTGTATTACTCTCTTTGATCCATTTTCTTTTGTTAAAGTAGAAACTTGATGTAACTTTACTAATTGATATTGTGCATAGTGGCATGTATGCACATGTTAAATGAGTTGTTTAACAAGTACTTGTGGGAAGAAGCAAAGTTAGTAATGTGCACGAATGAGTTCTTTGGTCCGAAATATTCTGCTAGGATGAACACTGTACACACTTTGGTTAGATTTTAGTCTACATGATTTAAAACACTGACCAAGGACTTGCTGTCATATAATGTATGTAAATGTAGATAATGGTTGGCTGCTATGTAATAGAATTTGTCACCAAGGAATCAAACCCGAAAAACAAATGCTATTTGTACACTTGAAGCACTATTGAGATTACTTACACTTCTTTACATAATTGTTATTGTGGAAAGCATTTTGTACACAGTCTCATCTATATAGTAGTTACAGACATAGATAAAGACAAATATGATGCATATGTTCATTAATACCACTATATTTGCTGTCATCATTACTGTCTGTTTTGCTAACATGAGTAAAATATAATACAGAGATGTGTTTTATCACATCAGAGCTACAATGATCTCAATAAGTTAATGGAACAAATTGTTTTCCTGTGATGCCAATACACACATTTGTGCACTTCTAGCACTCAACCAAATTAGTTGTCAAATACTGTGTTATGCATTTGTTGGCATGTGTGTATTTGTGTGAACTTTGTAGTTTGTGGTTAGATTTTCCTTGAAAGATGTTTTGCATTCTTTACTTCACAGCTATATTCATATATATATATATGTATATATATATATATATATATATATATATATATATATATATATATATATATATATATTTATTGTTTTCTTCTTTCTACCGTCTTTGCTTCAATTAACTGCTGCACACTCAATCTGCCCTCCCTCTGGAATAACAGTATTCACAGTTTCCTGGCATGAACAGGACATCACAGAACATTGTTATCCTCCTTGTTTGTCCGGCGCACATGCTTGTGTCCGCTGTAGGATGATGGGGTAAGATACTGGCACCAAACTCCTGTCGTGTAAACCAGCAGCATATCTGACCTGTAGCATTGGATTCAGAATAGATTTTGACTGCTACCACTTTTCATAATTTGACTCAGGATGTTTGGTGCCACCATGATGATGTTAGGATTACCAAATCCCTCCTTGAATATCAAATTGTTAGCATTGATTATTTACTGAGAGTTAAGTACAGTACAACTTAGAGCTTTGCGGACAATGTCTTTATGCTACCGTTCACTCACAGGTTTGTTTGGATCATATGTATTGTCTGGCACTGGCCTCTGGCCACTGCCGTTGTTGTGGCATATGAATCACGAGATTCGATCGCTGTTTTTACCGATGCTGACAGTGAGAGTTTGAACTGTTGGGGAGAGACAGTTCTTACATTCTGCAAGGTGGCTAGGCAATCCACATGCTGCTGTCAGTGTCAATAGTGGGCGTGAGTCTTCTTCCTCGTCATATGCCAGTCTGCGTGAGGGTACTCCCGGTGGCCAATGTAGCATGATGGGGTAATATACCCTCACCAAACTCCTGTCCTGTGAACCAGAAGCATATCTGACCTGTAACTTTGGATTCAGAATAGATTTTGTCCGTCAGCACTTTTCATAATTGAGCTTAGTATGTTTGGTGCCACCATGATGATTTAAGGATTATCAAATCCTCCTTGAATATCAAATTGTTAGCATTGATTATTTACTGAGAGTAAAGTACAGTACAACTTAGAGAGCTTTGCTTATAGGAGGGATATTTTGAAATATAGTATTTATAATCATGCAGTTGTAAATTAATTAACTAACTGTATAAAATGTTGGGATTTACTCTAACCTCCTACATTAGGACAGTCTTGCTATGCTCTCATTCACTCACTCATCTCTCTGGCTCTCGCTCTCTGGCTCCTCTATCAGCTGACAGTGGGCGATTTCGCCACGGCCTCCCTCAGCCAATCATATATTTCCTGTCAAACTTTAAAGACCTGTTCTCTTCTGTGCAGTCAGCTGTCATTTCAGTAGAACCCGATGTGACCCTCCTCCCCATTCATCATCACATCCGGTGTTCAAGGTTTCTTCCACTGAGGGCAGTCCCACTCCACATGCCGTCATCGAGATCTTCAGCCTGCCCCTGCTGTCTTCAACAACTCCACCAGTGTCGACTCGCCAACATTTAAACTTTACTTTGCATATTTTAATAAATGTATTTGTTCACTGTAAATGAAGTTTCTCCTGATTTAACAACCTGTGTCTCCCTGTATAAGTGTGTCAATTATCTCCCGGTGGCTTCAGTTCTATTTATTATGTTTTTTGTGATGTTATGTTATTTCAAACTAATTTGCAATCATAAGAAGCGTGGTCTTTGTTGGTGAAATGTTTCTTATATACAAAGATACAAATATATAGAAGAGTAAAATGTTTTAGGTGTGTTTTCTAGAAACTACAGGTCTGATGAGCAAAGTGGGAACAGGTGTGTAGGTGGGAGGGGATGTCATGTGACCGGGAGTGAGCAGGGGCTGGAGAGAAGGACAGAGAGACAGGACGGGCAAAACCACCAACCCACTAGAAAGTCTCTGCCCTCCCTCGAACTTCTCACACAGTTTAAGACCCTAGGTAACATAAAGACGAGTTAATGTCACTGTCTCACTATAACCATGTTTTTACTGAGATGTCTTCAGAAGGTACGAACGGAATTTTACTTAGCAACACCACGATGTAAACATACCCCAAAATCATGTCAGACAATCTTAACAAAATATGAAACTGACGAAAGGTAGGTCAATTATCGCTCCTAACTGTGCTTTAATGCAGAATGGGCCACTTAGAATTGTTTTTGATCGTTGACATCTGGGATTTTTCTGAATGAAACTATAGGCTCACTGACCTTTATTCTAATGATGCAAATGTTATGGAGCACAGAATCCAGCATGCTCCTCTAACATTTAGTAGTAGGTTAATACTTTGAAGTTAAGCACAAAATACCTCAGGATTGTACCTCATTACTTCTTGAAGGATGCACAGATTTCTGTTTGCATAAACTTACAACTGACACAATCAAGAGGATTGGAAGACAGTTAGAAAAAAAACAGATTTATTGTAATAGGACAGTATAATATGAAAGCAAAATGTACAGCAGTTACGTACTGATACTTTTATCATTTGAACTTCAAAAAAGTTATTCATCTAAGATTGAATTTCAGATTTAATTCACCTAATAATCCACATTACATGATTATTTTCACTTCACTTCAGCAATCACATACACGACAAAGGACTAAGCACAATACTGTTTCATCTAACTAAAATACAGAGAAAGCATTTCCACCTATTCCTGAGATCTGGGTGATCTGTATCTTCAGAGACCATTGTGAAAATCACGATGGAGAATGAAGCCGAATGTACCAATGTAGCAGCATGGTGATTAAGTAAACATGCATGCAGTGAAAGTACAGATCTTCCCTTGAGACCATATCTGTATCTTTATGTGGATGTCTTGAAAGACAGTGTGAAACTCCAGACTAACATACAGACAGGAAACAGGAATCTTTGACATGTGTCATATTTTGTAAATCCGGGGTGGAGCTTCTTAAACGAATGGACTGACATCCTCTTGACAGGGCCCTGAGGTCAGCACAACATTGTCCAGTCCAATCTCTCCTCCAACATCTTTCCCATGCTGAGCTTCAAAGACAACCTGAAAGACATTCAAAGGTACCATAGCATCTTCAGTTTGTAGATTCGAGAAGTGATTCAACAATATTGGGCTTGTCTTTCAAACATAGGCCACCGTGAACCACAAAAGAGTGCTTTGGCTGGTTTTATTATTGTTAGCTGTTACAGCGCTATAGTTCAACGATCGTCGATTGAAAATACGTGTTATGAAACTATAACATTACTCACAGATTCTGGCGCTTCCTCTTTCCAGGCCACAGTGAGGAGCTCTGTCTGCCAGCCCTGGTCTCTGCTTTGGCTCTGCTCCCATACGGGGTAAGCATTATTATTATCCAGCAGCACCCTGAGAGTTCCCACATTGTGACCCACCACACGGTAGTCAAAGGTGAGGCAGAAGCTGCCCTGCTGGGTCCGGTCACTGAGAAGCAACTTCAGTTTGGCTGTATCCTCCGGCTCCCAGAGGAGCCCACTCATGGATATGTAGTACTCAGCACCTGAGAGAGTGTGTCTCATAAGTGAATGCATCTACATTGTAAAATTATCTTAAATAACCTGTAATACACATATCATTTTGTTACCGTTATGGTAGGCTACGCTCCAGTCCATGTCATCAGCCTTGTCTTGGATCCACTCACATGCTCCCTGATCAAAGTTGCAATCCAGCATAAACTCTAGGGGGTAAAACCAAAGGAGCACATTAGGAAAATGTCTTATAAATGGTCATGAAATAACAATGGAACATAAACAGATATTTGATTACTTGATTACTTGATTACATGAGTGACTTGCTGTCACTCATGTCTTGAGATACACACAATATTATTCACAGAGTTGCACGTTATATAGTTTGATAAATTAATTTCAAACAGCGTGTCTATTTGTCTTCCCATATTCTCCGTCGGTGACACATCTTTTACGTCTTTGTATTTTTCATGCTCAACCAGCAGAGAGCGACATTTAACCATAGACTTTGTGCATTTAACCAACGTCACTTTAAAGTCCCCATTTCTGATTTTGCTTTGTTCATTTAGCTGCTATCTGCCAGCATCTCAGCTGCACTCAAATCCACTAGAGCCCATCGAAAAAACACTATATGTAGTAGACCAGGGGTGCCCACACCTTTTCGGCTTGAGAGCTACTTTTAAAATGACCAAGTCAAAATGATCTACCTACATTAAAAATGCTGAATATCTATATATATATATATATATATATATATTTTTTTTTTGGTCATTAACTTACTCTGATGACTTGTGACCCGTGTGTTAGAAAATCAAGTGGCAAATCGCGATCGACATATTGGGCACCCCTGGTTTAAGTGGTTTGTCAACTTTTATCATTTCATAAAGAGGTCATTCTTTACCTTCAGGTTATTTTATAAGTAGTAAATCTATTGTCTCTGCTGTCGGAATGTGGAGGTCCAGTTTGGTGGATAACTCACTCTGTGTACCTTATCAATTACTTTTTACAATCACTTCAGTAGTTTACTCATTTAATATTATCACCATCCAGATGAAGAAAGTTGCTATACAATAGAGCGAGGAGTCACTTGGTAGCAGTAGTCAGTCCCCTTAGCTCCCCAACCTCCTGCACCCAAACATCTGCTGCCATCAACCCCGGCTCCTGTGCCTCCGTCTCCAGCCACAGCAGCCTGGCATCAGGGTCTTCATCAGAGAACTGGAGCAGAGACCCTGAGCTCCGCAACACCGACAAACACTGCTTCAGCACCTGATTGGCCTTCCATTTCCCTTCCTTAGACCTCAACAAGGCATCTGTGGTGCCCTTATCAACTATAAGGTCCACACTGCTACAACCGTAGTGCTCGTGGAGCTGTGTGCAGTCCAGCTCTACGAACTCAAGCCGAGAGGAAAGATTGTGAGCTTGAATGGCTTTGGTTTGGACGTGTTCATGCATTAGTCGCACAGCTATGGGGGAAATGTCTGCACAAGTGACCCGGACCGGGAGAGGAGAGCGTCTGTAAATACAGGGCCCGAAAGCAGAAGTGCCACAGCCCATAGCCAGGACTTGGAGCAAACCGTCTGGGTGGGGCTTGGTCTGCAATAGGGGCATAATGAAGTCCCGGACAGCATCGAAGCCAAAGAACCACTCAAAGTGTTTGAAGGTGTTTGTGCTGCTGCTGCTCTCAGTGTAGAAGCGGTCCCAAGTTGCTTTCTTATCCATGTTTTCAATCAGTTCAGCTAGGCAGAAACACAGATGGGATTATGTCACGAGTTAGTGAGTGAACATTAGCAGTAAAACACATACAACTTGCCTTAATGCCTCCATCCTTCTGTCATATTTGGAGGGACTTTATGCTGAAGTAAATTTAAAATCCATCAATTTAATGTGTCAAATGTCTTTTCTTTTAATATATGATTTAAGACCTTTTCTTGGGTCCTTAAAAGCCACTAAGCTCGGCATGAAGACGATCTAGCAAGCTGACAAACTCAAATGACTCACATTGCTCATTAAAATAAAAAAGCAACATACACTCAACAGTCCTGCATTGAATCCTCCCTTTGTGTACTTTATAATGCTCAGTTCATCTTTAAACTGTTAAATAGATGTGTTGATGTATCCAGGCTGTGTTATATTAGACTGCATTAGCTTGGTGTTGCCAACAAGTTTGCAACTGAGTGTGACGTTATTGCACAACAAAGTGCTACTTTATGGTCAGCTTCTGTAGCTAACATATCGGTGACAATTAGGTAAGACATCAGTGCACACACCTGCAACTCACTTTAACTTTTCTTTCTTACTTATTTGGAGGTTCACGCTATTCCCCCCCAGACCACTCGCTGTGTGCAAACACCCTGCCTGAGTCTCGGTGCAGTGACAATACAATCAAAGGTGTTATGATGTGGTGCGTTCATGGACCCAAATGCAGACTCAGGACAGCAGAGTTATTTTTCAAAAAACAATTTTATTTATTTCTCACAGGCAGAGGAAAAGACAGGAAATACATAGTCAAAAAGGAGGCGTCTCTATGCGCTCCGCATGGGTCCAAGCCGGAAAGTGGCAAAATCCTCTGAGCGGCTGACGAAGCCGACAGGTAAACAGTCACGTCAAACACAGAGGCGCGTCCTCGCGCTCCGCTCTGATCCTAGCCGGAAAGTGGCTGGCAGGCAGGCTGGAACGTCTGTGTGATACCCGAGGCTCGACACAGGAACGCCAAGACTACACAGTTGATCTCCGAGGAACTAACTGGAAGGCTTCTTCGTGCAGGTGAAAACCCGAGGCTCGACACTGGACGGTAGGTAAGTTGAACAGGTAAGGTAACCCTCCGCTCTGATCCTAGCCGGAAAGTGGCTGGCAGGCAGGCTGGAACGTCTGTGTGATACCCGAGGCTCGACACAGGAACGCCAAGACTACACAGTTGATCTCCGAGGAACTAACTGGAAGGCTTCTTCGTGCAGGTGAAAACCCGAGGCTCGACACTGGACGGTAGGTAAGTTGAACAGGTAAGGTAACCCTCCGCTCTGATCCTAGCCGGAAAGTGGCTGGCAGGCAGGCTGGAACGTCTGTGTGATACCCGAGGCTCGACACAGGACGTCAGCTAAATTAAACACAAAAACAGATTGTTAGAGCTAGAAGAGCTAGAAGAGGAGCGAGAATAAATAGGAGTGGAGAAGACACAAGAGGAGGGAGGAGATGGGTCACAGCGAGTGGAGGAGCCAGTCCTGACGTGAAGCGTTGTCGCGCCTGAAGGTTTAAAAAAATAAATACAACCATCAGACCACTGCTCCCCATCGTGGAAACAAACCAAGGACTGTTACATCATATAGACTTCTCTGCAGGCAGTTCTGTTAGTCATTCGGTATGTGAGTCTCAATGGGAGATGATGAAAGAAACGTATCAAAGTGTTAAAATAACTGTGTGACATTCAGGTTCTTTGTTCTTACCGTGCTCCTGGTTGGAGGGACTGTGTCCGTGCTGCCAGGGTTGTAGTCTGGTGGGGGACTAGGTGAGGAGCTAGAAGAGGAGCTAGAAGAAGAGAGAGAAGAAATATGAGTGGAGAAGACACAAGAGGAGGGAGGAGATGGGTCACAGCGAGTGGAGGAGCCAGTCCTGCGTTGTAAGGCTGGGATTCTACGGAGGATGATCTGTGGGGCGTCGGGGCGGTTGGGGTCCGGGATGAGGAAAGACCTCCACGTGAAGCGTCGTCGCGCCTGAAGGTTTAAAAAAATAAATACAACCATCAGACCACTGCTCCACATCGTAGAAACAAACCAAGGACTGTTACATCATATAGACTTCTCTGCAGGCAGTTCTGTTAGTCATTCGGTATGTGAGTCTCAATGGGAGATGATGAAAGAAACGTATCAAAGTGTTAAAATAACTGTGTGACATTCAGGTTCTTTGTTCTTACCGTGCTCCTGGTTGGAGGGACTGTGTCCGTGCTGCCAGGGTTGTAGTCTGGTGGGGGACTAGGTGAGGAGCTAGAAGAAGAGAGAGAAGAAGAGAGAGAAGAAATATGAGTGGAGAAGACACAAGAGGAGGGAGGAGATGGGTCACAGCGAGTGGAGGAGCCAGTCCTGCGTTGTGAGGCTGGGATTCTACGGAGGATGATCCGTGGGGCGTCGGGGCGGTTGGGGTCCGGGATGAGGAAAGACCTCCACGTGAAGCGTCGTCGCGCCTGAAGGTTTAAAAAAATAAATACAACCATCAGACCACTGCTCCACATCGTGGAAACAAACCAAGGACTGTTACATCATATAGACTTCTCTGCAGGCAGTTCTGTTAGTCATTCGGTATGTGAGTCTCAATGGGAGATGATGAAAGAAACGTATCAAAGTGTTAAAATAACTGTGTGACATTCAGGTTCTTTGTTCTTACCGTGCTCCTGGTTGGAGGGACTGTGTCCGTGCTGCCAGGGTTGTAGTCTGGTGGGGGACTAGGTGAGGAGCTAGAAGAAGAGAGAGAAGAAGAGAGAGAAGAAATATGAGTGGAGAAGACACAAGAGGAGGGAGGAGATGGGTCACAGCGAGTGGAGGAGCCAGTCCTGCGTTGTGAGGCTGGGATTCTACGGAGGATGATCCGTGGGGCGTCGGGGCGGTTGGGGTCCGGGATGAGGAAAGTCCTCCACGTGAAGCGTCGTCCCGCCTGAAGGTTTAAAAAAATAAATACAACCATCAGACCACTGCTCCACATCGTGGAAACAAACCAAGGACTGTTACATCATATAGACTTCTCTGCAGGCAGTTCTGTTAGTCATTCGGTATGTGAGTCTCAATGGGAGATGATGAAAGAAACTTATCAAAGTGTTAAAATAACTGTGTGACATTCAGGTTCTTTGTTCTTACCGTGCTCCTGGTTGGAGGGACTGTGTCCGTGCTGCCAGGGTTGTAGTCTGGTGGGGGACTAGGTGAGGAGCTAGAAGAAGAGAGAGAAGAAGAGAGAGAAGAAATATGAGTGGAGAAGACACAAGAGGAGGGAGGAGATGGGTCACAGCGAGTGGAGGAGCCAGTCCTGCGTTGTGAGGCTGGGATTCTACGGAGGATGATCCGTGGGGCGTCGGGGCGGTTGGGGTCCGGGATGAGGAAAGTCCTCCACGTGAAGCGTCGTCCCGCCTGAAGGTTTAAAAAAATAAATACAACCATCAGACCACTGCTCCACATCGTGGAAACAAACCAAGGACTGTTACATCATATAGACTTCTCTGCAGGCAGTTCTGTTAGTCATTCGGTATGTGAGTCTCAATGGGAGATGATGAAAGAAACGTATCAAAGTGTTAAAATAACTGTGTGACATTCAGGTTCTTTGTTCTTACCGTGCTCCTGGTTGGAGGGACTGTGTCCGTGCTGCCAGGGTTGTAGTCTGGTGGGGGACTAGGTGAGGAGCTAGAAGAAGAGAGAGAAGAAGAGAGAGAAGAAATATGAGTGGAGAAGACACAAGAGGAGGGAGGAGATGGGTCACAGCGAGTGGAGGAGCCAGTCCTGCGTTGTGAGGCTGGGATTCTACGGAGGATGATCCGTGGGGCGTCGGGGCGGTTGGGGTCCGGGATGAGGAAAGACCTCCACGTGAAGCGTCGTCGCGCCTGAAGGTTTAAAAAAATAAATACAACCATCAGACCACTGCTCCACATCGTGGAAACAAACCAAGGACTGTTACATCATATAGACTTCTCTGCAGGCAGTTCTGTTAGTCATTCGGTATGTGAGTCTCAATGGGAGATGATGAAAGAAACGTATCAAAGTGTTAAAATAACTGTGTGACATTCAGGTTCTTTGTTCTTACCGTGCTCCTGGTTGGAGGGACTGTGTCCGTGCTGCCAGGGTTGTAGTCTGGTGGGGGACTAGGTGAGGAGCTAGAAGAGGAGCTAGAAGAAGAGAGAGAAGAAATAGGAGTGAAGACACAATAGGAGGGAGGAGATGGGTCACAGCGAGTGGAGGAGCCAGTCCTGCGTTGTGAGGCTGGGATTCTACGGAGGATGATCCGTGGGGCGTCGGGGCGGTTGGGGTCCGGGATGAGGAAAGTCCTCCACGTGAAGCGTCGTCCCGCCTGAAGGTTTAAAAAAATAAATACAACCATCAGACCACTGCTCCACATCGTGGAAACAAACCAAGGACTGTTACATCATATAGACTTCTCTGCAGGCAGTTCTGTTAGTCATTCGGTATGTGAGTCTCAATGGGAGATGATGAAAGAAACGTATCAAAGTGTTAAAATAACTGTGTGACATTCAGGTTCTTTGTTCTTACCGTGCTCCTGGTTGGAGGGACTGTGTCCGTGCTGCCAGGGTTGTAGTCTGGTGGGGGACTAGGTGAGGAGCTAGAAGAAGAGAGAGAAGAAGAGAGAGAAGAAATATGAGTGGAGAAGACACAAGAGGAGGGAGGAGATGGGTCACAGCGAGTGGAGGAGCCAGTCCTGCGTTGTGAGGCTGGGATTCTACGGAGGATGATCCGTGGGGCGTCGGGGCGGTTGGGGTCCGGGATGAGGAAAGACCTCCACGTGAAGCGTCGTCGCGCCTGAAGGTTTAAAAAAATAAATACAACCATCAGACCACTGCTCCACATCGTGGAAACAAACCAAGGACTGTTACATCATATAGACTTCTCTGCAGGCAGTTCTGTTAGTCATTCGGTATGTGAGTCTCAATGGGAGATGATGAAAGAAACGTATCAAAGTGTTAAAATAACTGTGTGACATTCAGGTTCTTTGTTCTTACCGTGCTCCTGGTTGGAGGGACTGTGTCCGTGCTGCCAGGGTTGTAGTCTGGTGGGGGACTAGGTGAGGAGCTAGAAGAGGAGCTAGAAGAAGAGAGAGAAGAAATAGGAGTGAAGACACAATAGGAGGGAGGAGATGGGTCACAGCGAGTGGAGGAGCCAGTCCTGCGTTGTGAGGCTGGGATTCTACGGAGGATGATCCGTGGGGCGTCGGGGCGGTTGGGGTCCGGGATGAGGAAAGTCCTCCACGTGAAGCGTCGTCCCGCCTGAAGGTTTAAAAAAATAAATACAACCATCAGACCACTGCTCCACATCGTGGAAACAAACCAAGGACTGTTACATCATATAGACTTCTCTGCAGGCAGTTCTGTTAGTCATTCGGTATGTGAGTCTCAATGGGAGATGATGAAAGAAACTTATCAAAGTGTTAAAATAACTGTGTGACATTCAGGTTCTTTGTTCTTACCGTGCTCCTGGTTGGAGGGACTGTGTCCGTGCTGCCAGGGTTGTAGTCTGGTGGGGGACTAGGTGAGGAGCTAGAAGAGGAGCTAGAAGAAGAGAGAGAAGAAATAGGAGTGGAGAAGACACAAGAGGAGGGAGGAGATGGGTCACAGCGAGTGGAGGAGGAACGTAGGGGGACGTAGGGGAACTGTCGTGCCATCTGAGGGTAAAAACACACACAACCCTCAGACCACTGATCCATATCATAGTCATTTCTCATATCACATTGAAAGGATCAGTAGCACAAAGCAGTGTGACTAGATAGAAAGTAAATGTCATACAATAAATGATACGCTCGCAAAAGTATTAGCAGAAACAAACCCAGTACAGTGCAACATGTTTGCATTTGTTTCAGTGTTGTTACTGCAGGAGGCCTTCCATATGTCTACATTGACTAAAAGTCAGAAACATATCAGCACTTTTTCGATAGAAAATATCTTTTAGTGGTTCTTTCACTCTGCTGTTCATTGTGTTAATATGTATGAAAAATATCACAAGTATGTAAGAAATGTGTGAATTGTGAGTTAATATGGATTAAATATATTATCATGCGTGCATCACTTGTGATCCGTATCACCGAGAAGTTATATAAATATAAAGAAACAATATTTCTATTAGCATTTCTCAGTTTAAGCTAACGCTGGACGGTCGGGTCTATAAAGCTAACGTTAGCTAACCAAGAAAGCAGCTTTTGTTCAGATAAACTTGTTTAAACTTGGTCTCAACAGTCAAAAGTCAGTCCTAGTGGATTAATATACACTGATAACTGAAAATATTATCAATATTAGGATAAACATCGGTTCAGATAGATACATAAATAAATACATAAAAAACAGTGGTGGAAAAAGTATATAAATATCGCTTTTTTTCCTGCAAAAGTTGATCAGAATCAGACTTACCTTTATCAGTAACGTTAAGTCACGGATGCAGAAAAATCCTGGTTTGAAGGTGTTTCTTGGGAGGTTTCTTCGAGTGAAAGTAGATTTCGGCTTTTTCGAGTGAAAGTAGATTTCGGCTTTTTCTGACGGACCAACGGTTGGAACAGACTGAATTTAGAAAAAATGCACAATTTGGTAAACATGGTAACGATGGAACGTTCGACTGAGAACAGCTCGTTCTTACCTCAGAGTCTCCATCAGGTCCTCAACAGTCCTCCGCTGCACAAACAGACATTAAATACAACTTTAAAAGGAATATATCCACATGAGCTCAAATAATACAACTAACATGACATTGTGACTCAGTCTCCTGTCGCGTTTGAGAGTCACGTGACCTGCCCAGGGGTTAACCACACATTAAGTCTCCATTCAGGCCTATTTAAAAAACACGGTCTCATATAATGTCCAATAATATAGAGATGCATGTTTGCATGGAGGTTTGAGGGTGTCAGGTTGGACCCTGTCCTTGGTCCTATGTGGTCCTCCAGTGTCCACAGATTGACAGCACGTGGACCTGCTGTTTCACGTTTCCTACATTGTTGTGACAGGAAGCCAGAGTTTCAGAATAAGTGACACAAACATCAATTTGAAATAAAATGAAAACATATTTTCTGAGGTTTGTTTACTGGTCCACATCCTGTCTGTCTTTGGGCCATCGTTGGACAAATGTCTCTCCAGAGACATTACATTTACACACCCGTGCATCACACCTGTATTACTCTCTTTGATCCATTTTCTTTTGTTAAAGTAGAAACTTGATGTAACTTTACTAATTGATATTGTGCATAGTGGCATGTATGCACATGTTAAATGAGTTGTTTAACAAGTACTTGTGGGAAGAAGCAAAGTTAGTAATGTGCACGAATGAGTTCTTTGGTCCGAAATATTCTGCTAGGATGAACACTGTACACACTTTGGTTAGATTTTAGTCTACATGATTTAAAACACTGACCAAGGACTTGCTGTCATATAATGTATGTAAATGTAGATAATGGTTGGCTGCTATGTAATAGAATTTGTCACCAAGGAATCAAACCCGAAAAACAAATGCTATTTGTACACTTGAAGCACTATTGAGATTACTTACACTTCTTTACATAATTGTTATTGTGGAAAGCATTTTGTACACAGTCTCATCTATATAGTAGTTACAGACATAGATAAAGACAAATATGATGCATATGTTCATTAATACCACTATATTTGCTGTCATCATTACTGTCTGTTTTGCTAACATGAGTAAAATATAATACAGAGATGTGTTTTATCACATCAGAGCTACAATGATCTCAATAAGTTAATGGAACAAATTGTTTTCCTGTGATGCCAATACACACATTTGTGCACTTCTAGCACTCAACCAAATTAGTTGTCAAATACTGTGTTATGCATTTGTTGGCATGTGTGTATTTGTGTGAACTTTGTAGTTTGTGGTTAGATTTTCCTTGAAAGATGTTTTGCATTCTTTACTTCACAGCTATATTCATATATATATATATGTATATATATATATATATATATATATATATATATATTTATTGTTTTCTTCTTTCTACCGTCTTTGCTTCAATTAACTGCTGCACACTCAATCTGCCCTCCCTCTGGAATAACAGTATTCACAGTTTCCTGGCATGAACAGGACATCACAGAACATTGTTATCCTCCTTGTTTGTCCGGCGCACATGCTTGTGTCCGCTGTAGGATGATGGGGTAAGATACTGGCACCAAACTCCTGTCGTGTAAACCAGCAGCATATCTGACCTGTAGCATTGGATTCAGAATAGATTTTGACCGCTACCACTTTTCATAATTTGACTCAGGATGTTTGGTGCCACCATGATGATGTTAGGATTACCAAATCCCTCCTTGAATATCAAATTGTTAGCATTGATTATTTACTGAGAGTAAAGTACAGTACAACTTAGAGCTTTGCGGACAATGTCTTTATGCTACCGTTCACTCACAGGTTTGTTTGGATCATATGTATTGTCTGGCACTGGCCTCTGGCCACTGCCGTTGTTGTGGCATATGAATCACGAGATTCGATCGCTGTTTTTACCGATGCTGACAGTGAGAGTTTGAACTGTTGGGGAGAGACAGTTCTTACATTATGCAAGGTGGCTAGGCAATCCACATGCTGCTGTCAGTGTCAATAGTGGGCGTGAGTCTTCTTCCTCGTCATATGCCAGTCTGCGTGAGGGTACTCCCGGTGGCCAATGTAGCATGATGGGGTAATATACCCTCACCAAACTCCTGTCCTGTGAACCAGAAGCATATCTGACCTGTAACTTTGGATTCAGAATAGATTTTGTCCGTCAGCACTTTTCATAATTGAGCTTAGTATGTTTGGTGCCACCATGATGATTTAAGGATTATCAAATCCTCCTTGAATATCAAATTGTTAGCATTGATTATTTACTGAGAGTAAAGTACAGTACAACTTAGAGAGCTTTGCTTATAGGAGGGATATTTTGAAATATAGTATTTATAATCATACAGTTGTAAATGAATTAACTAACTGTATAAAATGTTGGGATTTACTCTAACCTCCTACATTAGGACAGTCTTGCTATGCTCTCATTCACTCACTCATCTCTCTGGCTCTCGCTCTCTGGCTCCTCTATCAGCTGACAGTGGGCGATTTCGCCACGGCCTCCCTCAGCCAATCATATATTTCCTGTCAAACTTTAAAGACCTGTTCTCTTCTGTGCAGTCAGCTGTCATTTCAGTAGAACCCGATGTGACCCTCCTCCCCATTCATCATCACATCCGGTGTTCAAGGTTTCTTCCACTGAGGGCAGTCCCACTCCACATGCCGTCATCGAGATCTTCAGCCTGCCCCTGCTGTCTTCAACAACTCCACCAGTGTCGACTCGCCAACATTTAAACTTTACTTTGCACATTTTAATAAATGTATTTGTTCACTGTAAATGAAGTTTCTCCTGATTTAACAACCTGTGTCTCCCTGTATAAGTGTGTCAATTATCTCCCGGTGGCTTCAGTTCTATTTATTATGTTTTTTGTGATGTATGTTATGTTATTTCAAACTAATTTGCAATCATAAGAAGCGTGGTCTTTGTTGGTGAAATGTTTCTTATATACAAAGAACTTTTACTTCTCGTAAAAAAAACTCCAAATATATATATATATAGTAGAGTAAAATGTTTTAGGTGTGTTTTCTAGAAACTACAGGTCTGATGAGGAAAGTGGGAACAGGTGTGTAGGTGGGAGGGGATGTCATGTGACCGGGAGTGAGCAGGGGCTGGAGAGAAGGACAGAGAGACAGGACGGGCAAAACCACCAACCCACTACAAAGTCTCTGCCCTCCCTCGAACTTCTCACACAGTTTAAGACCCTAGGTAACATAAAGACGAGTTAATGTCACTGTCTCACTATAACCATGTTTTTACTGAGATGTCTTCAGAAGGTACGAACGGAATTTTACTTAGCAACACCACGATGTAAACATACCCCAAAATCATGTCAGACAATCTTAACAAAATATGAAACTGACGAAAGGTAGGTCAATTATCGCTCCTAACTGTGCTTTAATGCAGAATGGGCCACTTAGAATTGTTTTTGATCGTTGACATCTGGGATTTTTCTGAATGAAACTATAGGCTCACTGACCTTTATTCTAATGATGCAAATGTTATGGAGCACAGCATCCAGCATGCTCCTCTAACATTTAGTAGTAGGTTAATACTTTGAAGTTAAGCACAAAATACCTCAGGATTGTACCTCATTACTTCTTGAAGGATGCACAGATTTCTGTTTGCATAAACTTACAACTGACACAATCAAGAGGATTGGAAGACAGTTAGAAAAAAAACAGATTTATTGTAATAGGACAGTATAATATGAAAGCAAAATGTACAGCAGTTACGTACTGATACTTTTATCATTTGAACTTCAAAAAAGTTATTCATCTAAGATTGAATTTCAGATTTAATTCACCTAATAATCCACATTACATGATTATTTTCACTTCACTTCAGCAATCACATACACGACAAAGGACTAAGCACAATACTGTTTCATCTAACTAAAATACAGAGAAAGCATTTCCACCTATTCCTGAGATCTGGGTGATCTGTATCTTCAGAGACCATTGTGAAAATCACGATGGAGAATGAAGCCGAATGTACCAATGTAGCAGCATGGTGATTAAGTAAACATGCATGCAGTGAAAGTACAGATCTTCCCTTGAGACCATATCTGTATCTTTATGTGGATGTCTTGAAAGACAGTGTGAAACTCCAGACCAACATACAGACAGGAAACAGGAATCTTTGACATGTGTCATATTTTGTAAATCCGGGGTGGAGCTTCTTAAACGAATGGACTGACATCCTCTTGACAGGGCCCTGAGGTCAGCACAACATTGTCCAGTCCAATCTCTCCTCCAACATCTTTCCCATGCTGAGCTTCAAAGACAACCTGAAAGACATTCAAAGGTACCATAGCATCTTCAGTTTGTAGATTCGAGAAGTGATTCAACAATATTGGGCTTGTCTTTCAAACATAGGCCACCGTGAACCACAAAAGAGTGCTTTGGCTGGTTTTATTATTGTTAGCTGTTACAGCGCTATCGTTCAACGATCGTCGATTGAAAATACGTGTTATGAAACTATAACATTACTCACAGATTCTGGCGCTTCCTCTTTCCAGGCCACAGTGAGGAGCTCTGTCTGCCAGCCCTGGTCTCTGCTTTGGCTCTGCTCCCATACGGGGTAAGCATTATTATTATCCAGCAGCACCCTGAGAGTTCCCACATTGTGACCCACCACACGGTAGTCAAAGGTGAGGCAGAAGCTGCCCTGCTGGGTCCGGTCACTGAGAAGCAACTTCAGTTTGGCTGTATCCTCCGGCTCCCCGAGGAGCCCACTCATGGATATGTAGTACTCAGCACCTGAGAGAGTGTGTCTCATAAGTGAATGCATCTACATTGTAAAATTATCTTAAATAACCTGTAATACACATATCATTTTGTTACCGTTATGGTAGGCTACGCTCCAGTCCATGTCATCAGCCTTGTCTTGGATCCACTCACATGCTCCCTGATCAAAGTTGCAATCCAGCATAAACTCTAGGGGGTAAAACCAAAGGAGCACATTAGGAAAATGTCTTATAAATGGTCATGAAATAACAATGGAACATAAACAGATATTTGATTACTTGATTACTTGATTACATGAGTGACTTGCTGTCACTCATGTCTTGAGATACACACAATATTATTCACAGAGTTGCACATTCTATAGTTTGATAAATTAATTTCAAACAGCGTGTCTATTTGTCTTCCCATATTCTCCGTCGGTGACACATCTTTTACGTCTTTGTATTTTTCATGCTCAACCAGCAGAGAGCGACATTTAACCATAGACTTTGTGCATTTAACCAACGTCACTTTAAAGTCCCCATTTCTGATTTTGCTTTGTTCATTTAGCTGCTATCTGCCAGCATCTCAGCTGCACTCAAATCCACTAGAGCCCATCGAAAAAACACTATATGTAGTAGACCAGGGGTGCCCACACCTTTTCGGCTTGAGAGCTACTTTTAAAATGACCAAGTCAAAATGATCTACCTACATTAAAAATGCTGAATATCTATATATATATATATATATATATTTTTTTTTTTTTTGGTCATTAACTTACTCTGATGACTTGTGACCCGTGTGTTAGAAAATCAAGTGGCAAATCGCGATCGACATATTGGGCACCCCTGGTTTAAGTGGTTTGTCAACTTTTATCATTTCATAAAGAGGTCATTCTTTACCTTCAGGTTATTTTATAAGTAGTAAATCTATTGTCTCTGCTGTCGGAATGTGGAGGTCCAGTTTGGTGGATAACTCACTCTGTGTACCTTATCAATTACTTTTTACAATCACTTCAGTAGTTTACTCATTTAATATTATCACCATCCAGATGAAGAAAGTTGCTATACAATAGAGCGAGGAGTCACTTGGTAGCAGTAGTCAGTCCCCTTAGCTCCCCAACCTCCTGCACCCAAACATCTGCTGCCATCAACCCCGGCTCCTGTGCCTCCGTCTCCAGCCACAGCAGCCTGGCATCAGGGTCTTCATCAGAGAACTGGAGCAGAGACCCTGAGCTCCGCAACACCGACAAACACTGCTTCAGCACCTGATTGGCCTTCCATTTCCCTTCCTTAGACCTCAACAAGGCATCTGTGGTGCCCTTATCAACTATAAGGTCCACACTGCTACAACCGTAGTGCTCGTGGAGCTGTGTGCAGTCCAGCTCTACGAACTCAAGCCGAGAGGAAAGATTGTGAGCTTGAATGGCTTTGGTTTGGACGTGTTCATGCATTAGTCGCACAGCTATGGGGGAAATGTCTGCACAAGTGACCCGGACCGGGAGAGGAGAGCGTCTGTAAATACAGGGCCCGAAAGCAGAAGTGCCACAGCCCATAGCCAGGACTTGGAGCAAACCGTCTGGGTGGGGCTTGGTCTGCAATAGGGGCATAATGAAGTCCCGGACAGCATCGAAGCCAAAGAACCACTCAAAGTGTTTGAAGGTGTTTGTGCTGCTGCTGCTCTCAGTGTAGAAGCGGTCCCAAGTTGCTTTCTTATCCATGTTTTCAATCAGTTCAGCTAGGCAGAAACACAGATGGGATTATGTCACGAGTTAGTGAGTGAACATTAGCAGTAAAACACATACAACTTGCCTTAATGCCTCCATCCTTCTGTCATATTTGGAGGGACTTTATGCTGAAGTAAATTTAAAATCCATCAATTTAATGTGTCAAATGTCTTTTCTTTTAATATATGATTTAAGACCTTTTCTTGGGTCCTTAAAAGCCACTAAGCTCGGCATGAAGACGATCTAGCAAGCTGACAAACTCAAATGACTCAGATTGCTCATTAAAATAAAAAAGCAACATACACTCAACAGTCCTGCATTGAATCCTCCCTTTGTGTACTTTATAATGCTCAGTTCATCTTTAAACTGTTAAATAGATGTGTTGATGTATCCAGGCTGTGTTATATTAGACTGCATTAGCTTGGTGTTGCCAACAAGTTTGCAACTGAGTGTGACGTTATTGCACAACAAAGTGCTACTTTATGGTCAGCTTCTGTAGCTAACATATCGGTGACAATTAGGTAAGACATCAGTGCACACACCTGCAACTCACTTTAACTTTTCTTTCTTACTTATTTGGAGGTTCACGCTATTCCCCCCCAGACCACTCGCTGTGTGCAGACACCCTGCCTGAGTCTCGGTGCAGTGACAATACAATCAAAGGTGTTATGATGTGGTGCGTTCATGGACCCAAATGCAGACTCAGGACAGCAGAGTTATTTTTCAAAAAACAATTTTATTTATTTCTCACAGGCAGAGGAAAAGACAGGAAATACATAGTCAAAAAGGAGGCGTCTCTATGCGCTCCGCATGGGTCCAAGCCGGAAAGTGGCAAAATCCTCTGAGCGGCTGACGAAGCCGACAGGTAAACAGTCACGTCAAACACAGAGGCGCGTCCTCGCGCTCCGCTCTGATCCTAGCCGGAAAGTGGCTGGCAGGCAGGCTGGAACGTCTGTGTGATACCCGAGGCTCGACACAGGAACGCCAAGACTACACAGTTGATCTCCGAGGAACTAACTGGAAGGCTTCTTCGTGCAGGTGAAAACCCGAGGCTCGACACTGGACGGTAGGTAAGTTGAACAGGTAAGGTAACCCTCCGCTCTGATCCTAGCCGGAAAGTGGCTGGCAGGCAGGCTGGAACGTCTGTGTGATACCCGAGGCTCGACACAGGACGTCAGCTAAATTAAACACAAAAACAGATTGTTAGAGCTAGAAGAGCTAGAAGAGGAGCGAGAATAAATAGGAGTGGAGAAGACACAAGAGGAGGGAGGAGATGGGTCACAGCGAGTGGAGGAGCCAGTCCTGACGTGAAGCGTTGTCGCGCCTGAAGGTTTAAAAAAATAAATACAACCATCAGACCACTGCTCCCCATCGTGGAAACAAACCAAGGACTGTTACATCATATAGACTTCTCTGCAGGCAGTTCTGTTAGTCATTCGGTATGTGAGTCTCAATGGGAGATGATGAAAGAAACGTATCAAAGTGTTAAAATAACTGTGTGACATTCAGGTTCTTTGTTCTTACCGTGCTCCTGGTTGGAGGGACTGTGTCCGTGCTGCCAGGGTTGTAGTCTGGTGGGGGACTAGGTGAGGAGCTAGAAGAGGAGCTAGAAGAAGAGAGAGAAAAAATATGAGTGGAGAAGACACAAGAGGAGGGAGGAGATGGGTCACAGCGAGTGGAGGAGCCAGTCCTGCGTTGTAAGGCTGGGATTCTACGGAGGATGATCTGTGGGGCGTCGGGGCGGTTGGGGTCCGGGATGAGGAAAGACCTCCACGTGAAGCGTCGTCGCGCCTGAAGGTTTAAAAAAATAAATACAACCATCAGACCACTGCTCCACATCGTAGAAACAAACCAAGGACTGTTACATCATATAGACTTCTCTGCAGGCAGTTCTGTTAGTCATTCGGTATGTGAGTCTCAATGGGAGATGATGAAAGAAACGTATCAAAGTGTTAAAATAACTGTGTGACATTCAGGTTCTTTGTTCTTACCGTGCTCCTGGTTGGAGGGACTGTGTCCGTGCTGCCAGGGTTGTAGTCTGGTGGGGGACTAGGTGAGGAGCTAGAAGAGGAGCTAGAAGAAGAGAGAGAAGAAATAGGAGTGAAGACACAATAGGAGGGAGGAGATGGGTCACAGCGAGTGGAGGAGCCAGTCCTGCGTTGTGAGGCTGGGATTCTACGGCGGATGATCCGTGGGGCGTCGGGGCGGTTGGGGTCCGGGATGAGGAAAGTCCTCCACGTGAAGCGTCGTCCCGCCTGAAGGTTTAAAAAAATAAATACAACCATCAGACCACTGCTCCACATCGTGGAAACAAACCAAGGACTGTTACATCATATAGACTTCTCTGCAGGCAGTTCTGTTAGTCATTCGGTATGTGAGTCTCAATGGGAGATGATGAAAGAAACTTATCAAAGTGTTAAAATAACTGTGTGACATTCAGGTTCTTTGTTCTTACCGTGCTCCTGGTTGGAGGGACTGTGTCCGTGCTGCCAGGGTTGTAGTCTGGTGGGGGACTAGGTGAGGAGCTAGAAGAAGAGAGAGAAGAAGAGAGAGAAGAAATATGAGTGGAGAAGACACAAGAGGAGGGAGGAGATGGGTCACAGCGAGTGGAGGAGCCAGTCCTGCGTTGTGAGGCTGGGATTCTACGGAGGATGATCCGTGGGGCGTCGGGGCGGTTGGGGTCCGGGATGAGGAAAGTCCTCCACGTGAAGCGTCGTCCCGCCTGAAGGTTTAAAAAAATAAATACAACCATCAGACCACTGCTCCACATCGTGGAAACAAACCAAGGACTGTTACATCATATAGACTTCTCTGCAGGCAGTTCTGTTAGTCATTCGGTATGTGAGTCTCAATGGGAGATGATGAAAGAAACGTATCAAAGTGTTAAAATAACTGTGTGACATTCAGGTTCTTTGTTCTTACCGTGCTCCTGGTTGGAGGGACTGTGTCCGTGCTGCCAGGGTTGTAGTCTGGTGGGGGACTAGGTGAGGAGCTAGAAGAAGAGAGAGAAGAAGAGAGAGAAGAAATATGAGTGGAGAAGACACAAGAGGAGGGAGGAGATGGGTCACAGCGAGTGGAGGAGCCAGTCCTGCGTTGTGAGGCTGGGATTCTACGGAGGATGATCCGTGGGGCGTCGGGGCGGTTGGGGTCCGGGATGAGGAAAGACCTCCACGTGAAGCGTCGTCGCGCCTGAAGGTTTAAAAAAATAAATACAACCATCAGACCACTGCTCCACATCGTGGAAACAAACCAAGGACTGTTACATCATATAGACTTCTCTGCAGGCAGTTCTGTTAGTCATTCGGTATGTGAGTCTCAATGGGAGATGATGAAAGAAACGTATCAAAGTGTTAAAATAACTGTGTGACATTCAGGTTCTTTGTTCTTACCGTGCTCCTGGTTGGAGGGACTGTGTCCGTGCTGCCAGGGTTGTAGTCTGGTGGGGGACTAGGTGAGGAGCTAGAAGAGGAGCTAGAAGAAGAGAGAGAAGAAATAGGAGTGAAGACACAATAGGAGGGAGGAGATGGGTCACAGCGAGTGGAGGAGCCAGTCCTGCGTTGTGAGGCTGGGATTCTACGGAGGATGATCCGTGGGGCGTCGGGGCGGTTGGGGTCCGGGATGAGGAAAGTCCTCCACGTGAAGCGTCGTCCCGCCTGAAGGTTTAAAAAAATAAATACAACCATCAGACCACTGCTCCACATCGTGGAAACAAACCAAGGACTGTTACATCATATAGACTTCTCTGCAGGCAGTTCTGTTAGTCATTCGGTATGTGAGTCTCAATGGGAGATGATGAAAGAAACTTATCAAAGTGTTAAAATAACTGTGTGACATTCAGGTTCTTTGTTCTTACCGTGCTCCTGGTTGGAGGGACTGTGTCCGTGCTGCCAGGGTTGTAGTCTGGTGGGGGACTAGGTGAGGAGCTAGAAGAGGAGCTAGAAGAAGAGAGAGAAGAAATAGGAGTGGAGAAGACACAAGAGGAGGGAGGAGATGGGTCACAGCGAGTGGAGGAGGAACGTAGGGGGACGTAGGGGAACTGTCGTGCCATCTGAGGGTAAAAACACACACAACCCTCAGACCACTGATCCATATCATAGTCATTTCTCATATCACATTGAAAGGATCAGTAGCACAAAGCAGTGTGACTAGATAGAAAGTAAATGTCATACAATAAATGATACGCTCGCAAAAGTATTAGCAGAAACAAACCCAGTACAGTGCAACATGTTTGCATTTGTTTCAGTATTGTTACTGCAGGAGGCCTTCCATATGTCTACATTGACTAAAAGTCAGAAACATATCAGCACTTTTTCGATAGAAAATATCTTTTAGTGGTTCTTTCACTCTGCTGTTCATTGTGTTAATATGTATGAAAAATATCACAAGTATGTAAGAAATGTGTGAATTGTGAGTTAATATGGATTAAATATATTATCATGCGTGCATCACTTGTGATCCGTATCACCGAGAAGTTATATAAATATAAAGAAACAATATTTCTATTAGCATTTCTCAGTTTAAGCTAACGCTGGACGGTCGGGTCTATAAAGCTAACGTTAGCTAACCAAGAAAGCAGCTTTTGTTCAGATAAACTTGTTTAAACTTGGTCTCAACAGTCAAAAGTCAGTCCTAGTGGATTAATATACACTGATAACTGAAAATATTATCAATATTAGGATAAACATCGGTTCAGATAGATACATAAATAAATACATAAAAAACAGTGGTGGAAAAAGTATATAAATATCGCTTTTTTTCCTGCAAAAGTTGATCAGAATCAGACTTACCTTTATCAGTAACGTTAAGTCACGGATGCAGAAAAATCCTGGTTTGAAGGTGTTTCTTGGGAGGTTTCTTCGAGTGAAAGTAGATTTCGGCTTTTTCGAGTGAAAGTAGATTTCGGCTTTTTCTGACGGACCAACGGTTGGAACAGACTGAATTTAGAAAAAATGCACAATTTGGTAAACATGGTAACGATGGAACGTTCGACTGAGAACAGCTCGTTCTTACCTCAGAGTCTCCATCAGGTCCTCAACAGTCCTCCGCTGCACAAACAGACATTAAATACAACTTTAAGAGGAATATATCCACATGAGCTCAAATAATACAACTAACATGACATTGTGACTCAGTCTCCTGTCGCGTTTGAGAGTCACGTGACCTGCCCAGGGGTTAACCACACATTAAGTCTCCATTCAGGCCTATTTAAAAAACACGGTCTCATATAATGTCCAATAATATAGAGATGCATGTTTGCATGGAGGTTTGAGGGTGTCAGGTTGGACCCTGTCCTTGGTCCTATGTGGTCCTCCAGTGTCCACAGATTGACAGCACGTGGACCTGCTGTTTCACGTTTCCTACATTGTTGTGACAGGAAGCCAGAGTTTCAGAATAAGTGACACAAACATCAATTTGAAATAAAATGAAAACATATTTTCTGAGGTTTGTTTACTGGTCCACATCCTGTCTGTCTTTGGGCCATCGTTGGACAAATGTCTCTCCAGAGACATTACATTTACACACCCCTGCATCACACCTGTATTACTCTCTTTGATCCATTTTCTTTTGTTAAAGTAGAAACTTGATGTAACTTTACTAATTGATATTGTGCATAGTGGCATGTATGCACATGTTAAATGAGTTGTTTAACAAGTACTTGTGGGAAGAAGCAAAGTTAGTAATGTGCACGAATGAGTTCTTTGGTCCGAAATATTCTGCTAGGATGAACACTGTACACACTTTGGTTAGATTTTAGTCTACATGATTTAAAACACTGACCAAGGACTTGCTGTCATATAATGTATGTAAATGTAGATAATGGTTGGCTGCTATGTAATAGAATTTGTCACCAAGGAATCAAACCCGAAAAACAAATGCTATTTGTACACTTGAAGCACTATTGAGATTACTTACACTTCTTTACATAATTGTTATTGTGGAAAGCATTTTGTACACAGTCTCATCTATATAGTAGTTACAGACATAGATAAAGACAAATATGATGCATATGTTCATTAATACCACTATATTTGCTGTCATCATTACTGTCTGTTTTGCTAACATGAGTAAAATATAATACAGAGATGTGTTTTATCACATCAGAGCTACAATGATCTCAATAAGTTAATGGAACAAATTGTTTTCCTGTGATGCCAATACACACATTTGTGCACTTCTAGCACTCAACCAAATTAGTTGTCAAATACTGTGTTATGCATTTGTTGGCATGTGTGTATTTGTGTGAACTTTGTAGTTTGTGGTTAGATTTTCCTTGAAAGATGTTTTGCATTCTTTACTTCACAGCTATATTCATATATATATATATGTATATACATATATATATATATATATATATATATTTATTGTTTTCTTCTTTCTACCGTCTTTGCTTCAATTAACTGCTGCACACTCAATCTGCCCTCCCTCTGGAATAACAGTATTCACAGTTTCCTGGCATGAACAGGACATCACAGAACATTGTTATCCTCCTTGTTTGTCCGGCGCACATGCTTGTGTCCGCTGTAGGATGATGGGGTAAGATACTGGCACCAAACTCCTGTCGTGTAAACCAGCAGCATATCTGACCTGTAGCATTGGATTCAGAATAGATTTTGACTGCTACCACTTTTCATAATTTGGCTCAGGATGTTTGGTGCCACCATGATGATTTTAGGATTATCAAATCCTCCTCGAATATCAAATTGTTAGCATTGATTATTTACTGAGAGTAAAGTACAGTACAACTTAGAGCTTTGCGGACAATGTCTTTATGCTACCGTTCACTCACAGGTTTGTTTGGATCATATGTATTGTCTGGCACTGGCCTCTGGCCACTGCCGTTGTTGTGGCATATGAATCACGAGATTCGATCGCTGTTTTTACCGATGCTGACAGTGAGAGTTTGAACTGTTGGGGAGAGACAGTTCTTACATTCTGCAAGGTGGCTAGGCAATCCACATGCTGCTGTCAGTGTCAATAGTGGGCGTGAGTCTTCTTCCTCGTCATATGCCAGTCTGCGTGAGGGTACTCCCGGTGGCCAATGTAGCATGATGGGGTAATATACCCTCACCAAACTCCTGTCCTGTGAACCAGAAGCATATCTGACCTGTAACTTTGGATTCAGAATAGATTTTGTCCGTCAGCACTTTTCATAATTGAGCTTAGTATGTTTGGTGCCACCATGATGATTTAAGGATTATCAAATCCTCCTTGAATATCAAATTGTTAGCATTGATTATTTACTGAGAGTAAAGTACAGTACAACTTAGAGCTCTGCTTATAGGGGGGATATTTTGAAATATAGTATTTATAATCATGCAGTTGTAAATTAATTAACTAACTGTATAAAATGTTGGGATTTACTCTAACCTCCTACATTAGGACAGTCTTGCTATGCTCTCATTCACTCACTCATCTCTCTGGCTCTCGCTCTCTGGCTCCTCTATCAGCTGACAGTGGGCGATTTCGCCACGGCCTCCCTCAGCCAATCATATATTTCCTGTCAAACTTTAAAGACCTGTTCTCTTCTGTGCAGTCAGCTGTCATTTCAGTAGAACCCGATGTGACCCTCCTCCCCATTCATCATCACATCCGGTGTTCAAGGTTTCTTCCACTGAGGGCAGTCCCACTCCACATGCCGTCATCGAGATCTTCAGCCTGCCCCTGCTGTCTTCAACAACTCCACCAGTGTCGACTCGCCAACATTTAAACTTTACTTTGCACATTTTAATAAATGTATTTGTTCACTGTAAATGAAGTTTCTCCTGATTTAACAACCTGTGTCTCCCTGTATAAGTGTGTCAATTATCTCCCGGTGGCTTCAGTTCTATTTATTATGTTTTTTGTGATGTTATGTTATTTCAAACTAATTTGCAATCATAAGAAGCGTGGTCTTTGTTGGTGAAATGTTTCTTATATACAAAGATACAAATATATAGAAGAGTAAAATGTTTTAGGTGTGTTTTCTAGAAACTACAGGTCTGATGAGCAAAGTGGGAACAGGTGTGTAGGTGGGAGGGGATGTCATGTGACCGGGAGTGAGCAGGGGCTGGAGAGAAGGACAGAGAGACAGGACGGGCAAAACCACCAACCCACTAGAAAGTCTCTGCCCTCCCTCGAACTTCTCAGACAGTTTAAGACCCTAGGTAACATAAAGACGAGTTAATGTCACTGTCTCACTATAACCATGTTTTTACTGAGATGTCTTCAGAAGGTACGAACGGAATTTTACTTAGCAACACCACGATGTAAACATACCCCAAAATCATGTCAGACAATCTTAACAAAATATGAAACTGACGAAAGGTAGGTCAATTATCGCTCCTAACTGTGCTTTAATGCAGAATGGGCCACTTAGAATTGTTTTTGATCGTTGACATCTGGGATTTTTCTGAATGAAACTATAGGCTCACTGACCTTTATTCTAATGATGCAAATGTTATGGAGCACAGAATCCAGCATGCTCCTCTAACATTTAGTAGTAGGTTAATACTTTGAAGTTAAGCACAAAATACCTCAGGATTGTACCTCATTACTTCTTGAAGGATGCACAGATTTCTGTTTGCATAAACTTACAACTGACACAATCAAGAGGATTGGAAGACAGTTAGAAAAAAAAACAGATTTATTGTAATAGGACAGTATAATATGGAAGCAAAATGTACAGCAGTTACGTACTGATACTTTTATCATTTGAACTTCAAAAAAGTTATTCATCTAAGATTGAATTTCAGATTTAATTCACCTAATAATCCACATTACATGATTATTTTCACTTCACTTCAGCAATCACATACACGACAAAGGACTAAGCACAATACTGTTTCATCTAACTAAAATACAGAGTAAGCATTTCCACCTATTCCTGAGATCTGGGTGATCTGTATCTTCAGAGACCATTGTGAAAATCACGATGGAGAATGAAGCCGAATGTACCAATGTAGCAGCATGGTGATTAAGTAAACATGCATGCAGTGAAAGTACAGATCTTCCCTTGAGACCATATCTGTATCTTTATGTGGATGTCTTGAAAGACAGTGTGAAACTCCAGACCAACATACAGACAGGAAACAGGAATCTTTGACATGTGTCATATTTTGTAAATCCGGGGTGGAGCTTCTTAAACGAATGGACTGACATCCTCTTGACAGGGCCCTGAGGTCAGCACAACATTGTCCAGTCCAATCTCTCCTCCAACATCTTTCCCATGCTGAGCTTCAAAGACAACCTGAAAGACATTCAAAGGTACCATAGCATCTTCAGTTTGTAGATTCGAGAAGTGATTCAACAATATTGGGCTTGTCTTTCAAACATAGGCCACCGTGAACCACAAAAGAGTGCTTTGGCTGGTTTTATTCTTGTTAGCTGTTACAGCGCTATAGTTCAACGATCGTCGATTGAAAATACGTGTTATGAAACTATAACATTACTCACAGATTCTGGCGCTTCCTCTTTCCAGGCCACAGTGAGGAGCTCTGTCTGCCAGCCCTGGTCTCTGCTTTGGCTCTGCTCCCATACGGGGTAAGCATTATTATTATCCAGCAGCACCCTGAGAGTTCCCACATTGTGACCCACCACACGGTAGTCAAAGGTGAGGCAGAAGCTGCCCTGCTGGGTCCGGTCACTGAGAAGCAACTTCAGTTTGGCTGTATCCTCCGGCTCCCCGAGGAGCCCACTCATGGATATGTAGTACTCAGCACCTGAGAGAGTGTGTCTCAT
This sequence comes from Melanostigma gelatinosum, assembly GCF_949748355.1. Taxonomy (NCBI): domain Eukaryota; kingdom Metazoa; phylum Chordata; class Actinopteri; order Perciformes; family Zoarcidae; genus Melanostigma; species Melanostigma gelatinosum. The sequence continues at coordinate 13,674,887 of NC_136643.1, read as the reverse complement.
AAGTGAATGCATCTACATTGTAAAATTATCTTAAATAACCTGTAATACACATATCATTTTGTTACCGTTATGGTAGGCTACGCTCCAGTCCATGTCATCAGCCTTGTCTTGGATCCACTCACATGCTCCCTGATCAAAGTTGCAATCCAGCATAAACTCTAGGGGGTAAAACCAAAGGAGCACATTAGGAAAATGTCTTATAAATGGTCATGAAATAACAATGGAACATAAACAGATATTTGATTACTTGATTACTTGATTACATGAGTGACTTGCTGTCACTCATGTCTTGAGATACACACAATATTATTCACAGAGTTGCACATTCTATAGTTTGATAAATTAATTTCAAACAGCGTGTCTATTTGTCTTCCCATATTCTCCGTCGGTGACACATCTTTTACGTCTTTGTATTTTTCATGCTCAACCAGCAGAGAGCGACATTTAACCATAGACTTTGTGCATTTAACCAACGTCACTTTAAAGTCCCCATTTCTGATTTTGCTTTGTTCATTTAGCTGCTATCTGCCAGCATCTCAGCTGCACTCAAATCCACTAGAGCCCATCGAAAAAACACTATATGTAGTAGACCAGGGGTGCCCACACCTTTTCGGCTTGAGAGCTACTTTTAAAATGACCAAGTCAAAATGATCTACCTACATTAAAAATGCTGAATATCTATATATATATATATATATATATATATTTTTTTTTTGGTCATTAACTTACTCTGATGACTTGTGACCCGTGTGTTAGAAAATCAAGTGGCAAATCGCGATCGACATATTGGGCACCCCTGGTTTAAGTGGTTTGTCAACTTTTATCATTTCATAAAGAGGTCATTCTTTACCTTCAGGTTATTTTATAAGTAGTAAATCTATTGTCTCTGCTGTCGGAATGTGGAGGTCCAGTTTGGTGGATAACTCACTCTGTGTACCTTATCAATTACTTTTTACAATCACTTCAGTAGTTTACTCATTTAATATTATCACCATCCAGATGAAGAAAGTTGCTATACAATAGAGCGAGGAGTCACTTGGTAGCAGTAGTCAGTCCCCTTAGCTCCCCAACCTCCTGCACCCCAACATCTGCTGCCATCAACCCCGGCTCCTGTGCCTCCGTCTCCAGCCACAGCAGCCTGGCATCAGGGTCTTCATCAGAGAACTGGAGCAGAGACCCTGAGCTCCGCAACACCGACAAACACTGCTTCAGCACCTGATTGGCCTTCCATTTCCCTTCCTTAGACCTCAACAAGGCATCTGTGGTGCCCTTATCAACTATAAGGTCCACACTGCTACAACCGTAGTGCTCGTGGAGCTGTGTGCAGTCCAGCTCTACGAACTCAAGCCGAGAGGAAAGATTGTGAGCTTGAATGGCTTTGGTTTGGACGTGTTCATGCATTAGTCGCACAGCTATGGGGGAAATGTCTGCACAAGTGACCCGGACCGGGAGAGGAGAGCGTCTGTAAATACAGGGCCCGAAAGCAGAAGTGCCACAGCCCATGGCCAGGACTTGGAGCAAACCGTCTGGGTGGGGCTTGGTCTGCAATAGGGGCATAATGAAGTCCCGGACAGCATCGAAGCCAAAGAACCACTCAAAGTGTTTGAAGGTGTTTGTGCTGCTGCTGCTCTCAGTGTAGAAGCGGTCCCAAGTTGCTTTCTTATCCATGTTTTCAATCAGTTCAGCTAGGCAGAAACACAGATGGGATTATGTCACGAGTTAGTGAGTGAACATTAGCAGTAAAACACATACAACTTGCCTTAATGCCTCCATCCTTCTGTCATATTTGGAGGGACTTTATGCTGAAGTAAATTTAAAATCCATCAATTTAATGTGTCAAATGTCTTTTCTTTTAATATATGATTTAAGACCTTTTCTTGGGTCCTTAGAAGCCACTAAGCTCGGCATGAAGACGATCTAGCAAGCTGACAAACTCAAATGACTCACATTGCTCATTAAAATAAAAAAGCAACATACACTCAACAGTCCTGCATTGAATCCTCCCTTTGTGTACTTTATAATGCTCAGTTCATCTTTAAACTGTTAAATAGATGTGTTGATGTATCCAGGCTGTGTTATATTAGACTGCATTAGCTTGGTGTTGCCAACAAGTTTGCAACTGAGTGTGACGTTATTGCACAACAAAGTGCTACTTTATGGTCAGCTTCTGTAGCTAACATATCGGTGACAATTAGGTAAGACATCAGTGCACACACCTGCAACTCACTTTAACTTTTCTTTCTTACTTATTTGGAGGTTCACGCTATTCCCCCCCAGACCACTCGCTGTGTGCAGACACCCTGCCTGAGTCTCGGTGCAGTGACAATACAATCAAAGGTGTTATGATGTGGTGCGTTCATGGACCCAAATGCAGACTCAGGACAGCAGAGTTATTTTTCAAAAAACAATTTTATTTATTTCTCACAGGCAGAGGAAAAGACAGGAAATACATAGTCAAAAAGGAGGCGTCTCTATGCGCTCCGCATGGGTCCAAGCCGGAAAGTGGCAAAATCCTCTGAGCGGCTGACGAAGCCGACAGGTAAACAGTCACGTCAAACACAGAGGCGCGTCCTCGCGCTCCGCTCTGATCCTAGCCGGAAAGTGGCTGGCAGGCAGGCTGGAACGTCTGTGTGATACCCGAGGCTCGACACAGGAACGCCAAGACTACACAGTTGATCTCCGAGGAACTAACTGGAAGGCTTCTTCGTGCAGGTGAAAACCCGAGGCTCGACACTGGACGGTAGGTAAGTTGAACAGGTAAGGTAACCCTCCGCTCTGATCCTAGCCGGAAAGTGGCTGGCAGGCAGGCTGGAACGTCTGTGTGATACCCGAGGCTCGACACAGGACGTCAGCTAAATTAAACACAAAAACAGATTGTTAGAGCTAGAAGAGCTAGAAGAGGAGCGAGAATAAATAGGAGTGGAGAAGACACAAGAGGAGGGAGGAGATGGGTCACAGCGAGTGGAGGAGCCAGTCCTGACGTGAAGCGTTGTCGCGCCTGAAGGTTTAAAAAAATAAATACAACCATCAGACCACTGCTCCCCATCGTGGAAACAAACCAAGGACTGTTACATCATATAGACTTCTCTGCAGGCAGTTCTGTTAGTCATTCGGTATGTGAGTCTCAATGGGAGATGATGAAAGAAACGTATCAAAGTGTTAAAATAACTGTGTGACATTCAGGTTCTTTGTTCTTACCGTGCTCCTGGTTGGAGGGACTGTGTCCGTGCTGCCAGGGTTGTAGTCTGGTGGGGGACTAGGTGAGGAGCTAGAAGAGGAGCTAGAAGAAGAGAGAGAAGAAATATGAGTGGAGAAGACACAAGAGGAGGGAGGAGATGGGTCACAGCGAGTGGAGGAGCCAGTCCTGCGTTGTAAGGCTGGGATTCTACGGAGGATGATCTGTGGGGCGTCGGGGCGGTTGGGGTCCGGGATGAGGAAAGACCTCCACGTGAAGCGTCGTCGCGCCTGAAGGTTTAAAAAAATAAATACAACCATCAGACCACTGCTCCACATCGTAGAAACAAACCAAGGACTGTTACATCATATAGACTTCTCTGCAGGCAGTTCTGTTAGTCATTCGGTATGTGAGTCTCAATGGGAGATGATGAAAGAAACGTATCAAAGTGTTAAAATAACTGTGTGACATTCAGGTTCTTTGTTCTTACCGTGCTCCTGGTTGGAGGGACTGTGTCCGTGCTGCCAGGGTTGTAGTCTGGTGGGGGACTAGGTGAGGAGCTAGAAGAAGAGAGAGAAGAAGAGAGAGAAGAAATATGAGTGGAGAAGACACAAGAGGAGGGAGGAGATGGGTCACAGCGAGTGGAGGAGCCAGTCCTGCGTTGTGAGGCTGGGATTCTACGGAGGATGATCCGTGGGGCGTCGGGGCGGTTGGGGTCCGGGATGAGGAAAGACCTCCACGTGAAGCGTCGTCCCGCCTGAAGGTTTAAAAAAATAAATACAACCATCAGACCACTGCTCCACATCGTGGAAACAAACCAAGGACTGTTACATCATATAGACTTCTCTGCAGGCAGTTCTGTTAGTCATTCGGTATGTGAGTCTCAATGGGAGATGATGAAAGAAACTTATCAAAGTGTTAAAATAACTGTGTGACATTCAGGTTCTTTGTTCTTACCGTGCTCCTGGTTGGAGGGACTGTGTCCGTGCTGCCAGGGTTGTAGTCTGGTGGGGGACTAGGTGAGGAGCTAGAAGAAGAGAGAGAAGAAGAGAGAGAAGAAATATGAGTGGAGAAGACACAAGAGGAGGGAGGAGATGGGTCACAGCGAGTGGAGGAGCCAGTCCTGCGTTGTGAGGCTGGGATTCTACGGAGGATGAGCCGTGGGGAGTCGGGGCGGTTGGGGTCCGGGATGAGGAAAGTCCTCCACGTGAAGCGTCGTCCCGCCTGAAGGTTTAAAAAAATAAATACAACCATCAGACCACTGCTCCACATCGTGGAAACAAACCAAGGACTGTTACATCATATAGACTTCTCTGCAGGCAGTTCTGTTAGTCATTCGGTATGTGAGTCTCAATGGGAGATGATGAAAGAAACGTATCAAAGTGTTAAAATAACTGTGTGACATTCAGGTTCTTTGTTCTTACCGTGCTCCTGGTTGGAGGGACTGTGTCCGTGCTGCCAGGGTTGTAGTCTGGTGGGGGACTAGGTGAGGAGCTAGAAGAAGAGAGAGAAGAAGAGAGAGAAGAAATATGAGTGGAGAAGACACAAGAGGAGGGAGGAGATGGGTCACAGCGAGTGGAGGAGCCAGTCCTGCGTTGTGAGGCTGGGATTCTACGGAGGATGATCCGTGGGGCGTCGGGGCGGTTGGGGTCCGGGATGAGGAAAGACCTCCACGTGAAGCGTCGTCGCGCCTGAAGGTTTAAAAAAATAAATACAACCATCAGACCACTGCTCCACATCGTGGAAACAAACCAAGGACTGTTACATCATATAGACTTCTCTGCAGGCAGTTCTGTTAGTCATTCGGTATGTGAGTCTCAATGGGAGATGATGAAAGAAACGTATCAAAGTGTTAAAATAACTGTGTGACATTCAGGTTCTTTGTTCTTACCGTGCTCCTGGTTGGAGGGACTGTGTCCGTGCTGCCAGGGTTGTAGTCTGGTGGGGGACTAGGTGAGGAGCTAGAAGAGGAGCTAGAAGAAGAGAGAGAAGAAATAGGAGTGAAGACACAATAGGAGGGAGGAGATGGGTCACAGCGAGTGGAGGAGCCAGTCCTGCGTTGTGAGGCTGGGATTCTACGGAGGATGATCCGTGGGGCGTCGGGGCGGTTGGGGTCCGGGATGAGGAAAGTCCTCCACGTGAAGCGTCGTCCCGCCTGAAGGTTTAAAAAAATAAATACAACCATCAGACCACTGCTCCACATCGTGGAAACAAACCAAGGACTGTTACATCATATAGACTTCTCTGCAGGCAGTTCTGTTAGTCATTCGGTATGTGAGTCTCAATGGGAGATGATGAAAGAAACTTATCAAAGTGTTAAAATAACTGTGTGACATTCAGGTTCTTTGTTCTTACCGTGCTCCTGGTTGGAGGGACTGTGTCCGTGCTGCCAGGGTTGTAGTCTGGTGGGGGACTAGGTGAGGAGCTAGAAGAGGAGCTAGAAGAAGAGAGAGAAGAAGAGAGAGAAGAAATAGGAGTGGAGAAGACACAAGAGGAGGGAGGAGATGGGTCACAGCGAGTGGAGGAGGAACGTAGGGGGACGTAGGGGAACTGTCGTGCCATCTGAGGGTAAAAACACACACAACCCTCAGACCACTGATCCATATCATAGTCATTTCTCATATCACATTGAAAGGATCAGTAGCACAAAGCAGTGTGACTAGATAGAAAGTAAATGTCATACAATAAATGATACGCTCGCAAAAGTATTAGCAGAAACAAACCCAGTACAGTGCAACATGTTTGCATTTGTTTCAGTATTGTTACTGCAGGAGGCCTTCCATATGTCTACATTGACTAAAAGTCAGAAACATATCAGCACTTTTTCGATAGAAAATATCTTTTAGTGGTTCTTTCACTCTGCTGTTCATTGTGTTAATATGTATGAAAAATATCACAAGTATGTAAGAAATGTGTGAATTGTGAGTTAATATGGATTAAATATATTATCATGCGTGCATCACTTGTGATCCGTATCACCGAGAAGTTATATAAATATAAAGAAACAATATTTCTATTAGCATTTCTCAGTTTAAGCTAACGCTGGACGGTCGGGTCTATAAAGCTAACGTTAGCTAACCAAGAAAGCAGCTTTTGTTCAGATAAACTTGTTTAAACTTGGTCTCAACAGTCAAAAGTCAGTCCTAGTGGATTAATATACACTGATAACTGAAAATATTATCAATATTAGGATAAACATCGGTTCAGATAGATACATAAATAAATACATAAAAAACAGTGGTGGAAAAAGTATATAAATATCGCTTTTTTTCCTGCAAAAGTTGATCAGAATCAGACTTACCTTTATCAGTAACGTTAAGTCACGGATGCAGAAAAATCCTGGTTTGAAGGTGTTTCTTGGGAGGTTTCTTCGAGTGAAAGTAGATTTCGGCTTTTTCGAGTGAAAGTAGATTTCGGCTTTTTCTGACGGACCAACGGTTGGAACAGACTGAATTTAGAAAAAATGCACAATTTGGTAAACATGGTAACGATGGAACGTTCGACTGAGAACAGCTCGTTCTTACCTCAGAGTCTCCATCAGGTCCTCAACAGTCCTCCGCTGCACAAACAGACATTAAATACAACTTTAAGAGGAATATATCCACATGAGCTCAAATAATACAACTAACATGACATTGTGACTCAGTCTCCTGTCGCGTTTGAGAGTCACGTGACCTGCCCAGGGGTTAACCACACATTAAGTCTCCATTCAGGCCTATTTAAAAAACACGGTCTCATATAATGTCCAATAATATAGAGATGCATGTTTGCATGGAGGTTTGAGGGTGTCAGGTTGGACCCTGTCCTTGGTCCTATGTGGTCCTCCAGTGTCCACAGATTGACAGCACGTGGACCTGCTGTTTCACGTTTCCTACATTGTTGTGACAGGAAGCCAGAGTTTCAGAATAAGTGACACAAACATCAATTTGAAATAAAATGAAAACATATTTTCTGAGGTTTGTTTACTGGTCCACATCCTGTCTGTCTTTGGGCCATCGTTGGACAAATGTCTCTCCAGAGACATTACATTTACACACCCGTGCACCTGTATTACTCTCTTTGATCCATTTTCTTTTGTTAAAGTAGAAACTTGATGTAACTTTACTAATTGATATTGTGCATAGTGGCATGTATGCACATGTTAAATGAGTTGTTTAACAAGTACTTGTGGGAAGAAGCAAAGTTAGTAATGTGCACGAATGAGTTCTTTGGTCCGAAATATTCTGCTAGGATGAACACTGTACACACTTTGGTTAGATTTTAGTCTACATGATTTAAAACACTGACCAAGGACTTGCTGTCGTATAATGTATGTAAATGTAGATAATGGTTGGCTGCTATGTAATAGAATTTGTCACCAAGGAATCAAACCCGAAAAACAAATGCTATTTGTACACTTGAAGCACGATTGAGATTACTTACACTTCTTTACATAATTGTTATTGTGGAAAGCATTTTGTACACAGTCTCATCTATATAGTAGTTACAGACATAGATAAAGACAAATATGATGCATATGTTCATTAATACCACTATATTTGCTGTCATCATTACTGTCTGTTTTGCTAACATGAGTAAAATATAATACAGAGATGTGTTTTATCACATCAGAGCTACAATGATCTCAATAAGTTAATGGAACAAATTGTTTTCCTGTGACGCCAATACACACATTTGTGCACTTCTAGCACTCAACCAAATTAGTTGTCAAATACTGTGTTATGCATTTGTTGGCATGTGTGTATTTGTGTGAACTTTGTAGTTTGTGGTTAGATTTTCCTTGAAAGATGTTTTGCATTCTTTACTTCACAGCTATATTCATATATATATATGTATATATATATATATATATATATTTATTGTTTTCTTCTTTCTACGGTCTTTGCTTCAATTAACTGCTGCACACTCAATCTGCCCTCCCTCTGGAATAACAGTATTCACAGTTTCCTGGCATGAACAGGACATCACAGAACATTGTTATCCTTGTAAGAAATTTGAGTAAAAAACTGTAGTTAGTAGATATAATAAAAGTGTTTAATAATTCATAATTAATAATTCATAGTTAGTCATAATCATAAGGGTTTTGAGAATGCATAATTAAGATAAACATAAGCATGAAACTTCTGCCAAGTGCAGAAGTATAACTTTTATTTTGAAGGATTATTATAGAAGGGTTTAAAACGTAACTGACAGTCATTGAATGTGATGATGAACTCAGAGCCAGACAGTAGAATACACTCCTGGAAGTTAGCCAATAGGAATCGGGATAAACGGAGGAGGAGGTGTTTCGAACAAATGTGGGAGGTTTATTTTGAAGACTTTTTCCTCGCTCTCTCTCTCACCTGGATGCTCCCGGACGACAGATGTGTTTTCACCGGAGGAGCCGAGCGAGGTTTTTTGCAAATGGGGTTTTATTGTTTTAATATGTCATAGGAGTGTACACTCCAATGTATAACTGTAAATGTACTTACATCAGTGGAATTAAATTCCTTATAATTGTGAATCAGTTTCGGTAATGTTTTTAGCGCCGTGTGTCTGAAAAGCTATCATTCCACGTGGGCTAGCCGGCTACATTTTCATTGTGAGGAGATTTTAGCCTCAACAAATTTGGCGAACCCCAGATGGGACAGTCTTGCCGGCCTCGCTGTGTGTGCTGACGGCGGCATTAGTCAAGCAGACAATCCTGGGCCCACAATATCGGTGGGCAGAGCCGTTTCATGAAATCTGTGAGTTAGTTTCTAGGAATCTTAGAGGTATTTCTGCTTGGCTAAGCGCTGCTAACGGCTAACGCTACGTTGCCGGTGGGTACGTTCCAACGAGGGAGGCCATGTTCCACTGAGGTAAGTACGATTTGCTGTCTGAAGTATGATGAACTTAAGGGATTAGTCAAGAGTATAAGGATCCTAAGAATTAATTAAAGACGGACAGCGCTGTGTAAGTAATTAAATCATCACATTTGTACCAAGCAGTTGATTAGCTAGAGCGGGCTAGCTTTGCATCGCTCTGAGATCCTCCGGCTCTGGGGTGCATGGCTGGGTTTGTGCTGACAACTGTTCAAAAGCAGGTATGTAACTTGGCGGACTGAGATTTCGTGGCATTCCGGCTTTGGCTTGCAACCCTTTGCGGGTCTCGTGCATGAATTTTCGGGTCTTGAAAGCGTACGCTGTGTAGCGTAGCTAGGCTAGCGGGAGTTAGCTTCTGAGGCGCAGACTTCAGGAAAGACACACTCGCTTGTTTTGGCTGTGAATGTATAATCAGAGGGTCGTGTGGATGATTCAGAATACGTAGAATAACGGCTTTTGGCGGTGCTAGGCGGACTGGGCGAGTGGGTGACGCTGGAAGTGTATAACTCGTGATCAAACGTAACAATGACCTCGGGTCTGGAGAAGCTAAAAGCCGGTTAACCGGAGGTTTAAGGGAAAAAAAACCGGACAATAAGTCCGATAATACGTGTGACTAGTCTGTGTTTTAGCAGCGTGGAAATACGTTTAAACTGATGAATAAATAAGTCCAATAATACGTGTGACTAGTCTGTGTTTTAGCAGCGTGGAAATACGTTTAAAATGATTGATATTGCATGACCGCGCTGTGGGGAGCTAACGCTAGCTACGTGTAGCTCCGGCGTTGCGGTACGCTGTATGTAAAATAAGTGCTTATAAAATAAAATAACGGCTGGATTGAGAGAGGAGACAGAAGGCGTATGAGTGGAATTAAAGTGTGGGATTTTGGTGATACTTGTGTGTGCGTACGCTGTATTAGAAGCTCCGTTTTTTTCGTTAGCATTGCGGTTAGCATATCTGTACAAAAAAGCCGGTTTCATGACAACTTCCGGTTTGGCGCAGAACAACTTCCGGTTCGGCGCAGACGGCAAGGCAAGTTTATTTATATAGCACATTTCAAAGTGCTTCACATAAAACCATTAAAAGCATCAGAACATAAGGCAAAAGAAAAGGAGATTTAAAAACAATTAAACAGAAGAAGGACTAACTGCAGGTAACCGTAAAGAAGTGTTTAGAATCTGAATTTTCAGAGATTCATTGTCTAAGAGCTGTGAGCTCATATCCTGACCTTAGTTTTAATTAAGCATTATAACTTTAGTCGTTGACTTTGGTTTTAGTTCAGCATTTTAACAAAGATTAATGGTTTCAGTTGTGTTTCTTCAATTCTTGAACTTAATTGTGACTCAGTATTGTGCAGACCAGAGTGTAAGTGCAGTTCAACAGTTTGACTTACATTGGTATTTCTGATTGAATATCTTTGAACACAGTTATTGATTTTTAAAGTTGAATTTAATATTTAATTGATTAATTATTCATTGTTTTTTAATTTCATTTTACTTCCAATTTTAAACCTTTCGAATTCTGATTTGGAACTGGATTGTGATTGTGATTCTGATTTAGATGTTGAGTTTGATTTCGGAATTCCAGCTTCAATTTTGGATTCGAGATTCCTTCACATATCCAGTATTGACTAATTTTGGTACATTTACTATTTTACATAGTTCCTAAGAATCAATTTTGACACGGACGGCGCAACATATTTGAGAGATCGTTGACCTCTCTTACACTACAGACGTATGCTAACATTTACTGCTGAACTTTTGGCAGTTCTGTGTTTGTTTTAGTCAAGGTGCGTGGCTGAGTGGGTCCAGATCTGGGAAGTGGAGCAGTGGATCCCAGTTTTGGAGTCAACGGCCACACGCCATACAGCACAGAGGGTGAGTTGACTTTGATTCATGTGATGACAAGCATGCACATTTAATACACACATTTGAATACTCCTAGGCTGCATAATGTTTACATTAAAGAAGCAGAGTAAGGAAGTAGGAGCACTGGTAAGAAGACTAAAATGTGAAGTAACAGAAGTAGAACGCATTAGAAAAGATTTGCAACAGCAGATAGAGGAAAGACGAGCAGAAAGTAAAGAAGACGAGGATATAAAGAGAATGCAGCGGCGACTGCTGAAACTGCAAGTAGCAGAGGTCGACAGAGAATTAAATAGAAAAGTTCAGGCCAAGAAACAGATGATAGCAGCAGAAGCCCAGCAGCAACAAAATCCAGCAGTACCAGCCCCCACGGTGGTGTACAATCAGCCCCCACCACGATGCAGAAGTGGTGCATCCAACAGAGGGAGAGGTAACGATAAAGGGGGGCGTGGGGGTCTTGTAAGTAAAGGAGTGTGCTACGTATGTGGGAGAGAAGGTCATTGGGTGAGGGATTGCCCTCATAAAAGAGCAGGCGGATATGGCCAACCAGGAAACAGAGAAAACCCTGACAGGTTTGGTGAGTGCTACGTATGTGGGAGATGGGGCCATTGGGCCCGAGACTGCCCAAGGCAAATGGGAAGAGGAAGACAGATCAGTGCAGCACCACAACATGCTCCGTTCCCACCACAACATCAGCAGTACCTACGACCAGGTCCAGCTGGACCTCCTCCCACGAGACATCAACAGATGCCCATGCTGTCACCAGGACCATGGGGGGGTTCAGTGTATAGCCAGCCATGTGATCCCTTACAGCAGAGATATCGAGGTGAAGGGGAGATATGGTAAGGTGTCAAACATTTTTTGTAGATCCACATTTAGAATAGTTTTCAGTAAAGGTGCGACTCACAATTTTTGAGATTTAATAACGTCATGATAAACCACAACTAGACTTGCTAACTCTAGAAATTGAGAAATATACGGGAGCTCTAACTAACATGAGCCGAGTGTTGTTTTCTCAGGTGACAAACGCAGAAGCAGCAGCTGACGAAAGGAAGCAGGCTGATGTGTCACCAGGCAGTCTGGTGTGGATAAGAGTCCATGAGCGCAGGTGGAGTGAACCAAGGTGGACCGGTCCATGGGAGGTAGTATTGGCAACCTCACTCACTGTGCAGCAGCGAAGGTAACGAGTGTGACACTCGCAGAGACAGGAGTGAACATCAGACAGGAAAATTTGAAGTTAAAGACACCTCAAAAGAGGGGTTAGACAGTACTGAAGATGACGTTTCCCCCACAGTTTAAGCGAGGGCGTCCATTAGGAGACTCTAGGGTCAGTGGGTTATGGAAGTCTGTAATTATTTTATTCCTGAGTTCAGTAGCTTCCCTCTTAGTATGTGGAATTAACCACAGACAGGAACCAGATCACATGCATGACTACATCAGGATTCGACATTTAGCCTCAGTAGCTAATCAAACCGATCTTAGACCACGTAGAGAGGCTTCTCCGACGACACTCACCTATGAAAATGTAACTCTCACTCTTACGTTCAAAGAAGGTACAACATCAACGGTCCAGGTCGACTTCTGTGAAGTCGTTTCCGGTCCCAGGTATGAACACATCTACGGGTGGATGTCCAAAACCTTGTGCATCATAACTGACGAGTGTGGGCCCGCCACAAATAAGTATGGTAAGCTGTTATCGTATCATAACTGTGATTGTGAAGATTGGGGATGGGCAACGATGAATACAGGTGGCGAGGGTTTAGGAAAAGACCCCAACCCAGGTCTTAAAGACCGACTAAAGATGTTAAATGCCCCAGCTTCTTATCACATGTGTAGAAAAGGGGTGGGTAGATGTAATCCTTTAAGACTTACCTTAACAGACCCAAAATTGACTGACGGAGGACTTTACGTAGTACAGGGAAAGGCTACTGATAGTCCTGCCCCACAAGGGCTCATTAGGATTATTGTTAAGCCTGTAAAAGACCAGGTTCGACATACGACTGACGCAGAGAATGAGGTAAGGGGTGGAAACCGGAATGGCAGATGGGAATTTATGGTGGGTACAATATACGGCTTCAAGCCAGTAGTACAGATTGTATTGTGTGTTTAGGATCTAGACCCCTAGCAACACCAGTTCCTTCAAGATTCAGACTCCTAAGTCCTGAATTAGTTGTATTTTAACTCTGTTTACTGATGACACTTTGCCCCTCCATCACACTTGTCAGGGGCTGCACTGGGATTACCCACCTGTAGAATATAATACCCCACCTCTGTTCAAGGTTTCAGAGGGTCCATTTGATTGTATAGCCTCAGATACAGCTATGGGGCCCAATGTAGGCAGTATTATTGAAGCAAATTGTAGCAACAGTCACAATGCTAGCGACTATCTATATAACAGTGTGTTAAGACAGACAGCACCCAGAGCTGATTTATGGTGGTGGTGTGGAGGAGGAACCATATATCCAATCCTGCCTAAAGATTGGACAGGCAGATGTGCATTGGTGCAACTTATATTACCATTCTATATCTTGCCTGTCAATGATGTAACATATAAAGAACTCATCTCTCCACACCCACATGCTAACAGAAGATCCAAAAGAGATGCTGGTAGGCCGAAGGGAGCCTTCGATGACCAAGTATACATAGATGGCATAGGAGTGCCAAGGGGGGTGCCGGATGAATTCAAAGCCAGAAATCAGATAGCTGCCGGTTTTGAATCTGCATTTTTCTGGTGGGTAACGATTAATAAAAATGTCGATTGGATCAACTACATTTACTATAACCAACAGCGTTTTGTAAACTTCACCAGAGATGCCATATCAGGACTGCATGCACAGCTGGCGAAGACTAGTTTAATGACCTTGCAGAACAGAATGGCATTAGATATGATATTAGCAGAGAAAGGTGGCGTTTGTCAGATGTTTGGGACTGCTTGCTGTACTTTCATTCCAAATAACACAGCTCCTGATGGATCGGTGACCAGGGCTCTGGAGGGACTGACAGCACTCAGCCAAGAGCTAGCGGAGAACTCTGGTGCCGCTGATCCATTCACCGACTGGTTGGAGAGTATGTTTGGCAAGTGGAAACATAGCATCCGTGGACTTCTACAGGGGTTTATTGCTTCAACGATGAGCCAGACACCAGTCCAGGGCAACCAATTATGTGTCGAGGATGAGGGAGAATTGGAGCTTCTGATGGCCACAGTCTAGATGAGGCCACCAGCGGTGCCATAGCGGAACTTCACAAGCGGTTCCTGACCATCCTCTCGGAGATCCTGAAGGACCTGATAAAGGCCCAGATGGACTTCTAACACATCCGGTGAGATATTGGAAATTAGGGAAATAGACTGATTGTTCTGGATGAGTAATTTGAGATTTTATTTTTGTTTAATGGGTTATAATGGGATTTTAGGGTGTAGAGATTAAGAAATGTAATTTTGACAGGTGTAAAAGAACAGTCAAGGCTTCTCAGTATGTGTTCTCTAGCCTACAGGCTGTATCCTGATCCTGCCAGCCCCAAGACATGGAAGGCAGTGATTTTCAACGCAGTCGATCTTTTCCTTTGTTACGGATTCTATCTTTCCCTTTTTAAATTTTCCTTTTTGTCTTCCTTTTACGGACTCAATTTTTCCCTTTTTTACGGATTAAATTTTCCTTTTTCGTCTTCCTTCTACGGACTCAATTTTGAAACGAACTGAACAGAAATACTTGAAATGATATCTGTGTGCATGAATTGTTTGCCTCTGTTTAGATAGATAGGAAGCCTCTCCCTGGATTGAGTAGGGGGGAGGTCTCCAGGGACATTTGAAAAACTAACTACATTCGAGTAGCTAACTCACAGTGAACTGTGAGTTAGGGGGGAATTGTAAGAAATTTGAGTAAAAAACTGTAGTTAGTAGATATAATAAAAGTGTTTAATAATTCATAATTAATAATTCATAGTTAGTCATAATCATAAGGGTTTTGAGAATGCATAATTAAGATAAACATAAGCATGAAACTTCTGCCAAGTGCAGAAGTATAACTTTTATTTTGAAGGATTATTATAGAAGGGTTTAAAACGTAACTGACAGTCATTGAATGTGATGATGAACTCAGAGCCAGACAGTAGAATACACTCCTGGAAGTTAGCCAATAGGAATCGGGATAAACGGAGGAGGAGGTGTTTCGAACAAATGTGGGAGGTTTATTTTGAAGACTTTTTCCTCGCTCTCTCTCTCACCTGGATGCTCCCGGACGACAGATGTGTTTTCACCGGAGGAGCCGAGCGAGGTTTTTTGCAAATGGGGTTTTATTGTTTTAATATGTCATAGGAGTGTACACTCCAATGTATAACTGTAAATGTACTTACATCAGTGGAATTAAATTCCTTATAATTGTGAATCAGTTTCGGTAATGTTTTTAGCGCCGTGTGTCTGAAAAGCTATCATTCCACGTGGGCTAGCCGGCTACATTTTCATTGTGAGGAGATTTTAGCCTCAACATCCTCCTTGTTTGTCCGGCGCACATGCTTGTGTCCGCTGTAGGATGATGGGGTAAGATACTGGCACCAAACTCCTGTCGTGTAAACCAGCAGCATATCTGACCTGTAGCATTGGATTCAGAATAGATTTTGACCGCTACCACTTTTCATAATTTGGCTCAGGATGTTTGGTGCCACCATGATGATTTTAGGATTATCAAATCCTCCTTGAATATCAAATTGTTAGCATTGATTATTTACTGAGAGTAAAGTACAGTACAACTTAGAGCTTTGCGGACAATGTCTTTATGCTACCGTTCACTCACAGGTTTGTTTGGATCATATGTATTGTCTGGCACTGGCCTCTGGCCACTGCCGTTGTTGTGGCATATGAATCACGAGATTCGATCGCTGTTTTTACCGATGCTGACAGTGAGAGTTTGAACTGTTGGGGAGAGACAGTTCTTACATTCTGCAAGGTGGCTAGGCAATCCACATGCTGCTGTCAGTGTCAATAGTGGGCGTGAGTCTTCTTCCTCGTCATATGCCAGTCTGCGTGAGGGTACTCCCGGTGGCCAATGTAGCATGATGGGGTAATATACCCTCACCAAACTCCTGTCCTGTGAACCAGAAGCATATCTGACCTGTAACTTTGGATTCAGAATAGATTTTGTCCGTCAGCACTTTTCATAATTGAGCTTAGTATGTTTGGTGCCACCATGATGATTTAAGGATTATCAAATCCTCCTTGAATATCAAATTGTTAGCATTGATTATTTACTGAGAGTAAAGTACAGTACAACTTAGAGAGCTTTGCTTATAGGAGGGATATTTTGAAATATAGTATTTATAATCATACAGTTGTAAATGAATTAACTAACTATATAAAATGTTGGGATTTACTCTAACCTCCTACATTAGGACAGTCTTGTTATGCTCTCATTCACTCACTCATCTCTCTGGCTCTCGCTCTCTGGCTCCTCTATCAGCTGACAGTGGGCGATTTCGCCACGGCCTCCCTCAGCCAATCATATATTTCCTGTCAAACTTTAAAGACCTGTTCTCTTCTGTGCAGTCAGCTGTCATTTCAGTAGAACCCGATGTGACCCTCCTCCCCATTCATCATCACATCCGGTGTTCAAGGTTTCTTCCACTGAGGGCAGTCCCACTCCACATGCCGTCATCGAGATCTTCAGCCTGCCCCTGCTGTCTTCAACAACTCCACCAGTGTCGACTCGCCAACATTTAAACTTTACTTTGCACATTTTAATAAATGTATTTGTTCACTGTAAATGAAGTTTCTCCTGATTTAACAACCTGTGTCTCCCTGTATAAGTCTGTCAATTATCTCCCGGTGGCTTCAGTTCTATTTATTATGTTTTTTGTGATGTATGTTATGTTATTTCAAACTAATTTGCAATCATAAGAAGCGTGGTCTTTGTTGGTGAAATGTTTCTTATATACAAAGAACTTTTACTTCTCGTAAAAAAAACTCCAAATATATATATATATAGTAGAGTAAAATGTTTTAGGTGTGTTTTCTAGAAACTACAGGTCTGATGAGGAAAGTGGGAACAGGTGTGTAGGTGGGAGGGGATGTCATGTGACCAGGACTGGCAGGTCTGGGGAGTGAGCAGGGGCTGGAGAGAAGGACAGAGAGACAGGACGGGCAAAACCACCAACCCACTACAAAGTCTCTGCCCTCCCTCGAACTTCTCACACAGTTTAAGACCCTAGGTAACATAAAGACGAGTTAATGTCACTGTCTCACTATAACCATGTTTTTACTGAGATGTCTTCAGAAGGTACGAACGGAATTTTACTTAGCAACACCACGATGTAAACATACCCCAAAATCATGTCAGACAATCTTAACAAAATATGAAACTGACGAAAGGTAGGTCAATTATCGCTCCTAACTGTGCTTTAATGCAGAATGGGCCACTTAGAATTGTTTTTGATCGTTGACATCTGGGATTTTTCTGAATGAAACTATAGGCTCACTGACCTTTATTCTAATGATGCAAATGTTATGGAGCACAGAATCCAGCATGCTCCTCTAACATTTAGTAGTAGGTTAATACTTTGAAGTTAAGCACAAAATACCTCAGGATTGTACCTCATTACTTCTTGAAGGATGCACAGATTTCTGTTTGCATAAACTTACAACTGACACAATCAAGAGGATTGGAAGACAGTTAGAAAAAAAACAGATTTATTGTAATAGGACAGTATAATATGAAAGCAAAATGTACAGCAGTTACGTACTGATACTTTTATCATTTGAACTTCAAAAAAGTTATTCATCTAAGATTGAATTTCAGATTTAATTCACCTAATAATCCACATTACATGATTATTTTCACTTCACTTCAGCAATCACATACACGACAAAGGACTAAGCACAATACTGTTTCATCTAACTAAAATACAGAGAAAGCATTTCCACCTATTCCTGAGATCTGGGTGATCTGTATCTTCAGAGACCATTGTGAAAATCACGATGGAGAATGAAGCCGAATGTACCAATGTAGCAGCATGGTGATTAAGTAAACATGCATGCAGTGAAAGTACAGATCTTCCCTTGAGACCATATCTGTATCTTTATGTGGATGTCTTGAAAGACAGTGTGAAACTCCAGACCAACATACAGACAGGAAACAGGAATCTTTGACATGTGTCATATTTTGTAAATCCGGGGTGGAGCTTCTTAAACGAATGGACTGACATCCTCTTGACAGGGCCCTGAGGTCAGCACAACATTGTCCAGTCCAATCTCTCCTCCAACATCTTTCCCATGCTGAGCTTCAAAGACAACCTGAAAGACATTCAAAGGTACCATAGCATCTTCAGTTTGTAGATTCGAGAAGTGATTCAACAATATTGGGCTTGTCTTTCAAACATAGGCCACCGTGAACCACAAAAGAGTGCTTTGGCTGGTTTTATTATTGTTAGCTGTTACAGCGCTATCGTTCAACGATCGTCGATTGAAAATACGTGTTATGAAACTATAACATTACTCACAGATTCTGGCGCTTCCTCTTTCCAGGCCACAGTGAGGAGCTCTGTCTGCCAGCCCTGGTCTCTGCTTTGGCTCTGCTCCCATACGGGGTAAGCATTATTATTATCCAGCAGCACCCTGAGAGTTCCCACATTGTGACCCACCACACGGTAGTCAAAGGTGAGGCAGAAGCTGCCCTGCTGGGCCCGGTCACTGAGAAGCAACTTCAGTTTGGCTATATCCTCCGGCTCCCCGAGGAGCCCACTCATGGATATGTAGTACTCAGCACCTGAGAGAGTGTGTCTCATAAGTGAATGCATCTACATTGTAAAATTATCTTAAATAACCTGTAATACACATATCATTTTGTTACCGTTATGGTAGGCTACGCTCCAGTCCATGTCATCAGCCTTGTCTTGGATCCACTCACATGCTCCCTGATCAAAGTTGCAATCCAGCATAAACTCTAGGGGGTAAAACCAAAGGAGCACATTAGGAAAATGTCTTATAAATGGTCATGAAATAACAATGGAACATAAACAGATATTTGATTACTTGATTACTTGATTACATGAGTGACTTGCTGTCACTCATGTCTTGAGATACACACAATATTATTCACAGAGTTGCACATTCTATAGTTTGATAAATTAATTTCAAACAGCGTGTCTATTTGTCTTCCCATATTCTCCGTCGGTGACACATCTTTTACGTCTTTGTATTTTTCATGCTCAACCAGCAGAGAGCGACATTTAACCATAGACTTTGTGCATTTAACCAACGTCACTTTAAAGTCCCCATTTCTGATTTTGCTTTGTTCATTTAGCTGCTATCTGCCAGCATCTCAGCTGCACTCAAATCCACTAGAGCCCATCGAAAAAACACTATATGTAGTAGACCAGGGGTGCCCACACCTTTTCGGCTTGAGAGCTACTTTTAAAATGACCAAGTCAAAATGATCTACCTACATTAAAAATGCTGAATATCTATATATATATATATATATATATATATTTTTTTTTTTTGGTCATTAACTTACTCTGATGACTTGTGACCCGTGTGTTAGAAAATCAAGTGGCAAATCGCGATCGACATATTGGGCACCCCTGGTTTAAGTGGTTTGTCAACTTTTATCATTTCATAAAGAGGTCATTCTTTACCTTCAGGTTATTTTATAAGTAGTAAATCTATTGTCTCTGCTGTCGGAATGTGGAGGTCCAGTTTGGTGGATAACTCACTCTGTCTGTGTACCTTATCAATTACTTTTTACAATCACTTCAGTAGTTTACTCATTTAATATTATCACCATCCAGATGAAGAAAGTTGCTATACAATAGAGCGAGGAGTCACTTGGTAGCAGTAGTCAGTCCCCTTAGCTCCCCAACCTCCTGCACCCAAACATCTGCTGCCATCAACCCCGGCTCCTGTGCCTCCGTCTCCAGCCACAGCAGCCTGGCATCAGGGTCTTCATCAGAGAACTGGAGCAGAGACCCTGAGCTCCGCAACACCGACAAACACTGCTTCAGCACCTGATTGGCCTTCCATTTCCCTTCCTTAGACCTCAACAAGGCATCTGTGGTGCCCTTATCAACTATAAGGTCCACACTGCTACAACCGTAGTGCTCGTGGAGCTGTGTGCAGTCCAGCTCTACGAACTCAAGCCGAGAGGAAAGATTGTGAGCTTGAATGGCTTTGGTTTGGACGTGTTCATGCATTAGTCGCACAGCTATGGGGGAAATGTCTGCACAAGTGACCCGGACCGGGAGAGGAGAGCGTCTGTAAATACAGGGCCCGAAAGCAGAAGTGCCACAGCCCATAGCCAGGACTTGGAGCAAACCGTCTGGGTGGGGCTTGGTCTGCAATAGGGGCATAATGAAGTCCCGGACAGCATCGAAGCCAAAGAACCACTCAAAGTGTTTGAAGGTGTTTGTGCTGCTGCTGCTCTCAGTGTAGAAGCGGTCCCAAGTTGCTTTCTTATCCATGTTTTCAATCAGTTCAGCTAGGCAGAAACACAGATGGGATTATGTCACGAGTTAGTGAGTGAACATTAGCAGTAAAACACATACAACTTGCCTTAATGCCTCCATCCTTCTGTCATATTTGGAGGGACTTTATGCTGAAGTAAATTTAAAATCCATCAATTTAATGTGTCAAATGTCTTTTCTTTTAATATATGATTTAAGACCTTTTCTTGGGTCCTTAAAAGCCACTAAGCTCGGCATGAAGACGATCTACCAAGCTGACAAACTCAAATGACTCACATTGCTCATTAAAATAAAAAAGCAACATACACTCAACAGTCCTGCATTGAATCCTCCCTTTGTGTACTTTATAATGCTCAGTTCATCTTTAAACTGTTAAATAGATGTGTTGATGTATCCAGGCTGTGTTATATTAGACTGCATTAGCTTGGTGTTGCCAACAAGTTTGCAACTGAGTGTGACGTTATTGCACAACAAAGTGCTACTTTATGGTCAGCTTCTGTAGCTAACATATCGGTGACAATTAGGTAAGACATCAGTGCACACACCTGCAACTCACTTTAACTTTTCTTTCTTACTTATTTGGAGGTTCACGCTATTCCCCCCCAGACCACTCGCTGTGTGCAAACACCCTGCCTGAGTCTCGGTGCAGTGACAATACAATCAAAGGTGTTATGATGTGGTGCGTTCATGGACCCAAATGCAGACTCAGGACAGCAGAGTTATTTTTCAAAAAACAATTTTATTTATTTCTCACAGGCAGAGGAAAAGACAGGAAATACATAGTCAAAAAGGAGGCGTCTCTATGCGCTCCGCATGGGTCCAAGCCGGAAAGTGGCAAAATCCTCTGAGCGGCTGACGAAGCCGACAGGTAAACAGTCACGTCAAACACAGAGGCGCGTCCTCGCGCTCCGCTCTGATCCTAGCCGGAAAGTGGCTGGCAGGCAGGCTGGAACGTCTGTGTGATACCCGAGGCTCGACACAGGAACGCCAAGACTACACAGTTGATCTCCGAGGAACTAACTGGAAGGCTTCTTCGTGCAGGTGAAAACCCGAGGCTCGACACTGGACGGTAGGTAAGTTGAACAGGTAAGGTAACCCTCCGCTCTGATCCTAGCCGGAAAGTGGCTGGCAGGCAGGCTGGAACGTCTGTGTGATACCCGAGGCTCGACACAGGACGTCAGCTAAATTAAACACAAAAACAGATTGTTAGAGCTAGAAGAGCTAGAAGAGGAGCGAGAATAAATAGGAGTGGAGAAGACACAAGAGGAGGGAGGAGATGGGTCACAGCGAGTGGAGGAGCCAGTCCTGACGTGAAGCGTTGTCGCGCCTGAAGGTTTAAAAAAATAAATACAACCATCAGACCACTGCTCCCCATCGTGGAAACAAACCAAGGACTGTTACATCATATAGACTTCTCTGCAGGCAGTTCTGTTAGTCATTCGGTATGTGAGTCTCAATGGGAGATGATGAAAGAAACGTATCAAAGTGTTAAAATAACTGTGTGACATTCAGGTTCTTTGTTCTTACCGTGCTCCTGGTTGGAGGGACTGTGTCCGTGCTGCCAGGGTTGTAGTCTGGTGGGGGACTAGGTGAGGAGCTAGAAGAGGAGCTAGAAGAAGAGAGAGAAGAAATATGAGTGGAGAAGACACAAGAGGAGGGAGGAGATGGGTCACAGCGAGTGGAGGAGCCAGTCCTGCGTTGTAAGGCTGGGATTCTACGGAGGATGATCTGTGGGGCGTCGGGGCGGTTGGGGTCCGGGATGAGGAAAGACCTCCACGTGAAGCGTCGTCGCGCCTGAAGGTTTAAAAAAATAAATACAACCATCAGAACACTGCTCCACATCGTAGAAACAAACCAAGGACTGTTACATCATATAGACTTCTCTGCAGGCAGTTCTGTTAGTCATTCGGTATGTGAGTCTCAATGGGAGATGATGAAAGAAACGTATCAAAGTGTTAAAATAACTGTGTGACATTCAGGTTCTTTGTTCTTACCGTGCTCCTGGTTGGAGGGACTGTGTCCGTGCTGCCAGGGTTGTAGTCTGGTGGGGGACTAGGTGAGGAGCTAGAAGAGGAGCTAGAAGAAGAGAGAGAAGAAATAGGAGTGAAGACACAATAGGAGGGAGGAGATGGGTCACAGCGAGTGGAGGAGCCAGTCCTGCGTTGTGAGGCTGGGATTCTACGGAGGATGATCCGTGGGGCGTCGGGGCGGTTGGGGTCCGGGATGAGGAAAGTCCTCCACGTGAAGCGTCGTCCCGCCTGAAGGTTTAAAAAAATAAATACAACCATCAGACCACTGCTCCACATCGTGGAAACAAACCAAGGACTGTTACATCATATAGACTTCTCTGCAGGCAGTTCTGTTAGTCATTCGGTATGTGAGTCTCAATGGGAGATGATGAAAGAAACTTATCAAAGTGTTAAAATAACTGTGTGACATTCAGGTTCTTTGTTCTTACCGTGCTCCTGGTTGGAGGGACTGTGTCCGTGCTGCCAGGGTTGTAGTCTGGTGGGGGACTAGGTGAGGAGCTAGAAGAGGAGCTAGAAGAAGAGAGAGAAGAAATAGGAGTGGAGAAGACACAAGAGGAGGGAGGAGATGGGTCACAGCGAGTGGAGGAGGAACGTAGGGGGACGTAGGGGAACTGTCGTGCCATCTGAGGGTAAAAACACACACAACCCTCAGACCACTGATCCATATCATAGTCATTTCTCATATCACATTGAAAGGATCAGTAGCACAAAGCAGTGTGACTAGATAGAAAGTAAATGTCATACAATAAATGATACGCTCGCAAAAGTATTAGCAGAAACAAACCCAGTACAGTGCAACATGTTTGCATTTGTTTCAGTATTGTTACTGCAGGAGGCCTTCCATATGTCTACATTGACTAAAAGTCAGAAACATATCAGCACTTTTTCGATAGAAAATATCTTTTAGTGGTTCTTTCACTCTGCTGTTCATTGTGTTAATATGTATGAAAAATATCACAAGTATGTAAGAAATGTGTGAATTGTGAGTTAATATGGATTAAATATATTATCATGCGTGCATCACTTGTGATCCGTATCACCGAGAAGTTATATAAATATAAAGAAACAATATTTCTATTAGCATTTCTCAGTTTAAGCTAACGCTGGACGGTCGGGTCTATAAAGCTAACGTTAGCTAACCAAGAAAGCAGCTTTTGTTCAGATAAACTTGTTTAAACTTGGTCTCAACAGTCAAAAGTCAGTCCTAGTGGATTAATATACACTGATAACTGAAAATATTATCAATATTAGGATAAACATCGGTTCAGATAGATACATAAATAAATACATAAAAAACAGTGGTGGAAAAAGTATATAAATATCGCTTTTTTTCCTGCAAAAGTTGATCAGAATCAGACTTACCTTTATCAGTAACGTTAAGTCACGGATGCAGAAAAATCCTGGTTTGAAGGTGTTTCTTGGGAGGTTTCTTCGAGTGAAAGTAGATTTCGGCTTTTTCGAGTGAAAGTAGATTTCGGCTTTTTCTGACGGACCAACGGTTGGAACAGACTGAATTTAGAAAAAATGCACAATTTGGTAAACATGGTAACGATGGAACGTTCGACTGAGAACAGCTCGTTCTTACCTCAGAGTCTCCATCAGGTCCTCAACAGTCCTCCGCTGCACAAACAGACATTAAATACAACTTTAAGAGGAATATATCCACATGAGCTCAAATAATACAACTAACATGACATTGTGACTCAGTCTCCTGTCGCGTTTGAGAGTCACGTGACCTGCCCAGGGGTTAACCACACATTAAGTCTCCATTCAGGCCTATTTAAAAAACACGGTCTCATATAATGTCCAATAATATAGAGATGCATGTTTGCATGGAGGTTTGAGGGTGTCAGGTTGGACCCTGTCCTTGGTCCTATGTGGTCCTCCAGTGTCCACAGATTGACAGCACGTGGACCTGCTGTTTCACGTCTCCTACATTGTTGTGACAGGAAGCCAGAGTTTCAGAATAAGTGACACAAACATCAATTTGAAATAAAATGAAAACATATTTTCTGAGGTTTGTTTACTGGTCCACATCCTGTCTGTCTTTGGGCCATCGTTGGACAAATGTCTCTCCAGAGACATTACATTTACACACCCGTGCATCACACCTGTATTACTCTCTTTGATCCATTTTCTTTTGTTAAAGTAGAAACTTGATGTAA
This sequence comes from Melanostigma gelatinosum, assembly GCF_949748355.1. Classification (NCBI taxonomy): domain Eukaryota; kingdom Metazoa; phylum Chordata; class Actinopteri; order Perciformes; family Zoarcidae; genus Melanostigma; species Melanostigma gelatinosum. The sequence goes on along the minus strand of NC_136643.1, from coordinate 13,650,365 downwards.
CTTTACTAATTGATATTGTGCATAGTGGCATGTATGCACATGTTAAATGAGTTGTTTAACAAGTACTTGTGGGAAGAAGCAAAGTTAGTAATGTGCACGAATGAGTTCTTTGGTCCGAAATATTCTGCTAGGATGAACACTGTACACACTTTGGTTAGATTTTAGTCTACATGATTTAAAACACTGACCAAGGACTTGCTGTCATATAATGTATGTAAATGTAGATAATGGTTGGCTGCTATGTAATAGAATTTGTCACCAAGGAATCAAACCCGAAAAACAAATGCTATTTGTACACTTGAAGCACTATTGAGATTACTTACACTTCTTTACATAATTGTTATTGTGGAAAGCATTTTGTACACAGTCTCATCTATATAGTAGTTACAGACATAGATAAAGACAAATATGATGCATATGTTCATTAATACCACTATATTTGCTGTCATCATTACTGTCTGTTTTGCTAACATGAGTAAAATATAATACAGAGATGTGTTTTATCACATCAGAGCTACAATGATCTCAATAAGTTAATGGAACAAATTGTTTTCCTGTGATGCCAATACACACATTTGTGCACTTCTAGCACTCAACCAAATTAGTTGTCAAATACTGTGTTATGCATTTGTTGGCATGTGTGTATTTGTGTGAACTTTGTAGTTTGTGGTTAGATTTTCCTTGAAAGATGTTTTGCATTCTTTACTTCACAGCTATATTCATATATATATATATGTATATATATATATATATATATATATATATATATATATATATATATATATATATATATATATTTATTGTTTTCTTCTTTCTACCGTCTTTGCTTCAATTAACTGCTGCACACTCAATCTGCCCTCCCTCTGGAATAACAGTATTCACAGTTTCCTGGCATGAACAGGACATCACAGAACATTGTTATCCTCCTTGTTTGTCCGGCGCACATGCTTGTGTCCGCTGTAGGATGATGGGGTAAGATACTGGCACCAAACTCCTGTCGTGTAAACCAGCAGCATATCTGACCTGTAGCATTGGATTCAGAATAGATTTTGACTGCTACCACTTTTCATAATTTGACTCAGGATGTTTGGTGCCACCATGATGATTTTAGGATTATCAAATCCCTCCTTGAATATCAAATTGTTAGCATTGATTATTTACTGAGAGTAAAGTACAGTACAACTTAGAGCTTTGCGGACAATGTCTTTATGCTACCGTTCACTCACAGGTTTGTTTGGATCATATGTATTGTCTGGCACTGGCCTCTGGCCACTGCCGTTGTTGTGGCATATGAATCACGAGATTCGATCGCTGTTTTTACCGATGCTGACAGTGAGAGTTTGAACTGTTGGGGAGAGACAGTTCTTACATTCTGCAAGGTGGCTAGGCAATCCACATGCTGCTGTCAGTGTCAATAGTGGGCGTGAGTCTTCTTCCTCGTCATATGCCAGTCTGCGTGAGGGTACTCCCGGTGGCCAATGTAGCATGATGGGGTAATATACCCTCACCAAACTCCTGTCCTGTGAACCAGAAGCATATCTGACCTGTAACTTTGGATTCAGAATAGATTTTGTCCGTCAGCACTTTTCATAATTGAGCTTAGTATGTTTGGTGCCACCATGATGATTTAAGGATTATCAAATCCTCCTTGAATATCAAATTGTTAGCATTGATTATTTACTGAGAGTAAAGTACAGTACAACTTAGAGCTCTGCTTATAGGGGGGATATTTTGAAATATAGTATTTATAATCATGCAGTTGTAAATTAATTAACTAACTGTATAAAATGTTGGGATTTACTCTAACCTCCTACATTAGGACAGTCTTGCTATGCTCTCATTCACTCACTCATCTCTCTGGCTCTCGCTCTCTGGCTCCTCTATCAGCTGACAGTGGGCGATTTCGCCACGGCCTCCCTCAGCCAATCATATATTTCCTGTCAAACTTTAAAGACCTGTTCTCTTCTGTGCAGTCAGCTGTCATTTCAGTAGAACCCGATGTGACCCTCCTCCCCATTCATCATCACATCCGGTGTTCAAGGTTTCTTCCACTGAGGGCAGTCCCACTCCACATGCCGTCATCGAGATCTTCAGCCTGCCCCTGCTGTCTTCAACAACTCCACCAGTGTCGACTCGCCAACATTTAAACTTTACTTTGCACATTTTAATAAATGTATTTGTTCACTGTAAATGAAGTTTCTCCTGATTTAACAACCTGTGTCTCCCTGTATAAGTGTGTCAATTATCTCCCGGTGGCTTCAGTTCTATTTATTATGTTTTTTGTGATGTTATGTTATTTCAAACTAATTTGCAATCATAAGAAGCGTGGTCTTTGTTGGTGAAATGTTTCTTATATACAAAGATACAAATATATAGAAGAGTAAAATGTTTTAGGTGTGTTTTCTAGAAACTACAGGTCTGATGAGCAAAGTGGGAACAGGTGTGTAGGTGGGAGGGGATGTCATGTGACCGGGAGTGAGCAGGGGCTGGAGAGAAGGACAGAGAGACAGGACGGGCAAAACCACCAACCCACTAGAAAGTCTCTGCCCTCCCTCGAACTTCTCAGACAGTTTAAGACCCTAGGTAACATAAAGACGAGTTAATGTCACTGTCTCACTATAACCATGTTTTTACTGAGATGTCTTCAGAAGGTACGAACGGAATTTTACTTAGCAACACCACGATGTAAACATACCCCAAAATCATGTCAGACAATCTTAACAAAATATGAAACTGACGAAAGGTAGGTCAATTATCGCTCCTAACTGTGCTTTAATGCAGAATGGGCCACTTAGAATTGTTTTTGATCGTTGACATCTGGGATTTTTCTGAATGAAACTATAGGCTCACTGACCTTTATTCTAATCATGCAAATGTTATGGAGCACAGAATCCAGCATGCTCCTCTAACATTTAGTAGTAGGTTAATACTTTGAAGTTAAGCACAAAATACCTCAGGATTGTACCTCATTACTTCTTGAAGGATGCACAGATTTCTGTTTGCATAAACTTACAACTGACACAATCAAGAGGATTGGAAGACAGTTAGAAAAAAAACAGATTTATTGTAATAGGACAGTATAATATGAAAGCAAAATGTACAGCAGTTACGTACTGATACTTTTATCATTTGAACTTCAAAAAAGTTATTCATCTAAGATTGAATTTCAGATTTAATTCACCTAATAATCCACATTACATGATTATTTTCACTTCACTTCAGCAATCACATACACGACAAAGGACTAAGCACAATACTGTTTCATCTAACTAAAATACAGAGAAAGCATTTCCACCTATTCCTGAGATCTGGGTGATCTGTATCTTCAGAGACCATTGTGAAAATCACGATGGAGAATGAAGCCGAATGTACCAATGTAGCAGCATGGTGATTAAGTAAACATGCATGCAGTGAAAGTACAGATCTTCCCTTGAGACCATATCTGTATCTTTATGTGGATGTCTTGAAAGACAGTGTGAAACTCCAGACCAACATACAGACAGGAAACAGGAATCTTTGACATGTGTCATATTTTGTAAATCCGGGGTGGAGCTTCTTAAACGAATGGACTGACATCCTCTTGACAGGGCCCTGAGGTCAGCACAACATTGTCCAGTCCAATCTCTCCTCCAACATCTTTCCCATGCTGAGCTTCAAAGACAACCTGAAAGACATTCAAAGGTACCATAGCATCTTCAGTTTGTAGATTCGAGAAGTGATTCAACAATATTGGGCTTGTCTTTCAAACATAGGCCACCGTGAACCACAAAAGAGTGCTTTGGCTGGTTTTATTATTGTTAGCTGTTACAGCGCTATCGTTCAACGATCGTCGATTGAAAATACGTGTTATGAAACTATAACATTACTCACAGATTCTGGCGCTTCCTCTTTCCAGGCCACAGTGAGGAGCTCTGTCTGCCAGCCCTGGTCTCTGCTTTGGCTCTGCTCCCATACGGGGTAAGCATTATTATTATCCAGCAGCACCCTGAGAGTTCCCACATTGTGACCCACCACACGGTAGTCAAAGGTGAGGCAGAAGCTGCCCTGCTGGGTCCGGTCACTGAGAAGCAACTTCAGTTTGGCTGTATCCTCCGGCTCCCCGAGGAGCCCACTCATGGATATGTAGTACTCAGCACCTGAGAGAGTGTGTCTCATAAGTGAATGCATCTACATTGTAAAATTATCTTAAATAACCTGTAATACACATATCATTTTGTTACCGTTATGGTAGGCTACGCTCCAGTCCATGTCATCAGCCTTGTCTTGGATCCACTCACATGCTCCCTGATCAAAGTTGCAATCCAGCATAAACTCTAGGGGGTAAAACCAAAGGAGCACATTAGGAAAATGTCTTATAAATGGTCATGAAATAACAATGGAACATAAACAGATATTTGATTACTTGATTACTTGATTACATGAGTGACTTGCTGTCACTCATGTCTTGAGATACACACAATATTATTCACAGAGTTGCACATTCTATAGTTTGATAAATTAATTTCAAACAGCGTGTCTATTTGTCTTCCCATATTCTCCGTCGGTGACACATCTTTTACGTCTTTGTATTTTTCATGCTCAACCAGCAGAGAGCGACATTTAACCATAGACTTTGTGCATTTAACCAACGTCACTTTAAAGTCCCCATTTCTGATTTTGCTTTGTTCATTTAGCTGCTATCTGCCAGCATCTCAGCTGCACTCAAATCCACTAGAGCCCATCGAAAAAACACTATATGTAGTAGACCAGGGGTGCCCACACCTTTTCGGCTTGAGAGCTACTTTTAAAATGACCAAGTCAAAATGATCTACCTACATTAAAAATGCTGAATATCTATATATATATATATATATATATATATTTTTTTTTTTTGGTCATTAACTTACTCTGATGACTTGTGACCCGTGTGTTAGAAAATCAAGTGGCAAATCGCGATCGACATATTGGGCACCCCTGGTTTAAGTGGTTTGTCAACTTTTATCATTTCATAAAGAGGTCATTCTTTACCTTCAGGTTATTTTATAAGTAGTAAATCTATTGTCTCTGCTGTCGGAATGTGGAGGTCCAGTTTGGTGGATAACTCACTCTGTGTACCTTATCAATTACTTTTTACAATCACTTCAGTAGTTTACTCATTTAATATTATCACCATCCAGATGAAGAAAGTTGCTATACAATAGAGCGAGGAGTCACTTGGTAGCAGTAGTCAGTCCCCTTAGCTCCCCAACCTCCTGCACCCCAACATCTGCTGCCATCAACCCCAGCTCCTGTGCCTCCGTCTCCAGCCACAGCAGCCTGGCATCAGGGTCTTCATCAGAGAACTGGAGCAGAGACCCTGAGCTCCGCAACACCGACAAACACTGCTTCAGCACCTGATTGGCCTTCCATTTCCCTTCCTTAGACCTCAACAAGGCATCTGTGGTGCCCTTATCAACTATAAGGTCCACACTGCTACAACCGTAGTGCTCGTGGAGCTGTGTGCAGTCCAGCTCTACGAACTCAAGCCGAGAGGAAAGATTGTGAGCTTGAATGGCTTTGGTTTGGACGTGTTCATGCATTAGTCGCACAGCTATGGGGGAAATGTCTGCACAAGTGACCCGGACCGGGAGAGGAGAGCGTCTGTAAATACAGGGCCCGAAAGCAGAAGTGCCACAGCCCATGGCCAGGACTTGGAGCAAACCGTCTGGGTGGGGCTTGGTCTGCAATAGGGGCATAATGAAGTCCCGGACAGCATTGAAGCCAAAGAACCACTCAAAGTGTTTGAAGGTGTTTGTGCTGCTGCTGCTCTCAGTGTAGAAGCGGTCCCAAGTTGCTTTCTTATCCATGTTTTCAATCAGTTCAGCTAGGCAGAAACACAGATGGGATTATGTCACGAGTTAGTGAGTGAACATTAGCAGTAAAACACATACAACTTGCCTTAATGCCTCCATCCTTCTGTCATATTTGGAGGGACTTTATGCTGAAGTAAATTTAAAATCCATCAATTTAATGTGTCAAATGTCTTTTCTTTTAATATATGATTTAAGACCTTTTCTTGGGTCCTTAAAAGCCACTAAGCTCGGCATGAAGACGATCTAGCAAGCTGACAAACTCAAATGACTCAGATTGCTCATTAAAATAAAAAAGCAACATACACTCAACAGTCCTGCATTGAATCCTCCCTTTGTGTACTTTATAATGCTCAGTTCATCTTTAAACTGTTAAATAGATGTGTTGATGTATCCAGGCTGTGTTATATTAGACTGCATTAGCTTGGTGTTGCCAACAAGTTTGCAACTGAGTGTGACGTTATTGCACAACAAAGTGCTACTTTATGGTCAGCTTCTGTAGCTAACATATCGGTGACAATTAGGTAAGACATCAGTGCACACACCTGCAACTCACTTTAACTTTTCTTTCTTACTTATTTGGAGGTTCACGCTATTCCCCCCCAGACCACTCGCTGTGTGCAAACACCCTGCCTGAGTCTCGGTGCAGTGACAATACAATCAAAGGTGTTATGATGTGGTGCGTTCATGGACCCAAATGCAGACTCAGGACAGCAGAGTTATTTTTCAAAAAACAATTTTATTTATTTCTCACAGGCAGAGGAAAAGACAGGAAATACATAGTCAAAAAGGAGGCGTCTCTATGCGCTCCGCATGGGTCCAAAAGTGGAAAGTGGCAAAATCCTCTGAGCGGCTGACGAAGCCGACAGGTAAACAGTCACGTCAAACACAGAGGCGCGTCCTCGCGCTCCGCTCTGATCCTAGCCGGAAAGTGGCTGGCAGGCAGGCTGGAACGTCTGTGTGATACCCGAGGCTCGACACAGGAACGCCAAGACTACACAGTTGATCTCCGAGGAACTAACTGGAAGGCTTCTTCGTGCAGGTGAAAACCCGAGGCTCGACACTGGACGGTAGGTAAGTTGAACAGGTAAGGTAACCCTCCGCTCTGATCCTAGCCGGAAAGTGGCTGGCAGGCAGGCTGGAACGTCTGTGTGATACCCGAGGCTCGACACAGGACGTCAGCTAAATTAAACACAAAAACAGATTGTTAGAGCTAGAAGAGCTAGAAGAGGAGCGAGAATAAATAGGAGTGGAGAAGACACAAGAGGAGGGAGGAGATGGGTCACAGCGAGTGGAGGAGCCAGTCCTGACGTGAAGCGTTGTCGCGCCTGAAGGTTTAAAAAAATAAATACAACCATCAGACCACTGCTCCCCATCGTGGAAACAAACCAAGGACTGTTACATCATATAGACTTCTCTGCAGGCAGTTCTGTTAGTCATTCGGTATGTGAGTCTCAATGGGAGATGATGAAAGAAACGTATCAAAGTGTTAAAATAACTGTGTGACATTCAGGTTCTTTGTTCTTACCGTGCTCCTGGTTGGAGGGACTGTGTCCGTGCTGCCAGGGTTGTAGTCTGGTGGGGGACTAGGTGAGGAGCTAGAAGAGGAGCTAGAAGAAGAGAGAGAAGAAATATGAGTGGAGAAGACACAAGAGGAGGGAGGAGATGGGTCACAGCGAGTGGAGGAGCCAGTCCTGCGTTGTAAGGCTGGGATTCTACGGAGGATGATCTGTGGGGCGTCGGGGCGGTTGGGGTCCGGGATGAGGAAAGACCTCCACGTGAAGCGTCGTCGCGCCTGAAGGTTTAAAAAAATAAATACAACCATCAGACCACTGCTCCACATCGTAGAAACAAACCAAGGACTGTTACATCATATAGACTTCTCTGCAGGCAGTTCTGTTAGTCATTCGGTATGTGAGTCTCAATGGGAGATGATGAAAGAAACGTATCAAAGTGTTAAAATAACTGTGTGACATTCAGGTTCTTTGTTCTTACCGTGCTCCTGGTTGGAGGGACTGTGTCCGTGCTGCCAGGGTTGTAGTCTGGTGGGGGACTAGGTGAGGAGCTAGAAGAAGAGAGAGAAGAAGAGAGAGAAGAAATATGAGTGGAGAAGACACAAGAGGAGGGAGGAGATGGGTCACAGCGAGTGGAGGAGCCAGTCCTGCGTTGTGAGGCTGGGATTCTACGGAGGATGATCCGTGGGGCGTCGGGGCGGTTGGGGTCCGGGATGAGGAAAGACCTCCACGTGAAGCGTCGTCGCGCCTGAAGGTTTAAAAAAATAAATACAACCATCAGACCACTGCTCCACATCGTGGAAACAAACCAAGGACTGTTACATCATATAGACTTCTCTGCAGGCAGTTCTGTTAGTCATTCGGTATGTGAGTCTCAATGGGAGATGATGAAAGAAACGTATCAAAGTGTTAAAATAACTGTGTGACATTCAGGTTCTTTGTTCTTACCGTGCTCCTGGTTGGAGGGACTGTGTCCGTGCTGCCAGGGTTGTAGTCTGGTGGGGGACTAGGTGAGGAGCTAGAAGAAGAGAGAGAAGAAGAGAGAGAAGAAATATGAGTGGAGAAGACACAAGAGGAGGGAGGAGATGGGTCACAGCGAGTGGAGGAGCCAGTCCTGCGTTGTGAGGCTGGGATTCTACGGAGGATGATCCGTGGGGCGTCGGGGCGGTTGGGGTCCGGGATGAGGAAAGTCCTCCACGTGAAGCGTCGTCCCGCCTGAAGGTTTAAAAAAATAAATACAACCATCAGACCACTGCTCCACATCGTGGAAACAAACCAAGGACTGTTACATCATATAGACTTCTCTGCAGGCAGTTCTGTTAGTCATTCGGTATGTGAGTCTCAATGGGAGATGATGAAAGAAACGTATCAAAGTGTTAAAATAACTGTGTGACATTCAGGTTCTTTGTTCTTACCGTGCTCCTGGTTGGAGGGACTGTGTCCGTGCTGCCAGGGTTGTAGTCTGGTGGGGGACTAGGTGAGGAGCTAGAAGAAGAGAGAGAAGAAGAGAGAGAAGAAATATGAGTGGAGAAGACACAAGAGGAGGGAGGAGATGGGTCACAGCGAGTGGAGGAGCCAGTCCTGCGTTGTGAGGCTGGGATTCTACGGAGGATGATCCGTGGGGCGTCGGGGCGGTTGGGGTCCGGGATGAGGAAAGACCTCCACGTGAAGCGTCGTCGCGCCTGAAGGTTTAAAAAAATAAATACAACCATCAGACCACTGCTCCACATCGTGGAAACAAACCAAGGACTGTTACATCATATAGACTTCTCTGCAGGCAGTTCTGTTAGTCATTCGGTATGTGAGTCTCAATGGGAGATGATGAAAGAAACGTATCAAAGTGTTAAAATAACTGTGTGACATTCAGGTTCTTTGTTCTTACCGTGCTCCTGGTTGGAGGGACTGTGTCCGTGCTGCCAGGGTTGTAGTCTGGTGGGGGACTAGGTGAGGAGCTAGAAGAGGAGCTAGAAGAAGAGAGAGAAGAAATAGGAGTGAAGACACAATAGGAGGGAGGAGATGGGTCACAGCGAGTGGAGGAGCCAGTCCTGCGTTGTGAGGCTGGGATTCTACGGAGGATGATCCGTGGGGCGTCGGGGCGGTTGGGGTCCGGGATGAGGAAAGTCCTCCACGTGAAGCGTCGTCCCGCCTGAAGGTTTAAAAAAATAAATACAACCATCAGACCACTGCTCCACATCGTGGAAACAAACCAAGGACTGTTACATCATATAGACTTCTCTGCAGGCAGTTCTGTTAGTCATTCGGTATGTGAGTCTCAATGGGAGATGATGAAAGAAACTTATCAAAGTGTTAAAATAACTGTGTGACATTCAGGTTCTTTGTTCTTACCGTGCTCCTGGTTGGAGGGACTGTGTCCGTGCTGCCAGGGTTGTAGTCTGGTGGGGGACTAGGTGAGGAGCTAGAAGAGGAGCTAGAAGAAGAGAGAGAAGAAATAGGAGTGGAGAAGACACAAGAGGAGGGAGGAGATGGGTCACAGCGAGTGGAGGAGGAACGTAGGGGGACGTAGGGGAACTGTCGTGCCATCTGAGGGTAAAAACACACACAACCCTCAGACCACTGATCCATATCATAGTCATTTCTCATATCACATTGAAAGGATCAGTAGCACAAAGCAGTGTGACTAGATAGAAAGTAAATGTCATACAATAAATGATACGCTCGCAAAAGTATTAGCAGAAACAAACCCAGTACAGTGCAACATGTTTGCATTTGTTTCAGTATTGTTACTGCAGGAGGCCTTCCATATGTCTACATTGACTAAAAGTCAGAAACATATCAGCACTTTTTCGATAGAAAATATCTTTTAGTGGTTCTTTCACTCTGCTGTTCATTGTGTTAATATGTATGAAAAATATCACAAGTATGTAAGAAATGTGTGAATTGTGAGTTAATATGGATTAAATATATTATCATGCGTGCATCACTTGTGATCCGTATCACCGAGAAGTTATATAAATATAAAGAAACAATATTTCTATTAGCATTTCTCAGTTTAAGCTAACGCTGGACGGTCGGGTCTATAAAGCTAACGTTAGCTAACCAAGAAAGCAGCTTTTGTTCAGATAAACTTGTTTAAACTTGGTCTCAACAGTCAAAAGTCAGTCCTAGTGGATTAATATACACTGATAACTGAAAATATTATCAATATTAGGATAAACATCGGTTCAGATAGATACATAAATAAATACATAAAAAACAGTGGTGGAAAAAGTATATAAATATCGCTTTTTTTCCTGCAAAAGTTGATCAGAATCAGACTTACCTTTATCAGTAACGTTAAGTCACGGATGCAGAAAAATCCTGGTTTGAAGGTGTTTCTTGGGAGGTTTCTTCGAGTGAAAGTAGATTTCGGCTTTTTCGAGTGAAAGTAGATTTCGGCTTTTTCTGACGGACCAACGGTTGGAACAGACTGAATTTAGAAAAAATGCACAATTTGGTAAACATGGTAACGATGGAACGTTCGACTGAGAACAGCTCGTTCTTACCTCAGAGTCTCCATCAGGTCCTCAACAGTCCTCCGCTGCACAAACAGACATTAAATACAACTTTAAGAGGAATATATCCACATGAGCTCAAATAATACAACTAACATGACATTGTGACTCAGTCTCCTGTCGCGTTTGAGAGTCACGTGACCTGCCCAGGGGTTAACCACACATTAAGTCTCCATTCAGGCCTATTTAAAAAACACGGTCTCATATAATGTCCAATAATATAGAGATGCATGTTTGCATGGAGGTTTGAGGGTGTCAGGTTGGACCCTGTCCTTGGTCCTATGTGGTCCTCCAGTGTCCACAGATTGACAGCACGTGGACCTGCTGTTTCACGTTTCCTACATTGTTGTGACAGGAAGCCAGAGTTTCAGAATAAGTGACACAAACATCAATTTGAAATAAAATGAAAACATATTTTCTGAGGTTTGTTTACTGGTCCACATCCTGTCTGTCTTTGGGCCATCGTTGGACAAATGTCTCTCCAGAGACATTACATTTACACACCCGTGCATCACACCTGTATTACTCTCTTTGATCCATTTTCTTTTGTTAAAGTAGAAACTTGATGTAACTTTACTAATTGATATTGTGCATAGTGGCATGTATGCACATGTTAAATGAGTTGTTTAACAAGTACTTGTGGGAAGAAGCAAAGTTAGTAATGTGCACGAATGAGTTCTTTGGTCCGAAATATTCTGCTAGGATGAACACTGTACACACTTTGGTTAGATTTTAGTCTAAAACACTGACCAAGGACTTGCTGTCGTATAATGTATGTAAATGTAGATAATGGTTGGCTGCTATGTAATAGAATTTGTCACCAAGGAATCAAACCCGAAAAACAAATGCTATTTGTACACTTGAAGCACGATTGAGATTACTTACACTTCTTTACATAATTGTTATTGTGGAAAGCATTTTGTACACAGTCTCATCTATATAGTAGTTACAGACATAGATAAAGACAAATATGATGCATATGTTCATTAATACCACTATATTTGCTGTCATCATTACTGTCTGTTTTGCTAACATGAGTAAAATATAATACAGAGATGTGTTTTATCACATCAGAGCTACAATGATCTCAATAAGTTAATGGAACAAATTGTTTTCCTGTGACGCCAATACACACATTTGTGCACTTCTAGCACTCAACCAAATTAGTTGTCAAATACTGTGTTATGCATTTGTTGGCATGTGTGTATTTGTGTGAACTTTGTAGTTTGTGGTTAGATTTTCCTTGAAAGATGTTTTGCATTCTTTACTTCACAGCTATATTCATATATATATATGTATATATATATATATATATATATATTTATTGTTTTCTTCTTTCTACGGTCTTTGCTTCAATTAACTGCTGCACACTCAATCTGCCCTCCCTCTGGAATAACAGTATTCACAGTTTCCTGGCATGAACAGGACATCACAGAACATTGTTATCCTCCTTGTTTGTCCGGCGCACATGCTTGTGTCCGCTGTAGGATGATGGGGTAAGATACTGGCACCAAACTCCTGTCGTGTAAACCAGCAGCATATCTGACCTGTAGCATTGGATTCAGAATAGATTTTGACCGCTACCACTTTTCATAATTTGGCTCAGGATGTTTGGTGCCACCATGATGATTTTAGGATTATCAAATCCTCCTTGAATATCAAATTGTTAGCATTGATTATTTACTGAGAGTAAAGTACAGTACAACTTAGAGCTTTGCGGACAATGTCTTTATGCTACCGTTCACTCACAGGTTTGTTTGGATCATATGTATTGTCTGGCACTGGCCTCTGGCCACTGCCGTTGTTGTGGCATATGAATCACGAGATTCGATCGCTGTTTTTACCGATGCTGACAGTGAGAGTTTGAACTGTTGGGGAGAGACAGTTCTTACATTCTGCAAGGTGGCTAGGCAATCCACATGCTGCTGTCAGTGTCAATAGTGGGCGTGAGTCTTCTTCCTCGTCATATGCCAGTCTGCGTGAGGGTACTCCCGGTGGCCAATGTAGCATGATGGGGTAATATACCCTCACCAAACTCCTGTCCTGTGAACCAGAAGCATATCTGACCTGTAACTTTGGATTCAGAATAGATTTTGTCCGTCAGCACTTTTCATAATTGAGCTTAGTATGTTTGGTGCCACCATGATGATTTAAGGATTATCAAATCCTCCTTGAATATCAAATTGTTAGCATTGATTATTTACTGAGAGTAAAGTACAGTACAACTTAGAGAGCTTTGCTTATAGGAGGGATATTTTGAAATATAGTATTTATAATCATACAGTTGTAAATGAATTAACTAACTATATAAAATGTTGGGATTTACTCTAACCTCCTACATTAGGACAGTCTTGTTATGCTCTCATTCACTCACTCATCTCTCTGGCTCTCGCTCTCTGGCTCCTCTATCAGCTGACAGTGGGCGATTTCGCCACGGCCTCCCTCAGCCAATCATATATTTCCTGTCAAACTTTAAAGACCTGTTCTCTTCTGTGCAGTCAGCTGTCATTTCAGTAGAACCCGATGTGACCCTCCTCCCCATTCATCATCACATCCGGTGTTCAAGGTTTCTTCCACTGAGGGCAGTCCCACTCCACATGCCGTCATCGAGATCTTCAGCCTGCCCCTGCTGTCTTCAACAACTCCACCAGTGTCGACTCGCCAACATTTAAACTTTACTTTGCACATTTTAATAAATGTATTTGTTCACTGTAAATGAAGTTTCTCCTGATTTAACAACCTGTGTCTCCCTGTATAAGTCTGTCAATTATCTCCCGGTGGCTTCAGTTCTATTTATTATGTTTTTTGTGATGTATGTTATGTTATTTCAAACTAATTTGCAATCATAAGAAGCGTGGTCTTTGTTGGTGAAATGTTTCTTATATACAAAGAACTTTTACTTCTCGTAAAAAAAACTCCAAATATATATATATATAGTAGAGTAAAATGTTTTAGGTGTGTTTTCTAGAAACTACAGGTCTGATGAGGAAAGTGGGAACAGGTGTGTAGGTGGGAGGGGATGTCATGTGACCAGGACTGGCAGGTCTGGGGAGTGAGCAGGGGCTGGAGAGAAGGACAGAGAGACAGGACGGGCAAAACCACCAACCCACTACAAAGTCTCTGCCCTCCCTCGAACTTCTCACACAGTTTAAGACCCTAGGTAACATAAAGACGAGTTAATGTCACTGTCTCACTATAACCATGTTTTTACTGAGATGTCTTCAGAAGGTACGAACGGAATTTTACTTAGCAACACCACGATGTAAACATACCCCAAAATCATGTCAGACAATCTTAACAAAATATGAAACTGACGAAAGGTAGGTCAATTATCGCTCCTAACTGTGCTTTAATGCAGAATGGGCCACTTAGAATTGTTTTTGATCGTTGACATCTGGGATTTTTCTGAATGAAACTATAGGCTCACTGACCTTTATTCTAATGATGCAAATGTTATGGAGCACAGAATCCAGCATGCTCCTCTAACATTTAGTAGTAGGTTAATACTTTGAAGTTAAGCACAAAATACCTCAGGATTGTACCTCATTACTTCTTGAAGGATGCACAGATTTCTGTTTGCATAAACTTACAACTGACACAATCAAGAGGATTGGAAGACAGTTAGAAAAAAAACAGATTTATTGTAATAGGACAGTATAATATGAAAGCAAAATGTACAGCAGTTACGTACTGATACTTTTATCATTTGAACTTCGAAAAAGTTATTCATCTAAGATTGAATTTCAGATTTAATTCACCTAATAATCCACATTACATGATTATTTTCACTTCACTTCAGCAATCACATACACGACAAAGGACTAAGCACAATACTGTTTCATCTAACTAAAATACAGAGTAAGCATTTCCACCTATTCCTGAGATCTGGGTGATCTGTATCTTCAGAGACCATTGTGAAAATCACGATGGAGAATGAAGCCGAATGTACCAATGTAGCAGCATGGTGATTAAGTAAACATGCATGCAGTGAAAGTACAGATCTTCCCTTGAGACCATATCTGTATCTTTATGTGGATGTCTTGAAAGACAGTGTGAAACTCCAGACCAACATACAGACAGGAAACAGGAATCTTTGACATGTGTCATATTTTGTAAATCCGGGGTGGAGCTTCTTAAACGAATGGACTGACATCCTCTTGACAGGGCCCTGAGGTCAGCACAACATTGTCCAGTCCAATCTCTCCTCCAACATCTTTCCCATGCTGAGCTTCAAAGACAACCTGAAAGACATTCAAAGGTACCATAGCATCTTCAGTTTGTAGATTCGAGAAGTGATTCAACAATATTGGGCTTGTCTTTCAAACATAGGCCACCGTGAACCACAAAAGAGTGCTTTGGCTGGTTTTATTATTGTTAGCTGTTACAGCGCTATCGTTCAACGATCGTCGATTGAAAATACGTGTTATGAAACTATAACATTACTCACAGATTCTGGCGCTTCCTCTTTCCAGGCCACAGTGAGGAGCTCTGTCTGCCAGCCCTGGTCTCTGCTTTGGCTCTGCTCCCATACGGGGTAAGCATTATTATTATCCAGCAGCACCCTGAGAGTTCCCACATTGTGACCCACCACACGGTAGTCAAAGGTGAGGCAGAAGCTGCCCTGCTGGGTCCGGTCACTGAGAAGCAACTTCAGTTTGGCTGTATCCTCCGGCTCCCCGAGGAGCCCACTCATGGATATGTAGTACTCAGCACCTGAGAGAGTGTGTCTCATAAGTGAATGCATCTACATTGTAAAATTATCTTAAATAACCTGTAATACACATATCATTTTGTTACCGTTATGGTAGGCTACGCTCCAGTCCATGTCATCAGCCTTGTCTTGGATCCACTCACATGCTCCCTGATCAAAGTTGCAATCCAGCATAAACTCTAGGGGGTAAAACCAAAGGAGCACATTAGGAAAATGTCTTATAAATGGTCATGAAATAACAATGGAACATAAACAGATATTTGATTACTTGATTACTTGATTACATGAGTGACTTGCTGTCACTCATGTCTTGAGATACACACAATATTATTCACAGAGTTGCACGTTCTATAGTTTGATAAATTAATTTCAAACAGCGTGTCTATTTGTCTTCCCATATTCTCCGTCGGTGACACATCTTTTACGTCTTTGTATTTTTCATGCTCAACCAGCAGAGAGCGACATTTAACCATAGACTTTGTGCATTTAACCAACGTCACTTTAAAGTCCCCATTTCTGATTTTGCTTTGTTCATTTAGCTGCTATCTGCCAGCATCTCAGCTGCACTCAAATCCACTAGAGCCCATCGAAAAAACACTATATGTAGTAGACCAGGGGTGCCCACACCTTTTCGGCTTGAGAGCTACTTTTAAAATGACCAAGTCAAAATGATCTACCTACATTAAAAATGCTGAATATCTATATATATATATATATATATATATATTTTTTTTTTGGTCATTAACTTACTCTGATGACTTGTGACCCGTGTGTTAGAAAATCAAGTGGCAAATCGCGATCGACATATTGGGCACCCCTGGTTTAAGTGGTTTGTCAACTTTTATCATTTCATAAAGAGGTCATTCTTTACCTTCAGGTTATTTTATAAGTAGTAAATCTATTGTCTCTGCTGTCGGAATGTGGAGGTCCAGTTTGGTGGATAACTCACTCTGTGTACCTTATCAATTACTTTTTACAATCACTTCAGTAGTTTACTCATTTAATATTATCACCATCCAGATGAAGAAAGTTGCTATACAATAGAGCGAGGAGTCACTTGGTAGCAGTAGTCAGTCCCCTTAGCTCCCCAACCTCCTGCACCCAAACATCTGCTGCCATCAACCCCGGCTCCTGTGCCTCCGTCTCCAGCCACAGCAGCCTGGCATCAGGGTCTTCATCAGAGAACTGGAGCAGAGACCCTGAGCTCCGCAACACCGACAAACACTGCTTCAGCACCTGATTGGCCTTCCATTTCCCTTCCTTAGACCTCAACAAGGCATCTGTGGTGCCCTTATCAACTATAAGGTCCACACTGCTACAACCGTAGTGCTCGTGGAGCTGTGTGCAGTCCAGCTCTACGAACTCAAGCCGAGAGGAAAGATTGTGAGCTTGAATGGCTTTGGTTTGGACGTGTTCATGCATTAGTCGCACAGCTATGGGGGAAATGTCTGCACAAGTGACCCGGACCGGGAGAGGAGAGCGTCTGTAAATACAGGGCCCGAAAGCAGAAGTGCCACAGCCCATGGCCAGGACTTGGAGCAAACCGTCTGGGTGGGGCTTGGTCTGCAATAGGGGCATAATGAAGTCCCGGACAGCATCGAAGCCAAAGAACCACTCAAAGTGTTTGAAGGTGTTTGTGCTGCTGCTGCTCTCAGTGTAGAAGCGGTCCCAAGTTGCTTTCTTATCCATGTTTTCAATCAGTTCAGCTAGGCAGAAACACAGATGGGATTATGTCACGAGTTAGTGAGTGAACATTAGCAGTAAAACACATACAACTTGCCTTAATGCCTCCATCCTTCTGTCATATTTGGAGGGACTTTATGCTGAAGTAAATTTAAAATCCATCAATTTAATGTGTCAAATGTCTTTTCTTTTAATATATGATTTAAGACCTTTTCTTGGGTCCTTAAAAGCCACTAAGCTCGGCATGAAGACGATCTAGCAAGCTGACAAACTCAAATGACTCACATTGCTCATTAAAATAAAAAAGCAACATACACTCAACAGTCCTGCATTGAATCCTCCCTTTGTGTACTTTATAATGCTCAGTTCATCTTTAAACTGTTAAATAGATGTGTTGATGTATCCAGGCTGTGTTATATTAGACTGCATTAGCTTGGTGTTGCCAACAAGTTTGCAACTGAGTGTGACGTTATTGCACAACAAAGTGCTACTTTATGGTCAGCTTCTGTAGCTAACATATCGGTGACAATTAGGTAAGACATCAGTGCACACACCTGCAACTCACTTTAACTTTTCTTTCTTACTTATTTGGAGGTTCACGCTATTCCCCCCCAGACCACTCGCTGTGTGCAGACACCCTGCCTGAGTCTCGGTGCAGTGACAATACAATCAAAGGTGTTATGATGTGGTGCGTTCATGGACCCAAATGCAGACTCAGGACAGCAGAGTTATTTTTCAAAAAACTATTTTATTTATTTCTCACAGGCAGAGGAAAAGACAGGAAATACATAGTCAAAAAGGAGGCGTCTCTATGCGCTCCGCATGGGTCCAAGCCGGAAAGTGGCAAAATCCTCTGAGCGGCTGACGAAGCCGACAGGTAAACAGTCACGTCAAACACAGAGGCGCGTCCTCGCGCTCCGCTCTGATCCTAGCCGGAAAGTGGCTGGCAGGCAGGCTGGAACGTCTGTGTGATACCCGAGGCTCGACACAGGAACGCCAAGACTACACAGTTGATCTCCGAGGAACTAACTGGAAGGCTTCTTCGTGCAGGTGAAAACCCGAGGCTCGACACTGGACGGTAGGTAAGTTGAACAGGTAAGGTAACCCTCCGCTCTGATCCTAGCCGGAAAGTGGCTGGCAGGCAGGCTGGAACGTCTGTGTGATACCCGAGGCTCGACACAGGACGTCAGCTAAATTAAACACAAAAACAGATTGTTAGAGCTAGAAGAGCTAGAAGAGGAGCGAGAATAAATAGGAGTGGAGAAGACACAAGAGGAGGGAGGAGATGGGTCACAGCGAGTGGAGGAGCCAGTCCTGACGTGAAGCGTTGTCGCGCCTGAAGGTTTAAAAAAATAAATACAACCATCAGACCACTGCTCCCCATCGTGGAAACAAACCAAGGACTGTTACATCATATAGACTTCTCTGCAGGCAGTTCTGTTAGTCATTCGGTATGTGAGTCTCAATGGGAGATGATGAAAGAAACGTATCAAAGTGTTAAAATAACTGTGTGACATTCAGGTTCTTTGTTCTTACCGTGCTCCTGGTTGGAGGGACTGTGTCCGTGCTGCCAGGGTTGTAGTCTGGTGGGGGACTAGGTGAGGAGCTAGAAGAGGAGCTAGAAGAAGAGAGAGAAGAAATATGAGTGGAGAAGACACAAGAGGAGGGAGGAGATGGGTCACAGCGAGTGGAGGAGCCAGTCCTGCGTTGTAAGGCTGGGATTCTACGGAGGATGATCTGTGGGGCGTCGGGGCGGTTGGGGTCCGGGATGAGGAAAGACCTCCACGTGAAGCGTCGTCGCGCCTGAAGGTTTAAAAAAATAAATACAACCATCAGACCACTGCTCCACATCGTAGAAACAAACCAAGGACTGTTACATCATATAGACTTCTCTGCAGGCAGTTCTGTTAGTCATTCGGTATGTGAGTCTCAATGGGAGATGATGAAAGAAACGTATCAAAGTGTTAAAATAACTGTGTGACATTCAGGTTCTTTGTTCTTACCGTGCTCCTGGTTGGAGGGACTGTGTCCGTGCTGCCAGGGTTGTAGTCTGGTGGGGGACTAGGTGAGGAGCTAGAAGAAGAGAGAGAAGAAGAGAGAGAAGAAATATGAGTGGAGAAGACACAAGAGGAGGGAGGAGATGGGTCACAGCGAGTGGAGGAGCCAGTCCTGCGTTATGAGGCTGGGATTCTACGGAGGATGATCCGTGGGGCGTCGGGGCGGTTGGGGTCCGGGATGAGGAAAGACCTCCACGTGAAGCGTCGTCGCGCCTGAAGGTTTAAAAAAATAAATACAACCATCAGACCACTGCTCCACATCGTGGAAACAAACCAAGGACTGTTACATCATATAGACTTCTCTGCAGGCAGTTCTGTTAGTCATTCGGTATGTGAGTCTCAATGGGAGATGATGAAAGAAACGTATCAAAGTGTTAAAATAACTGTGTGACATTCAGGTTCTTTGTTCTTACCGTGCTCCTGGTTGGAGGGACTGTGTCCGTGCTGCCAGGGTTGTAGTCTGGTGGGGGACTAGGTGAGGAGCTAGAAGAGGAGCTAGAAGAAGAGAGAGAAGAAATAGGAGTGAAGACACAATAGGAGGGAGGAGATGGGTCACAGCGAGTGGAGGAGCCAGTCCTGCGTTGTGAGGCTGGGATTCTACGGAGGATGATCCGTGGGGCGTCGGGGCGGTTGGGGTCCGGGATGAGGAAAGTCCTCCACGTGAAGCGTCGTCCCGCCTGAAGGTTTAAAAAAATAAATACAACCATCAGACCACTGCTCCACATCGTGGAAACAAACCAAGGACTGTTACATCATATAGACTTCTCTGCAGGCAGTTCTGTTAGTCATTCGGTATGTGAGTCTCAATGGGAGATGATGAAAGAAACTTATCAAAGTGTTAAAATAACTGTGTGACATTCAGGTTCTTTGTTCTTACCGTGCTCCTGGTTGGAGGGACTGTGTCCGTGCTGCCAGGGTTGTAGTCTGGTGGGGGACTAGGTGAGGAGCTAGAAGAGGAGCTAGAAGAAGAGAGAGAAGAAATAGGAGTGGAGAAGACACAAGAGGAGGGAGGAGATGGGTCACAGCGAGTGGAGGAGGAACGTAGGGGGACGTAGGGGAACTGTCGTGCCATCTGAGGGTAAAAACACACACAACCCTCAGACCACTGATCCATATCATAGTCATTTCTCATATCACATTGAAAGGATCAGTAGCACAAAGCAGTGTGACTAGATAGAAAGTAAATGTCATACAATAAATGATACGCTCGCAAAAGTATTAGCAGAAACAAACCCAGTACAGTGCAACATGTTTGCATTTGTTTCAGTATTGTTACTGCAGGAGGCCTTCCATATGTCTACATTGACTAAAAGTCAGAAACATATCAGCACTTTTTCGATAGAAAATATCTTTTAGTGGTTCTTTCACTCTGCTGTTCATTGTGTTAATATGTATGAAAAATATCACAAGTATGTAAGAAATGTGTGAATTGTGAGTTAATATGGATTAAATATATTATCATGCGTGCATCACTTGTGATCCGTATCACCGAGAAGTTATATAAATATAAAGAAACAATATTTCTATTAGCATTTCTCAGTTTAAGCTAACGCTGGACGGTCGGGTCTATAAAGCTAACGTTAGCTAACCAAGAAAGCAGCTTTTGTTCAGATAAACTTGTTTAAACTTGGTCTCAACAGTCAAAAGTCAGTCCTAGTGGATTAATATACACTGATAACTGAAAATATTATCAATATTAGGATAAACATCGGTTCAGATAGATACATAAATAAATACATAAAAAACAGTGGTGGAAAAAGTATATAAATATCGCTTTTTTTCCTGCAAAAGTTGATCAGAATCAGACTTACCTTTATCAGTAACGTTAAGTCACGGATGCAGAAAAATCCTGGTTTGAAGGTGTTTCTTGGGAGGTTTCTTCGAGTGAAAGTAGATTTCGGCTTTTTCGAGTGAAAGTAGATTTCGGCTTTTTCTGACGGACCAACGGTTGGAACAGACTGAATTTAGAAAAAATGCACAATTTGGTAAACATGGTAACGATGGAACGTTCGACTGAGAACAGCTCGTTCTTACCTCAGAGTCTCCATCAGGTCCTCAACAGTCCTCCGCTGCACAAACAGACATTAAATACAACTTTAAGAGGAATATATCCACATGAGCTCAAATAATACAACTAACATGACATTGTGACTCAGTCTCCTGTCGCGTTTGAGAGTCACGTGACCTGCCCAGGGGTTAACCACACATTAAGTCTCCATTCAGGCCTATTTAAAAAACACGGTCTCATATAATGTCCAATAATATAGAGATGCATGTTTGCATGGAGGTTTGAGGGTGTCAGGTTGGACCCTGTCCTTGGTCCTATGTGGTCCTCCAGTGTCCACAGATTGACAGCACGTGGACCTGCTGTTTCACGTTTCCTACATTGTTGTGACAGGAAGCCAGAGTTTCAGAATAAGTGACACAAACATCAATTTGAAATAAAATGAAAACATATTTTCTGAGGTTTGTTTACTGGTCCACATCCTGTCTGTCTTTGGGCCATCGTTGGACAAATGTCTCTCCAGAGACATTACATTTACACACCCGTGCATCACACCTGTATTACTCTCTTTGATCCATTTTCTTTTGTTAAAGTAGAAACTTGATGTAACTTTACTAATTGCTATTGTGCATAGTGGCATGTATGCACATGTTAAATGAGTTGTTTAACAAGTACTTGTGGGAAGAAGCAAAGTTAGTAATGTGCACGAATGAGTTCTTTGGTCCGAAATATTCTGCTAGGATGAACACTGTACACACTTTGGTTAGATTTTAGTCTACATGATTTAAAACACTGACCAAGGACTTGCTGTCATATAATGTATGTAAATGTAGATAATGGTTGGCTGCTATGTAATAGAATTTGTCACCAAGGAATCAAACCCGAAAAACAAATGCTATTTGTACACTTGAAGCACTATTGAGATTACTTACACTTCTTTACATAATTGTTATTGTGGAAAGCATTTTGTACACAGTCTCATCTATATAGTAGTTACAGACATAGATAAAGACAAATATGATGCATATGTTCATTAATACCACTATATTTGCTGTCATCATTACTGTCTGTTTTGCTAACATGAGTAAAATATAATACAGAGATGTGTTTTATCACATCAGAGCTACAATGATCTCAATAAGTTAATGGAACAAATTGTTTTCCTGTGATGCCAATACACACATTTGTGCACTTCTAGCACTCAACCAAATTAGTTGTCAAATACTGTGTTATGCATTTGTTGGCATGTGTGTATTTGTGTGAACTTTGTAGTTTGTGGTTAGATTTTCCTTGAAAGATGTTTTGCATTCTTTACTTCACAGCTATATTCATATATATATATATGTATATATATATATATATATATATATATATATATATATATATATATATATATATATATATATATTTATTGTTTTCTTCTTTCTACCGTCTTTGCTTCAATTAACTGCTGCACACTCAATCTGCCCTCCCTCTGGAATAACAGTATTCACAGTTTCCTGGCATGAACAGGACATCACAGAACATTGTTATCCTCCTTGTTTGTCCGGCGCACATGCTTGTGTCCGCTGTAGGATGATGGGGTAAGATACTGGCACCAAACTCCTGTCGTGTAAACCAGCAGCATATCTGACCTGTAGCATTGGATTCAGAATAGATTTTGACTGCTACCACTTTTCATAATTTGACTCAGGATGTTTGGTGCCACCATGATGATGTTAGGATTACCAAATCCCTCCTTGAATATCAAATTGTTAGCATTGATTATTTACTGAGAGTTAAGTACAGTACAACTTAGAGCTTTGCGGACAATGTCTTTATGCTACCGTTCACTCACAGGTTTGTTTGGATCATATGTATTGTCTGGCACTGGCCTCTGGCCACTGCCGTTGTTGTGGCATATGAATCACGAGATTCGATCGCTGTTTTTACCGATGCTGACAGTGAGAGTTTGAACTGTTGGGGAGAGACAGTTCTTACATTCTGCAAGGTGGCTAGGCAATCCACATGCTGCTGTCAGTGTCAATAGTGGGCGTGAGTCTTCTTCCTCGTCATATGCCAGTCTGCGTGAGGGTACTCCCGGTGGCCAATGTAGCATGATGGGGTAATATACCCTCACCAAACTCCTGTCCTGTGAACCAGAAGCATATCTGACCTGTAACTTTGGATTCAGAATAGATTTTGTCCGTCAGCACTTTTCATAATTGAGCTTAGTATGTTTGGTGCCACCATGATGATTTAAGGATTATCAAATCCTCCTTGAATATCAAATTGTTAGCATTGATTATTTACTGAGAGTAAAGTACAGTACAACTTAGAGAGCTTTGCTTATAGGGGGGATATTTTGAAATATAGTATTTATAATCATGCAGTTGTAAATTAATTAACTAACTGTATAAAATGTTGGGATTTACTCTAACCTCCTACATTAGGACAGTCTTGCTATGCTCTCATTCACTCACTCATCTCTCTGGCTCTCGCTCTCTGGCTCCTCTATCAGCTGACAGTGGGCGATTTCGCCACGGCCTCCCTCAGCCAATCATATATTTCCTGTCAAACTTTAAAGACCTGTTCTCTTCTGTGCAGTCAGCTGTCATTTCAGTAGAACCCGATGTGACCCTCCTCCCCATTCATCATCACATCCGGTGTTCAAGGTTTCTTCCACTGAGGGCAGTCCCACTCCACATGCCGTCATCGAGATCTTCAGCCTGCCCCTGCTGTCTTCAACAACTCCACCAGTGTCGACTCGCCAACATTTAAACTTTACTTTGCACATTTTAATAAATGTATTTGTTCACTGTAAATGAAGTTTCTCCTGATTTAACAACCTGTGTCTCCCTGTATAAGTGTGTCAATTATCTCCCGGTGGCTTCAGTTCTATTTATTATGTTTTTTGTGATGTTATGTTATTTCAAACTAATTTGCAATCATAAGAAGCGTGGTCTTTGTTGGTGAAATGTTTCTTATATACAAAGATACAAATATATAGAAGAGTAAAATGTTTTAGGTGTGTTTTCTAGAAACTACAGGTCTGATGAGCAAAGTGGGAACAGGTGTGTAGGTGGGAGGGGATGCCATGTGACCGGGAGTGAACAGGGGCTGGAGAGAAGGACAGAGAGACAGGACGGGCAAAACCACCAACCCACTAGAAAGTCTCTGCCCTCCCTCGAACTTCTCACACAGTTTAAGACCCTAGGTAACATAAAGACGAGTTAATGTCACTGTCTCACTATAACCATGTTTTTACTGAGATGTCTTCAGAAGGTACGAACGGAATTTTACTTAGCAACACCACGATGTAAACATACCCCAAAATCATGTCAGACAATCTTAACAAAATATGAAACTGACGAAAGGTAGGTCAATTATCGCTCCTAACTGTGCTTTAATGCAGAATGGGCCACTTAGAATTGTTTTTGATCGTTGACATCTGGGATTTTTCTGAATGAAACTATAGGCTCACTGACCTTTATTCTAATCATGCAAATGTTATGGAGCACAGAATCCAGCATGCTCCTCTAACATTTAGTAGTAGGTTAATACTTTGAAGTTAAGCACAAAATACCTCAGGATTGTACCTCATTACTTCTTGAAGGATGCACAGATTTCTGTTTGCATAAACTTACAACTGACACAATCAAGAGGATTGGAAGACAGTTAGAAAAAAAAACAGATTTATTGTAATAGGACAGTATAATATGGAAGCAAAATGTACAGCAGTTACGTACTGATACTTTTATCATTTGAACTTCAAAAAAGTTATTCATCTAAGATTGAATTTCAGATTTAATTCACCTAATAATCCACATTACATGATTATTTTCACTTCACTTCAGCAATCACATACACGACAAAGGACTAAGCACAATACTGTTTCATCTAACTAAAATACAGAGTAAGCATTTCCACCTATTCCTGAGATCTGGGTGATCTGTATCTTCAGAGACCATTGTGAAAATCACGATGGAGAATGAAGCCGAATGTACCAATGTAGCAGCATGGTGATTAAGTAAACATGCATGCAGTGAAAGTACAGATCTTCCCTTGAGACCATATCTGTATCTTTATGTGGATGTCTTGAAAGACAGTGTGAAACTCCAGACCAACATACAGACAGGAAACAGGAATCTTTGACATGTGTCATATTTTGTAAATCCGGGGTGGAGCTTCTTAAACGAATGGACTGACATCCTCTTGACAGGGCCCTGAGGTCAGCACAACATTGTCCAGTCCAATCTCTCCTCCAACATCTTTCCCATGCTGAGCTTCAAAGACAACCTGAAAGACATTCAAAGGTACTGTAAGAAATTTGAGTAAAAAAACTGTAGTTAGTAGATATAATAAAAGTGTTTAATAATTCATAATTAATAATTCATAGTTAGTCATAATCATAAGGGTTTCGAGGATGCATAATTAAGATAAACAAACATGCAGAAGCATGAAACTTCTGCCAAGTTGCAGAAGTATAAACTTTCATTTTGAAGGATTATTATAGATGGGATTAAAACGTAACTGACAGTCATTGAATGTGATAGTAAACTCAGAGCCAGACAGCCGAATACACTCCTGGAAGTTAGCCAATAGGAATCGAGATAAATGGAAGGGGAGGTGTTTCGAACAGATGTGGGTGGTTTAAGTTAAAGCCTTTTTCTCTCTCACCTGGATGCTCGCAGAGAACAGACGTGTTTTTTATATCTGAGGAGCTGAGTAGAGTTTTTTGCAAATGGGGTTTTATTGTTTTAATATGTCATAGGAGTATATACTCCATATGTATAACTGTAATCGTGCTTACATCAGTGGAATTAAATTCCTTATAATTGTAATCCAGCCTTGGTAGCGTTATTATTGCAGCGTGTCGACGGCACATGGCAGTCACATGTGCTCTGGCCTTCTCTCTTGTTGTGAGGTAAAATTCTTCCATAACAAATTTGGCACCCCAGATGGAGACTTCCTTACCGGCCTCGCTGCGTGGGCTGAAGGCTGCACTGGTCAAACACACTTCCGGGGCCCATCATATCGGTAGGCAGAGCCGTTTCATGAAATCTGTGAGTTAGTTTTGTAAGAACTTTAGAGGAAGTGTCTTTGGCTAGCGTTGCTAACAGCTAGCTCTGAGGTGCCGGTGAGGACGTTCCCCGGAGGAGGCCTCGTTCCACTGAGGTAAGCTATGATTTGCAGTCTGAAGTATACTAGCAGGGTGAGCAGAGGGGACTAGTTCAGTGAATACTGAGATTCAGAGCGTTTGGTAAACTGCGAGGACTGGGAGCGCTGAATCGATAAGCGTTGATGGGCGGCAGCCCTGATAGGCCGAACTGCGTGTTCTTTGGGAGTGGCGGACCAACACTGCTCGGTATAGGTAAGAGCCCGATGTCCGCGGATTACCTCGCCGGCCTTACCTAGAGTTTGAGTTTTGGATGGTGTGGTTCAAAATGGAATAAAGACACTGACAAGAAGGAGCTGGTGAGCCAGGACAGCTTCGGTAGCTTTGGAAGCAACCAGGCACTGCTGCCGGGAATCGAGTCTGCAAAAGGTAAGATTGCCGCGGGGTGCTGGGAGGCTTTTGAATGCAAGATATTAAAGGACGTTCGGGTGGGTAAAAGATAAATAAGTCCGGTAACAATTGTGTCTTGTCATGTGCGTGGTTGCCGTGTTGGCGATACGATTGTGAGAACACACTGGGTGAAAGGTTATATACGACGATCGTAGGGTCTGGTTAAACCAGAGGGTTTAAGGAAAAAAAACCGGACGATAAGTCCGATAATACGTGTGACTAGTCTGTGTTTTAGCAGCGTGGAAATACGTTTAAAATGATGACTAAATAAGTCCAATAATACGTGTGACTAGTCTGTGTTTTAGCAGCGTGGAAATACGTTTAAAATGATTGATATTGCATGACCGCGCTGTGAGGAGCTAACGCTAGCTACGTGTAGCTCCGGCGTTGCGGTACCCTGTATGTAAAATAAGTGCTTATAAAATAAAATAACGGCTGGATTGAGAGAGGAGACAGAAGGCGTATGAGTGGAATTAAAGTGTGGGATTTTGGTGATACTTGTGTGTGCGTACGCTTTATTAGAAGTGCCGTTTTGTCGTTAGCATTGCGGTTAGCATATCTGTTACAAAAAAGCCGGTTTCATGACAACTTCCGGTTTGGCGCAGAACAACTTCCGGTTCGGCGCAGACGGCAAGGCAAGTTTATTTGTATAGCACATTTCAAGGTGCTTCACATAAAACCATTGGAGGCATCAAAACATAAGGCAAAAGAAAAGGAGATTTAAAAACAATTAAACAGAAGAAGGAGTAACTGCAGGCAACCGTAAAGAAGTGTTTAGAATCTGAATTTTTCAGAGATTCATTGTCTAAGAGCTGTGAGCTTATATCCTGACCTTAGTTTTAATTAAGCATTATAACTTTAGTTGTTGACTTTGGTTTTAATTCAGCATTTTAACAAAGATTAATGGTTTCAGTTGTTCTTCAATTCTTGAACTTAATTGTGATTCATTCTTGTGCAGACCAGAGTGTAAGTGCAGTTCAACAGTTTGACTTGCCTTGGTATTTCTGATTGAATATCTTGAACACAGTTATTGATTTTAAAGTTGAATTTAATATTTAATTGATTAATTATTCATTGTTTTTTAATTTCATTTTACTTCCAATTTTAAACCTTTCGAATTCTGATTTGGAACTGGATTGTGATCGTGATTCTGATTTAGATGTTGAGTTTGATTTCGGAATTCTAGCTTCAATTTTGGATTCGAGATTCCTTCACATATCCAGTATTGACTAATTTTGGTACATTTACTATTTTACATAGTTCCTAAGAATCAATTTTGACACGGACGGCGCAACATATTTGAGAGATCGTTGACCTCTCTTACACTACAGACGTATGCTAACATTTACTGCTGAACTTTTGGCAGTTCTGTGTTTGTTTTAGTCAAGGTGCGTGGCTGAGTGGGTCCAGATCTGGGAAGTGGAGCAGCGGATCCCAGTTTTGGAGTCAGCGGCCACACGCCATACAGCACAGAGGGTGAGTTGACTTTGATTCAGGTGATGACAAGCATGCACATTTAATACACACATTTGAATACTCCTAGGCTGCATAATGTTTACATTAAAGAAGCAGAGTAAGGAAGTAGGAGCACTGGTAAGAAGACTAAAATGTGAAGTAACAGAAGTAGAACGCATTAGAAAAGATTTGCAACAGCAGATAGAGGAAAGACGAGCAGAAAGTAAAGAAGACGAGGATATAAAGAGAATGCAGCGGCGACTGCTGAAACTGCAAGTAGCAGAGGTCGACAGAGAATTAAATAGAAAAGTTCAGGCCAAGAAACAGATGATAGCAGCAGAAGCCCAGCAGCAACAAAATCCAGCAGTACCAGCCCCCACGGTGGTGTACAATCAGCCCCCACCACGATGCAGAAGTGGTGCATCCAACAGAGGGAGAGGTAACGATAAAGGGGGGCGTGGGGGTCTTGTAAGTAAGGGAGTGTGCTACGTATGTGGGAGAGAAGGTCATTGGGTGAGGGATTGCCCTCATAAAAGAGCAGGCGGATATGGCCAACCAGGAAACAGAGAAAACCCTGACAGGTTTGGTGAGTGCTACGTATGTGGGAGATGGGGCCATTGGGCCCGAGACTGCCCAAGGCAAATGGGAAGAGGAAGACAGATCAGTGCAGCACCACAACATGCTCCGTTCCCACCACAACATCAGCAGTACCTACGACCAGGTCCAGCTGGACCTCCTCCCGTGAGACATCAACAGATGCCCATGCTGTCACCAGGACCATGGGGAGGTTCAGGGTATAGCCAAGATACATAGATGGTTGCCATGTGATCCCTTACAGCAGAGATATCGAGGTGAAGGGGGATATGGTAAGGTGTCAAACATTTATGGTAAGGTGTCAAACATTTTTTGTAGATCCACATTTAGAATCGTTTTCAGTAAAGGTGCTACTCACAAATTTTGAGATTTAATAACGTCATGATAAACCACAACTAGACTTGCTAACTCTAGAAATTGAGAAATATACGGGAGCTCTAACTAACATGAGCCGAGTGTTGTTTTCTCAGGTGACAAACGCAGAAGCAGCAGCTGACGAAAGGAAGCAGGCTGATGTGTCACCAGGCAGTCTGGTGTGGATACCTCACATGCAGTAAAGGTGAAAGGTAAAACTGGAGCTACTTGACACCACCTCACTCACTGTGCAGCAGCGAAGGTAACGAGTGTGACACTCGCAGAGACAGGAGTGAACATCAGACAGGAAAATTTGAAGCCAAAGACACCTCAAAAGAGGGGTTAGACAGTACTGAAGATGACGTTTCCCCCACAGTTTAAGCGAGGCCTTCCATTGGGAGACTCTAGCTTCAGTAGGTTATGGAAGTCTGTAATTACTTTCTTCCTGATTTCAGTAGCTTCCCTCTTAGTATGTGGAATTAACCACAGACAGGAACCAGAACACATGCATGACTACATCAGGATTCGAAATTTAGCTTCAGTAACTAATCAAACCGATCTCAGACCACGTAGAGAGGCTTCTCCGACGACACTCACCTATGAAAATGTAACTCTCACTCTTACGTTCAAAGAAGGTACAACATCAACGGTCCAGTTCGACTTCTGTGAAGTCGTTTCCGGTCCCAGGTATGAACACATCTACGGGTGGATGTCCAAAACCTTGTGCATCATAACTGACGAGTGTGGGCCCGCCACAAATAAGTATGGTAAGCTGTTATCGTATCATAACTGTGATTGTGAAGATTGGGGATGGGCAACGATGAACACAGGTGGCGAGGGTTTAGGAAAAGACCCCAACCCAGGTCTTAAAGACCGACTAAAGATGTTAAATGCCCCAGCTTCTTATCACATGGGTAGAAAAGGGGTGGGTAGATGTAATCCTTTAAGACTTACCTTAACAGACCCAAAATTGACTGACGGAGGACTTTACGTAGTACAGGGAAAGGCTACTGATAGTCCTGCCCCACAAGGGCTCATTAGGATTATTGTTAAGCCTGTAAAAAGACCAGGTTCGACATACGACTGACGCAGAGAATGAGGTAAGGGGTGGAAACTGGAATGGCAGATGGGAATTTATGGTGGGTACAATATACGGCTTCAAGCCAGTAGTACAGATTGTATTGTGTGTTTAGGATCTAGACCCCTAGCAACACCAGTTCCTTCAAGATTCAGACTCCTAAGTCCTGAATTAGTTGTATTTTAACTCTGTTTACTGATGACACTTTGCCCCTCCAACACACTTGTCAGAGGCTGCACTGGCATTACCCACCTGTAGAATATAATACCCCACCTCTGTTCAAGGTTTCAGAGGGTCCATTTGATTGTATAGCCTCAGATACAGCTATGGGGCCCAATGTAGGCAGTATTATTGAAGCAAATTGTAGCAACAGTCACAACGCTAGCGACTATCTATATAACAGTGTGTTAAGACAGACAGCACCTAGAGCTGATTTATGGTGATGGTGTGGAGGAAGAACCATACATCCAATCCTGCCTAAAGATTGGACAGGTGCGTTGGTGCAACTTATATTGTCATTCTATATCTTGCCTGTCACTGATGCAACTTATGGAGAACTCATCTCTCCACGCCCACATGCTAACAGAAGATCCAAAAGAGATGCCGGTGGCCCGAAGGGGGCCTTTGATGACCAAGTGTACATAAGATGTCATAAGACTGCCAAGGGGGGTGTCTAATGACTTTCAAGCCAGAAATCAAATAGCAGCAGATTTAGAATCTGTTTTCTCTCAGAGGGTGATGATTAATAAAAATGTCGATTGGATCAACTACATTTACTATAACCAACAGCGTTTTGTAAACTTCACCAGTGACGCCATATCAGGACTGCATGCACAGCTGGCGAAGACTAGTTTAATGACCTTGCAGAACAGAATGGCATTAGATATGATTTAGCAGATAAAAGTGGCGTGTGCCAGATGTTTGGGTCTGCGTGCTGTACTTTCATTCCAAATAACACAGCTCCTGATGGATCGGTGACCAGGGCTCTGGAGGGACTGACAGCACTCAGCCAAGAGCTAGCAGACAACTCTGGTGTCACGAATCCGTTCACCGACTGGTTGGGAAGTATGCTTGGCCAGTGAAAACATACATTTTTGGCAATCGTAATTATTCTGTGTGCTGTCATCATAGACCGCCTAGTTGTCTGTGGATGGGGGTTCCCTTGCATCCGTGGACCTCTACAGGGGTTTATTGCTTCACCGATGAGCCAGACACCAGTCCAGGCAACCAGTTATGTGACGAGGATGAGGACGAATTGGCGCTTCTGATGGCCACAGTCTAGATGAGGCCACCAGCGGTGCCATAGCGGAACTTCACAAGCGGTTCCTGACCATCCTCTCGGAGATCCTGAAGGACCTGATAAAGGCCCAGATGGACTTCTAACACATCCGGTGAGATATTGGAAATTTGGGAAATAGACTGATTGTTCTGGATGAGTAATTTGAGATTTTATTTTTGTTTAATGGGTTATAATGGGATTTTAGGGTGTAAAGATTAAGAAATGTAATTTTGACAGGTGTAAAAGAACAGTCAAGGCTTCTCAGTATGTGTTCTCTAGCCTACAGGCTGTATCCTGATCCTGCCAGCCCCAAGACATGGAAGGCAGTGATTTTCAACGCAGTCGATCTTTTCCTTTGTTACGGATTCTATCTTTCCCTTTTTAAATTTTCCTTTTTTGTCTTCCTTTTACGGACTCAATTTTTCCCTTTTTTACGGATTAAATTTTCTTTTTTTTGTCTTCCTTTTGCGGACTCAATTTTGAAACGAACTGAACAGAAATACTTGAAATGATATCTGTGTGCATGAATTGTTTGCCTCTGTGTAGATAGATAGGGAGCCTCTCCCTGGATTGAGTAGGGGTAAGGTCTCCAGGGACATTTGAATAACTAACTACATTTGAGTAGCTAACTCACAGTGAACTGTGAGTTAGGGGGGAATTGTAAGAAATTTGAGTAAAAAAACTGTAGTTAGTAGATATAATAAAAGTGTTTAATAATTCATAATTAATAATTCATAGTTAGTCATAATCATAAGGGTTTCGAGGATGCATAATTAAGATAAACAAACATGCAGAAGCATGAAACTTCTGCCAAGTTGCAGAAGTATAAACTTTCATTTTGAAGGATTATTATAGATGGGATTAAAACGTAACTGACAGTCATTGAATGTGATAGTAAACTCAGAGCCAGACAGCCGAATACACTCCTGGAAGTTAGCCAATAGGAATCGAGATAAATGGAAGGGGAGGTGTTTCGAACAGATGTGGGTGGTTTAAGTTAAAGCCTTTTTCTCTCTCACCTGGATGCTCGCAGAGAACAGACGTGTTTTTTATATCTGAGGAGCTGAGTAGAGTTTTTTGCAAATGGGGTTTTATTGTTTTAATATGTCATAGGAGTATATACTCCATATGTATAACTGTAATCGTGCTTACATCAGTGGAATTAAATTCCTTATAATTGTAATCCAGCCTTGGTAGCGTTATTATTGCAGCGTGTCGACGGCACATGGCAGTCACATGTGCTCTGGCCTTCTCTCTTGTTGTGAGGTAAAATTCTTCCATAACAAATTCCTTCTCTCTTGTTGTGAGGTAAAATTCTTCCATAACAGTACCATAGCATCTTCAGTTTGTAGATTCGAGAAGTGATTCAACAATATTGGGCTTGTCTTTCAAACATAGGCCACCGTGAACCACAAAAGAGTGCTTTGGCTGGTTTTATTCTTGTTAGCTGTTACAGCGCTATAGTTCAACGATCGTCGATTGAAAATACGTGTTATGAAACTATAACATTACTCACAGATTCTGGCGCTTCCTCTTTCCAGGCCACAGTGAGGAGCTCTGTCTGCCAGCCCTGGTCTCTGCTTTGGCTCTGCTCCCATACGGGGTAAGCATTATTATTATCCAGCAGCACCCTGAGAGTTCCCACATTGTGACCCACCACACGGTAGTCAAAGGTGAGGCAGAAGCTGCCCTGCTGGGCCCGGTCACTGAGAAGCAACTTCAGTTTGGCTATATCCTCCGGCTCCCCGAGGAGCCCACTCATGGCCATGTAGTACTCAGCACCTGAGAGAGTGTGTCTCATAAGTGAATGCATCTACATTGTAAAATTATCTTAAATAACCTGTAATACACATATCATTTTGTTACCGTTATGGTAGGCTACGCTCCAGTCCATGTCATCAGCCTTGTCTTGGATCCACTCACATGCTCCCTGATCAAAGTTGCAATCCAGGATAAACTCTAGGGGGTAAAACCAAAGGAGCACATTAGGAAAAAGTCTTATAAATGGTCATGAAATAACAATGGAACATAAACAGATATTTGATTACTTGATTACATGAGTGACTTGCTGTCACTCATGTCTTGAGATACACACAATATTATTCACAGAGTTGCACGTTCTGTAGTTTGATAAATTAATTTCAAACAGCGTGTCTATTTGTCTTCCCATATTCTCCGTCGGTGACACATCTTTTACTTCTTTGTATTTTTCATGCTCAACCAGCAGAGAGCGACATTTAACCATAGACTTTGTGCATTTAACCAACGTCACTTTAAAGTCCCCATTTCTGATTTTGCTTTGTTCATTTAGCTGCTATCTGCCAGCATCTCAGCTGCACTCAAATCCACTAGAGCGACATATTGGGCACCCCTGGTTTAAGTGGTTTGTCAACTTTTATCATTTCATAAAGAGGTCATTCTTTACCTTCAGGTTATTTTATAAGTAGTAAATCTATTGTCTCTGCTGTCGGAATGTGGAGGTCCAGTTTGGTGGATAACTCACTCTGTCTGTGTACCTTATCAATTACTTTTTACAATCACTTCAGTAGTTTACTCATTTAATATTATCACCATCCAGATGAAGAAAGTTGCTATACAATAGAGCGAGGAGTCACTTGGTAGCAGTAGTCAGTCCCCTTAGCTCCCCAACCTCCTGCACCCCAACATCTGCTGCCATCAACCCCAGCTCCTGTGCCTCCGTCTCCAGCCACAGCAGCCTGGCATCAGGGTCTTCATCAGAGAACTGGAGCAGAGACCCTGAGCTCCGCAACACCGACAAACACTGCTTCAGCACCTGATTGGCCTTCCATTTCCCTTCCTTAGACCTCAACAAGGCATCTGTGGTGCCCTTATCAACTATAAGGTCCACACTGCTACAACCGTAGTGCTCGTGGAGCTGTGTGCAGTCCAGCTCTACGAACTCAAGCCGAGAGGAAAGATTGTGAGCTTGAATGGCTTTGGTTTGGACGTGTTCATGCATTAGTCGCACAGCTATGGGGGAAATGTCTGCACAAGTGACCCGGACCGGGAGAGGAGAGCGTCTGTAAATACAGGGCCCGAAAGCAGAAGTGCCACAGCCCATAGCCAGGACTTGGAGCAAACCGTCTGGGTGGGGCTTGGTCTGCAATAGGGGCATAATGAAGTCCCGGACAGCATCGAAGCCAAAGAACCACTCAAAGTGTTTGAAGGTGTTTGTGCTGCTGCTGCTCTCAGTGTAGAAGCGGTCCCAAGTTGCTTTCTTATCCATGTTTTCAATCAGTTCAGCTAGGCAGAAACACAGATGGGATTATGTCACGAGTTAGTGAGTGAACGTTAGCAGTAAAACACATACAACTTGCCTTAATGCCTCCATCCTTCTGTCATATTTGGAGGGACTTTATGCTGAAGTAAATTTAAAATCCATCAATTTAATGTGTCAAATGTCTTTTCTTTTAATATATGATTTAAGACCTTTTCTTGGGTCCTTAGAAGCCACTAAGCTCGGCATGAAGACGATCTACCAAGCTGACAAACTCAAATGACTCACATTGCTCATTAAAATAAAAAAGCAACATACACTCAACAGTCCTGCATTGAATCCTCCCTTTGTGTACTTTATAATGCTCAGTTCATCTTTAAACTGTTAAATAGATGTGTTGATGTATCCAGGCTGTGTTATATTAGACTGCATTAGCTTGGTGTTGCCAACAAGTTTGCAACTGAGTGTGACGTTATTGCACAACAAAGTGCTACTTTATGGTCAGCTTCTGTAGCTAACATATCGGTGACAATTAGGTAAGACATCAGTGCACACACCTGCAACTCACTTTAACTTTTCTTTCTTACTTATTTGGAGGTTCACGCTATTCCCCCCCAGACCACTCGCTGTGTGCAGACACCCTGCCTGAGTCTCGGTGCAGTGACAATACAATCAAAGGTGTTATGATGTGGTGCGTTCATGGACCCAAATGCAGACTCAGGACAGCAGAGTTATTTTTCAAAAAACAATTTTATTTATTTCTCACAGGCAGAGGAAAAGACAGGAAATACATAGTCAAAAAGGAGGCGTCTCTATGCGCTCCGCATGGGTCCAAGCCGGAAAGTGGCAAAATCCTCTGAGCGGCTGACGAAGCCGACAGGTAAACAGTCACGTCAAACACAGAGGCGCGTCCTCGCGCTCCGCTCTGATCCTAGCCGGAAAGTGGCTGGCAGGCAGGCTGGAACGTCTGTGTGATACCCGAGGCTCGACACAGGAACGCCAAGACTACACAGTTGATCTCCGAGGAACTAACTGGAAGGCTTCTTCGTGCAGGTGAAAACCCGAGGCTCGACACTGGACGGTAGGTAAGTTGAACAGGTAAGGTAACCCTCCGCTCTGATCCTAGCCGGAAAGTGGCTGGCAGGCAGGCTGGAACGTCTGTGTGATACCCGAGGCTCGACACAGGACGTCAGCTAAATTAAACACAAAAACAGATTGTTAGAGCTAGAAGAGCTAGAAGAGGAGCGAGAATAAATAGGAGTGGAGAAGACACAAGAGGAGGGAGGAGATGGGTCACAGCGAGTGGAGGAGCCAGTCCTGACGTGAAGCGTTGTCGCGCCTGAAGGTTTAAAAAAATAAATACAACCATCAGACCACTGCTCCCCATCGTGGAAACAAACCAAGGACTGTTACATCATATAGACTTCTCTGCAGGCAGTTCTGTTAGTCATTCGGTATGTGAGTCTCAATGGGAGATGATGAAAGAAACGTATCAAAGTGTTAAAATAACTGTGTGACATTCAGGTTCTTTGTTCTTACCGTGCTCCTGGTTGGAGGGACTGTGTCCGTGCTGCCAGGGTTGTAGTCTGGTGGGGGACTAGGTGAGGAGCTAGAAGAGGAGCTAGAAGAAGAGAGAGAAGAAATATGAGTGGAGAAGACACAAGAGGAGGGAGGAGATGGGTCACAGCGAGTGGAGGAGCCAGTCCTGCGTTGTAAGGCTGGGATTCTACGGAGGATGATCTGTGGGGCGTCGGGGCGGTTGGGGTCCGGGATGAGGAAAGACCTCCACGTGAAGCGTCGTCGCGCCTGAAGGTTTAAAAAAATAAATACAACCATCAGACCACTGCTCCACATCGTAGAAACAAACCAAGGACTGTTACATCATATAGACTTCTCTGCAGGCAGTTCTGTTAGTCATTCGGTATGTGAGTCTCAATGGGAGATGATGAAAGAAACGTATCAAAGTGTTAAAATAACTGTGTGACATTCAGGTTCTTTGTTCTTACCGTGCTCCTGGTTGGAGGGACTGTGTCCGTGCTGCCAGGGTTGTAGTCTGGTGGGGGACTAGGTGAGGAGCTAGAAGAAGAGAGAGAAGAAGAGAGAGAAGAAATATGAGTGGAGAAGACACAAGAGGAGGGAGGAGATGGGTCACAGCGAGTGGAGGAGCCAGTCCTGCGTTGTGAGGCTGGGATTCTACGGAGGATGATCCGTGGGGCGTCGGGGCGGTTGGGGTCCGGGATGAGGAAAGACCTCCACGTGAAGCGTCGTCGCGCCTGAAGGTTTAAAAAAATAAATACAACCATCAGACCACTGCTCCACATCGTGGAAACAAACCAAGGACTGTTACATCATATAGACTTCTCTGCAGGCAGTTCTGTTAGTCATTCGGTATGTGAGTCTCAATGGGAGATGATGAAAGAAACGTATCAAAGTGTTAAAATAACTGTGTGACATTCAGGTTCTTTGTTCTTACCGTGCTCCTGGTTGGAGGGACTGTGTCCGTGCTGCCAGGGTTGTAGTCTGGTGGGGGACTAGGTGAGGAGCTAGAAGAGGAGCTAGAAGAAGAGAGAGAAGAAATAGGAGTGAAGACACAAGAGGAGGGAGGAGATGGGTCACAGCGAGTGGAGGAGCCAGTCCTGCGTTGTGAGGCTGGGATTCTACGGCGGATGATCCGTGGGGCGTCGGGGCGGTTGGGGTCCGGGATGAGGAAAGTCCTCCACGTGAAGCGTCGTCCCGCCTGAAGGTTTAAAAAAATAAATACAACCATCAGACCACTGCTCCACATCGTGGAAACAAACCAAGGACTGTTACATCATATAGACTTCTCTGCAGGCAGTTCTGTTAGTCATTCGGTATGTGAGTCTCAATGGGAGATGATGAAAGAAACGTATCAAAGTGTTAAAATAACTGTGTGACATTCAGGTTCTTTGTTCTTACCGTGCTCCTGGTTGGAGGGACTGTGTCCGTGCTGCCAGGGTTGTAGTCTGGTGGGGGACTAGGTGAGGAGCTAGAAGAAGAGAGAGAAGAAGAGAGAGAAGAAATATGAGTGGAGAAGACACAAGAGGAGGGAGGAGATGGGTCACAGCGAGTGGAGGAGCCAGTCCTGCGTTGTGAGGCTGGGATTCTACGGAGGATGATCCGTGGGGCGTCGGGGCGGTTGGGGTCCGGGATGAGGAAAGACCTCCACGTGAAGCGTCGTCGCGCCTGAAGGTTTAAAAAAATAAATACAACCATCAGACCACTGCTCCACATCGTGGAAACAAACCAAGGACTGTTACATCATATAGACTTCTCTGCAGGCAGTTCTGTTAGTCATTCGGTATGTGAGTCTCAATGGGAGATGATGAAAGAAACTTATCAAAGTGTTAAAATAACTGTGTGACATTCAGGTTCTTTGTTCTTACCGTGCTCCTGGTTGGAGGGA
The DNA here is from genome assembly GCF_949748355.1 of Melanostigma gelatinosum. Taxonomy (NCBI): domain Eukaryota; kingdom Metazoa; phylum Chordata; class Actinopteri; order Perciformes; family Zoarcidae; genus Melanostigma; species Melanostigma gelatinosum. The sequence continues at coordinate 13,612,085 of NC_136643.1, read as the reverse complement.
CTGTGTCCGTGCTGCCAGGGTTGTAGTCTGGTGGGGGACTAGGTGAGGAGCTAGAAGAAGAGAGAGAAGAAGAGAGAGAAGAAATATGAGTGGAGAAGACACAAGAGGAGGGAGGAGATGGGTCACAGCGAGTGGAGGAGCCAGTCCTGCGTTGTGAGGCTGGGATTCTACGGAGGATGATCCGTGGGGCGTCGGGGCGGTTGGGGTCCGGGATGAGGAAAGTCCTCCACGTGAAGCGTCGTCCCGCCTGAAGGTTTAAAAAAATAAATACAACCATCAGACCACTGCTCCACATCGTGGAAACAAACCAAGGACTGTTACATCATATAGACTTCTCTGCAGGCAGTTCTGTTAGTCATTCGGTATGTGAGTCTCAATGGGAGATGATGAAAGAAACGTATCAAAGTGTTAAAATAACTGTGTGACATTCAGGTTCTTTGTTCTTACCGTGCTCCTGGTTGGAGGGACTGTGTCCGTGCTGCCAGGGTTGTAGTCTGGTGGGGGACTAGGTGAGGAGCTAGAAGAAGAGAGAGAAGAAATATGAGTGGAGAAGACACAAGAGGAGGGAGGAGATGGGTCACAGCGAGTGGAGGAGCCAGTCCTGCGTTGTGAGGCTGGGATTCTACGGAGGATGATCCGTGGGGCGTCGGGGCGGTTGGGGTCCGGGATGAGGAAAGACCTCCACGTGAAGCGTCGTCGCGCCTGAAGGTTTAAAAAAATAAATACAACCATCAGACCACTGCTCCACATCGTGGAAACAAACCAAGGACTGTTACATCATATAGACTTCTCTGCAGGCAGTTCTGTTAGTCATTCGGTATGTGAGTCTCAATGGGAGATGATGAAAGAAACGTATCAAAGTGTTAAAATAACTGTGTGACATTCAGGTTCTTTGTTCTTACCGTGCTCCTGGTTGGAGGGACTGTGTCCGTGCTGCCAGGGTTGTAGTCTGGTGGGGGACTAGGTGAGGAGCTAGAAGAGGAGCTAGAAGAAGAGAGAGAAGAAATAGGAGTGAAGACACAATAGGAGGGAGGAGATGGGTCACAGCGAGTGGAGGAGCCAGTCCTGCGTTGTGAGGCTGGGATTCTACGGAGGATGATCCGTGGGGCGTCGGGGCGGTTGGGGTCCGGGATGAGGAAAGTCCTCCACGTGAAGCGTCGTCCCGCCTGAAGGTTTAAAAAAATAAATACAACCATCAGACCACTGCTCCACATCGTGGAAACAAACCAAGGACTGTTACATCATATAGACTTCTCTGCAGGCAGTTCTGTTAGTCATTCGGTATGTGAGTCTCAATGGGAGATGATGAAAGAAACTTATCAAAGTGTTAAAATAACTGTGTGACATTCAGGTTCTTTGTTCTTACCGTGCTCCTGGTTGGAGGGACTGTGTCCGTGCTGCCAGGGTTGTAGTCTGGTGGGGGACTAGGTGAGGAGCTAGAAGAGGAGCTAGAAGAAGAGAGAGAAGAAATAGGAGTGAAGACACAATAGGAGGGAGGAGATGGGTCACAGCGAGTGGAGGAGGAACGTAGGGGGACGTAGGGGAACTGTCGTGCCATCTGAGGGTAAAAACACACACAACCCTCAGACCACTGATCCATATCATAGTCATTTCTCATATCACATTGAAAGGATCAGTAGCACAAAGCAGTGTGACTAGATAGAAAGTAAATGTCATACAATAAATGATACGCTCGCAAAAGTATTAGCAGAAACAAACCCAGTACAGTGCAACATGTTTGCATTTGTTTCAGTATTGTTACTGCAGGAGGCCTTCCATATGTCTACATTGACTAAAAGTCAGAAACATATCAGCACTTTTTCGATAGAAAATATCTTTTAGTGGTTCTTTCACTCTGCTGTTCATTGTGTTAATATGTATGAAAAATATCACAAGTATGTAAGAAATGTGTGAATTGTGAGTTAATATGGATTAAATATATTATCATGCGTGCATCACTTGTGATCCGTATCACCGAGAAGTTATATAAATATAAAGAAACAATATTTCTATTAGCATTTCTCAGTTTAAGCTAACGCTGGACGGTCGGGTCTATAAAGCTAACGTTAGCTAACCAAGAAAGCAGCTTTTGTTCAGATAAACTTGTTTAAACTTGGTCTCAACAGTCAAAAGTCAGTCCTAGTGGATTAATATACACTGATAACTGAAAATATTATCAATATTAGGATAAACATCGGTTCAGATAGATACATAAATAAATACATAAAAAACAGTGGTGGAAAAAGTATATAAATATCGCTTTTTTTCCTGCAAAAGTTGATCAGAATCAGACTTACCTTTATCAGTAACGTTAAGTCACGGATGCAGAAAAATCCTGGTTTGAAGGTGTTTCTTGGGAGGTTTCTTCGAGTGAAAGTAGATTTCGGCTTTTTCGAGTGAAAGTAGATTTCGGCTTTTTCTGACGGACCAACGGTTGGAACAGACTGAATTTAGAAAAAATGCACAATTTGGTAAACATGGTAACGATGGAACGTTCGACTGAGAACAGCTCGTTCTTACCTCAGAGTCTCCATCAGGTCCTCAACAGTCCTCCGCTGCACAAACAGACATTAAATACAACTTTAAGAGGAATATATCCACATGAGCTCAAATAATACAACTAACATGACATTGTGACTCAGTCTCCTGTCGCGTTTGAGAGTCACGTGACCTGCCCAGGGGTTAACCACACATTAAGTCTCCATTCAGGCCTATTTAAAAAACACGGTCTCATATAATGTCCAATAATATAGAGATGCATGTTTGCATGGAGGTTTGAGGGTGTCAGGTTGGACCCTGTCCTTGGTCCTATGTGGTCCTCCAGTGTCCACAGATTGACAGCACGTGGACCTGCTGTTTCACGTTTCCTACATTGTTGTGACAGGAAGCCAGAGTTTCAGAATAAGTGACACAAACATCAATTTGAAATAAAATGAAAACATATTTTCTGAGGTTTGTTTACTGGTCCACATCCTGTCTGTCTTTGGGCCATCGTTGGACAAATGTCTCTCCAGAGACATTACATTTACACACCCGTGCATCACACCTGTATTACTCTCTTTGATCCATTTTCTTTTGTTAAAGTAGAAACTTGATGTAACTTTACTAATTGATATTGTGCATAGTGGCATGTATGCACATGTTAAATGAGTTGTTTAACAAGTACTTGTGGGAAGAAGCAAAGTTAGTAATGTGCACGAATGAGTTCTTTGGTCCGAAATATTCTGCTAGGATGAACACTGTACACACTTTGGTTAGATTTTAGTCTACATGATTTAAAACACTGACCAAGGACTTGCTGTCATATAATGTATGTAAATGTAGATAATGGTTGGCTGCTATGTAATAGAATTTGTCACCAAGGAATCAAACCCGAAAAACAAATGCTATTTGTACACTTGAAGCACTATTGAGATTACTTACACTTCTTTACATAATTGTTATTGTGGAAAGCATTTTGTACACAGTCTCATCTATATAGTAGTTACAGACATAGATAAAGACAAATATGATGCATATGTTCATTAATACCACTATATTTGCTGTCATCATTACTGTCTGTTTTGCTAACATGAGTAAAATATAATACAGAGATGTGTTTTATCACATCAGAGCTACAATGATCTCAATAAGTTAATGGAACAAATTGTTTTCCTGTGATGCCAATACACACATTTGTGCACTTCTAGCACTCAACCAAATTAGTTGTCAAATACTGTGTTATGCATTTGTTGGCATGTGTGTATTTGTGTGAACTTTGTAGTTTGTGGTTAGATTTTCCTTGAAAGATGTTTTGCATTCTTTACTTCACAGCTATATTCATATATATATATATGTATATATATATATATATATATATATATATATATATATATATTTATTGTTTTCTTCTTTCTACGGTCTTTGCTTCAATTAACTGCTGCACACTCAATCTGCCCTCCCTCTGGAATAACAGTATTCACAGTTTCCTGGCATGAACAGGACATCACAGAACATTGTTATCCTCCTTGTTTGTCCGGCGCACATGCTTGTGTCCGCTGTAGGATGATGGGGTAAGATACTGGCACCAAACTCCTGTCGTGTAAACCAGCAGCATATCTGACCTGTAGCATTGGATTCAGAATAGATTTTGACCGCTACCACTTTTCATAATTTGGCTCAGGATGTTTGGTGCCACCATGATGATTTTAGGATTATCAAATCCTCCTTGAATATCAAATTGTTAGCATTGATTATTTACTGAGAGTAAAGTACAGTACAACTTAGAGCTTTGCGGACAATGTCTTTATGCTACCGTTCACTCACAGGTTTGTTTGGATCATATGTATTGTCTGGCACTGGCCTCTGGCCACTGCCGTTGTTGTGGCATATGAATCACGAGATTCGATCGCTGTTTTTACCGATGCTGACAGTGAGAGTTTGAACTGTTGGGGAGAGACAGTTCTTACATTCTGCAAGGTGGCTAGGCAATCCACATGCTGCTGTCAGTGTCAATAGTGGGCGTGAGTCTTCTTCCTCGTCATATGCCAGTCTGCGTGAGGGTACTCCCGGTGGCCAATGTAGCATGATGGGGTAATATACCCTCACCAAACTCCTGTCCTGTGAACCAGAAGCATATCTGACCTGTAACTTTGGATTCAGAATAGATTTTGTCCGTCAGCACTTTTCATAATTGAGCTTAGTATGTTTGGTGCCACCATGATGATTTAAGGATTATCAAATCCTCCTTGAATATCAAATTGTTAGCATTGATTATTTACTGAGAGTAAAGTACAGTACAACTTAGAGAGCTTTGCTTATAGGAGGGATATTTTGAAATATAGTATTTATAATCATACAGTTGTAAATGAATTAACTAACTGTATAAAATGTTGGGATTTACTCTAACCTCCTACATTAGGACAGTCTTGTTATGCTCTCATTCACTCACTCATCTCTCTGGCTCTCGCTCTCTGGCTCCTCTATCAGCTGACAGTGGGCGATTTCGCCACGGCCTCCCTCAGCCAATCATATATTTCCTGTCAAACTTTAAAGACCTGTTCTCTTCTGTGCAGTCAGCTGTCATTTCAGTAGAACCCGATGTGACCCTCCTCCCCATTCATCATCACATCCGGTGTTCAAGGTTTCTTCCACTGAGGGCAGTCCCACTCCACATGCCGTCATCGAGATCTTCAGCCTGCCCCTGCTGTCTTCAACAACTCCACCAGTGTCGACTCGCCAACATTTAAACTTTACTTTGCACATTTTAATAAATGTATTTGTTCACTGTAAATGAAGTTTCTCCTGATTTAACAACCTGTGTCTCCCTGTATAAGTGTGTCAATTATCTCCCGGTGGCTTCAGTTCTATTTATTATGTTTTTTGTGATGTTATGTTATTTCAAACTAATTTGCAATCATAAGAAGCGTGGTCTTTGTTGGTGAAATGTTTCTTATATACAAAGATACAAATATATAGAAGAGTAAAATGTTTTAGGTGTGTTTTCTAGAAACTACAGGTCTGATGAGCAAAGTGGGAACAGGTGTGTAGGTGGGAGGGGATGTCATGTGACCGGGAGTGAGCAGGGGCTGGAGAGAAGGACAGAGAGACAGGACGGGCAAAACCACCAACCCACTAGAAAGTCTCTGCCCTCCCTCGAACTTCTCAGACAGTTTAAGACCCTAGGTAACATAAAGACGAGTTAATGTCACTGTCTCACTATAACCATGTTTTTACTGAGATGTCTTCAGAAGGTACGAACGGAATTTTACTTAGCAACACCACGATGTAAACATACCCCAAAATCATGTCAGACAATCTTAACAAAATATGAAACTGACGAAAGGTAGGTCAATTATCGCTCCTAACTGTGCTTTAATGCAGAATGGGCCACTTAGAATTGTTTTTGATCGTTGACATCTGGGATTTTTCTGAATGAAACTATAGGCTCACTGACCTTTATTCTAATCATGCAAATGTTATGGAGCACAGAATCCAGCATGCTCCTCTAACATTTAGTAGTAGGTTAATACTTTGAAGTTAAGCACAAAATACCTCAGGATTGTACCTCATTACTTCTTGAAGGATGCACAGATTTCTGTTTGCATAAACTTACAACTGACACAATCAAGAGGATTGGAAGACAGTTAGAAAAAAAAACAGATTTATTGTAATAGGACAGTATAATATGGAAGCAAAATGTACAGCAGTTACGTACTGATACTTTTATCATTTGAACTTCAAAAAAGTTATTCATCTAAGATTGAATTTCAGATTTAATTCACCTAATAATCCACATTACATGATTATTTTCACTTCACTTCAGCAATCACATACACGACAAAGGACTAAGCACAATACTGTTTCATCTAACTAAAATACAGAGTAAGCATTTCCACCTATTCCTGAGATCTGGGTGATCTGTATCTTCAGAGACCATTGTGAAAATCACGATGGAGAATGAAGCCGAATGTACCAATGTAGCAGCATGGTGATTAAGTAAACATGCATGCAGTGAAAGTACAGATCTTCCCTTGAGACCATATCTGTATCTTTATGTGGATGTCTTGAAAGACAGTGTGAAACTCCAGACCAACATACAGACAGGAAACAGGAATCTTTGACATGTGTCATATTTTGTAAATCCGGGGTGGAGCTTCTTAAACGAATGGACTGACATCCTCTTGACAGGGCCCTGAGGTCAGCACAACATTGTCCAGTCCAATCTCTCCTCCAACATCTTTCCCATGCTGAGCTTCAAAGACAACCTGAAAGACATTCAAAGGTACCATAGCATCTTCAGTTTGTAGATTCGAGAAGTGATTCAACAATATTGGGCTTGTCTTTCAAACATAGGCCACCGTGAACCACAAAAGAGTGCTTTGGCTGGCTTTATTCTTGTTAGCTGTTACAGCGCTATAGTTCAACGATCGTCGATTGAAAATACGTGTTATGAAACTATAACATTACTCACAGATTCTGGCGCTTCCTCTTTCCAGGCCACAGTGAGGAGCTCTGTCTGCCAGCCCTGGTCTCTGCTTTGGCTCTGCTCCCATACGGGGTAAGCATTATTATTATCCAGCAGCACCCTGAGAGTTCCCACATTGTGACCCACCACACGGTAGTCAAAGGTGAGGCAGAAGCTGCCCTGCTGGGCCCGGTCACTGAGAAGCAACTTCAGTTTGGCTGTATCCTCCGGCTCCCCGAGGAGCCCACTCATGGATATGTAGTACTCAGCACCTGAGAGAGTGTGTCTCATAAGTGAATGCATCTACATTGTAAAATTATCTTAAATAACCTGTAATACACATATCATTTTGTTACCGTTATGGTAGGCTACGCTCCAGTCCATGTCATCAGCCTTGTCTTGGATCCACTCACATGCTCCCTGATCAAAGTTGCAATCCAGGATAAACTCTAGGGGGTAAAACCAAAGGAGCACATTAGGAAAAAGTCTTATAAATGGTCATGAAATAACAATGGAACATAAACAGATATTTGATTACTTGATTACATGAGTGACTTGCTGTCACTCATGTCTTGAGATACACACAATATTATTCACAGAGTTGCACGTTCTGTAGTTTGATAAATTAATTTCAAACAGCGTGTCTATTTGTCTTCCCATATTCTCCGTCGGTGACACATCTTTTACTTCTTTGTATTTTTCATGCTCAACCAGCAGAGAGCGACATTTAACCATAGACTTTGTGCATTTAACCAACGTCACTTTAAAGTCCCCATTTCTGATTTTGCTTTGTTCATTTAGCTGCTATCTGCCAGCATCTCAGCTGCACTCAAATCCACTAGAGCGACATATTGGGCACCCCTGGTTTAAGTGGTTTGTCAACTTTTATCATTTCATAAAGAGGTCATTCTTTACCTTCAGGTTATTTTATAAGTAGTAAATCTATTGTCTCTGCTGTCGGAATGTGGAGGTCCAGTTTGGTGGATAACTCACTCTGTCTGTGTACCTTATCAATTACTTTTTACAATCACTTCAGTAGTTTACTCATTTAATATTATCACCATCCAGATGAAGAAAGTTGCTATACAATAGAGCGAGGAGTCACTTGGTAGCAGTAGTCAGTCCCCTTAGCTCCCCAACCTCCTGCACCCCAACATCTGCTGCCATCAACCCCAGCTCCTGTGCCTCCGTCTCCAGCCACAGCAGCCTGGCATCAGGGTCTTCATCAGAGAACTGGAGCAGAGACCCTGAGCTCCGCAACACCGACAAACACTGCTTCAGCACCTGATTGGCCTTCCATTTCCCTTCCTTAGACCTCAACAAGGCATCTGTGGTGCCCTTATCAACTATAAGGTCCACACTGCTACAACCGTAGTGCTCGTGGAGCTGTGTGCAGTCCAGCTCTACGAACTCAAGCCGAGAGGAAAGATTGTGAGCTTGAATGGCTTTGGTTTGGACGTGTTCATGCATTAGTCGCACAGCTATGGGGGAAATGTCTGCACAAGTGACCCGGACCGGGAGAGGAGAGCGTCTGTAAATACAGGGCCCGAAAGCAGAAGTGCCACAGCCCATAGCCAGGACTTGGAGCAAACCGTCTGGGTGGGGCTTGGTCTGCAATAGGGGCATAATGAAGTCCCGGACAGCATCGAAGCCAAAGAACCACTCAAAGTGTTTGAAGGTGTTTGTGCTGCTGCTGCTCTCAGTGTAGAAGCGGTCCCAAGTTGCTTTCTTATCCATGTTTTCAATCAGTTCAGCTAGGCAGAAACACAGATGGGATTATGTCACGAGTTAGTGAGTGAACGTTAGCAGTAAAACACATACAACTTGCCTTAATGCCTCCATCCTTCTGTCATATTTGGAGGGACTTTATGCTGAAGTAAATTTAAAATCCATCAATTTAATGTGTCTGTTCTGCAGAGCTTGACTAGAGATATACCGACTCAACACATTTAAACCTGGGAGAACAAACAATCTGCAGCCACTGGGTCAAGTTCTGAGAAAACACGTATTTTATTCTGCGCAGGTGCATCAGCTTAAATAGACAGTCACATGACACACTCACACCTGAAATGCATTGGCAATAATTGGGAACACAATCAGTTGCTTCAATTAACACCCCCACTTGATCACACATTATTGACAACCATAAATCATACAAGGGGAAAAACATGGAAACCAACTGCACTTAACTGCACTTAACTGGCTATGCCCCAAACAAGAACATGGAAAAAGTATGTAGCTTTGCTTTAGTAGCTGGTTTTGTCATCAGGTCAGCTACCATCCGGTCTGTTGGGCAATACTCCAAACATACTTTACAGTCATTAACAGTTGATCTCACAAAATGGTATTTTATATCAATGTGCTTACATCGCTGTCTGCTCACTGGATTCTTGGCTAATGCAATTGTACCTTGGTTATCTTCAAAAATCTTAGGTACATCATACAGACAGTCATCAAGATGTTCAAGCAGTTGAGATAAGTAAAGACACTCTTGTGTGGTTGCGGCCAACGCCATATACTCTGCCTCACAAGTTGACAGTGCTACCGTTGGCTGCTTTTTGGTCTTCCAGGAAATCAGAGGACCATTCTCACTCAGACTAACACAATAACCAGTTGTACTGCGTCTGTCAGTTGCATCACCTGCCCAATCTGCATCACTGTAAGCAAACAACCTCAGCTCATCACATTTTCTGTAACACAACATTTTGTCATTTGTGCCCTTCAAATATTTCAGTACATGCTTAACAGTTGTCCACTGCTCTTCTGTCGGCTCACTGAAATGCTGTGACAGTCTGCTTACAACAAAGCTCAGATCAGGTCTGGTGCATGAGGTTAGGTAGATTAGGCTACCCACTGCCTCTCTGTATTTTCTGGGGTCACCTAGCTTCTCATCAGTGTAATGCAGCTTTGGTTCACAAGGTGTTGACCTGGGCTTACAATCCTGCATATTAAACCTGTCAAGCAGCTTGTCAACATAGCTCTGCTGTGACATGGTCACACATCCATTACACTGGTCAAAAGTGATACCAAGAAAATTCTTCAGTCTGCCCAAATCTTTCATCTGGAACTTCACAGCAAGCATCTTTTTCACTGCTTTTAAAGCACTCTCATCACTGGCTGCAATAACCAGGTCATCAACCCAGATCAGTAGGATCACCTTGTCATGTTCCGTTTCTCTCTCATAAACACAGTGATCGGCTGGATTCTGTACAAACATATTTTCACATAGATAGTCATGCAACATTATGTTCCAGTTTCTACCTGATTGTTTAAGCCCATATAGTGACTTCTTTAGTCTACACACCATCTTCCCATTTGTCTGAGATTTTACATCATAACCCTCTGGCTGTTCCATGTAAATCTCACAATCAATTGGTGCATGTAAGTAGGCGGTTTTAACATCCATCTGATGCAGGATCAGATCCTCCTGGGCAGCTTTCTGCATCAACACTCTCACACTAGTCAGGTCGGCAGTAGGAGAAAACGTTTCTCCATAATCTACACCCATCCGTTGACTGTATCCCTTGGCTACATAGCGGGCCTTGTACTTGTCAGATCCATCAACATTGGTTTTGAGAGTATACACCCATCTACCCCCCACTGCTTTCTTGCCCTCAGGTAAGGTGGTCAGAGTAAATGTGTTGTTATCCCTCAGTGCCTTCATCTCCTCATCCATTGCATCTATCCACTTACTTGAGTTGGATGAAGACACAGCATCTCTGAACGTCTGTGGTACATTACAAACCATCCTGTAGCAATAATCAATGTTGATCTGAGCCTGATCACTCTCTATCCCATAGAAGTCTGGCCTCCTCCTCTCTCTAGCAGGGTATCTCCGTGGAGACTGGGATTCGGGCTTGACTCCACCTGTCTGTAGGCCTATCTGGCTTGGACCTGGCCTAGCTTCTGGGATGTCGTTCTGCTCGGGTTGGTCAGGGTCAGGTCTGGTTGCGTTAGACTGCACACCAGTGTCATCGTCGGACATGTCATCAGTCTGCTGTCCCTCAACACAGGACATGAACCTCACCAGTCGGTGCTTCATCACCTTCCTGCTGTCAGGGTAGTAGACCATATAGGCTGGACTGTTCTTGTCATAACCAACGAAGATGCCCTTGTCAGACCTTGACTCTAGCTTCTTCCTGTCCTGCCTGTAGGCGTAACATACAGTACCAAACTTCTGCATCCTGGAGACATTAGGTCTCCTTCCTGTCAGCATAAAGTAAGGTGTCTCTCTAGTGCGGTTGTTGAAACATCTATTCCTCACCACTGCTGCTGTCTGGACCGCATACGGCCATAGCTCCTTGGCTAACTGGCTCTCCAAGAGCATACATCTCGCCATGTCAAAAAGGGTTCTCCAGTTACGCTCAGCAGTGCCATTCTGGTGTGGTGAGTATGGTGCTGATCTTTCATGTCTGATTCTATTCCTACGCAGTAGAGCTTGGTAACCCTGCCCTGTGAACTCTGTACCATTGTCAGACCTGATACACTTCACTTTCCCATATGGGGCTGTGTCGGCTAGAAACCTCTCTGTGGCTTCTACAGTGTCCCTCTTGTACTTTAGATAGTACACAAACACTGCACTTGAATAGTCGTCAGTAAAGGAAAGTGCATACCTATACCCTTCCTTGGACTCTGGGTCAATGGGGCCTGACAAGTCAGTGTGAACCAGCTCTAAGGCTGATTTGGCCCTCACATCAGGCTTCCTGTTTCTGCTCTGAGTGAACTTGCCCTGAGTACACACTTCACATATCATGGGTTTGGACGCTTTACCCCTGATTGACATTCCATCCACAACATTCTCTAACTTCATGACATCATCAAAATTACAGTGCCCCAAAATCTCGTGCCACGTCTGAATATCATGACAGCTCATACATTGATCATCACAGTCATTGTTTACTGACACAGTAGGCAAATAGAACAGTCTGTTATGCTCATAAATGAGGAAGCGCGTACCGTCTCTATACTGCAAGACGTTTTCTCCTTCCTTGAAGATCACCATTGCCCCACGATAAGTTGCAGCTCTCACGGAGAAGATGTCTTGGGGATACGAGGGGATGTACAGCGCCTGCTTCAGTGTGGTACTGAGGTGCCGCCCCCTGCTGTCGATCAGACACACCTCGGCGTCTCCTCTGCGCTCCGCGACCCCCGTGCAGCTTGTGCCATCGGCCAGCTCCACGCAGTGCGTCTCGGACTGGAATCGGTCATCGAAGTTCTTGAACTTCGCCAGGTCAGTGATGATATGCGCCGTCGCACCGGTGTCCACCATCAAGCCCTTTCTGGTGACACCGCTTCCTGGCTCGCTGGTCACCAGCTTGAACACGAAGGTGTTGTCATCCATCTCCTCGGACACTCCACGCGCGTTGTCCCGCTGCCACTGTCGCCATCCACCTCGCCGTCCGGTACTCTCGCCCTGGCCGTACCACTGTTGACCACGCTGACAGTCTCTTACCTTGTGACCTCTCTGGCCACAACGGAAACACACAATGTCCCCGCTCTCGGTGCTGCGTGCACCTGCGCCTGCTGGGGCAGCCCTCCTTGGATGCGCCTGGGCCCTCATGACATTGTCGTCGGCCGCAGCTGTGCGCATACCTTCAGTGCTCTCATAACTGCGCAACTTAGTCTTGAACTCCGCAAAAGAGAGAGTCTCATAACTTTGAGTGATAAAAATGGAAAAAGGCTTAAATGAGTCTGGCAGCCCCTTCAAAATCATTGCAACCAATAGTCCATCGCTTAAAACCTCTCCAGCATTACGCAGCGCTGTGATCGAAATCTCAGCACGTATGACATAGTCAGTCACACTCTCACTACTCATCTTTTGCAAAGAAGTCAGTTCTGTATACAGGCATACAATGCGGGGCTTACCCTTGCCTGCATAATAGTCACGCAAAATCCTGAGCGCTCCACGCCCGTCATCCGCTGCCTCTCGCATGACCAGAGACAAACTTTTGTCATCAAGGAATTGGATCAGTTCCGCGTACGCTTCCGCGTTCTTCGCCGCATCCTCAGCCAGTGCGTTTTCTTCTGCGCCATCGGCGGGCTGATTCAAAATGGTGTCCTTCAGTTTCTGCAACCGCAGATGTCCCAAAAACTTTGTCTCCCACAGTTCATAGTTCTTTTCGTCCCCATTAAAAACAAGACGAGACCAACGTGAACTCGTATGTCCGCTCATGGTGCTGGCACTCCAATCCGTGAGATACGCACACAAGCAAATGTCTCTCAGTGGCTACTCACGCCGGATATCTCTTTGCACAAACGTCTAACGCATCTGGGCCCATAACCTGTTCTGCAGAGCTTGACTAGAGATATACCGACTCAACACATTTAAACCTGGGAGAACAAACAATCTGCAGCCACTGGGTCAAGTTCTGAGAAAACACGTATTTTATTCTGCGCAGGTGCATCAGCTTAAATAGACAGTCACATGACACACTCACACCTGAAATGCATTGGCAATAATTGGGAACACAATCAGTTGCTTCAATTAACAGTGTCAAATGTCTTTTCTTTTAATATATGATTTAAGACCTTTTCTTGGGTCCTTAGAAGCCACTAAGCTCGGCATGAAGACGATCTACCAAGCTGACAAACTCAAATGACTCACATTGCTCATTAAAATAAAAAAGCAACATACACTCAACAGTCCTGCATTGAATCCTCCCTTTGTGTACTTTATAATGCTCAGTTCATCTTTAAACTGTTAAATAGATGTGTTGATGTATCCAGGCTGTGTTATATTAGACTGCATTAGCTTGGTGTTGCCAACAAGTTTGCAACTGAGTGTGACGTTATTGCACAACAAAGTGCTACTTTATGGTCAGCTTCTGTAGCTAACATATCGGTGACAATTAGGTAAGACATCAGTGCACACACCTGCAACTCACTTTAACTTTTCTTTCTTACTTATTTGGAGGTTCACGCTATTCCCCCCCAGACCACTCGCTGTGTGCAGACACCCTGCCTGAGTCTCGGTGCAGTGACAATACAATCAAAGGTGTTATGATGTGGTGCGTTCATGGACCCAAATGCAGACTCAGGACAGCAGAGTTATTTTTCAAAAAACAATTTTATTTATTTCTCACAGGCAGAGGAAAAGACAGGAAATACATAGTCAAAAAGGAGGCGTCTCTATGCGCTCCGCATGGGTCCAAGCCGGAAAGTGGCAAAATCCTCTGAGCGGCTGACGAAGCCGACAGGTAAACAGTCACGTCAAACACAGAGGCGCGTCCTCGCGCTCCGCTCTGATCCTAGCCGGAAAGTGGCTGGCAGGCAGGCTGGAACGTCTGTGTGATACCCGAGGCTCGACACAGGAACGCCAAGACTACACAGTTGATCTCCGAGGAACTAACTGGAAGGCTTCTTCGTGCAGGTGAAAACCCGAGGCTCGACACTGGACGGTAGGTAAGTTGAACAGGTAAGGTAACCCTCCGCTCTGATCCTAGCCGGAAAGTGGCTGGCAGGCAGGCTGGAACGTCTGTGTGATACCCGAGGCTCGACACAGGACGTCAGCTAAATTAAACACAAAAACAGATTGTTAGAGCTAGAAGAGCTAGAAGAGGAGCGAGAATAAATAGGAGTGGAGAAGACACAAGAGGAGGGAGGAGATGGGTCACAGCGAGTGGAGGAGCCAGTCCTGACGTGAAGCGTTGTCGCGCCTGAAGGTTTAAAAAAATAAATACAACCATCAGACCACTGCTCCCCATCGTGGAAACAAACCAAGGACTGTTACATCATATAGACTTCTCTGCAGGCAGTTCTGTTAGTCATTCGGTATGTGAGTCTCAATGGGAGATGATGAAAGAAACGTATCAAAGTGTTAAAATAACTGTGTGACATTCAGGTTCTTTGTTCTTACCGTGCTCCTGGTTGGAGGGACTGTGTCCGTGCTGCCAGGGTTGTAGTCTGGTGGGGGACTAGGTGAGGAGCTAGAAGAGGAGCTAGAAGAAGAGAGAGAAGAAATATGAGTGGAGAAGACACAAGAGGAGGGAGGAGATGGGTCACAGCGAGTGGAGGAGCCAGTCCTGCGTTGTAAGGCTGGGATTCTACGGAGGATGATCTGTGGGGCGTCGGGGCGGTTGGGGTCCGGGATGAGGAAAGTCCTCCACGTGAAGCGTCGTCGCGCCTGAAGGTTTAAAAAAATAAATACAACCATCAGACCACTGCTCCACATCGTAGAAACAAACCAAGGACTGTTACATCATATAGACTTCTCTGCAGGCAGTTCTGTTAGTCATTCGGTATGTGAGTCTCAATGGGAGATGATGAAAGAAACGTATCAAAGTGTTAAAATAACTGTGTGACATTCAGGTTCTTTGTTCTTACCGTGCTCCTGGTTGGAGGGACTGTGTCCGTGCTGCCAGGGTTGTAGTCTGGTGGGGGACTAGGTGAGGAGCTAGAAGAGGAGCTAGAAGAAGAGAGAGAAGAAATAGGAGTGAAGACACAATAGGAGGGAGGAGATGGGTCACAGCGAGTGGAGGAGCCAGTCCTGCGTTGTGAGGCTGGGATTCTACGGAGGATGATCCGTGGGGCGTCGGGGCGGTTGGGGTCCGGGATGAGGAAAGTCCTCCACGTGAAGCGTCGTCCCGCCTGAAGGTTTAAAAAAATAAATACAACCATCAGACCACTGCTCCACATCGTGGAAACAAACCAAGGACTGTTACATCATATAGACTTCTCTGCAGGCAGTTCTGTTAGTCATTCGGTATGTGAGTCTCAATGGGAGATGATGAAAGAAACGTATCAAAGTGTTAAAATAACTGTGTGACATTCAGGTTCTTTGTTCTTACCGTGCTCCTGGTTGGAGGGACTGTGTCCGTGCTGCCAGGGTTGTAGTCTGGTGGGGGACTAGGTGAGGAGCTAGAAGAAGAGAGAGAAGAAGAGAGAGAAGAAATATGAGTGGAGAAGACACAAGAGGAGGGAGGAGATGGGTCACAGCGAGTGGAGGAGCCAGTCCTGCGTTGTGAGGCTGGGATTCTACGGAGGATGATCCGTGGGGCGTCGGGGCGGTTGGGGTCCGGGATGAGGAAAGACCTCCACGTGAAGCGTCGTCGCGCCTGAAGGTTTAAAAAAATAAATACAACCATCAGACCACTGCTCCACATCGTGGAAACAAACCAAGGACTGTTACATCATATAGACTTCTCTGCAGGCAGTTCTGTTAGTCATTCGGTATGTGAGTCTCAATGGGAGATGATGAAAGAAACTTATCAAAGTGTTAAAATAACTGTGTGACATTCAGGTTCTTTGTTCTTACCGTGCTCCTGGTTGGAGGGACTGTGTCCGTGCTGCCAGGGTTGTAGTCTGGTGGGGGACTAGGTGAGGAGCTAGAAGAAGAGAGAGAAGAAGAGAGAGAAGAAATATGAGTGGAGAAGACACAAGAGGAGGGAGGAGATGGGTCACAGCGAGTGGAGGAGCCAGTCCTGCGTTGTGAGGCTGGGATTCTACGGAGGATGATCCGTGGGGCGTCGGGGCGGTTGGGGTCCGGGATGAGGAAAGTCCTCCACGTGAAGCGTCGTCCCGCCTGAAGGTTTAAAAAAATAAATACAACCATCAGACCACTGCTCCACATCGTGGAAACAAACCAAGGACTGTTACATCATATAGACTTCTCTGCAGGCAGTTCTGTTAGTCATTCGGTATGTGAGTCTCAATGGGAGATGATGAAAGAAACGTATCAAAGTGTTAAAATAACTGTGTGACATTCAGGTTCTTTGTTCTTACCGTGCTCCTGGTTGGAGGGACTGTGTCCGTGCTGCCAGGGTTGTAGTCTGGTGGGGGACTAGGTGAGGAGCTAGAAGAAGAGAGAGAAGAAGAGAGAGAAGAAATATGAGTGGAGAAGACACAAGAGGAGGGAGGAGATGGGTCACAGCGAGTGGAGGAGCCAGTCCTGCGTTGTGAGGCTGGGATTCTACGGAGGATGATCCGTGGGGCGTCGGGGCGGTTGGGGTCCGGGATGAGGAAAGACCTCCACGTGAAGCGTCGTCCCGCCTGAAGGTTTAAAAAAATAAATACAACCATCAGACCACTGCTCCACATCGTGGAAACAAACCAAGGACTGTTACATCATATAGACTTCTCTGCAGGCAGTTCTGTTAGTCATTCGGTATGTGAGTCTCAATGGGAGATGATGAAAGAAACGTATCAAAGTGTTAAAATAACTGTGTGACATTCAGGTTCTTTGTTCTTACCGTGCTCCTGGTTGGAGGGACTGTGTCCGTGCTGCCAGGGTTGTAGTCTGGTGGGGGACTAGGTGAGGAGCTAGAAGAGGAGCTAGAAGAAGAGAGAGAAGAAATAGGAGTGAAGACACAATAGGAGGGAGGAGATGGGTCACAGCGAGTGGAGGAGCCAGTCCTGCGTTGTGAGGCTGGGATTCTACGGAGGATGATCCGTGGGGCGTCGGGGCGGTTGGGGTCCGGGATGAGGAAAGTCCTCCACGTGAAGCGTCGTCCCGCCTGAAGGTTTAAAAAAATAAATACAACCATCAGACCACTGCTCCACATCGTGGAAACAAACCAAGGACTGTTACATCATATAGACTTCTCTGCAGGCAGTTCTGTTAGTCATTCGGTATGTGAGTCTCAATGGGAGATGATGAAAGAAACTTATCAAAGTGTTAAAATAACTGTGTGACATTCAGGTTCTTTGTTCTTACCGTGCTCCTGGTTGGAGGGACTGTGTCCGTGCTGCCAGGGTTGTAGTCTGGTGGGGGACTAGGTGAGGAGCTAGAAGAAGAGAGAGGAGAAATAGGAGTGGAGAAGACACAAGAGGAGGGAGGAGATGGGTCACAGCGAGTGGAGGAGGAACGTAGGGGGACGTAGGGGAACTGTCGTGCCATCTGAGGGTAAAAACACACACAACCCTCAGACCACTGATCCATATCATAGTCATTTCTCATATCACATTGAAAGGATCAGTAGCACAAAGCAGTGTGACTAGATAGAAAGTAAATGTCATACAATAAATGATACGCTCGCAAAAGTATTAGCAGAAACAAACCCAGTACAGTGCAACATGTTTGCATTTGTTTCAGTATTGTTACTGCAGGAGGCCTTCCATATGTCTACATTGACTAAAAGTCAGAAACATATCAGCACTTTTTCGATAGAAAATATCTTTTAGTGGTTCTTTCACTCTGCTGTTCATTGTGTTAATATGTATGAAAAATATCACAAGTATGTAAGAAATGTGTGAATTGTGAGTTAATATGGATTAAATATATTATCATGCGTGCATCACTTGTGATCCGTATCACCGAGAAGTTATATAAATATAAAGAAACAATATTTCTATTAGCATTTCTCAGTTTAAGCTAACGCTGGACGGTCGGGTCTATAAAGCTAACGTTAGCTAACCAAGAAAGCAGCTTTTGTTCAGATAAACTTGTTTAAACTTGGTCTCAACAGTCAAAAGTCAGTCCTAGTGGATTAATATACACTGATAACTGAAAATATTATCAATATTAGGATAAACATCGGTTCAGATAGATACATAAATAAATACATAAAAAACAGTGGTGGAAAAAGTATATAAATCTCGCTTTTTTTCCTGCAAAAGTTGATCAGAATCAGACTTACCTTTATCAGTAACGTTAAGTCACGGATGCAGAAAAATCCTGGTTTGAAGGTGTTTCTTGGGAGGTTTCTTCGAGTGAAAGTAGATTTCGGCTTTTTCGAGTGAAAGTAGATTTCGGCTTTTTCTGACGGACCAACGGTTGGAACAGACTGAATTTAGAAAAAATGCACAATTTGGTAAACATGGTAACGATGGAACGTTCGACTGAGAACAGCTCGTTCTTACCTCAGAGTCTCCATCAGGTCCTCAACAGTCCTCCGCTGCACAAACAGACATTAAATACAACTTTAAGAGGAATATATCCACATGAGCTCAAATAATACAACTAACATGACATTGTGACTCAGTCTCCTGTCGCGTTTGAGAGTCACGTGACCTGCCCAGGGGTTAACCACACATTAAGTCTCCATTCAGGCCTATTTAAAAAACACGGTCTCATATAATGTCCAATAATATAGAGATGCATGTTTGCATGGAGGTTTGAGGGTGTCAGGTTGGACCCTGTCCTTGGTCCTATGTGGTCCTCCAGTGTCCACAGATTGACAGCACGTGGACCTGCTGTTTCACGTTTCCTACATTGTTGTGACAGGAAGCCAGAGTTTCAGAATAAGTGACACAAACATCAATTTGAAATAAAATGAAAACATATTTTCTGAGGTTTGTTTACTGGTCCACATCCTGTCTGTCTTTGGGCCATCGTTGGACAAATGTCTCTCCAGAGACATTACATTTACACACCCCTGCATCACACCTGTATTACTCTCTTTGATCCATTTCCTTTTTTTTAAAGTAGAAACTTGATGTAACTTTACTAATTGATATTGTGCATAGTGGCATGTATGCACATGTTAAATGAGTTGTTTAACAAGTACTTGTGGGAAGAAGCAAAGTTAGTAATGTGCACGAATGAGTTCTTTGGTCCGAAATATTCTGCTAGGATGAACACTGTACACACTTTGGTTAGATTTTAGTCTAAAACACTGACCAAGGACTTGCTGTCGTATAATGTATGTAAATGTAGATAATGGTTGGCTGCTATGTAATAGAATTTGTCACCAAGGAATCAAACCCGAAAAACAAATGCTATTTGTACACTTGAAGCACGATTGAGATTACTTACACTTCTTTACATAATTGTTATTGTGGAAAGCATTTTGTACACAGTCTCATCTATATAGTAGTTACAGACATAGATAAAGACAAATATGATGCATATGTTCATTAATACCACTATATTTGCTGTCATCATTACTGTCTGTTTTGCTAACATGAGTAAAATATAATACAGAGATGTGTTTTATCACATCAGAGCTACAATGATCTCAATAAGTTAATGGAACAAATTGTTTTCCTGTGACGCCAATACACACATTTGTGCACTTCTAGCACTCAACCAAATTAGTTGTCAAATACTGTGTTATGCATTTGTTGGCATGTGTGTATTTGTGTGAACTTTGTAGTTTGTGGTTAGATTTTCCTTGAAAGATGTTTTGCATTCTTTACTTCACAGCTATATTCATATATATATATGTGTATATATATATATATATATATATATATATATATATATATATATATATTTATTGTTTTCTTCTTTCTACGGTCTTTGCTTCAATTAACTGCTGCACACTCAATCTGCCCTCCCTCTGGAATAACAGTATTCACAGTTTCCTGGCATGAACAGGACATCACAGAACATTGTTATCCTCCTTGTTTGTCCGGCGCACATGCTTGTGTCCGCTGTAGGATGATGGGGTAAGATACTGGCACCAAACTCCTGTCGTGTAAACCAGCAGCATATCTGACCTGTAGCATTGGATTCAGAATAGATTTTGACCGCTACCACTTTTCATAATTTGGCTCAGGATGTTTGGTGCCACCATGATGATTTTAGGATTATCAAATCCTCCTTGAATATCAAATTGTTAGCATTGATTATTTACTGAGAGTAAAGTACAGTACAACTTAGAGCTTTGCGGACAATGTCTTTATGCTACCGTTCACTCACAGGTTTGTTTGGATCATATGTATTGTCTGGCACTGGCCTCTGGCCACTGCCGTTGTTGTGGCATATGAATCACGAGATTCGATCGCTGTTTTTACCGATGCTGACAGTGAGAGTTTGAACTGTTGGGGAGAGACAGTTCTTACATTCTGCAAGGTGGCTAGGCAATCCACATGCTGCTGTCAGTGTCAATAGTGGGCGTGAGTCTTCTTCCTCGTCATATGCCAGTCTGCGTGAGGGTACTCCCGGTGGCCAATGTAGCATGATGGGGTAATATACCCTCACCAAACTCCTGTCCTGTGAACCAGAAGCATATCTGACCTGTAACTTTGGATTCAGAATAGATTTTGTCCGTCAGCACTTTTCATAATTGAGCTTAGTATGTTTGGTGCCACCATGATGATTTAAGGATTATCAAATCCTCCTTGAATATCAAATTGTTAGCATTGATTATTTACTGAGAGTAAAGTACAGTACAACTTAGAGAGCTTTGCTTATAGGAGGGATATTTTGAAATATAGTATTTATAATCATACAGTTGTAAATGAATTAACTAACTGTATAAAATGTTGGGATTTACTCTAACCTCCTACATTAGGACAGTCTTGTTATGCTCTCATTCACTCACTCATCTCTCTGGCTCTCGCTCTCTGGCTCCTCTATCAGCTGACAGTGGGCGATTTCGCCACGGCCTCCCTCAGCCAATCATATATTTCCTGTCAAACTTTAAAGACCTGTTCTCTTCTGTGCAGTCAGCTGTCATTTCAGTAGAACCCGATGTGACCCTCCTCCCCATTCATCATCACATCCGGTGTTCAAGGTTTCTTCCACTGAGGGCAGTCCCACTCCACATGCCGTCATCGAGATCTTCAGCCTGCCCCTGCTGTCTTCAACAACTCCACCAGTGTCGACTCGCCAACATTTAAACTTTACTTTGCACATTTTAATAAATGTATTTGTTCACTGTAAATGAAGTTTCTCCTGATTTAACAACCTGTGTCTCCCTGTATAAGTCTGTCAATTATCTCCCGGTGGCTTCAGTTCTATTTATTATGTTTTTTGTGATGTATGTTATGTTATTTCAAACTAATTTGCAATCATAAGAAGCGTGGTCTTTGTTGGTGAAATGTTTCTTATATACAAAGAACTTTTACTTCTCGTAAAAAAAACTCCAAATATATATATATATAGTAGAGTAAAATGTTTTAGGTGTGTTTTCTAGAAACTACAGGTCTGATGAGGAAAGTGGGAACAGGTGTGTAGGTGGGAGGGGATGTCATGTGACCAGGACTGGCAGGTCTGGGGAGTGAGCAGGGGCTGGAGAGAAGGACAGAGAGACAGGACGGGCAAAACCACCAACCCACTACAAAGTCTCTGCCCTCCCTCGAACTTCTCACACAGTTTAAGACCCTAGGTAACATAAAGACGAGTTAATGTCACTGTCTCACTATAACCATGTTTTTACTGAGATGTCTTCAGAAGGTACGAACGGAATTTTACTTAGCAACACCACGATGTAAACATACCCCAAAATCATGTCAGACAATCTTAACAAAATATGAAACTGACGAAAGGTAGGTCAATTATCGCTCCTAACTGTGCTTTAATGCAGAATGGGCCACTTAGAATTGTTTTTGATCGTTGACATCTGGGATTTTTCTGAATGAAACTATAGGCTCACTGACCTTTATTCTAATGATGCAAATGTTATGGAGCACAGAATCCAGCATGCTCCTCTAACATTTAGTAGTAGGTTAATACTTTGAAGTTAAGCACAAAATACCTCAGGATTGTACCTCATTACTTCTTGAAGGATGCACAGATTTCTGTTTGCATAAACTTACAACTGACACAATCAAGAGGATTGGAAGACAGTTAGAAAAAAAACAGATTTATTGTAATAGGACAGTATAATATGAAAGCAAAATGTACAGCAGTTACGTACTGATACTTTTATCATTTGAACTTCAAAAAAGTTATTCATCTAAGATTGAATTTCAGATTTAATTCACCTAATAATCCACATTACATGATTATTTTCACTTCACTTCAGCAATCACATACACGACAAAGGACTAAGCACAATACTGTTTCATCTAACTAAAATACAGAGAAAGCATTTCCACCTATTCCTGAGATCTGGGTGATCTGTATCTTCAGAGACCATTGTGAAAATCACGATGGAGAATGAAGCCGAATGTACCAATGTAGCAGCATGGTGATTAAGTAAACATGCATGCAGTGAAAGTACAGATCTTCCCTTGAGACCATATCTGTATCTTTATGTGGATGTCTTGAAAGACAGTGTGAAACTCCAGACCAACATACAGACAGGAAACAGGAATCTTTGACATGTGTCATATTTTGTAAATCCGGGGTGGAGCTTCTTAAACGAATGGACTGACATCCTCTTGACAGGGCCCTGAGGTCAGCACAACATTGTCCAGTCCAATCTCTCCTCCAACATCTTTCCCATGCTGAGCTTCAAAGACAACCTGAAAGACATTCAAAGGTACCATAGCATCTTCAGTTTGTAGATTCGAGAAGTGATTCAACAATATTGGGCTTGTCTTTCAAACATAGGCCACCGTGAACCACAAAAGAGTGCTTTGGCTGGTTTTATTATTGTTAGCTGTTACAGCGCTATCGTTCAACGATCGTCGATTGAAAATACGTGTTATGAAACTATAACATTACTCACAGATTCTGGCGCTTCCTCTTTCCAGGCCACAGTGAGGAGCTCTGTCTGCCAGCCCTGGTCTCTGCTTTGGCTCTGCTCCCATACGGGGTAAGCATTATTATTATCCAGCAGCACCCTGAGAGTTCCCACATTGTGACCCACCACACGGTAGTCAAAGGTGAGGCAGAAGCTGCCCTGCTGGGTCCGGTCACTGAGAAGCAACTTCAGTTTGGCTGTATCCTCCGGCTCCCCGAGGAGCCCACTCATGGATATGTAGTACTCAGCACCTGAGAGAGTGTGTCTCATAAGTGAATGCATCTACATTGTAAAATTATCTTAAATAACCTGTAATACACATATCATTTTGTTACCGTTATGGTAGGCTACGCTCCAGTCCATGTCATCAGCCTTGTCTTGGATCCACTCACATGCTCCCTGATCAAAGTTGCAATCCAGCATAAACTCTAGGGGGTAAAACCAAAGGAGCACATTAGGAAAATGTCTTATAAATGGTCATGAAATAACAATGGAACATAAACAGATATTTGATTACTTGATTACTTGATTACATGAGTGACTTGCTGTCACTCATGTCTTGAGATACACACAATATTATTCACAGAGTTGCACATTCTATAGTTTGATAAATTAATTTCAAACAGCGTGTCTATTTGTCTTCCCATATTCTCCGTCGGTGACACATCTTTTACGTCTTTGTATTTTTCATGCTCAACCAGCAGAGAGCGACATTTAACCATAGACTTTGTGCATTTAACCAACGTCACTTTAAAGTCCCCATTTCTGATTTTGCTTTGTTCATTTAGCTGCTATCTGCCAGCATCTCAGCTGCACTCAAATCCACTAGAGCCCATCGAAAAAACACTATATGTAGTAGACCAGGGGTGCCCACACCTTTTCGGCTTGAGAGCTACTTTTAAAATGACCAAGTCAAAATGATCTACCTACATTAAAAATGCTGAATATCTATATATATATATATATATATATATTTTTTTTTTGGTCATTAACTTACTCTGATGACTTGTGACCCGTGTGTTAGAAAATCAAGTGGCAAATCGCGATCGACATATTGGGCACCCCTGGTTTAAGTGGTTTGTCAACTTTTATCATTTCATAAAGAGGTCATTCTTTACCTTCAGGTTATTTTATAAGTAGTAAATCTATTGTCTCTGCTGTCGGAATGTGGAGGTCCAGTTTGGTGGATAACTCACTCTGTGTACCTTATCAATTACTTTTTACAATCACTTCAGTAGTTTACTCATTTAATATTATCACCATCCAGATGAAGAAAGTTGCTATACAATAGAGCGAGGAGTCACTTGGTAGCAGTAGTCAGTCCCCTTAGCTCCCCAACCTCCTGCACCCAAACATCTGCTGCCATCAACCCCGGCTCCTGTGCCTCCGTCTCCAGCCACAGCAGCCTGGCATCAGGGTCTTCATCAGAGAACTGGAGCAGAGACCCTGAGCTCCGCAACACCGACAAACACTGCTTCAGCACCTGATTGGCCTTCCATTTCCCTTCCTTAGACCTCAACAAGGCATCTGTGGTGCCCTTATCAACTATAAGGTCCACACTGCTACAACCGTAGTGCTCGTGGAGCTGTGTGCAGTCCAGCTCTACGAACTCAAGCCGAGAGGAAAGATTGTGAGCTTGAATGGCTTTGGTTTGGACGTGTTCATGCATTAGTCGCACAGCTATGGGGGAAATGTCTGCACAAGTGACCCGGACCGGGAGAGGAGAGCGTCTGTAAATACAGGGCCCGAAAGCAGAAGTGCCACAGCCCATGGCCAGGACTTGGAGCAAACCGTCTGGGTGGGGCTTGGTCTGCAATAGGGGCATAATGAAGTCCCGGACAGCATCGAAGCCAAAGAACCACTCAAAGTGTTTGAAGGTGTTTGTGCTGCTGCTGCTCTCAGTGTAGAAGCGGTCCCAAGTTGCTTTCTTATCCATGTTTTCAATCAGTTCAGCTAGGCAGAAACACAGATGGGATTATGTCACGAGTTAGTGAGTGAACATTAGCAGTAAAACACATACAACTTGCCTTAATGCCTCCATCCTTCTGTCATATTTGGAGGGACTTTATGCTGAAGTAAATTTAAAATCCATCAATTTAATGTGTCAAATGTCTTTTCTTTTAATATATGATTTAAGACCTTTTCTTGGGTCCTTAAAAGCCACTAAGCTCGGCATGAAGACGATCTACCAAGCTGACAAACTCAAATGACTCACATTGCTCATTAAAATAAAAAAGCAACATACACTCAACAGTCCTGCATTGAATCCTCCCTTTGTGTACTTTATAATGCTCAGTTCATCTTTAAACTGTTAAATAGATGTGTTGATGTATCCAGGCTGTGTTATATTAGACTGCATTAGCTTGGTGTTGCCAACAAGTTTGCAACTGAGTGTGACGTTATTGCACAACAAAGTGCTACTTTATGGTCAGCTTCTGTAGCTAACATATCGGTGACAATTAGGTAAGACATCAGTGCACACACCTGCAACTCACTTTAACTTTTCTTTCTTACTTATTTGGAGGTTCACGCTATTCCCCCCCAGACCACTCGCTGTGTGCAAACACCCTGCCTGAGTCTCGGTGCAGTGACAATACAATCAAAGGTGTTATGATGTGGTGCGTTCATGGACCCAAATGCAGACTCAGGACAGCAGAGTTATTTTTCAAAAAACAATTTTATTTATTTCTCACAGGCAGAGGAAAAGACAGGAAATACATAGTCAAAAAGGAGGCGTCTCTATGCGCTCCGCATGGGTCCAAGCCGGAAAGTGGCAAAATCCTCTGAGCGGCTTGTAAGAAATTTGAGTAAAAAACTGTAGTTAGTAGATATAATAAAAGTGTTTAATAATTCATAATTAATAATTCATAGTTAGTCATAATCATAAGGGTTTTGAGAATGCATAATTAAGATAAACATAAGCATGAAACTTCTGCCAAGTGCAGAAGTATAACTTTTATTTTGAAGGATTATTATAGAAGGGTTTAAAACGTAACTGACAGTCATTGAATGTGATGATGAACTCAGAGCCAGACAGTAGAATACACTCCTGGAGGATAGCCAATAGGAATCGAGATAAATGGAGAGGAGGTGTTATCGAACAGATGTGGGAGGTTTAATTTAAGCCTTTTTCCTCTCTCGTGTCATGGCTCTCGGAGGACGGACGTGTTTTTCACCTGAGAAGCTGAGTTGAGGTTTTTTGCAAATGGGGTTTTATTGTTTTAATATTTCATAGGAGTATGTACTCCAATGTGTAACTGTAATCGTGCTTACATCAGTGGAATTAAATTCCTTATAATTGTAAACCAGTTTTGGTAGCGTTATTGATGCAGCGTGTCGACGGCACAAAGCCGGCCACATGGCTGGCTCCGGCCTCCCCTTTGTTATGAGGTAAAAATACTACCGTAACAAATTTGGCACCCCAGATGGGACGGTCTTGCCGGCCTCGCTGTGTGTGCTGACGGCGGCGGTAGTCAAGCAGACAATCCTGGGCCCACAATATCGGTCGGCAGAGCCGTTTCATGAAATCTGTGAGTTAGCTATTAGGATCTTAGGGGAATCTCTGCTTGGCTAAGCGCTGCTAACGGCTAACGCTACGTTGCCGGTGGGTACGTTCCAACGAGGGAGGCCATGTCCACTGAGGTAAGTACGATTTACTGTCTGAAGTATGATGAACTTAAGGGATTAGTCAAGAGTATAAGGATCCTAAGAATTAATTAAAGACGGACAGCGCTGTGTAAGTAAGTAAATCACCACATTGGAATCAAGCAAGCTGTGGTACGGGCGAAACTGCTTTGCTCATGCTGGGAGCCTCCTTCGGCCCAACATAAGTATTGTTAGGCCTGCAGATAGCTAGTTTAAAGCAGTTATGTAGCGAGGCGAACTGAGATGTTGTGGGCTTTGAGGGGCTTAGGTGTGCAAACCTTTGTGGGCTTAGTCCACGAATGTCGGGTCACGTCGCATAAGTTGCTTAGGGAGCTAGGCTAGCGGGAGTTAGCTTCTGAGGCCGCAGGCTTCAGGAAAGACACACTCGCTAGCTTTGGCTGTGAATATAATTAGTGGATCATGTGGTGATTCAGAGGGCGTAGAATAAGGGCTTTGGTGAAACTAGACAGACTGGGTGAGTGGTTTGTGGCGTTGGAAGTGAATAACTCGCGTTTCATATACGTAACAGTGAGCTCAGGTCCGGCGGAGCTAAAGCCCGTTAACCGGAGGTTTAAGGGTTAATAATAACAATAATACGTGTGACTAGTCTGTGTTTTAGCAGCGTGGAAATACGTTTAAAATGATGACTAAATAAGTCCAATAATACGTGTGACTAGTCTGTGTTTTAGCAGCGTGGAAATACGTTTAAAATGATTGATATTGCATGACCGCGCTGTGGGGAGCTAACGCTAGCTACGTGTAGCTCCGGCGTTGCGGTACGATGTATGTAAAATAAGTGCTTATAAAATAAAATAACGGCTGGATTGAGAGAGGAGACAGAAGGCGTATGAGTGGAATTAAAGTGTGGGATTTTGGTGATACTTGTGTGTGCGTACGCTTTATCAGAAGCTCCGTTTTTTCGTTAGCATTGCGGATAGCATATCTGTAAAAAAGCCGGTTTCATGACAACTTCCGGTTTGGCGCAGAACAACTTCCGGTCCGGCGCAGACGGCAAGGCAAGTTTATTTGTATAGCACAGCTCAAAGTGCTTCACATAAAACCATTAAAAGCATCAAAACATAAGGCAAAAGAAAAGGAGATTTAAAAACAATTAAACAGAAGGAGTAATTGATTAATTATTCTAATAATAATATTAAACCTAGTGTTTTGAATCTGTCATTACATTAGTACTAAAAGAGACTGACATCTGGTGACTTAGAGAGACAATCACAGCATAGTTTTATGCCACCCAGTGGCTTCCTAGATAAATTACACAAAACAGTCTTAGAAATTCATTGTCTATGACCTTTGTGCTTACATCCTGACTTTAGTTTTAATTAAGCAGTATAACTTTAGTTGTTGACTTTGGTTTTAATTCAGCATTTTAACAAAGATTAATGGTTTCAGTTGTTCTTCAATTCTTGAACTTAATTGTGATTCATTCTTGTGCAGACCAGAGTGTAAGTGCAGTTCAACAGTTTGACTTGCCTTGGTATTTCTGATTGAATATCTTGAACACAGTTATTGATTTTAAAGTTGAATTTAATATTTAATTGATTAATTATTCATTGTTTTTTAATTTCATTTTACTTCCAATTTTGAGCCTTTCGAGTTCTGATTTGGAACTGGATTGTGATTGTGATTCTGATTTAGATGTTGAGTTTGATTTCGGAATTCCAGCTTCAATTTTGGATTCGAGATTCCTTCACATATCCAGTATTGACTAATTTTGGTACATTTACTATTTTACATAGTTCCTAAGAATCAATTTTGACACGGACGGCGCAACATATTTGAGAGATCGTTGACCTCTCTTACACTACAGACGTATGCTAACATTTACTGCTGAACTTTTGGCAGTTCTGTGTTTGTTTCAGTCAAGGTGTGTGGCTGAGTCGGTCCAGATCTGGGAAGTGGAGCAGCGGATCCCAGTTTTGGAGTCAGCGGCCACACGCCATACAGCACAGAGGGTGAGTTGATTTTGATTCATGTGATGACAAGCATGCACATGTAATACACACATTTGAATACTCCTAGGCTGCATAATGTTTACATTAAAGAAGCAGAGTAAGGAAGTAGGAGAGTTGGTAAAATCCAACGGACAAGCTGAGTTTGTGCCATGGGGACATCGAGACATGGACGCACTGGAAAAGGCGTTGCCACCGCTGGCAGGTGGAGCCAATCCGTGGATCCGTGTCTTTGAAAAACTCACAGCAGCTGATAAATTGGCATTGGGAGACATCCGTGCCGTGATGATCCACACCGAAGGAACAGCCAAATTGAACATTTTGGAGGTAAGTACAGGAACGACCAACAGGGGGGATGAAACCCCATTTGACAACTTTCGAGGAGTTTTCTGGTCAGCAATGCGGAGAATCTGGGCCAAAAAACCAAAAACGAACTCTCTTTCGGGACTGAAGATAAAACCAGAGGAAGAAACCCATCAGTACCTGAGGAGAGCTGAAGAAGAGTGGCAGAGGGCAACAGGGGGGAGACATGACGGCAATGAAGCCACCACTGTAGTATGGCGACACACTGTGCAGATGGGCCTGCCTCCACCGGTACGGACAGCGCTGGGAGAAGTAGTAGGCTTGAGCAACATGAAAGATACCATGTGGAGGAAACACCTAACTCACTACAACCAGCGACAGCTAACTGAGAAGACAAAAGGACAGGAAGACATAAAGAGCATGCAGCGGCGGCTGCTGAAACTTCAAATAGCGGCGGCTGACAGAGAGATAAGTAGAAAACATCTGGCCAAGAAACAGATGGCCGTAGACAAGGCTCAGGCCTCACGACAGCCCCAATATCCAGCTGCACCCCCGACCTCATACCAACCAAATCCAGCAGTACCAGCCCACACAGTGGTGTACTACCAACCTCCACCACATTATAGAGGCAGAGGACGTGCACGGGCATCCAACAGAGGCAGAGAATATGGAAGAGGCAGAGCTTACCAAGCAGGCGGATATGGCCAACCAGGAAACAGAGAAAACCCTGACAGGTTTGGTGAGTGCTACGTATGTGGGAGATGGGGCCATTGGGCCCGAGACTGCCCAAGGCAAATGGGAAGAGGAAGACAGATCAGTGCAGCACCACAACATGCTCCGTTCCCACCACAACATCAGCAGTACCTACGACCAGGTCCAGCTGGACCTCCTCCCATGAGACATCAACAGATGCCCATGCTGTCACCAGGACCATGGGGAGGTTCAGGGTATAGCCAAGATACATAGATGGTTGCCATGTGATCCCTTACAGCAGAGATATCGAGGTGAAGGGGAGATATGGTAAGGTGTCAAACATTTTTTGTAGATCCACATTTAGAATAGTTTTCAGTAAAGGTGCGACTCACAATTTTTGAGATTTAATGACGTCATGATAAACCACAACTAGACTTGCTAACTCTAGAAATTGAGAAATATACGGGAGCTCTAACTAACATGAGCCGAGTGTTGTTTTCTCAGGTGACAAACGCAGAAGCAGCAGCTGACGAAAGGAAGCAGGCTGATGTGTCACCAGGCAGTCTGGTGTGGATAAAAGTCCACAAACGCAAGTGGAGTGAACCAAGGTGGACCGGTCCATGGGAGGTAGTATTGGCAACCTCACATGACACCACCTCACTCACTGTGCAGCAGCGAAGGTAACGAGTAAGACACTCGCAGAGACAGGATTGAACATCAGACAGGAAAATTTGAAGCCAAAGACACCTCAAAAGAGGGGTTTAGACAGTACTGAAGATGACGTTTTCCCCACAGTTTAAGCGAGGGCGTCCATTAGGAGACTCTAGGGTCAGTGGGTTATGGAAGTCTCTAATTACTTTCTTCCTGATTTCAGTAGCTTCCCTCTTAGTATATGGAATTAACCACAGACAGGAACCAGATCACATGCATGACTACATCAGGATTCGACATTTAGCCTCAGTAGCTAATCAAACCGATCTTAGACCACGTAGAGAGGCTTCTCTGACGACACTCACCTATGAAAATGTAACTCTCACTCTTATGTTCAAAGAAGGTACAACATCAACGGTCCAGGTCGATTTCTGTGAAGTCGTTTCCGGTCCCAGGTATGAACACATCTACGGGTGGATGTCCAAAACCTTGTGCATCATAACTGACGAGTGTGGGCCCGCCACAAATAAGTATGGTAAGCTGTTATCGTATCATAACTGTGATTGTGAAGATTGGGGATGGGCAACGATGAATACAGGTGGCGAGGGTTTAGGAAAAGACCCCAACCCAGGTCTTAAAGACCGACTAAAGATGTTAAATGCCCCAGCTTCTTATCACATGTGTAGAAAAGGGGTGGGTAGATGTAATCCTTTAAGACTTACCTTAACAGACCCAAAATTGACTGACGGAGGACTTTACGTAGTACAGGGAAAGGCTACTGATAGTCCTGCCCCACAAGGGCTCATTAGGATTATTGTTAAGCCTGTAAAAAGACCAGGTTCGACATACGACTGACGCAGAGAATGAGGTAAGGGGTGGAAACCGGAATGGCAGATGGGAATTTATGGTGGGTACAATATACGGCTTCAAGCCAGTAGTACAGATTGTATTGTGTGTGTAGGATCTAGACCCCTAGCAACACCAGTTCCTTCAAGATTCAGACTCCTAAGTCCTGAATTAGTTGTATTTTAACTCTGTTTACTGATGACACTTTGCCCCTCCATCACACTTGTCAGGGGCTGCACTGGGATTACCCACCTGTATAATATAATACCCCACCTCTGTTCAAGGTTACAGAGGGTCCATTTGATTGTATAGTCTCAGATACAGCTATGGGGCCCAATGAAGGTAGTATTATTGCAAATTGTAGCCACAGTCACAACGCTAGCGACTATCTATATAACAGTGTGTTAAGACAGACAGCACCTAGAGCTGATTTATGGTGATGGTGTGGAGGAAGAACCATATATCCAATCCTGCCTAAAGATTGGACAGGTGCATTGGTGCAACTTATATTGTCATTCTATATCTTGCCTGTCACTGATGCAACTTATGGAGAACTCATCTCTCCACGCCCACATGCTAACAGAAGATCCAAAAGAGATGCCGGCGGCCCGAAGGGGGCCTTTGATGACCAAGTGTACATAAGATGTCATAAGACTGCCAAGGGGGGTGTCTAATGACTTTCAAGCCAGAAATCAAATAGCAGCAGATTTAGAATCTGTTTTCTCTCAGAGGGTGATGATTAATAAAAATGTCGATTGGATCAACTACATTTACTATAACCAACAGCGTTTAGTAAACTTCACCAGTGACGCCATATCAGGACTGCATGCACAGCTGGCGAAGACTAGTTTAATGACCTTGCAGAACAGAATGGCATTAGAGATGATTTAGCAGAGAAAAGTGGCGTGTGCCAGATGTTTGGGTCTGCGTGCTGCACTTTCATTCCAAATAACACAGCTCCTGATGGATCGGTGACCAGGGCTCTGGAGGGACTGACAGCACTCAGCCAAGAGCTAGCAGACAACTCTGGTGTCACGAATCCATTCACCGACTGGTTGGGAAGTATGCTTAGCCAGTGAAAACATACATTTTTGGCAATCGTAATTATTCTGTGTGCTGTCATCATAGACCGCCTAGTTGTCTGTGGATGGGGGTTCCCGTGCATCCGTGGACCTCTACAGGGGTTTATTGTTTCACCGATGAGCCAGACACCAGTCCAGGGCAACCAATTATGTGTCGGGGATGAGGGAGAATTGGAGCTTCTGATGGCCACAGTCTAGATGAGGCCACCAGCGGTGCCATAGCGGAACTTCACAAGCGGTTCCTGACCATCCTCTCGGAGATCCTGAAGGACCTGATAAAGGCCCAGATGGACTTCTAACACATCCGGTGAGATATTGGAAATTTGGGAAATAGACTGATTGTTCTGGATGAGTAATTTGAGATTTTATTTTTAATTAATGGGTTATAATGGGATTTTAGGGTGTAAAGATTAAGAAATGTAATTTTGACAGGTGTAAAAGAACAGTCAAGGCTTCTCAGTATGTGTTCTCTAGCCTACAGGCTGTATCCTGATCCTGCCAGCCCCAAGACATGGAAGGCAGTGATTTTCAACGCAGTCGATCTTTTCCTTTGTTACGGATTCTATCTTTCCCTTTTTAAATTTTCCTTTTTGTCTTCCTTTTACGGACTCAATTTTTCCCTTTTTTACGGATTAAATTTTCCTTTTTCGTCTTCCTTCTACGGACTCAATTTTGAAACGAACTGAACAGAAATACTTGAAATGATATCTGTGTGCATGAATTGTTTGCCTCTGTTTAGATAGATAGGAAGCCTCTCCCTGGATTGAGTAGGGGGGAGGTCTCCAGGGACATTTGAAAAACTAACTACATTCGAGTAGCTAACTCACAGTGAACTGTGAGTTAGGGGGGAATTGTAAGAAATTTGAGTAAAAAACTGTAGTTAGTAGATATAATAAAAGTGTTTAATAATTCATAATTAATAATTCATAGTTAGTCATAATCATAAGGGTTTTGAGAATGCATAATTAAGATAAACATAAGCATGAAACTTCTGCCAAGTGCAGAAGTATAACTTTTATTTTGAAGGATTATTATAGAAGGGTTTAAAACGTAACTGACAGTCATTGAATGTGATGATGAACTCAGAGCCAGACAGTAGAATACACTCCTGGAGGATAGCCAATAGGAATCGAGATAAATGGAGAGGAGGTGTTATCGAACAGATGTGGGAGGTTTAATTTAAGCCTTTTTCCTCTCTCGTGTCATGGCTCTCGGAGGACGGACGTGTTTTTCACCTGAGAAGCTGAGTTGAGGTTTTTTGCAAATGGGGTTTTATTGTTTTAATATTTCATAGGAGTATGTACTCCAATGTGTAACTGTAATCGTGCTTACATCAGTGGAATTAAATTCCTTATAATTGTAAACCAGTTTTGGTAGCGTTATTGATGCAGCGTGTCGACGGCACAAAGCCGGCCACATGGCTGGCTCCGGCCTCCCCTTTGTTATGAGGTAAAAATACTACCGTAACAGGCTGACGAAGCCGACAGGTAAACAGTCACGTCAAACACAGAGGCGCGTCCTCGCGCTCCGCTCTGATCCTAGCCGGAAAGTGGCTGGCAGGCAGGCTGGAACGTCTGTGTGATACCCGAGGCTCGACACAGGAACGCCAAGACTACACAGTTGATCTCCGAGGAACTAACTGGAAGGCTTCTTCGTGCAGGTGAAAACCCGAGGCTCGACACTGGACGGTAGGTAAGTTGAACAGGTAAGGTAACCCTCCGCTCTGATCCTAGCCGGAAAGTGGCTGGCAGGCAGGCTGGAACGTCTGTGTGATACCCGAGGCTCGACACAGGACGTCAGCTAAATTAAACACAAAAACAGATTGTTAGAGCTAGAAGAGCTAGAAGAGGAGCGAGAATAAATAGGAGTGGAGAAGACACAAGAGGAGGGAGGAGATGGGTCACAGCGAGTGGAGGAGCCAGTCCTGACGTGAAGCGTTGTCGCGCCTGAAGGTTTAAAAAAATAAATACAACCATCAGACCACTGCTCCCCATCGTGGAAACAAACCAAGGACTGTTACATCATATAGACTTCTCTGCAGGCAGTTCTGTTAGTCATTCGGTATGTGAGTCTCAATGGGAGATGATGAAAGAAACGTATCAAAGTGTTAAAATAACTGTGTGACATTCAGGTTCTTTGTTCTTACCGTGCTCCTGGTTGGAGGGACTGTGTCCGTGCTGCCAGGGTTGTAGTCTGGTGGGGGACTAGGTGAGGAGCTAGAAGAGGAGCTAGAAGAAGAGAGAGAAGAAATATGAGTGGAGAAGACACAAGAGGAGGGAGGAGATGGGTCACAGCGAGTGGAGGAGCCAGTCCTGCGTTGTAAGGCTGGGATTCTACGGAGGATGATCTGTGGGGCGTCGGGGCGGTTGGGGTCCGGGATGAGGAAAGACCTCCACGTGAAGCGTCGTCGCGCCTGAAGGTTTAAAAAAATAAATACAACCATCAGACCACTGCTCCACATCGTAGAAACAAACCAAGGACTGTTACATCATATAGACTTCTCTGCAGGCAGTTCTGTTAGTCATTCGGTATGTGAGTCTCAATGGGAGATGATGAAAGAAACGTATCAAAGTGTTAAAATAACTGTGTGACATTCAGGTTCTTTGTTCTTACCGTGCTCCTGGTTGGAGGGACTGTGTCCGTGCTGCCAGGGTTGTAGTCTGGTGGGGGACTAGGTGAGGAGCTAGAAGAAGAGAGAGAAGAAGAGAGAGAAGAAATATGAGTGGAGAAGACACAAGAGGAGGGAGGAGATGGGTCACAGCGAGTGGAGGAGCCAGTCCTGCGTTGTGAGGCTGGGATTCTACGGAGGATGATCCGTGGGGCGTCGGGGCGGTTGGGGTCCGGGATGAGGAAAGACCTCCACGTGAAGCGTCGTCGCGCCTGAAGGTTTAAAAAAATAAATACAACCATCAGACCACTGCTCCACATCGTGGAAACAAACCAAGGACTGTTACATCATATAGACTTCTCTGCACGCAGTTCTGTTAGTCATTCGGTATGTGAGTCTCAATGGGAGATGATGAAAGAAACTTATCAAAGTGTTAAAATAACTGTGTGACATTCAGGTTCTTTGTTCTTACCGTGCTCCTGGTTGGAGGGACTGTGTCCGTGCTGCCAGGGTTGTAGTCTGGTGGGGGACTAGGTGAGGAGCTAGAAGAAGAGAGAGAAGAAGAGAGAGAAGAAATATGAGTGGAGAAGACACAAGAGGAGGGAGGAGATGGGTCACAGCGAGTGGAGGAGCCAGTCCTGCGTTGTGAGGCTGGGATTCTACGGAGGATGATCCGTGGGGCGTCGGGGCGGTTGGGGTCCGGGATGAGGAAAGACCTCCACGTGAAGCGTCGTCGCGCCTGAAGGTTTAAAAAAATAAATACAACCATCAGACCACTGCTCCACATCGTGGAAACAAACCAAGGACTGTTACATCATATAGACTTCTCTGCAGGCAGTTCTGTTAGTCATTCGGTATGTGAGTCTCAATGGGAGATGATGAAAGAAACGTATCAAAGTGTTAAAATAACTGTGTGACATTCAGGTTCTTTGTTCTTACCGTGCTCCTGGTTGGAGGGACTGTGTCCGTGCTGCCAGGGTTGTAGTCTGGTGGGGGACTAGGTGAGGAGCTAGAAGAGGAGCTAGAAGAAGAGAGAGAAGAAATAGGAGTGAAGACACAATAGGAGGGAGGAGATGGGTCACAGCGAGTGGAGGAGCCAGTCCTGCGTTGTGAGGCTGGGATTCTACGGAGGATGATCCGTGGGGCGTCGGGGCGGTTGGGGTCCGGGATGAGGAAAGTCCTCCACGTGAAGCGTCGTCCCGCCTGAAGGTTTAAAAAAATAAATACAACCATCAGACCACTGCTCCACATCGTGGAAACAAACCAAGGACTGTTACATCATATAGACTTCTCTGCAGGCAGTTCTGTTAGTCATTCGGTATGTGAGTCTCAATGGGAGATGATGAAAGAAACTTATCAAAGTGTTAAAATAACTGTGTGACATTCAGGTTCTTTGTTCTTACCGTGCTCCTGGTTGGAGGGACTGTGTCCGTGCTGCCAGGGTTGTAGTCTGGTGGGGGACTAGGTGAGGAGCTAGAAGAGGAGCTAGAAGAAGAGAGAGAAGAAATAGGAGTGGAGAAGACACAAGAGGAGGGAGGAGATGGGTCACAGCGAGTGGAGGAGGAACGTAGGGGGACGTAGGGGAACTGTCGTGCCATCTGAGGGTAAAAACACACACAACCCTCAGACCACTGATCCATATCATAGTCATTTCTCATATCACATTGAAAGGATCAGTAGCACAAAGCAGTGTGACTAGATAGAAAGTAAATGTCATACAATAAATGATACGCTCGCAAAAGTATTAGCAGAAACAAACCCAGTACAGTGCAACATGTTTGCATTTGTTTCAGTATTGTTACTGCAGGAGGCCTTCCATATGTCTACATTGACTAAAAGTCAGAAACATATCAGCACTTTTTCGATAGAAAATATCTTTTAGTGGTTCTTTCACTCTGCTGTTCATTGTGTTAATATGTATGAAAAATATCACAAGTATGTAAGAAATGTGTGAATTGTGAGTTAATATGGATTAAATATATTATCATGCGTGCATCACTTGTGATCCGTATCACCGAGAAGTTATATAAATATAAAGAAACAATATTTCTATTAGCATTTCTCAGTTTAAGCTAACGCTGGACGGTCGGGTCTATAAAGCTAACGTTAGCTAACCAAGAAAGCAGCTTTTGTTCAGATAAACTTGTTTAAACTTGGTCTCAACAGTCAAAAGTCAGTCCTAGTGGATTAATATACACTGATAACTGAAAATATTATCAATATTAGGATAAACATCGGTTCAGATAGATACATAAATAAATACATAAAAAACAGTGGTGGAAAAAGTATATAAATATCGCTTTTTTTCCTGCAAAAGTTGATCAGAATCAGACTTACCTTTATCAGTAACGTTAAGTCACGGATGCAGAAAAATCCTGGTTTGAAGGTGTTTCTTGGGAGGTTTCTTCGAGTGAAAGTAGATTTCGGCTTTTTCGAGTGAAAGTAGATTTCGGCTTTTTCTGACGGACCAACGGTTGGAACAGACTGAATTTAGAAAAAATGCACAATTTGGTAAACATGGTAACGATGGAACGTTCGACTGAGAACAGCTCGTTCTTACCTCAGAGTCTCCATCAGGTCCTCAACAGTCCTCCGCTGCACAAACAGACATTAAATACAACTTTAAGAGGAATATATCCACATGAGCTCAAATAATACAACTAACATGACATTGTGACTCAGTCTCCTGTCGCGTTTGAGAGTCACGTGACCTGCCCAGGGGTTAACCACACATTAAGTCTCCATTCAGGCCTATTTAAAAAAACACGGTCTCATATAATGTCCAATAATATAGAGATGCATGTTTGCATGGAGGTTTGAGGGTGTCAGGTTGGACCCTGTCCTTGGTCCTATGTGGTCCTCCAGTGTCCACAGATTGACAGCACGTGGACCTGCTGTTTCACGTTTCCTACATTGTTGTGACAGGAAGCCAGAGTTTCAGAATAAGTGACACAAACATCAATTTGAAATAAAATGAAAACATATTTTCTGAGGTTTGTTTACTGGTCCACATCCTGTCTGTCTTTGGGCCATCGTTGGACAAATGTCTCTCCAGAGACATTACATTTACACACCCGTGCATCACACCTGTATTACTCTCTTTGATCCATTTTCTTTTGTTAAAGTAGAAACTTGATGTAACTTTACTAATTGATATTGTGCATAGTGGCATGTATGCACATGTTAAATGAGTTGTTTAACAAGTACTTGTGGGAAGAAGCAAAGTTAGTAATGTGCACGAATGAGTTCTTTGGTCCGAAATATTCTGCTAGGATGAACACTGTACACACTTTGGTTAGATTTTAGTCTACATGATTTAAAACACTGACCAAGGACTTGCTGTCATATAATGTATGTAAATGTAGATAATGGTTGGCTGCTATGTAATAGAATTTGTCACCAAGGAATCAAACCCGAAAAACAAATGCTATTTGTACACTTGAAGCACTATTGAGATTACTTACACTTCTTTACATAATTGTTATTGTGGAAAGCATTTTGTACACAGTCTCATCTATATAGTAGTTACAGACATAGATAAAGACAAATATGATGCATATGTTCATTAATACCACTATATTTGCTGTCATCATTACTGTCTGTTTTGCTAACATGAGTAAAATATAATACAGAGATGTGTTTTATCACATCAGAGCTACAATGATCTCAATAAGTTAATGGAACAAATTGTTTTCCTGTGATGCCAATACACACATTTGTGCACTTCTAGCACTCAACCAAATTAGTTGTCAAATACTGTGTTATGCATTTGTTGGCATGTGTGTATTTGTGTGAACTTTGTAGTTTGTGGTTAGATTTTCCTTGAAAGATGTTTTGCATTCTTTACTTCACAGCTATATTCATATATATATATGTATATATATATATATATATATTTATTGTTTTCTTCTTTCTACGGTCTTTGCTTCAATTAACTGCTGCACACTCAATCTGCCCTCCCTCTGGAATAACAGTATTCACAGTTTCCTGGCATGAACAGGACATCACAGAACATTGTTATCCTCCTTGTTTGTCCGGCGCACATGCTTGTGTCCGCTGTAGGATGATGGGGTAAGATACTGGCACCAAACTCCTGTCGTGTAAACCAGCAGCATATCTGACCTGTAGCATTGGATTCAGAATAGATTTTGACTGCTACCACTTTTCATAATTTGGCTCAGGATGTTTGGTGCCACCATGATGATTTTAGGATTATCAAATCCTCCTTGAATATCAAATTGTTAGCATTGATTATTTACTGAGAGTAAAGTACAGTACAACTTAGAGCTTTGCGGACAATGTCTTTATGCTACCGTTCACTCACAGGTTTGTTTGGATCATATGTATTGTCTGGCACTGGCCTCTGGCCACTGCCGTTGTTGTGGCATATGAATCACGAGATTCGATCGCTGTTTTTACCGATGCTGACAGTGAGAGTTTGAACTGTTGGGGAGAGACAGTTCTTACATTCTGCAAGGTGGCTAGGCAATCCACATGCTGCTGTCAGTGTCAATAGTGGGCGTGAGTCTTCTTCCTCGTCATATGCCAGTCTGCGTGAGGGTACTCCCGGTGGCCAATGTAGCATGATGGGGTAATATACCCTCACCAAACTCCTGTCCTGTGAACCAGAAGCATATCTGACCTGTAACTTTGGATTCAGAATAGATTTTGTCCGTCAGCACTTTTCATAATTGAGCTTAGTATGTTTGGTGCCACCATGATGATTTAAGGATTATCAAATCCTCCTTGAATATCAAATTGTTAGCATTGATTATTTACTGACAGTAAAGTACAGTACAACTTAGAGAGCTCTGCTTATAGGAGGGATATTTTGAAATATAGTATTTATAATCATACAGTTGTAAATGAATTAACTAACTATATAAAATGTTGGGATTTACTCTAACCTCCTACATTAGGACAGTCTTGCTATGCTCTCATTCACTCACTCATCTCTCTGGCTCTCGCCCTCTGGCTCCTCCTATCAGCTGACAGTGGGCGATTTCGCCACGGCCTCCCTCAGCCAATCATATATGTCCTGTCAAACTTTAAAGACCTGTTCTCTTCTGTGTCATTTCAGTATAACCCGATGTGACCCTCCTCCCCATTCATCATCACATCCGGTGTTCAAGGTTTCTTCCACTGAGGGCAGTCCCACTCCACATGCCGTCATCGAGATCTTCAGCCTGCCCCTGCTGTCTTCAACACCTCCACCAGTGTCGACTCGCCAACATTTAAACTTTACTTTGCACATTTTAATAAATGTATTTGTTCACTGTAAATGAAGTTTCTCCTGATTTAACAACCTGTGTCTCCCTGTATAAGTCTGTCAATTATCTCCCGGTGGCTTCAGTTCTATTTATTATGTTTTTTGTGATGTTATGTTATTTCAAACTAATTTGCAATCATAAGAAGCGTGGTCTTTGTTGGTGAAATGTTTCTTATATACAAATAACTTTTACTTCTCGTAAAAAAAACTCCAAATATATATATATATATATATATATATATATATATATAGTAGAGTAAAATGTTTTAGGTGTGTTTTCTAGAAACTACAGGTCTGATGAGCAAAGTGGGAACAGGTGTGTAGGTGGGAGGGGATGTCATGTGACCAGGACTGGCAGGTCTGGGGAGTGAGCAGGGGCTGGAGAGAAGGACAGAGAGCCAGGACGGGCAAAACCACCAACCCAGAAAGTCTCTGCCCTCCCTCGAACTTCTCACACAGTTTAAGTCAGGGGTGCCGCCACGTCATTTTATGTGGCCCGCGAATCCGCCACAATTTATGTTCTTTTTTTTTATTAAAAAAATTAAAGTTAGATTTGATTATAAAAATATCCCCATAGTTGAAATTATGAGATAGAAAGTCGAAGTTATGAGATAGAAAGTCATAATGATGAGATACTTAAACACACAGTCACAGAAGCAGCTCTGTGGCTGGTTACACTTGAAATGGAAATATTATTGTGAGTACATTGAAGACTTTAAACGTGGCTTTACAACAGATAAAACACTTCACGTGGGATTGTGCAAACGCACCCTTGAAAGGATTTTAAGCATTGAACAAAGTTATTGTATTAACTTGTCTTTGATATTTTCAATAATAGTTTGATCT
This sequence comes from Melanostigma gelatinosum, assembly GCF_949748355.1. Classification (NCBI taxonomy): domain Eukaryota; kingdom Metazoa; phylum Chordata; class Actinopteri; order Perciformes; family Zoarcidae; genus Melanostigma; species Melanostigma gelatinosum. The sequence continues at coordinate 13,570,937 of NC_136643.1, read as the reverse complement.
TTGATAGAGTAATGTGTGTTTCTTAACCCTAAATTAAAAGGATTTAATTTATAATATTATAATAACAGCAATGTGCTTAAATAGAGTTTTACATTTATATAACTGCATGTACAATATTTTAACACTTGAATAAACAATAATCAAATGCAGAGACAGTTATTTACCAATATGAGGAGTTACATTTACACAGTCTTACAGTTACAACCGGCCCTTTGAGGCCGACCGTGATGCTGATGTGGCCCGGAGTGGAAATGAGTTTGACGCCCCGTGTGTGTGTGTGTGTGTGTGTGTGTGTGTGTGTGTGTGTGTGTGTGTGTTTTTACATGAACCAATCAAACCATTTTGTAGATTGAATGTGTCCAGGTTCATTTGCATATGAAGGTGAGTTCTTTCTCGAGGCTGAATACTGGGAGACTCTTTTATGTGACCCAGAACCAACAGATGCCAAGGCGAGTGCATTCTGCTAATCCTTAAACATCACCTGCCAAGAGCCATTAACTACTTTGTTTCCTCTTCTCTCGTCTCTTTTCACACCTTCTGTTCCTATCTCAGCGGTTCGTTCAATTTCTTTTCACCTCGCTGTTCCTTTCAGCCTGGCTGGCAAGAATGATGCTTTGAGTTTCACATATTTGGTTTGCTTTGAATGGTCTGTGACCAAGTCCCAGCTTGGTTCCAAGTGTTTCTTTTCTCCCGTCTTCTTCACTATCTTTCAAACACGTGTGCACATAGGACCCGTCTAACAGCAGAGGCCTAGGAGAAACTCCAGTACACTGTGTGGAGTTACACCTCAGGCTCACGGCAGGAAGATGGCGTCTCTGTTGTAGCCCTCTGCAACTCTGCAAAGTAAATGCATCTGTGTGGTCAAATTTCTCACACGTCTTGTTGACATCGGTCGTAATTTCGGATACATTCCATCTAAATTGTGTGTTTGGTTGCTGCATGTTATTGGGGTGCGGTACTCTTTACCTTCACATTACATTACATTCAGTATTGCAGGTGGTCAAAGAGCAAAGTACGTTGGCGTACTCTAAGCCTCTTATCGCCCTCAGTGAGAGGCATACCGGCTCATATCAGCTCACAGTGTGCATTAACATGCATGGCAGACCTCACACATGACGAGTTTCAAACGTACACTCCGCTGAGCCTTTACACACGACTGCCACACACACACACTGCAGACGCCCTCACAACAATCAGATGCTGTCTTCAGAGTTATACAGCTAATCCTCCTTCAAGGAGAAAGTCTGGTTCGAGGGAGGAGGTGGTAGAGGTGGTTCAGGGGGAAAGTAATGAAGTGGTGGGCGGATAATCATCTACTGCTGTGCTAACAATGTTTGATTGTCCCGGTGAATCTCTTGAAACTTGAAAAATGTCTCTTGCCACGGTCGCTCTTGACCCAACGTCACTCCCTCATTCATTCAGCTCGACAGAGTCTTTGTAGTAAATGACAATGTAATAACATCACAATGTAAGAAAATCTTCCTCCAGCTGAGCAATACTTTTTGGGCATTTTCTTTTTTGACACAGTGATAAAGGCAGATATGAATGGGGTCGAGGGAATTGGGGTTTTCTTTTCATTTTCCTTGAGCCTTCAATCCCCATCTTCCTCAGCATTTCCTGGAACTTTGATTGCATCTCTTTGCTCAGCATGGAGATTACACAAATAACGGAGGAGAGATAAGACCTGTGGTTGAAAGCTGTGGAAAAACTGTAAGTGGACCTTGATTTGAGATTTCTTTTTTTGTCAAAAACCTTTCAAATGCACCCAGTCCCACATTATTATTAAAAGACATTGTTATTACAACTTCAATTGAAATACTTCATAGCTGCTTCGATTGATATTCTTAATTAGCTAATGGTTAACTAAGTTTATTGAAGCATTTAGCAGCTTAACAGTCGATATTTCCCTCAGATGTTGGCGGATCAAAACAGTGAATAATTGTGGACACACACAACTCCAAATAAATGCTGATGTTGCTTTTTATATGTTGAAACTAAATAGTTATGGAGGGTGAAAAATGACATAAATATCAATAAATAATTAAATGCATAAATAATTGTATGAATAAATACAGGAATAAATAGGCTAATGAGGATTGGTTACAGGAGTCCTGTGATCCAGTCGGGTCTACTGCCTTGCTGAAGATGTTTTTACAAGCCATTTCAAATCAATTACGATCATTAGCGAACGATTTAGAGAATCATGGTCTCAACTTCTATCTTCAGTATGTTAAAACCCCTAAAAAACAACTAAAGCAGATTTAAGTACATCATTATTAAATGTTATAATTTGCTAAACTGCTTCTGAGCTAATTTCTACATCAACTCATTCACAGAGTCAGCTATCATCATTATCTATTTATCCGTACATACACAAGGACTGGAGCCTGCAGGGGAGCCTTGATCCAGCAGTGCTGATCCAGGTCCATAGCAACACTGCAGGAGGAGCCGCAACCTTCCGGGATTTGTCTTTGGGTATGTTATTGGGCAAACCTGGACATGTCACAGGGGAGCGTCCAGGCTCTGGCAATGACAGTGTCGGGCCGTAGGGGGTTAGTGTTGCCTCACTCACACACTGAACAATGCGTTGACGCCCACACAGTCTCAAACACAGAACACTGTGGTCAGATGTTGAATCACAGCTGCAGATGCTTCCACGTCAGGAAACGGTGGTGCTGCCTGTCAGGAATGGTTCAACAGGAAATGGTGTGTCACTGGCTTAAAAGCTTTTGCTTGTTATTTATTTTGGTTGGTGGACTTCCAGCTGACACATGTGCACAATGTGGCAATCCATTAAAAGGTGGCGACTCTTTTGTGTTAGAGTTGATCCCCGGTAAACCTCAGAAGCACGACATGTGTCCTGTTTCATCTTTTCATCCTGCCTGCAAGCTGCTCCTCTTTGACTTGTGCTTTTTGAGCAACAGCCACATGTCCCCATGAAATATTCAAGATCCTGGTAATCTGAGGATCGGTGCAGTCCACCTGCCGCTGGTGCAGTCCATCTTGAACCTGATCTTGAGGGAAACCTGAGAGTGATTGCCACGCTTTGGGTGTAACAGAGATGGCAACTGTGTTTCAGTCCCTCAATGGGAGTGCTGGCGTGGTGTCATTTGATCTGAAGGCACAAGCGAACATTTGGAGTTTAGAGGCTATTGTCTCATTTTCTGCTAGAGTTCAGCTGACTGATTAGTTGCATATTTGTTATTCTTTTTTGTGTGTGTGTTTTTACTCTAAAACATGACTGTGGAAGCATGTTATCACCACAGTACCAGCATTAGTTAACAGAGGATCCTGTTGTCAGGTACATAGCATGACACTGAATAGAAGAGTGTTGCCTGTATTTGATTGATTGTCATGCTTAACATAATGGCGTGATCTTCCCAATGCTTACATGTTTACAGCTCCTTCGATTTTTAAACTAAAAAGTATTCTTACAATGAAAAGAAAAATGTCTTTTGCATTCTGCTGGACCTTGTCACTGAGCTAAAACACAATTGTATGATTTAGACGTTTAAACACATGGATACATCTTCTATAGCTCACAGGATTGTGAAACATATTTTCCTCTCCAGTGATGAAAAGAGCATCAACAAACCTGCTTGTACAGAAATTGTAATATGTGCAAAAGTCCGTCCTGATAGAAATCATGATTGGTGACTCTTCATAAGTGATCCTTGTGGTTGGCTATGAAGATGTATCATTGTGTTTAAAAGGATTCTGAGTTTACATCCAGGGTTTACAAACATTTGAAAGCGAGAGTGTGAATGAATGGTAAGGTCTATGACTGGCTGAATGAATATTTGCATGATCTCTTTTTTAACTTTGTCTGTGTTTCTGCTCCCCACTAACAGCTGCTGTCAGTGATGGTGACACTCCCTCATCAGGAATGACCCTGTGTGTGTGTGCTCACACTATAAATCCCCATGACATCTTAATAACACCTCTATGCCTCTTATGGCTGGTGGAACGAATGCAGAACTATTTCTGCTGGCTCACTGCTCTCAGACAGAAGCTCCTTTTTTTTAAATGTGTTTTACCAGCCAACCAGCTATTTTGACAATCTGTTTGTCTTTCCATTAAAACAAGTGCTGTTATTCAGTATATATTTGTTTAGTGTTCCGCCTTGTCCAACATGCCACCCAGTCCCCCGAGGCTCCCGCTGCACCCACACTGTTCATGCACCATGGGTCACATCACACTCTGAAACATTTGGTGGGCAGTTGGAGCTAGAGAGAGAGAGAGAGAGAGAGAGAGAGAGAGAGAGAGAGAGAGAGAGAGAGAGAGAGAGAGAGAGAGAGAGAGAGAGAGAGAGAGAGAGAGAGAGAGAGAGAGAGAGAGAGAGCGAGAGAGAGAGAGAGAGAGAGAGAGAGAGAGAGACTCCTCCCTCCCTCAAAGCTTAAATGAAAACTCATTGCGTTCACCTCACGCAGTGAGGTGAACATTTCCTGACTGACAGGATCTTCCAGGGCTGTAGGGCAGTTTGACGGACATTACACGTCTGCAGTAATGGGACCTTTGTAGCTATGTTAGATAACATATTATCTTACATTATTTCCGATTGTTAATAACTTTCTCAGCCTTGCGCGATGGAGCCTGACGCGGGACGAGACGATGGGATCCTCTGTGCGCTCTGGAGACCGAGGTTTGCTTTTTTAGATGATTCCTCTTTGGTTCCTTTCCTTTCCTCCTTCACTGGTCTACGTCTTAATTTCCTCTCAAGTGATTTGATTGACAAGTTTGACAGTTTACCGTGCCGCTGCATTGATGCAGCACTGGGTGAACACATGTTTTTACGCATCTCTTTCACCAAGTAAGAGTTGATTCATTTATGCGGTGTTGATGGAGATCACAGGTCTAGATTATGCATTAGTTCTATTTAATGCTCCATGACGTCCATGAAGTCTGTAAATAAATGCTTCATAACTTAACTATTCATATTCTTCTTCTTAATATTATTATTACAACAAGTATAAGTCCACAGAACGCGTCCGTGAACTAATATGCTAACTAGTATTTAGTGTGTACACACCAAAAGTTGCATCCCTGCTGTGACGCATTTCCTCAGGTGTTCAGCTTGAAATGGTCACGTGGTTTCATACAGCACAAGCGCAGACTCCGTTCAGATCAAAGATGACTTCTGATGGAATTTTGACAAATTGGGGGGACTGATATACAGCCGGGCTGTAAAAGGCACCATGTGGACGTGTGCCGGACCTGAGGCGGGATTTCAGTGCAGTAATTGCACTCTAACTCGGCTGAAAGAACAAACATATAAACGGATTACTAACTGAGGAGGAATGTTTCAATATTGGCCCCTGAACAGGGCTTTACCTCTGGCAGCGCCCATGGTTACAATCTTAAAAGAGAAAGAGTGAGACTGACAGGACGATGAATGGGCTTTACTCCATGCAGTATATTATTAAAAGTTTGGTGAAAGCCATGGAAAACTCAATTCTCTCTGAGTGCAGAGGTTTGTCAGAAATGGGTGAAATTTTGCACATAGTTAGACACATAAAAGAAGAAAAAAAAAGATTTAAAGAGAGACCCAAGGGCAAGTTACCAAGTGGAAGCTAAGCTGCACTCATTAGGCCCGCCCTATTTAAACAAGGAATACAGAGATAGCTGCAGAGCAACTTGTTGTTTATTCTTCAGGACTTCAAAAGACACTCCTCAAGATTATTCTGAACAGTGAATAACATGTCCGTAAAACCTAACTCAGTCTGGGGGAGGGCTCTGTTGACCTTTGACTTCTGCAGGGTGGCGGTTTTCTCCCAAACTGAAAGCTACAGAGGCAGGATTTTGAAAAAACAGCGGAAATGCCTCTCTCTGTCATCTTTCCCTACGGAAAGCAGCAGAACTGTGATCTATACTTGGAAAGTGACGACAGGACATGAACAGGAACTCCAGACGTTTCCCAGATATGCTGCCCAGCGGGCTTCATTCTTCTGTTGACACCATTCATTTCTGGAAATGTGGGCTTCACTCAATAACGTACACCAAAGGAGTCTGTCAAATAGAACATCTCCGTCTCATGTTGGGTGGATTAACATATAGTTTACGTCCAAAAGTCAAATGCAAGTCAAAGATTTCCCACACTGCTCTGTTTTGATTGAATCCCAGAATCCAACTATCCCAGAGCGCTTTGGGTATCTTCGTCATTCTCCAGACAATGACGAGATGTGTGATGTCTAATAACACACGCACTTGTATCGATGCAAGTGGTCATCCATGGTCTCGACAACATGCAGCTGAGTCACTGCAGCGTATAGCCTACATCAGACTCTTAGCCTGTGTTATAGCTCAGAGTATCGGGTGATACCATGCCGCATAATTAAATCCACAACATGTCAGTGCAGCACGGGTAGCCTCATAAAAATGCCAAGAGTGACAAACAGTTGTTTGGTCATACTCTCCAAAGTTTGATTTCGGTTTCAGGGGCCTTAAATAACCTGGTTAATAGCAGATTATATGGTCCTCAGTAAAACGAGGTCTTTTGACATATTGATTGTGTTACATTTTCTTTTGTTTCGCTCACCCTTTCGCGTGATGCACACATGTTTATCACAGCAGAGAGCGTTCCTGTGTTGACTGGTTCACCTCAGTAATGACGTAGTGCTGGTGGAAATTGAGGATAAGCAGAATCCCACATGCTTCCTGTCACACAGGCCGAGTTCTGGCTCCTCGGGTTTAGTTCTGTGGCGGTAAATACTTGACGCTATTTGGGCATTTCCATTCTAACCTTGATTTCACCCTAAACTTAATGTCTGTTGGGTTCATTTGTGTTTCTAATCTCAAGCTTTTTACTTGGTGTAATATCAATGATGTACAAAATCCCTTCCATGCTTGCAAAAATCCTCCTCTCAGAGGTTTCTGTCATAGCACCACACTGTGGTGGCTAAAAGTCTTACAACTAATTTGTGTGACCTTAAAAAAGAAGCAGGACTTCATGGGAAATGTGTTTCTCTGCGGTCCAGTGCCTGTTGTTTTGGAGCTCAGAGAGCGCTCTCATTTTTAAGATAAAGGTGCAGTGAAAATGTTTTGACCGAAACAGGTGCAAAGAATATGCATTTACCCTCTGAATGGCAAGTCAGTTTTACAAAGAACAATTTTCATGTCATCATATCCGTCTTATCATCTGTTTGTTCCTCAGGATTTGTGTGTGAAAGTGGACGGACTGGGGTCAGTAATGGAGCCTAAGCTGAACTGCAGCTCCCAGTGTGATTCTCCACTCTGCTTCATCCACTCAGCAGTCAACAGGCAGGAGGGTCTCGACATTCTGCAGAGACTATGTAGTCTCAGCACGGTAATCACTCACACTCACACACACACACACACACACACACACACACACACACACACACACACACACACACACACACACACACACACACACACACACACACACAGTCAGACAGACATAGCTTTCTTAAATCCAGCATGGCTGATCAACAGAATATTTTTGGCCCTCCTAAAGGTTAAGGTTAAAACCATATGTACATATACACATACATATGTTGTTGATTATTTTGACAGTGCATGTAAGAAATGAATCACATTATTCACACAAGGCTGAATTACATACAATGCAACTTACATTTTTAACTTCCGATTAGTTATCACTTGCAGTTTTTGGCAAAACATTCACTGCTCTTGATAAACTTGGACCTATGGCTTAAAATGTGGGGAATTCCCATCTTTCACCAGATGGTGAAACCACCCACACAAATGAAATACATTGAATAAAAGCACACTAGAAATGTGTTATTTACCACTTGAGAAGACAGTTCAATAGTAGACATCTAGACATGTAAAGCCAGGCGAGTGAAGCTATGTTTAGTATCGTCATAGTTGCTGGTGCCTTTAAGAGAAGGGTGAGTGGAGACCAGCAACATGAGGCGGGCACAAGAAAGTCTAATGTGACTTTGCAAATAGAAACCAAAGTAGTAAAGCCACTGTGTCAGGGAACACAAGCACTCTCGTGTAGACTCCTTTCCTCTCCGTGCTACACCACATAACGCGAGGTAAGTTATCTCTTTGATTTATTTCATGCTTTATGATGTTAATTTATGCATTTGTCAGTTTCAACACGCTCACAGGGGAAGGGAACCCTGTGCTGCACACAGTGTGTTTGCTTTATGGTGATTATGTGACTATATTATATTTTAATATCCTGTTTTATTTTATTTTAAAGTCATAACAATTCTTTTTTTATTAGTTTCTGTAGAACTCAGTTCACATAAATTGTTCAGCTAGAAGGAAATATCCTGTAATGAAATGTAACACCATGCATTTGTTACTATTCATGGACGTAGACAGCTCACCAGGCACAACTGTTTCTAAACCTAATCGTAAAATGGAAAGGACCAGAGACAAACTTTTCTTTAAAATCCCACCTGCTTTTCTCTCTGGATGTGTTCCCAGAAATGGCTGCTGTTGGCAGTGTGCTGACTGAGGAGCAGCTTCTTTGCCCCATCTGTCTGGATTTGTTCAACCAACCAGTCTCCACTCCTTGTGGGCACAACTTCTGCAGGGACTGCATACAAGGATACTGGCAGAGTGCTCATCTGTCGCAGTGCCCCATGTGCAAGCAGAAGTTCTACAGGAGGCCTGAGCTCAAAGTTAACACCTTCATATCTGAGGTGGCTTCCCAGTTCAAGAATTCATTGGAAAAGAAAGACGACGAAAAAGTCCGTACCGTGGACCAGTATTCAAGCCATAAAGGAGAAGTTTCATGCGATGTGTGCGTTGGAAAAGGAATCACGGCTCTTAAATCATGCTTGGACTGTTGTGCCTCCTTCTGTGAGACTCACCTGGAGCCCCATCATGTCCTAAACACCTTTAAGAAACATCACCTGATCAACCCCATAATGAACATGCAAGACAGAGTGTGTAAGAAGCATACAAAACTGCTGGACCTGTTCTGTAACACTGACCAGACTTATGTGTGCCAGATCTGTATTAAGAGAGACCACAGTGCTCATCACACTGTACCTATAGAGGATGAGAGCAGTGACAGGCGAGCTCAAATCGGAAGGATAAATGCAGAAGTGGAAGAAATGATTAATGTCCGACATGAGAAAATCTGCGACATCAATCAAACTGTTCAGCTCAGCAGGGGAAACACAGAAAGAGAGATTGAAGAGAGTATGCAAGTCTTCAACAATCTGCTCCACTTTGTCCAGAAAGGTCAAGCTGAAGTGGTGGAGGTGATTGGTGCAAAGCAGAGGCAAATTGAAGACAAGGCCAGAGGACTCATCATGGAGCTGGAACGGGAGATCAATGAGCTGAGACGGAGAAACGCTGAGCTGGAGCAGCTCTCGCACACCAAAGACGACTTCCTTCTTATCCACAGCTTTCCAGCTGTCTCCACACTGCCAGCCACCAAAGACTGGTCTGCTACCTGTGTAGAGAGTGTTGTGTACGTGGGCACGGTCAGGAGAGCAGTCAGGAGAGTAGCGTGTCAGCTGGAGGAGACAGTAAAGGCTGAGGTGAAGAGGCTATGTGAGACCGAATTTCAGAGGGCTCAGCAGTGTGCTGTGGATGTGACTCTGGACCGTGATACAGCTCATCCCAAACTGGTGCTGTCTGAAAACAAGAAACAGGTGTTTCACTGTGATGTAGCGCTGAGCCTCCCGGACAATCCGGAGAGATTTTACCCTGGTGTCAGTGTTTTGGGAAAGGAGGGTTTCTCCTCACGCAGGTTGTACTACGAAGTCCAGGTGAAAGGCAAGACACAGTGGGATATTGGAGTTGGGCTTCAATCCGTCAACAGAAAAGGAGGGAATACACTTAACCCTGAGACAGGCTACTGGGTTCTGGGGATGAGGAAAGACAAGAGCTACTGGGCCCTCAGCAGCACTCCTATCCGTGTGCCTTTGGTCGGGAAGCCCCAGAGAGTCGGGGTGTATGTGGATCTGGAGTGGGGGCAGGTTTCTTTTTACGACGCAGAATCTGCTTCTCATATCTACTCATTCACTGGATACTCATTCAATGAAAGACTTTTCCCCTACTTTAACCCTCGGCGTAATCATGGCGGAGTCAACTCTGCTCCTCTCATCATCTCGCCTGTCAACGTCTGAAATCTGACATTTCATCTCTTCATGTTGCTTCCAACTGTTTTTTTTATAATCATCTCTGATTTTTCAAATGAAAGTTAGCAAAGGTCCAGCATGTTACGGTAATTGCTGTTCTGTTTGCCTTAATAAAGTTTGTTCATTCATCTGAATCCTGTGTACTTCTTTTTGTTGCTTTTACGTCACATCATTTACAAAATGGAGGGTTCAGAACACATAAAAACAGTAATCAAATAATGCACATGTGCAGCTACACACCTGTAATATTTGGAATGGATTCTGAGGAGTTTGCGTTTGCATGTGTGTGCAGATGGCAGTGGAGCTCCCAAGGCGGTCTCTCTCCCCAGTGTTGAGTGCTGTGGTGTGGACGCTGCTCTCCTGCGGAATCCTGCTGGCTTTCTGCTTCCTGCTCTTCACCATGCGCTTCAAAAACAACAGGTAGTCTACAAAGAGAAACACATCTATAAACATTCAAAATATAGTTACTGAATTAACTGATCAATTGTGTGTGTTTGTGTGTGTTTGCACATGTTGTATTGTCAGGATAGTGAAGATGTCCAGTCCCAACCTGAATGTCTTGACTCTCTTTGGAAGTGTCCTCACCTACAGCAGCGGCTTCTTGTTTGCCGTTGGGGAACGATCACAATCACAAGGTGGAGCATCCACAGCTGTGCTACAAGTAAGGCCTGCAGTCTCCCTCAATCCTTCATTATGTTGTTGGGTAGATCATTGTTGGATATTTATGCAGTGCTCTCTCCTCCAGGCTCGGATGTGGACTCTTTGTGTCGGAAGTACCCTGGTGTTTGGCCCAATTTTGGGGAAGACGTGGAGACTGTACAGAGTGTTCACCCAGCGAGTGCCTGACAAGAGAGTGGTAGGAATGCTCCCCCAGCCTTTGTCTTGTCTTTATTTTATTGATGTAAACCTGGATCCGCATACAGAATGATTTTTGGGGATTTACAGATTTAGAGGATTGCTGAGCCTTGGTAAATGCTCTCTTGTTTTTTTCTATAACTTTCTTTTATATATCACTTCCAAACAGGTTATTATTGACAGTGTTCCGTAACTGGGGTCTCCCAGAGTGTTACTTTTGTTGTATGACATTGAAGTGATTGGTGACTTTACCTTCTGCCTCAGATAATCCGAGACATCCAGCTGATGGGCATGGTGGCTCTGTTGATCGTGGTGGACATGCTGGTTCTCACCACCTGGAACCTCACAGACCCGATCAGGTGTTCACGATCTGTCGGAGCTGTTGTCAAGGTAGAATTCAATGGTGGTTTTCTGTGGGGCGGAAAAGAAAGTTTTAAAACAAGTAAAGATTGTGTTGTTTGATTACAGAACAGTTTGAGGATTACGACACGTAGAAATGAATTGCCAACACCTTTTTTCATCCGATTGTTTATTGATGTCAAATAACAATTGTTTGGTTTTTTTAATGAAATTGCAAGAAAGTTTTACTTTGTGACTGCGAAATCACAAACTTCCCAATCCTCTAATGTAATTAATTATAGACGTGTTGGTGACATAACCACATTTATTCAGGTTGCAGCCCACTGATACATTTTTTCCTGATCTAGGTGGTGGAGAGAGACATTTCCTACTCTTTGTCTCACCTGGAGACCTGCTCCTCTGTATACTCGGATCTGTGGGTTGTCATTATTGCTGTTCAGAAGGTAAGTAATCTCTATTTTATTGAAATGCAATTTTACGTTGGATTTCAATAAAATCGAGATTCCTTCATTGTAATGGTAGTATGATTTATTGATTTACATTTTCTGTGGCCTATGTCGTCACCTTTTCCCCACTTTTCTCCTTAGGGTTGTCTTCTCCTCTATGGGACGTATCTAGCTGGTTTGACCAGCAATGTCAGCCACCCTCCCGTCAACCAGTCTCCCACCATCATGACAGCCGTCACTTTGGTCACCCTCTTTTCGGCTGTGGCCGTCCCTGTGTCCATCTTCCTGCAGGCCTGGCCCAATCTGGTTTATAGCACTGTGGCTGGAGCCATTTTCATCTGCACACTGGCTACCAACTGCATGCTGTTTGTGCCTCAGGTAAGAAAAAATAGCTCAAGATACACACGTGAATTTTTCAGGCAGAATTGTCATCGAATCATAAGATAATATGTCTGGAAACCAGCAGTCAATCCGACAGGCGGAAACTCTACATAGACACATGAATGACAGACGTATGACTTTCTCTCTTAGTCTTGACAAAAGTAGTAAAATCGTGTCTGTGGTGCCCGAACCTCTATTCTCTATCTGCGTATCAATTTGCCATGTCTGTCAGTGAAATGTGACTCACACAGAAGGTGTGAATGAGTCAAAACTACGTAGGTTGTTGCAAACAGGTTTATGACTCTCGAAGTGTGTGGCAGTGGCTGTATGTCACAACAAAGGAATGCATCTTCAGTGGAAAGGAAGGAAATATTTGAAAAGTGAGTAATACGCTCAAACACACCTGGTCAAAAGTCTTGTGTGAAATGGTCCTGGATTAATTACTCGTGTGTGTAATGTATCTATGGCTGAAAGTTAGCGTGACACACTGTTTCACCAACATGCAGCTGACTCAGTGGCGGCAGTTTGAAGAGGACCAGAATAACCCAAGTCAGATGGCCAAGTATTTCAGCAGCCCCAGTAAGAGCCAGCCCTCGGTGTCCAGCCAGGAGGAGATGTACTACCTGTTGGGGGAGAACAACTCCATGAAAAAACTCCTTACTGAGGTACTATATCAGTTTGAATCTACTAATTACTAAGAATATCAAATAATTCATGAGCTGGTCTTATGGACCTAGGTCAGCTGCCTTATAATGTGACGTTGCATATTTGTTTTAATTCGTTGTCAATTCTTACAATTTGTCATTGATTACAAAACACAACTTTTATAGTTTTTAGTTTGTCTTGTGTTGTTTGTTGTTGTTAGACGAAGTTTTTTTAAGTTCGGTCAATTCATTTTCCCAGACTTGCTTTAAAATTCATTCGACATGATGAGTGAAGCCAGCAGTGATCTCAAACTGGCAACAATCCCTCGAAAACATGTTGCCGGACAGATTATACGTTCACTCTCTCTTTTTATTAAGGGTGTCTGTTAGCTGGGACTTGCACTAAACCACTGCCGTTAACCAGTTGCAATACATTGGAAATTGCTTGACAAGATTCTTCAATGCTATATGTGTCGGAGTGTTCAAGCTTGTGTTTTTTTGTTACAATTTCCAGAAGAGCGTTGTGATTGACAGTCTGCAGGAGCAGGTGAACAACGCCAAGGATAAACTCCTGCGACTCATGTCAGCCAGCCAGCCACCCGAGGACCAGAACCTCAACTCCACCTCCACTCAGACCACAGAGCTTCAGTCTAACGGCCCCGCTTCTTCTTCTCTACCTCAGAGAGACACCAAATCCCAACTCTCGCCGCCACATCTCTACTCTCACCTCACTGCTGCTGCTGATACGCCTCCCTCTGCTCAAAGCTCCTCAGCTCCTATTGCTGCTTCCTCTCTTCTCCCTGGTGATATGTATGATAGTGAAAACCAGAGAGGTGTCTCTACCGCTGGGCTCACAGGTAGAGACACAGCTGGGAAGGGAACAAGGGAGGATCTCAAACAACCCTTGTCCCTCAAGTCCCCTGGCTCACTCAGGACAGCAGAAGAGACGGTTCACTTTGTCACTTCCCTACAATCCCATAGAGGGTTAAACCCTTCTCAGTTTGAAACTTTCAACAATCAGAGTGCCCTAACATCCCAGCTGCCAAATGCCAGACCAACTGGTTTTGTAAGCAGCGAGCAGTTGCAGGAGATCCTCCAGGAGCTTAGTGTGGATGCAGTCATGGAAATTGCACTGCGATCACCCGGTCAGACGTCCAGAACGCCCAGAACGCCCAGAACGCCCTCTCAGCTAAAATTTACCAAAGCCTCTGCTCTTTCCCCTCTCTCCCTCCGCACACCGCGCACTCCTCATCCACCTGTTCTCTTCCGCTACCCCAGCATCTCCCCCTATGCGATGAGGAAACGTCGGCCGCCCTTCCACTCCTGCAGAAAAGGGTTGCCCCCTCCCTGTTTCTATGCAGGGTCAGAGGCTGCTGGATGTGAAAAGATAAGGGAAAACTGTGAACTCCAAAATCCAGGCAAGCGCCCTGACAGGGTCACTGTGGATGGTGCCCTCCTCCAGGTTCACAACCCTGACTTCGAGCTGGAGGAGGAGGAGGACGAGGAAGGGAATGAAGCGATACAGAAATTTCGGAGGCATATTTCAAGGTCCCAAAGACGCTCAGTCTTGCCGTGTGCAGATCACACAGCTCCACCTGATGTGGAATTAGGTGGCGATAATGAGCGGCACCATAGACGCATTAGAGACTCCTGTGGCTACTGGGACTCTGACTCTAGCAGCTCAACAGACTACGATTACTACCACCGTCCCTACTGTGACTCCTGCCTGCAGCGAGGCTCTCTCCTGTCATCAGACAGCTCCTCAGACTCCTCTGACAGCGAGTACGACGACAACACCCGCCTGTACCGCTCCCCACACCCTGTGGTATTCAAAGAAGACATCAAACCCACCTTTGTATGAGCACAAATTTACTGCACTTTACATGTTCATCCATTTCCACCACTTGAATTAATGTCCGAAGAAACGTTGTACAGAATTAGCATGTAGGATAAAGCAGGCACAATTTGCTTGAGGCTAATGTGCATCTGTAATGGGAGATCATCTGTTTGTAACTTTCAGGAGGAACGTGTTTGGAATACTGTATGACAAGAGCATTAGTATTCTTGAATCTTGCATTGTGGGTCAGAGTGGTGCTTTTATTAGATTTATAAAAACTTTTGTAGCTCACAAGCAGACAACGCTGTTTACTTTTTAATATTACTTATGGCAGTATGTGTATATTTCTGCTGTCAGATGACATCCCTTACATTATGTTTTCACAGGACAGCTGAAATGTGCTCTATATTAGCTATTGTGTATATGCTGTATTTATTGTGATATTTATAATACGATGTTTTGGTGTTTACAGAATTCTTCACTGTACCCTTTTTATTGTTTTACATTATCAACACATTCCTTAAAGTGTATGCCATTTTATTGTATGGTCTGCATTTTGTTGTTTACGTTTTGCTTGTTCCTCCTTCATTGCCTACAATGCTCTACATCTGTTGTGCAGATGCTTCCAATCTACAACTGGTTTACGAGACACCACGCCCACACCGTCAGAGCAACTCGGTAAAAAACGGGTCACTTTTACTTTAACACACTTCATTATTATCTCAGTATTATTGACCTGACTCATTAAGAGTATTTAATGTGCAAAGGTCACAGTTATCTGGAGTGTGTGTCTTGTCTGTGTGCTAGACAGATTTTCAAACCCTCTTTTTTTAAAAGACACTTCACATCACTTCATTCTGCATCTTCTCCGCTTTTATACAGTGGAGAAGTGATTAACCAGCTGGGGGCCACATGTCAAAAATAAGTCCCTATTATGCCCCCACACTCACATTCCCTCAACCCATTTTGCCCAGAGTCCTACAAACCAATCTGTATTCATATGCTGTAACACCCAACTACAGGTTTTGTTGTTAGTTTGGGAATTTTAATAATATTACTCGCCCTGTTTTTTTTTTATATTTCTCTTCCCTGTCTTGGCCTCTCTCTCTCTCACTCTCTTCCACTATCTCCTCTTTGTCTCTATGTCATTTTTTCTTCGGCTAATGGGACAATGTGTGTTTGCCTGAGGTGGTGTTGCTGTGAAGGGAAAACAGCGTCTTGCGTTACTTCTGCTCTGCTGCCTATTTTTTGAGACGCCACTGCTCTCTATTCTGCATATGAACCATTGAAGGGCAGCCTGGGAGAAATTCCTTTTGATATAGAGCATAACAGAGTATAAATAACCCACACAAAAGACAGATACCAGCATCACTGTGTAGGAGGAAAGACTTTCCAGCCAAGTGACCCGCATTCTGTTCAAGATGGGGATAACTGACGTACAGTGATAAAAATGTAGTAAAAGAGTTGTCAATCACATTTCTTTTTCAAAATAACACGATAGTCCAAAGCTATCCTCTACCTCCTTGAACACGTATTACATACTGAATAAAAGAGTGATTAGTTGACCTTCAGGAACCCTTTATAATGAGTTTATAAGTTGTAACTATTGGCTTTATTAATGGTTAATCAATTATTTACTAATGCTCTTTCGTCAGTTTATAGCCCTTACTGTAATAATAAAAAATGGGTTGCCAAATTGTGAAAAATCCCTTTGACTGATTGGACTGTATGACCACTTCACTTGTAAAATGGGTTTCACTGGATCCGGATGCAAGTTGATTTATTAACAACTTTATTATCACCAACACTATTTTCAGTATTAATGGCTTACCAACATTTATAACAACATTACGCCAAAGAGAAACAAGAAACCAACAACCTGGCAACACAAAATGTGTTCTCATTAACAGCTGATCTACTGGGTGAGTAAAGATTCAAGGCTCAGCTTTGTTGTCATTAGGCAGGAAGGAGAGATGCTGATTTAGCCCCCCTCCATGCTACACAGAGACGAAATGTGGGCAACAAATAAGGCAAAGACTAGTCAAATTACAAAACATTGATTTTTGAACAGTGATAGTTGCACTGAAAGAAGAAACTACACTTCATTTACGATGGAAAACATACAGTTATGCATATATACAACGTGTACAAAATCACTGTAACATTATGCTCTAAGCTGTGGTGTAAAGAGTTAAGGTAGGCATAGTCCAAGGGAATGAGGGTAGTGCAAAGGGAGTGATATAGTGGTGTGATAAATGATTTACCATTAATAAAGCAATTAGTTCCGAATTATAAACCCTTTATAAAGGTCACCCTGTTGGAAAGTATAGGTTAGCGCATAAAAGATAACGATGTAGGGTTGACAATAACCTGAATAAAGACTTGTAGTGTGACAAGGCAGCCATGCACGTATTCACACACATTATTAAAATTACTAAGCATTATCACATTAATTAAATGGATGTGACGGAGGGCTGCGTGTATATACAAATGTGAAAGAAGAGAGATAGTGGACGGCCTTCTGTGACTAACATAGCAACAGTGCTGCATGACCACCGGTGCTCTGTGACAGCTGGGTCCAGTTGAGCTGACAGTCTGGTTTTGGAGCGCCATTGGCTGACAAAGTGATCAGTACTGGGAGCAGATCCGCCCATTGTCCATGCCGCGGCATGGGAAAAATCCTTTGAAGTCATGAGGGCGGTGCCAAGGAAATATGCCATGTGGTGCTCAAGAGCGGCGTTGTCATTGGACCACAGGAACACGGTTAACGCCCATTACTGAAGGAGACCCTATCTGATTGGCTGTATCGGCCACCCCAGATTCCCCGTTTGCGCGTTCACAGTTTTCCTATTCTCGGTTGACGTTTACGTCAACAGCGTGAACCTCCTGCCACGACGGCGGAGCAATCCCTGTAACCTTTTACGGAACTGGCGCAGCTAACGTGCGTAGCGACAAAGACAGCGAGCCCGAAACCTATGGGGAAGGAATAAAAAAAGAAATTCGGTATCGTCGCACTCTGTACCTAAAGACCATCGTTTTCTGAAGAGGTCGCTGCCCCGGAGCTTCGGTGAGGACACCGACATTTGACGGCAACGAGGGCGGTCTTTGATTCAGCGCGGAGCCATTGAATTCGTGGAGGAAAAACTGGAATAACTAGCAGATTTTCCGTTGGACGGTCTTGTAGGCTAGGGTATAGCGAGGGAGCCGCCATGGCAGTCGGATCATTGAGCCTCCACATCGGGATATGAAGAGGATCTGCATGTGTCCAGAATCGTCCAGAAAAAACGCCGCATTAACCTTTAGAACCGCACCGGATCAGCCCTCCTAACACCTGATCTCTCCCTGCTTCTTCTTTGTGAAATTGATTCTGCACCCAGAAAGACATTGGTTTTAATCGGGGTGGGGGGCCACAGGGAGAGGCCAGATTCATGACTATTTTAGTTGGAGACGTGTCTTCAAAGGTCCGCTGAAAGGAAACCTGGAATATAAGGAAGAGAATGCTGCTCTGATTGACCATTGGTGGGCAGGAAAGGGTAGTTTATTAGGCGCTAAGAACTAACGTTAGACTTGAAGATAAAGGGATTATAGTGTGCTTCCTTTACTGTCATCCGTTTTTTTTTTTTTTTGGATGAGAAGGTTTAACGAATCGATCAGCTCTGCCGTTTAGCAAGTCACAGTCTCCCGAGTCGAGAGAGAAAGAGAGAACCAAAGGGATCGGATCATGTCGGGTCGGCCCAGGACCACATCCTTCGCGGAGAGCTGCAAACCAGTGCCGCAGCCCTCTGCTTTCGGCAGCATGAAAGTCAGCAGTAAGTACACCCTTAGTATTTCTCCAGGAGCCTTCCTCTGCTGCATGCACGAGGCCCACCGAGGGTTACAACGTCCTCGCGAAATCTCTTCACGCGAACCGGGTTGAAAATGTGTCACGCGAGCATGACGTTAGCTCCGGGTAGCCTAGCCTAGCCTAGCCCTGTCATATATCTGTGTTACTGAGATTGGACGGTTCTGAGTGGCAGGCACGCACGCACGCGCGCACACACACACTGCACGCCTCGGTGTGAGCCGCTGGCCTCTGATGCGCGGCCCCGAGGCCGGTCATCCTGACCAGGGTTAGCAGGCCGGGCAGGGCCGCGCCGGGCCAGAAGGAGGTACGGTTGGCACCAACCCAGGTCAAAAATCCAGCCCTCTCTTTGCACTGCGGATCCGGTCCACTCGGGTGCGGATCAGATATCATAACGCTATTACTACATAGCATACTATTGAGTTAAAGCGATAGGTTCGGTTGTATTACGCAACTGCCAAAGCGGAAGGTGCGCCCACGGTTGACTCGGGCGAAACGGACGTGAACCCGGAGAAGGGCAGGTTCATTGATCATATGGGCCGTGTCGAAATCGGTGTGACACCCACAGCATCCTGTGTACACGGAGCCACGTAGTGACACCGTGCCTGAGGCTGGTTTTAGACTGGCTGCAGAGATGGAGTTGGTCCATACACGTATCTATTTTGTTATCTGCTTTATATCGTCTCTGTTACTATTTCAAGGCATGTAGAGCTCACTCACTTGTCCACCGCCTGTTCAATGTCATCTTTACAAACTGGCTTCTTTAAGCATTTTATCACACTGCACGTGTGTCATAGATTGCAGATAGTACTCAAGTCTGGACCATATAAGATGGCGCTGTGAGACTGGTTATGGGGGTTTATCTTAACATAATATAGCTTCAATTAAAATTACAGTTCATGAGAGTGAACTTAGTGATATGAATGACTGATGATCATATCCACGTTATTGACAGCTGTCCTGGTTGGAGACATCTACTGTACCGACCCTTTCTTATCTTGCATGGAGGCACACATTTGGGTGTGTGTGAGGGGGGAAATGCTGGTGATGCTTCAGGGCTGTGGTGTGATTATGATGTGTGTTATTGGGGTAAGGCTTCAAGCTGAGGCTCTTCTCTGGGCCTTGGCACTGGAAATCACTCAGACGAGGACCCACACACACACACACAGGAAGATGCACACCCATCCCAAATCTTAATACATATCTTGCCCCAGTTACGGGTGTTGAAGTGCTGGTGTGTCCTTGCTCTGCAGTTTAAAAAGTGTTGGGCCAATCAATAAGTCAGCCGAATGTCCTAATTGTTGTTCAGATGTAAGCTACTGAAATGTAAGGTGGCCCTTGTGGACTTAACGTTACTTGAGCTTTACACCGGTGTCTCGCTGTGGTTTTCTCAGCCCCTAAAATGTGTTTTCTCCGAGAGACTCATCTGCTAAGCCGATACATCATTATCAGTCATTAAAGGCGGGAGTCGCCCAATGAATTGTGTTTAATCATTTGACTTCTACTAGCAGGTGGTGTTCAGCCCCGTAGAGGAAAGACTCTGATTGCATCGATGTCCCCTGAGACAATCAGTCAATACACGAAGCAGCAATGAGCTCTCGATCTGTATTTTAACTGGAAATAATAAGATAACTAGACTCTGAGCCCAAACAACAGCACCCTGGTGAGAAACTGTCTTTGGATTCAACGTGGCAGCGTCACGTTATTCAGTTCTCTTAACACGGTTAAGCAACATGTTATCAAGGTATAGGAATTGGATTAACGGTGCCTATGACTGGCACAGGTTTGAGGAAAGCAATTGTATTTGCTGGCTTCAAACTAAATCTGTAATGTAGAACTATGTGAGGCAACCCCTTTGATATAGCCTACGTCATTACCATAGATTATCATATGTTGCTTTTTCAAACTAGTGACTGCAGAAACCTCATATAGACTTTAAAGAAATCAGATTAGTCATTCAGAGAACCACAATTTGCAATTTCAGCTGTATCATGATTGTACTTTGGACTAAATTGATATAACGCCATGTCACCTTGTTATTATCTACCTAGACTTGTTTTCTCTTCCAGCATGTCTTCCACCATTACCCTGACCTCCGCCATCCATTGGGAGACATATCACCTCTAGTCGTGTGTGTGTGAGAATAACTCTGCTGATTATCTCAAGCAGCTGTAGTCAGTGTGTATAATCCTGGAGAGAACACTCTTACCCCTCCTACGCAGACAGACAAGAACACACACACACACACACATACACATACATATACATTCACCCGTTTGCACACCCACATGAGCTCTCTTTGGTTTTGTTTTTTGGGGTGAGGCAGCTGGCGAAGAACAATGAGCGGCCTGTTTAGCATTTCAAAGCTGCAGCTCTCTCCCACTCTCCCTCGTTCCCTATTTTCTCCCCTTTCCTCTCTGTATCCTCTTTCTCGTTTTTGCAAGTGCCGATGGGAGCGAAACGGACCAATTCTACTCGATTCCAAATTGAAACGGAAAGCAGATGAGACGAGAAGCAGCAGAAAGCCCCCTCACAGGATTTAAGAATACAGCGAAGTTTTGATGGCTGGAGACACGAGTGAGATGATCAATCTGTGGGCGGTCTGTTGGGTGTAGTCGGCGCGGTGGCCGGGCTGGGCAGCCGTGACCCTACAGGATGCACGCCACTGTGATATCTAAGATCTCTCCACCCACATGGTGTCTGGTTAAAAAAAAAACCCCCAGTGATACCTCAATGTCTTGATCTTTTGCTGAGCCAAAAGTCTAGCCGTGTCAGCGATGACATTCCTGCGACTGGATATTCCAGTAATGTAGAGAATTATCTCATCTGCCTTGCACACTCTGCTCTTTGCATGAGTGTGTGTGTGTGTGTGTCTGCACGCATTAACACCGCGCGTCCTTTGCTCCTCTGTTTTTTTGTTGTCCAGGAATTTAGCAAATCACTTGATACATTCCTCAAAGAATGTCCCTTCGCCCCGCAGTCCAGTTAGTTACATTCCGTGCATTTTGTAGCCTAAAATCTTTTAATGTGTTAAGCACACTAACGTGGTCTTAACCCGATTTGAGTGAGTGCATTTTGAAGTGATTGATAGTGATATGATAGTACTCGGCCTCTGTGTTTGAAGTCACAGCGCGTGTGGTATGTGTGATCTCATTTAACTGCGACAGACAAACGGTTAATACATGCTGTATAAAGGATTGTATGCGTTTGCCAAATTTCACAGAGGAATGTACACCAACAGTTTGGCAGGTGCACATTCTGTGGCGTTCACTCGGAGTGATTAGACATCAATGGTGTGAAAATGATCCCTCATGTAGTAAATATATGAATAATGTTACCGCTACAGCCTGATAGTATCTCGTAGATTAACATAGCAAATTATTCCCCGTATAGTACCTGGAAAGTAATATGCTAGTAATAAGCTCCAAAGGGAAAAACATGGTCCTCTGTATAAAGTGTTCCCTTGTTCTGATTGCAGAGTATCTGACTTTGAGTTGCTGCAAATGGTTTTAAGAGATCCTATCCTGTCAGACGGGTGTCGATCTCGAGGTAGTTTATTTTTGAACACCACGTAATACTTCTTGGCCATATATCTTGGAGAGTTGGGCACACTGTATGCATACCAGCAAGTATTCTACTTCTAGGAGCAAAAGATTTATGGGCTCAAATAAGGCCCAATAAAACGTTGAGCTCGTGAAATGATGTGCAGAAGTCATTTCAAAGCATGCGACTGTACATCACCCTGGTAAACCTCCGAAAAACTGTCAAGTTTGCACAGGTGTAGAAAAGATTTGTGGTCGGTATTATCTCAAATGCATTTTACTTCATGAAAATACACCCACTTTTGACTACCAATGTGAGTTGGCAGTGAATGTTTTTGGTCTTGTACTTGAATCACAGTGATTTGGTAATTTCATTTTCGGCTGTAGATTCATTCAGTAACTTTAAATGATACCCAGGCCCACACGTGTCCTGCAATGGCTCAACGGTGGTGTTTTTTTTTCCCGGAGCCCCATTAAATCCACATGTTAGGGGCGGGGCTATAGTCTGGTGACCTGAATTGGCGTTTGACGCCTCTGGCTCCTGTGTCACTCTGTAGCCGAGTGATACAGCATGTGAACATGAACTGTGATTTGTCACGCTAATTATGTTCTCGTGGCAGACTCATTGACAAAGTCATTATGCTGCGATCACATGTTGCAAGGTGTTTGTGCTTTCCTCTATAGGAATTTGGGCATAATTCAGTTTACTGAGAAGGTGCTTCTAGGTTGAAATGATTGTGACTGTTTTCTACCAGTATAAGATGGAGAGGAATCCGTGTGAAAATGGACAGTTTTTAAGTGCGTAAGGCTATCTCAGATTAGTGTGTGAAAGTTTGTGCTTCACACAGGCTTCCATTCGCTGACGTGCAAATGCAAGAAAATCAATGGCAATCTGATTGCTTGGTCATTCCTTGTCTGTATCAGTGTGAGATCTCACTGTGAGCTGTATTTGTCTGTCTGTGTGTGTCAGCACAGTATGTGTGTGAGCGTGCACAGACATTTCTCCCGGTTTAAGGAAGTGCAGAGGCGTAGAAATGGCCCTGCTGTGGGCCGAGTCATCTCTCGCTCTCTCTCTCTCTCTCTTTTTTTCGGAAAATCTATTTCTGTCGCTACAGAATCAGTCTTCAGGTTCTCTTTCTAGCCTTGATCCTGGAGAGTGACTGTCTGTTGGTTTCTCAGACCTTTCGCCCCCTCTTCCCCCTCCACTCTTTTTTTTTTCCTGTTCTTTGATCATAATCACATCTTCAGTAATTGGACCACTCCCTGGTCACACAGTGGAGTGTGTGTGTGTGCAGGCACTACTTAAGTCAAAATCAATAACCCTGTTGGAAAAAACAAGCCCAGCAAGCCAATGAAAAACGGACCAGTGCACCTCTGCACTGGTGTTAGAACAACTCAAGCCATGCAGGGCTAATTAAGCCAATCGTGTTGTTGATTTAAGAACTTTAAGTTACCAGATGTCAGCATTAGATGGTCACTACCTCCTCATATGGACAGGATGCCGTGTCCTCCACGTAGAGCTGCTTGGCTACCACAGCACGCTGCACAGCGTTTCTATGAAATAACACCATGATCTGGAACAGTCACGGTTATTCAGCAGCACTAATCCACCCAGCAACATGGCTTTGTACCCACTGCGAGTTGTTAACAAAGGACAGTCTTGGCAGCTCAAAAAAAAATCTTAATTAAGACAATTTTTTCGCAATTCCATTCACAAAATGATTACTTTAGGTGCGTGGGTGTTTTGGCTCAAACACAACCTTTCACTGCTGCTGCTGGTGCAACAGAGGAGTATGCTAATGAGATGAGTAATACACAGGGTGGAGCAGGTGTCGCGGTGGGATTTTGGTGGCGTTTTGTGGTGAATTTGAGAGCTTGTAAGATAGAGGAGCAGGCCCGCGACGCCCGGTCGGCCTTTTCACTGCCAGCTAATGTGAATTTTGCTCCTTGACACTTCTGTGGGGGAAGGTAAGGGGGGGAGGCACAGGGAGAGAACCACTTAACCAGGAAAAAGCCTCCACGTCATGATCTCAGGGGAGCAGAGCTGGTTCTGACTGACAAGAGAGGAACGAATAAAGGAGAGGAGGAGCATTAGCCTCATATACGCTGTTGTTAGCTTTTGACTGTTCTCTGATACTTATCCTGGGAATCTCTTCGGCCTGTCTGTACACCGTGGTCGTGGTTGAGTCCCCTCAAAGTGCTCCGACACACTGCAAACAAATCTCACGTTCAAAAGACAATCTTCTGAGCTCGGGCGCTCTGTTGGAGCTCAGCAATGATTCACACTCAGTCAGTCAGCTGGGAGCTGATCAGTGCAAGCACAGCTGTTGACCACAAGCAAAAGCAAGTACTGCTGGAACAAATGGGGGGGGGGGGACTGGCTGAAGAAGGAGGCTGTTTCTCTCGGCCAAGAAATCTCTCAGCAGGAATTCAACCTGTGAGAGCAAATGATGAAGTTTAATTTCTTCAGCGCTCGGACTATTAGTTGGACACTACAAGCAATTTAATAAAAAGTGCACATTTGAAATTGTAATGAGCATTTTTCACTTTTGTTTGACATTTACAAAGCTGTCAGTCTCTGATGTCAGTTTGCTCTCTCTCCCATACCTTTCAACAGAATCTGTGCATATCACGATTGTGAGCATCCGCATTTCATCTCTCTGTCCCTCTCTTTAGGAGATAAAGATGGCAGCAAGGTAACGACAGTCGTGGCCACCCCAGGCCAAGGCCCCGACCGGCCACAGGAGGTGAGCTACACGGACACTAAGGTCATTGGCAACGGCTCGTTTGGCGTCGTCTACCAGGCTAAACTCTGCGACTCCGGAGAGATGGTGGCCATCAAGAAAGTCCTGCAGGACAAGAGGTTCAAGGTAAAACAAACGCAATGCATCTCTCGGCTTCCGCAACTCCCTCACTTGTCAACGAAAAAGCAAGACGCTTCCGGACGGATAAAAGCTGCATCGATAAATAAGCATGCACTTGTACTCATCCTTTTTCCCTTTAACAGCGTAATGTGTAATGACTGCGACTAAGTAACTGTGAAGGAGACATGAATGGAGTGATCCTTCACAAGAACAGTGAGATCAGCGAAGCCGCGAACAAAGAGAAAACAAAGGCGAAACTTCTTAGCGTTTCGCAATTTGGCACATCCTTGCTTTAACGCGTGTGTTTTCTTGCAGGGAGTGTGTGTGTGTGTGTGTGTGTGTGTGTGTGTGGTAGTGGTGGGAGAGTCTCTTTTTTATTTTATTTTATTTTTCATCTTTTTCATCATGTCATTCATCAAGTCCACACAGAGCTCTGCAGGAGTTTCTTCCTGTGCTTTGAATAGATTTGACGGATGGCTTGTTGTTCCTTTGCTGGGGCGACAACGTCTGTGCTCCCTTTACTCTTGGCCGGGCCAGGGGGGGGGGGGGGGGGGTCGGGCCGGGCCTCCGTGTCCCTGCTGCTTGCTTCCAGCTCACAGATAAAGGACCTGAGACTGCCAAGCCTGCAGGACAGCTGTTAAGATTCTCATTAAGTTCAGAGTCTTCAGAGCTGAGGTTAATGGTTGCACAGTGCCTGCATCGGTCATATTCTGTTCCTGTGTAATACTGCATACATGCTCAGCACGTTATCAAACTGGGACCAGTGTTGAAATCGTGTGTTTTGAACCTATAATCTACATTTGTTTGGTGCACTTAGCTTAAACTGATTCAATACATCAGTGCTGCAATAAATCCCACCTTCATTAAGGTTATATTATGAGAGTGGCCAACAATCATGTATATAAATGTGGTGGACAAATTATTAGTAACACATCTCACAATATTACACTATAATATACCAGCACCACAAACTCCAAATACCATGTATAAAACCTTGGAAAAAAAAGAAAAAAGCCAGGACAAAGATGTTTGAATGTTACGTCCTGGGTCACGTTGATCTGTTCTATACACGCAACCTTTTAGTTTGTTGTGTCTATATCCCACATTCCCTGACTTTCATAGACCAAGGCACAGCATATAAAGCCAAAGTACACAGTTAAGATGATGCAACACAACGTGTGACTAAAATGTTTTCCATTATGTGAGCGGTAAAAAGCCTGCACACTGTGACTCTGGCTCTGTGATTGTGGCTCATTTCCACATCTTGTAGTTATAATAGAGGAGATTAGACATTGGTAAGAGGCACCTTTTTAAATTTTTGATAGTTGATAGATAAGGGAAAAAGGCTTTCTCACTTTTTCACTGAGACTTCGATGAGGGGATCGATACCACTCTCATGTGTGTCCAGTATTTATGAAGCTGCAGCCACTAGCTTAGCTTAGCACAAAGACTGTAAACGGAGGGAAAAGCCACCTCGGTTCATACGTAACAGAATTCCCGTTCCAGCAATGACTATCTCCCCGTGTTTGTGGTGAGTTAAGCTAACCGGCTAATGGTGGGCCGGCTCATATTTACTGCACAGACATAAGAGTGCCATAAATCTCCCAACTATCAGAAAGAAGTAAACTAGCTTAGGCTATGAATGCTGTTATATGTGGTATATTTGTCCCGATTGAGATACTCACTGAATACTAAGTTTATCAATGGATTATCTTGATTTTTAATGGGTAAGACGGAGCTAGTCACCATCCCTCCGCTATGAGGGTAGTGCTCATTATTTTCTATCTATTGTGTATCTCGGGGTGCGTTACGGGAGAGGACAAGGACAGTGAAGGCAGGACGAGCTTAGGTGTCCCTGTACCTCCAGCTCCCGTGAGAGTCACTCAAGTTCAGTCAAAGTTGACTCGGATGTGTTCGCCCTTCAGCAACCGGTTCAGCTGAATACTTCAGCAGCTCAGTGCCCTCAGGGCTAACCTTTTTTGGAGGATCAGCACAGTTGTTCAGCAAGTGCTAGTCCTTCGCTATCCAAAACCAGACAAGATGAATGATGTCCCTTTTTTTTTTTTTTTTTTTTTTTTTAATGGTGTCCACCATCTGTCTCAAAATCCACATTTGTCCGGGACACAAACTATTTGTGGCTCTGCATGCTGGCCACGATAAACTCCTATCCTGCTTGTCCTGTTAACCTGTGGTTAGCAGGACACGCTAGCAGATGGCATCTTTACACAATGCTCAGCTGAAGATCCCCCACATTGTTCTCTTCGTTTAGTGTTAAATCTCCTCCTCAGAGCGGAGCCGCTACCTCAGCCGTCTTTCGCTCGGTCTGCCTTCTCTTCTGTCTCGTTGCTTCTACTCGCCCGGCCGGTCCTTCACTGCCAACAGCTTGTTTTAAAAAAATGAGGCAAAAGAGCGCTGACTCCTCACATGACTGCCAAGCACGCGCCAGTAAGTGTGTGTAACCCCCCCGACACACACACAAAAAAAAATATATATATATATATACATATATATACATACACACACACACACCTGCGTTCTATTTTCTTCTTATTCCTTCTCCTCTTCAAAAGTTTTCTCTCTACACTTCTGCTTTTTTTTTGTCTGATGTGGTGTTCGTCTGTGAAGTGAGCCTGGGTTAACAGAACCATACCAGTCCTACATGAATGCTTTATCTTCTCACACACACACACACACACACGCGTCAAACAGCGTAATCATGTGAATAGGCTCTGTGTTAGGATGGAGATGATGAATATGTGAGGCAATCTTGTTGGGCTTACAATATGCTCCTGGTGCATTATGGGATAGGTCCTCCTCCACTCCCATCAGAGGGATCCTATATCATCCTGTTGGAAAATGGATGCACACACATACACACACGGTAATGGTACTTACACAACATTGTTAAAGGATGAATCTGGTGATTCTCTGTCGTTTCATTGTATTTGTGACTTACAAGTATTGTTTTGGCAGTCGAAGCCTGCTGTAGCTTATCCCTCCGCGTCATATTGTTCTCCAAAACTAAACCCATCATTGAGCCACATTGTTTCACGGGGCGACATGTTTCATTACAATGAAGATGGACACAATCCCACATACACCACCCTGCTACTGTGCTACTGTGACTAATCACCGGAGACACAAATGCGTATTCATCTGCAGCTTTTCCCAATAAATGCACAATTTACATTTGTTTTTATTAACTTTGGCTAAGTTACGTATTTGTAATCCCTTTGTTAAAGATTCGATAAGCTGTTACCAAAGGGTGTGTGTGACAGTAAACCTCCAAGGTGTAGCACCTCTAGCAGCCTGAAATTGAGGTGTTCTCTTTCTGTCTGCTGGCTGGTGCTGACACACTGGAGGATGGCCGGTCAGCAGGAATGACTGCAGTATAAGTGGAGCAGCTGGGCAGGGCTGCTCATCAGCCTGTCTGCTCCTCCTCCATGTGGTACCATCTTTCTCACATACAACACAGGCACAGCCTCAAACACTCCCACTGAGCCACTGCAAGAAGACGAGGGCGTTGCCTTCGATGGCTGGTCCGTGACCCACACCCTATGATGTCACTTTAAGGCGTGTGTGTGTGTGTGGGTGCATCCTAGTTGTGTGAAGGGTGAAAAAGCATGGAGAGGGGACTGTGGGAACCATTTGTTTCTGCCTCTAAGTGAGTTAGACTGGGCTGATTGTCTATACCAGGCCATTGAGCTGGAAGATGCTGCTGAGATGAGGTCTTGCTTTAGTGGACAGACGACTCGCTCGGCTCTGTTAAAAGATGAATGAGAGGGGATTAAATCCTCATAAAGTGGCATAAAAGTGTGGAAGGACAGCAGCTTATCATGCTCCAGTCAGCATGGCCCTGATCCACATAACGGGGGATCTCATTAGTCACCCAGTCAGTCAGCTAGCACAGTTCTTCACTATGTTTTGTCATCCTTATTCAGATGGTTCCGGCTGATCAGGCAAATTCTCAACCTGCTGTATGTCTCAAAGCTGTAGAGCGGAAGCATTTAGCCAATTCATTTATGATATTGTTTATAACTGCTAGTGTCATTTTAAAGCAAAATGTACTTCTTAAATGTGGATATTTGCTGGTTTTCTGTTCTTTGTTTGTAAGATAGAAAAAAGCAATTTCAAGACATCACCTTTTAACTTGTGATGACATCGTCTTTCTATTTTCACCCGTCATTATTTTAAGGTCCCAACTATCGATCAAGTTCATTATCTTTAATTGTTCCATCTACAAAATGCCAGATAGTGGTGCAAAATGTACTAAAGCCCAAGGTGGCGTCTTCAAATGTCAGAACAGAACAGTTAACTGTCAAATAAGAAGAAATAATCCCTCACTAGAGGCTGGAGCTAGGCCTGAACAATGAAGTGATTATCAAAAGAGACAATCATTTCAGCTCTAAAGGGCGAACACATCCGAGTTAACTTTGACGAAACTTCTGCGTCCTCCAGTATCTGAACAAATGCACTTTTAACGTTTCACGCTTCGAGGTTGATGGGCTTTCAGTCAGTCAAGGCAGCTCATGAGCTGCTCTGCTTTTACACCAAAGAACACATGTTCCCCAGCACAGGTCCGACCTGTGTGCTATTTTTATTTATTTATTTATGTTTACACCAAACCTGAAGCCTGTGTTTACACAAACAGCGTATCGGGTCACTGCTCTGTGCTCAGCTAGTTAATCGCTCATCCCGTAAGAGCACCGCTGACCCTTCTCCACTGCTGGTCAGTCACTCTGTCTGTTTAATTCTACAACGGAAGCTTCTCGATAGATGTCGGCTGTGAGCTGGTTACTTTTTGGTTGTATACATTGTTTGTATTCGGCATGTACACACCTTGATGTTTACAGAAATGGTTCATCCAAAATACAAAATATGAAAAACCTGGAAATTATAGTTCCATATTATGCGGATTTAACATTTATGCGAATAAGAGCGACAAACGAGGCTTTATTTTATGTAAATCCCACATCCTGACATCCTTTCTGTAATAGTCTCATATTCAGAATACTAGTATGCAAGTCATTGCGGTGAGTGTGGGGGCTTCGGGCAGTTATAGTACAAACAATTAAGAGTGCAAAACCCCCCATTCTACTGTTCAAGCCGCTCAAAATCTGAACCATAATGAAGCCGTTATAGCTTTATGTAATGCTTGAATTCCTTGATAATGTTGGCGTCCATATGCACAACCATGTTCTGCATGGACACACTGTATATGAGTAGAGATGGAGCGCTCTACCAGGGTCCAGTGCTTACGTCTTGTTCCAGTGGCCCCGTGAGGGCCTGTAACTCGTCGTCACGCTCCAGGCCCCCAAGGCAACTGTGACTTTAACGTATTTATTTCTCACATCTTTTCCTCAGACGTGTCCTGCATTCGAGGGGCTTTTTTTTCTCTCTCTTTAAGTGTTGCTTCCTTTGATGAGAACAGGAAACATGCCACACAATACATAATTGTGTCATCACGTTTCAGCCCCATGGGATTTATTCGACCGTGAAGGGATGAATGTCAGTTTCTTTTCTCTATTGATCAGCTTTCTTCTGCTGCTACCACATCCAATTTTCTTGAGCTTGTGACAGTGACGTGGCTGACAAGGAGGTGACTGTTTCAAAAATGCTTGGTGGTATATGCGTACCACATGTAACTAACATGTCACTGGCATGTAATGTCTAACTTCCTACTGGACTCTCGGTCCACTAGAAAGTGTTCAGGGTCTCCTAAAGGTCCGCAGACTCTCTTCTTGAACCATGAGCCTGAATCTTGCATGCAATATGAAAACTGTAACGTGTCATTCCTGTTTTTATTTTGTGCAGAACCGTGAGCTGCAGATCATGAGGAAGTTGGACCACTGCAACATAGTCCGCTTGCGCTACTTCTTCTACTCCAGTGGAGACAAGGTCAGTCAGCTGAGTGTGTCTGAGGTTTGTCTCTGGACTGCATTTTTGATTATATGTTTAATACCGCTCTGCAAGGTAAGCGTCAATAAATAGAATATTTCATTCATATTTATTTATGAAATTTCTTTCATTTTCAATAGCGCCATAAGGTTGCCTGGAGTGTTTTAATGACTAAGCGGAGTTATGAAGTAATTCAGCTTTCTCCCATGTTCAAGACCTAGTGTCATGATTAATAATCACAATAATAAATAATGCTAGCGTTTATGCCATAGCTGTTCAGACATAGTCTTTTTCATTTTTTCCTGGGAATTTTCTGCCTCTTTCAGACTACTTTTTAAAATTTATTTTTAATTTTGCTGTGTTGGCTTTTGAACTCTCTTCCTGTCAGCTGCACCCTTTTATGTCGTCCTCTTGGCCTCGATAGGGAAGTCCCTCTGTCTGCCTCTCTCTGTCGGCCATCGGAGGTCTCCTGGAGACTACAGGGCATATGTCATATCAACCAGCTGAAAAACAGGCAGGGGTCCATGTGTCAAATATAGACACGAACCTGGCAGACGAGCTGTTGGGACTATACCCGGAATTCTTCCATGTTGCACACCTACCGAGGCCAAGGAAAGCTGTGGGGGATTATAGAAGGGAGGTGATGATGTGGGTGGGTGGGAGGAGAGACGACTGAGTAAGGGTTTATTATAGACACCCCCCCCCCCCTCTCCTCCTCCCATCCATGCTCTTAAGCCCCACCCCTCCCCTCATGCCATGTGGTCACTGACCTCTGGGAATCTCAGTTGATTTCTTGGTATACTGACAGCTGTGACTTGACCCTGCAGCTTTCCCATCATGACTTTCGCAATCACAGGAATTGTTGTTTTGATAACCCACAACTATCATCCATCTCTTTTATTACTTTCACCTTTACACCTTTTAAATCCCCCCCCCCCTCCTCCCATGTGTCCTCCTTTCATGTATCCATTTCTTCTCCCTCCTCCTGTTCCCCCTCACCACATCGCTCCAGGCTAATTATGGAGACTGGCACTGTGTTGTTGGTATGGGGATTTACCACCCATAGAGCCGTG
Organism: Melanostigma gelatinosum; assembly: GCF_949748355.1. NCBI lineage: Eukaryota > Metazoa > Chordata > Actinopteri > Perciformes > Zoarcidae > Melanostigma > Melanostigma gelatinosum. The sequence continues at coordinate 13,539,105 of NC_136643.1, read as the reverse complement.
ACTTAGAAAAGAGAGGGTAGGGGCAGGGGGGGGCAGAAGTAGGCGAAAGGTAAATCGCCTGGATAGGGGAGCTTAGCGGATGGATGGAGAGTTACAGATGAATGACAGATGTTAGCAGAGGGTGAGGCAGAGATAAGATGTGGTCAGGTGTGTGTGGGTGCTGTTGGTGTCCTGATGGGAGGGTTCATGCTGGGTGCAGCTGTGAGCCAGTCTATGACTGCTGCTACCGTAGCGGCCGGCATGTGCACAGGTAGTCTTATGTAACTGCTGGCATGTGGCGTGCTTGAGACACACAGTGTGCTTTTGCTTTTACCCTTTAACCACTCGTATAATACTGTTCAAACAGAAGGCCACGGGTCCAAACAGCGTAGGCAGGTCGGCAAATAGCGGACCGACTTCAAAATATGCCGTCGCAAAGAGAGTGCGTGTAAAACGTTAAGCTGACAGAGTTGCTCTCCGCTGTGGCTGAACCAAATGTTGTTCAGCCCCCGTTGACCCCCACCTGTTGTCAAGTTCCCATTAAGTCCAGTGACCACAGCAGACTACTATTGGAAGCTCAGAAGGCCCCTGTAGAGCTGGACTCTGAGGCAGTTGTACACTTTGTGTGGTTGGTAATCCAGCTGAGGGACGAACTGTCTGAGCTGTTGTCTGTGCTTTTCTGCGTTTTCTCTGCTTCGAGCAGAACTGTCACATCTTTGTATTTCCATGTTTGATCCACGGAGCTCTCATCTTTAGGCTGGATAGACAACCAGGCACTGCCCCAAGGCCCCAAAACCTCAGGGTTCACCAGATTCACCATGTGGAGATTACTTTGTGGTATTTTAGGGCTCTTTCTCAAAATGTGTTAAAACCTAGTTTCAAATCCTTTCAGTTTATATTGTGGAGGGGGAGAAATGCTTGTGTGGGCCCACGGCTTAGTTTTTGGCCTGGGTCCCCGTAGCAGGTCAACGTCACCCTCATCTCAATGTTGCTCTCTCGTTGCTTCTGGGTAATCAGCCAGGTCTGGTGTGTAGTCAGTTGATTTATGTGTTATCCATCACATTCTGAGCACATGGTTAGGAAGCTCACATGCTAGTATAAGCTACACTTGTGGAAACTGACACATGAACTGTTTATTACCACACAGGTTCCATTTTCCCCTTCTCTTACACAACACAGCATCATGGTATGATGTATAGCTGAGACAGTTGTTCAGGTGCAAGCAGCTTTTCTCAGCAAATTAGAAGCTGAATTATTTAGCCGGGAGTGAACAAGGAGCCAATCAGATCCCCCCCACCCCCGGTTAACCATTTGGGAACAAGCCAAGGAAGTGGCTTTGTACTGAGGCAGGAAGTGAGTCATCGCTGTTGCTAGGCTAAATATAGCTTTGATGGCGCTAGCAGGAGGCGGAGCGGGCCTTCTAGTCCTCACAAATGTTATCAATGGGAGTTTTCTAGTGGGTGCACTACACACACACACACACACACACACACACACACGGCATCGAGAGACACACGCAGAGAGTGTTAGGGGGGGAGGGTGATGCCAGTGACAGAAGAGTGTGGAAGCAAAGCTAACCATGTCTGAGAGCTGTTTGGGAAACGCTGCTCATCATCACTGATATCTACTGTCGCCTGTCTCCTCGTCCTAATGACCCGGTATTTTATTCAGTCACCATATACAGTATGTGCGTCTAATTGTCTGAGTGGGAGCGGGAGAGAGCAGTCGGTACAAAGCAGGGCATTGAGCTGACAGAAGGGTACCACACAGGCTGTCTGGGAGCTCTTCACAGGAACAAGCTCGTTCATCGTGCTTTGCAGCCAGCTCTGTCCACCATCACTGCTAAAAGATGGGGTTGTAGACCCTGCTCCAGACCAAATGATGATTTCATTATCCCCTCAAGGCAGTGCGTTTAACACTAGTCAACGGGGCAGGTCACTCCTCCGCTGGTGATATAAAACATAAGAACGCTCCTGGCTACAGTGTGGTGATTCAAAAAGGTGTGAACAAATGTTTTTTTTTTTTTTAATCCACCGCCGAAAATAGTCCCCAACAAAGGAACCGTTAACATTCGAAAACTGCATTGCTCAGCTGTTTTCGGAAGTTACCGAGCATGCTTTCAAAAACGTAACTCTGTTTTTCTGAGTAATCAGTAGAAACCAAGAGACTCTGGGCTGAGTGTCACAGGCAGAGTAGCGAGGTCAGAAAGAATTGAGAGAACCATTGTTGTGTTTTGGTATTTAAATGGGATCATAATGCCAGGCAGGAAATGTATGAAGGCACTTATTCCGGTGACTAAATCGCCCAAATAGTCCACTGTCCATCGATTCAGCCATTTTAAGGCTCGACTGTTCCTCCCTAACAAACCACCAATGACAGAGAGGCTAGCTGTGAATGCATGAATTCATTTCCGTACGAGCTACGAGTGCGACTTGACTTTTAGGTCTCCAACAATGGACTCACGAGAAACACCAGATGACTCGTTGCTTCTTCTCGAAGGAGAAGGGAAGTGTTCGAATAATTGGGTCTGAGGCAGCATCCTCTCAGGGTCAGTGTGCTCCAGAGTTTAACGTGCACAACCCCGCCCTCCAACACGGGCCTCCCCCAACCAGGAAACGAGGAAATGATATCAATGTCTGGGGCCACTGTTGGAGCACAGGCCGTTATAACGCATCGATTGTGTGTTTCCTGCCCTCGGGGGACGAGTCCTACACAATGGATCCCCAGTTAGACTGTGAAAAGTAATCGGCTACATCAGCTCACAGACAGCTTTTTTCAGCAGGGAAAGACGTATCATAATGGCCGACAGAGAGGGAAGAGGACGAAACTATTCTCCAAAATAAATGAACATGTGTGGCAGCTGACGTGGATTTTTTTATTTCTTTTTTTGCATTGTTTGTTGTCATACTCAATGTAAAGGGAACTGTTTTGCTTGACATTGCAAACTATGACGGATTATTTTTGTTAAAACTATTTTGTGTGTGCATGTTTGTGCTCCTCTCCAACAGAAAGATGAAGTGTATCTGAATTTGGTTCTGGATTACGTTCCTGAGACGGTCTACAGAGTGGCCAGACACTACAGCCGAGCCAAGCAGACTCTGCCCATGGTTTATGTCAAGGTGCGTGTGTGTGTGTGCGTGTGTGCGTGTGTGTGAGTCCTCAACCACCACAACAGTAATTGGTGTGGTCCGCTTTATTAACAAAACCTGGGAAAGACCATATTAAATTAAACTCCATGTTCAATATGTTATAGCATCATCATCTCAGCAGAGTACCGTATATTATATCCAAAGAATGTAATAAACCAAAGGGTGTCGTCTCTGCTCTATTGTGTTCGTGAAAGATATGTGATGAAACTTCCATTTACTTTATTAAGACCCGAACCGTAGGCATCCATAAAGCGACTACACATTCCTAATGTTTGTTTTCTAAATTTCTAAAAGATTAGTTGTCACTGATTGAGTATTTCTGATTGTGACAGGTATGTGAGGCAAATGTGCGAATAATTAGCAAAAGCAGAAAAGTCACTGCACATCGCCCGTCTCTTCACTCTGAATCATTTTCAGTGAAATAATTTAAAAAAAAAAAACACACACACACCTCCAGTTTATTAGTTCCAGGAAGCGGAGGAAGCACTCTGTTACCCTTTTAACTACGCACACCAATATGAATATTAATCAGTACAGGAAATGTGGGATGAGAAGAGCTTGAGCACATACAGTATTGGTTCACCGTATTACCGCAAAGAAGCGTGAGTGATCACCTCACAAGAAAATAATGTAATGTTTTCGACATTCAGAATAGGTGAATCATATAAAGACGTCGCCTGCTTGTGTTCTAGATGTTGTGTTGGTTGAAAAGAGGTATTTCAGAGCTTAACATGTTTCGCATAGAGGACATAATCCGTTTTGTATACAGATATCGCCAAAATCACAAGTTTTTGATTGAGTCTGAGGGGCGAAAGAAGGCATTTTGCAGTTACAGACTCGTGGTTTGTTTTATCTCCACACGGCCTTGGTAACAAGGGTCAGGAGTTTACAGAGGCAATGCGAGACGCTGTCACTTAAACATGATAAAATGTTATGTACTTGACCGGGCTGAAATAGATTTCTTGAGTGATTGTTTCTAGACTTTAGCCCTGTTATGAAAACTGAGCTTGATGTGTGTGTGTGTGTGTGTGTTTCTGTGCATAGTTGTACATGTACCAGCTGTTCAGGAGCCTGGCCTACATCCATTCTTTTGGGATCTGTCATCGGGACATCAAGCCCCAGAATCTGCTGCTGGATCCAGAGACCGCTGTGCTTAAGCTCTGCGACTTCGGCAGGTGAGACTCAGTAACTCAGTAACTGTTACGAGTCAACAGTGGTCAGATTTCTTTTTCCTGTAGTTCAGAGAAATAGTTTGACATTCTGAGAAATGCCCTTTATTCGCTTTCTTGTAGAGAATATGAAGCTGCAGCCGCTTAGCTTAGCTTAAAGACTGGAAATGTCTCTGTCTGAAGGAAACAAAGTCAAATCAAATCTTTATAGGTTCTGATAGGTGATTTTCTTTACCTATGGATAGAGCCACGCTAGCTGTTTCCCTCTGTTTCCAGTCTTGATGCTAAGCTAAGCGTCTGACGGCAGTTGCGTCATATTTAGCATACAGACATGAAAGCGGTATCAGTCTCCTCCTCTAACTCTCAGTAAGAAAGAGAAAATGTCAAACGACTCATTTGAAAGAATTTGGTCTTGTGCTGAGCTAAATGATTGCTGTTAAGTGTTCACTGAAGAGTTTGATGCTCCTTCACAATTTAAGCAATCGACTGAAAATGTCACCCAGGGAAGTTCATAAGCAAGTAGGCTGCGTTTAAAAAAATATTTTTTTACTTTAATCAGAAAGTCACTTACTTTTCTGTGTACATCCTAATCACAAGGCTTTTCTTCAGGTTCGATGATGATGATGTGCTTTTGATTCTTTGTGCAGTGCGAAACAGCTGGTCCGTGGAGAGCCCAATGTGTCCTACATCTGCTCCCGCTACTACCGAGCCCCCGAGCTCATCTTTGGTGCCACTGACTACACGTCCAGCATAGGTAGACTGACTCCAGCTGTCACCGTCAACACTTTAACCCTTCAGCCTCTTAATAAGCTTCACCTCGGCACATAGATGATATTTGATTGTAAAGATAAACACATACTGACTGAGATAATCAGATGTTCTGTATTATTTTGCTGCTCACGCAGACTCGTCCAGAGGATCGAGGTCATCTCTGCCCCTCTGTTGCTCGTATCGGACATCTTTCTTTGACCTGTCTTTTCCTCTTTTTCTTTTTTTTTTTAGATGTGTGGTCAGCTGGCTGTGTTCTGGCAGAGCTGTTGCTAGGACAACCAATCTTCCCCGGTGACAGTGGAGTAGATCAATTGGTTGAAATCATCAAGGTAATGACTGGTGGTGACCCACAGGGCGTAGAAGTCTTCATATGTGAAACTGAAAGTTTCTTTTGATGTGATGAAGAGGAATTCAAGTCAGAGACATAATGCTCTTGTTCTTGTCTGCCGTTTCCTTTTTTTCTCTCCAGGTTCTCGGGACCCCAACACGAGAACAAATTCGTGAGATGAACCCCAACTACACCGAGTTCAAATTCCCCCAGATTAAGGCACATCCTTGGACTAAGGTGAGTCAACAGGTACAGGAGCCCTTTTACTTCTCTTAAGATCCACCGCTGCTTCATCGCTTGCCTCCATGCTTGTGTTTCCAACATTACCCGCATGTCGCTCCGCAGGCATCCAACTCCATCAACATCCACCCAACATCAGCCCTAAACAGCCCTGAGCTGTGTAGCCCCCCATAAAGAATGACTGATAAAACACACAAGACTCAGTCAGTTGTCATGAAACTCTTTAGTGTTCGGATTTCACAGATGTAACGCCACAGTCCTTTGAAATCAAGCTGAGAGATATGCTTCTTCCTTAGTTCTTGACAATTTGTCCATCCTGCTCAGTCAGTCCTTCCTTTGCTCTGCTTTATCTCCCAGTTTATTAAAGACAAGTCGGCCCGTCGACATCAGATACATTCGTTCTCCACTTCGCGCTCTCATCTTGGTGCGTTACAAGTCATGGGGAAAATAAAACGGGTGGGAAACGGTAAAGAGACATTCTCTCTCTTCCTGGCTGTCCCACCCACAGGTCTTCCATTGGATAACAGAGTCGTCCAATAAGCAGGCAGTATGTCATCCCGTTGCCCTCTCAGGGGCCCTGCAGTGGTCGCTCTCTGCTCTCTGCCTCTTCACTGCTATTGATTTTTATTTACCCCTAAAAGCAAATAATTACATTTGACTGACTCATAAAACACACTGGGGATATTCTTTTTTCATTTTCAAGTTCATTTTGTGTGTGTGTGTGTGTGTTAGCAGCATTGGAATATCTTCTTTTATTTGCCAACACTTCACGTGGTCCCTGCTGACATCCGTATTTGTGTCGAACTGTCGTTCAGGTGTTCCGGCCGCGTACGCCTCCGGAGGCCATCGCCCTGTGCTCTCGCCTGCTGGAGTACACGCCCACGGCCCGCCTCACCCCTCTAGAGGCCTGCGCACACTCCTTCTTTGACGAGCTGCGCGACCCCAACGTCAAACTGCCCAACGGGAGAGAGAAGCCCTCCCTCTTCAATTTCACCACCCAGGGTGTGCACATGCATATATATTCAGTTTATTAGTGTAGAGGACCGAAGTAGACCTGCAAATATTAACATTTTCAACTAAAACGGAAGCTGTTGCATGAATATTTTTGAAAGAAAAGTCAATTAAGAGATTATCTAAATGGTTGCTGATGAGTTTTGATCAACTAACCGTTTAAAGGACTAATTGTTTCATCTCTAAATCAGTCAACATGTACACGTTTGCTGTTTCTCTTTCAGAGTTATCCAGTAATCCCTCTTTGGCCTCCATACTCCTCCCTGCCCACGCCCGCAGCCAGGCCGCCGCCTCGACCCCAACCAACACCTCTGCCACCACAGGTTTGACCCGCGCTTCCTTCAACAGGCCCCTTTTTAATGCAGCGTGAAGGCTCTATTTATCTGTTAGAATTCCTAGTTGTGACTTCTATTGCTGCTGACTTTAAGTGTTTACTTGTGTTAAAGGTGGTGTGTAAAAAGCACTGTGGGCGTTTAACGCTGCTATGCAAGTTGCTTTGACCAGAGAGTTGACTGCTTACCTTTTCTACAGCATTGCAAAATACATCCTTTCACACATTTATACCTGAGACCGCCCAAAACAACCAGTAACTGTTGGGCACTGAGCAGCTCCAGTGGGGTGTAAAAGATCCTTCTTAGTAGTAACTGAGGAAGGTGATGAGCTGTCTATGTTTTCCCTGTAAAGGGCGACTCATCACTCTATTTGCTGTCCCTCACTCGCCAATCTCCTCAAACTTTGTTTCAGTAATTGTTTCACTTGAACGATCATCTCCTCCTCGTCCTGTCCACAGATGGCAGCAGCACAGAGCGAGGTCCCAGCACCACCACCGCCTCTGCCTCGGCCTCCAACTCCACCTCCTGAGCCCACAGATGACCCGCCCGCCCCGGTCTCAGCCCCAGCCCACGGCCTCTCCATTGCCCTGGCCAGGGGGTGAGCTTCGCTCAGCTCTGCTCTGACCTGCTCTCCTCCCTGACAGCAGCGGAGTGATGCCGACGCTGTCCGGGTTCAACAGCTAGCCAACAGCCCCATGCCACGACCACAAACAAAGCATCCCTTACAGCATCTCTTTTATCCCTGACTTGCCCCTCATCCAGCTGTTTGAACTCTACTCCATCCTCCGTCAAAGACGTCTCTCCGTGCCCTTTCAACAGGGAAGGAAAGCGCAGGGCCAGAGCTGTTGTCGACTGTACTATTGATAACAGTACACTGTACATGTATACACAATGCTAGCCTGCTAATGAGGACAATCTGTAGAAAAAGTCCTAAGCTGTTCCCCTTGGCCCTCTCCCTATCTGGCCTCCCCCTCCCCCTTTTTGTCATCCTCCACATTGTCCCATTTTTCTGCACCCTTTGACCTCTGACCTCATGTGTCCCCTGGCCGATCCCACCTATGGTTCCTCCTGTAGTGCATGGCCTGAGTATGGTTAGGATCACCCGGGGGGGGTCATCCGCCCTTTCACTTCACACCTCCACTTCCACAGACAAGGCATGAGGCTCACGCACGGGTATACACACATACACACTCATAAACACACACACACACACACACATCCTCACACACATGGGTGCATGATGATCCTGATGTATGTGGAAAGAAGCAGTCCCCTTGCGGGGGTAAAGTTTGGACTTTTTTTTTTTTCTTTCTTTGCCTTGTTTTTAAATGGTCAGAAAAGCTGTTTTACTCGACCTTGTTTTTAATTTTAGTTTTGTACTCCTGGACAGATGTTTTCAGATTGCCACGTGCAATGGATGTGACATGTATCTGGTCCTGTGTGCTTGTATAATATATACATACAATACAAAAACAAACACGCATACATACACAGTTTATATATTACTTTTCCTTATGTATAAAAAGTATATATAGATATATGTATATTAACTACAATGGTTCAGAAATCATTTATGGTGAGCTCATATCTGGCTGAGCAGTGGCAATATTTGCCGCTGCCTAAGGACAATAGATTTAGATATGGTGGTGTTTTTGTTTTCTTTGCTGGAGTGCGGTTAGATTCCAGCAGTCTCTTCCTTGTTCTCCTGTGTTGTCTCTATTAAGGCTGTAGATGGATTTAGGGCATTGCTCTATTTCTCCCGTCTTTGTACCGACTCTGTCTGTGACAGTGTTTCTGTGACAGTGCAGTGTCTAGACAAACCCCTTTCCCCGTCTCGCTCCTCCTCGTTCTCTCCGTCTCTGTGAAGAATTCGAGACGTTTCTTAACACTTTTCTTTCCTCGGCGCCTTGAGAAGCCTTGAGCGGCGGCCCCTCGGCTCATCTCTGGCTGTGGCACGTGTTGCGGCCACTGAAGTGTTAGCCTAGCCTTCTTTCTCCTCGACCCGCCGCACATAGAGCCACTCGGTACAGTCTGTCCAAGCGTCTTACTTACAGAGAATACTCGCTACATTAAAAAAGAAAATAAGAAGAAAAGAGAAAAAAAATCAGAATTTGTATATACAGTATAAATGCGCCTCACCAAAATTCTGACATGTATGACTTGTATTTTTGTTTTTTTATGTTTATTATTTTTTCCATGTTGTGTTCAAGGTATGTATATATGCAGACCCATGTACTGTTTATGAGCAAAAACAAAGATGACAAAGGGTATGGAAAGACATGAAAAAAGATTTAAAAAAACAAAACAATCAGGGCAAAACTGATGTTTGTGGATATTGTAGATGATGATGATGATGATGATCAGCTTTATCCAGCCATATGTTCAATCTTACCTGTACAGTAGATGACAGCTGTATTATTGTAACAAGAACTAGTCATGTATAGTGTAACTATAGTTTGGAGTGCCTTTGCTTTCATACACCTTCGCCTTGTTCCCCTCCTCACCCAGCCCCCGCCATCACCCTCCCCCTCCCCATTGTGACTCTCCCTTTGGTGCTGTTGAATGTCCTGCTATCCCGCAACACACGCACACAGTCCCACTTGATTTTCAGTCCCCTCCACTCGCACCGCTTCCCCTTTTTCATTGCACACTTATTGTAATATACAGACATTTTCCTTAAATGAAGAAACAATTCGACAAGTGTTTATTTTAATAGTTGTTTGTCTTGGACACACACGTGCACGCACAAACATGTATACCATAGTTCTGGCACGGGCTCTGGGGCATGAAGTGAGGGGAGGGGGGGGTCCTCATATACTGTATGTGTGTATATGTATACACACAAACAATACAGTACAGTTTCTGTGTTAATCACAGTGTTGGTCCTGTTACCAAAGCCAAACTAAAATATACCGGTAGTTGTGATGAGCCATCCTCAGAGGCAGTGATGTATTCTGTCTCTCTTCTTCTCTCTCTGGATATTTTGTTGTCGATCTGTCCTCTTGCGTGTTCTCCTTCCTGTCAGCATACTTGGACGGTGGGAGGGATTCGGTAGCACCTAAGGTCGAGTCATGTAGCCTCTCTCCTGTCTCCTGCTTGCTGTAATTTCGCATTCATGGACGTGTTGCTAACCACCACACAAAAGTTTCACCACCTCACCCTTACCCCTAACTCCAGTTCACTAAAAACACCACAAAGGTTACCAAAACAGAGAACAAGCAAGTGTACATGCTAGTATAATATATTATACTAGCATGTACACAATGCTAACTGGGGTTAAAGAAAAGAAAAATCATAAAGAATACTACAAAAACATCATGTATAACAGTACTACTACTTGAATGCCTCCGTTTGTGACTGAACTTTTTCTTTCTTTTCTTATTTTTTTCTTTCTTTTGTTCTGTGAAGGTAAGCTAAATGTGCACCTCTGTAAATATTCCCTCTGCGTGCTCTGAGGAATAGTTCCCTGGTACTGTAATTTGCATTAAATAAAGAGTAGGATAGCCTGGAAATGATCGCGCTCTTTGTCTGTTCCATCTTCTTTTAGTGCAATGGACGTCAGAGATGGTATGTATATAAGCCAGTTCAGAGTGATTTAGTCTTAAATGCATCAATATTTTCAGAAAGGTGAGACGTATGAATGTTTACGAAGAGTTCTGACTCGGTCTCAGATGCCAAATAGCAGAACCAGCAGCTACACATTCAACATACTTTAGAAAATTGTGATTAAGTTGATAAGAATTTTCTCTCACTATACTTTCCCAGCGAGTACACAAGATGCTGGCTCCAGCATAACCAAATATATAGAAAAGACAGAAACACCAAAATCTATAAGCTCGATCTCCTGGGTAACATAAATGTCCAGAGGTATAAAAAGGGAAATGATTGTATTAGTTTAGCTGTGAGATATATGAACGACGAGGAACAACAAAACACAGAAACGACGAAATAAAATCATTCTAAAAATATAAACTTGCCAGGATACTTTTTATGGAATTGTTCAGGCTGTGCCCTGTGATCTACTTGACATTGTTAGGCTTTCAATTGTCCACAGTGGGGCAGTGTTTGCCTAATTATGCTGTTAATGGAGCAGAGGCACCATCACGCACTACAGTCTGGAGAGCAGTTGTATTCACAGTGACACTAAACAACCTGAGGTATAAAATGCAGAGATTGTCTTTGCAACTACAGCTCGTTTCCGTCTATGAGAAAACACATCATGGTCTTTTGAAAACCATTAAACCTCAAAACATAAAGTGAACACTCATTGATAGACACAATGTGTACTTACTGTAAGCAAAACAAATAACACACACATGTCAAATCCACCATAATCCACCGGTACTGTAACCACTTAAAACAAACTTTGTAAAACTTAATCCTGCCTTACTTACTTACTCATGGCTTCTTTGACGTGTGGGTGACCGATGATAGTTTACAGCAGGACTAACAATCATCTATGTTTTAGACCATCACTTTTTAACACGTGCACAACAACAAAAACAGAATACTTTGCCTTAAATCAATGAGCCCATTCAGCTGGTCCTGTCCATGTACAGTAGATGACAGTATTAAAAGTCATGACAGCAGTTTTTACTGACCACCTCCATTATGAGAGGCGAGATGATGTCTGGCTGGATGTCCTGGATCTGCAGAACCTGTTTGCTGTACTCCTCGGTCATTGTTCTCATCTCCGTGAGACAGGCCATCACTTTAGGGTACAGCAAGCTGAAGGCACAGAGGAAACACAGGCGGTTCAATCTGTCAGAGGTTTCAGTGAGTGAACTGAGAGTATTTCACTCATTGCTTTTCTGGTCCTGTCCTCTTGAAGTCAATCCAGGTTTTTAGTGTCAGTGCCGTGTTTTCATGAAGCTTGTCAATCGCACCGTGTTGCTTGCACACCAGGACGGTCTGAGAGATCAAATAAAAACAAATCTCTACCAATGAGAAATACATTTTTTATGTTTGGCTGGGTACTAATTAATGCACACTGTTTCTAGGGTTTACATATTCAGCAATATCAGCAAGGACTGTGATGAAGTGCCGCTACCTGGAGAAAGCAGGGACACGGCCTGCATGAGAACGTACTCTTCGTCCTGCAGGCCCAGTTTGCGCAGCGTGTGGTGAAATCTGAGCAGGAGGCTCCAGCAGGAGCGGCTGGAAACCCGCTACAAAACGACACGACAGAGATGTCAAGCCAATGATAGACCATGAGACAAGTGGAAACATGGAAAACATTATGACTAATTGCTAAGTAAAAATGGATCATAATGTTTGCAGGGGAACCAGAGATGTTGTCTTGTCAAAACTACGGTGCCTACATGACTCTAAATGAAAGTCACCCACTTTGGTTGCAGATTCAGGTCAGTATGAATGAGCTGCTAACCTCAATTGTTTTGTCAGCACCGACCTGTATATGTTCAAAAAATCTGCAGCCTCAGCTTTTATGTGAATATAGGCTTTTCATTTAATATTTCAGTTTTAAAAGTATTCACTGTAAGTCAATTATGGGAAATATAGACAACATTATTGTCAGGATTACTTCAACAAGATATTTTTCTGTTTTAACAAAAGTATTAAAGATCACAAGCTAAGAAGTTTTAGTTTTCATCTAATGCAATGAATACAGGTGCATAGGAAGAGGAAATCATGTGAAAAAGCTTGAATTTTGGCACACTGTCGTCAAAGACATTTTCTTTAGAGATGCATTAAAACATCCAAATAGAATAATATTCCGTGTGGCCTGAATTATTTCCGAATCTTATTGTGAATATCCCATAAACATTTTTGAGAGACATTGTGCACAGGATCAGTCTTAATAAAGAGTGTCTGCCAGCCGAGGGAGTACACAGCTGGAAGTCAACGAATGAATGGCTACATCTCTTCAGTTTGTCTTTATAAAAGCAGCAGACCGCACCAGTTCGACGACATTCTGGTGAGCTTTCCTCCACGCGTCACGTTACACCTCTGTGAACATGACGGGCGAGAGAAGTGCACACACGTTCACAGGTAAAACAGTACTACCACTTTGCAACTTCACATACAAAGATGCAAGTTCTAATCGACACCGAAACAAATTAAATGTGGAACTTCCACCTCATTGACCCCTTCATCACGTAACAAAAAAAAAAGGTTTTATAATTACAGTGCTGTTTGTAATGTCTAGGCAGTGGATACAGCCAAGCCTCCTCCTTTGAACATGTGCAAAAGCGTGACTTGGCTCACCTCGTACAGCGTCATCGATGCAGTATGTGATATGGCCGCATTCCCAGATGCCTGTGTTCGCATTGAACACCATGTTGAAGCGGATCTGCATCATTTCAAAAGTGGCTCCCTTCAACAGAGCAATTTGGTCCCCCATGTTGAGAGATCTGTAAGACACGCACACACACACAGACACACACACACACACACACACACACACACACACACACACACACACGTAACAGTGAGTAACTTGTTCCAGGTAGACATCAGTTCTAAAACAAAACATATTTGATATGCATTGAGGCACACATTTACCGGAAGTCCCTGAGACTTTTGGAGAAACTAATTATGTCCTGAATCATGTAAGTGGTGAGGTCAGTCACATGTGGAAGAGCCGAGAAAACACTGGTTTTTCTCTGACCTCTTCGTCCTCGTGGTTCTCTTGTTTTTCAAAGGAACCAGAGAGACTGGAGGAGGAGGAGGAGGAGGAGGAGGAGGAGGAGGGCGAGAGGGCGGGGGAGAGGAAGCAGAGTGAGCTTTCAGACTGGTTGAGCTCACTCGCAGGAAGGACGTTTCTATCGATGGGCTGAAAAGATGAAAGCATTGTTCAGACATGTGAAAACAACGACAAAGACAACACCTCCAACACGCTGGCAGTCGTTCACGCACCCTGAAGCCACTGAAGCGGTAAAACGCCGAGTCAAATGAGTTGTGGTGGCCACAGAGTAGCTCCTGAATGGTTTCCTGTTGTTGGGAGGACAGCTGTATTGGTGCGTCAAGCATCTTCTTCGACTGGATTCGGATCCTCCGCTCCAACACCTTCTTCTCAGACATGACCACTACAAGGACACAAAACATACCTGCATGTATAGAAATCTGATCTCAAAACAGTTTCACAAAACTAGCACTCCAGCAATTGAAATATGAACTCCTCAGCTCTAATTTAATTAATTTAATAAGTCAAACATTAAGAGATATATAATTGCATTTCAAGTATGGTTTTAGCAAAGATGCACAGGTTTTGGAACAACAGAGCATGCGACTGGAGTTGTGTGAGAGTGTATGTTTTGATATAGTTCTGCTGAGCCCCATTTTCTTGAAAGTTTTCTTCAATAATTCAAGGCAACACGGGGAGAGTAATTGATGTAGAAAGAGAAGGGACAGTTTTGCTGGAGAGATGAAATGCTGTGTGGCTCAGTATCCATTTAAATTCATCTGATGATTATACTTGTTTGGTGCCTCGTTTCAGAAATGCTGAAGTGGAAGTTGAGGTGGAAACCCTTGGCCAGATCTTCACACACACCGCAGGCTTGGGGCTCCTCATCTTCCGTCACCTCTCCGTCCTCATCCACCACTTCATTGTGCCTTGTGAGCGCTTCTCGGATGCTCTGCACTCCAGTGTCCTTCTGACTCATTCTCCCCTGTGAGGATGATGAGATCATTCTGTCATCGGTATACTCCCTATTGATTAACTTTAAGTACGACATTGTTTACGGATAAAAATGACAAGTCCCTACAAAAAAAACAAAATTTGCATAAGATGTATGCTCTGCAATAATGAGCTGTGACGCGCTTACCTTCTAACACAACAATATTGGGGCTGAATTCATTTGACAAATGGTTGCAGACTCATTTTCTTCTGTTGCATCGTTGAATAAAGGTGCAGTGACGCATGCGTTTGAATGAAGGCTCAGTTGAGCTATTTAAGACTCTTAAAAGCCTTACATTGTAATCCATTCCCTGAGGCTAAATGATCACAGTGGGGAACCATTTCAAACTCCATCAAAGAGCATCAAGTAACACCAAGTACTCTGAAGTGCCTTAATTGCAGCGGTGCCAAACAGTCAATAGTGCACACGCTTTCAACAGAACCACTTTATACTTTATTACTTCCAATGACACATAAAGTTGCTTGATCTGTCACAGTGATCATAACTTTTATAACAGTTTTGTATAATTGTATTTTTGTTTCAAATCTTCAAGTCAGTGAACTGAACTGACTGAGAGGGACAGACCTGAAGAAAGTGTATTTTTTTCCAACCTCAAATACGTATTGTCAGTGTCAATCAATGTGCTACTGTAAATACATCATCAATCCACTATATGACATTGTTAACCACAATCATAATGCGTGTTTTATGCAGGCCTAATGTGATGTGCTTTTAATAACCTGTTACCATTCCTGTAAAATTAGCCAGACACAACCAGAACCAGTAAACGTTTTACTTCCGCTTACACAACCGTGTGACTGGCAGTGATTGAGAAACATCTGTCGATTCTCAATAAGCACGCACCTCTGTCCTCATTCTGTTAACTTGGTGGGCAGAAAAAACGTTGTGACACAGTCCATTCACATTTTATATAAGTCTAAACAAAACAACAACAACAGGTAAAGTGACTCTTATATAATCTGAAATACATCTCCTTTACCTGGTTAAAGGTCGAGCGTTAATCAAACAGTGATCGAGATCATTCCACTCACTGACTTGGTGACTCCAGATGTCCACACAGCTGTCAGTAGCCCACTGCTCTTCGGTAGCCTCGGATTTACTTCACACTCAACAGGTGAGAACGAGTGTCGCATTATCTCTCTTCCTGCTGGCCGTGTTCTTTGATGTTTCATACCCTGGCTGCAGACTGCGGGGACGGGCCTGTCGGCAGATAATGTGTGTGTGTGTGTGTGTGTGTGTGTGTGGGTGTGTGTGTGTGTGTGTGTGTGCGCGTGTGTGTGCCTTTGCCACCAACGCAGCCCCCAAAGTCCCCAAAACAATGTACAAGTAAACTTGATAAACAATTGCTGCATCTGCTGAAGGGCGGACGACTTTTGCATTTTGATAGGCGTCTATTCAGTTTTAAAACAACTTTTTTTTTATTACAGTTCAAATAGAGAAAATAGAAAATAGAAAATTTGTGACAGTGTATTTTTTCTCTCCTTAGCGTTCTCCTAAACTCTACAGTAAAATGATTTGGGGTTACCTGAGCACCATTGTGACCCCAGTTACTCCACACATTGATGTCGGGAGTGCCGAGGCCATAAGGGGCTAATTTGTTATGCATTCCGTGTAAACAATTTTTAAGCATTGAAAATCCAGCTTTGTTTCCGTCCCATGCTGCATTTATGACAACTGCAAATGGTGAGACTTAAAAAAAAAATTGCATTCGACTGAGAGCTAAATTGCTGTCAGTCATTACAGGCTTATAGGAATTCACTACCACATCAAACGTCTTTCTATAACTTCCTATCTCACTTTAAAGCACATTTCTCTCTGTAAAACGTGTCCCTGAAAAAAACTCAAATTTCTGTCAAAATAAAATGAGAAGTGCTTCAGTGTGGTGGAGGAAAGCAATCAACTGATTAAGGTGGAGCGCAGGTGCACCAATACCAACTGGCACCAGTATAGACTTAACAAATATCTACAGCATAATACAAGCCTTCGTCCAGGGCCCCTATCAGGCACTCCATACCATCACAGCAGCCCAACTGGCAGAGTCCCCAAATACAAATGGAGCTTGTACTTGGACCCTGTCAGAAGATGTAGGAATATACTGACCATTCTAGTTAACGTAGTAATAATCAAAAGGCTACAATCAACCCATAAACCCACAATGATGAATATGAACTTTAATAGCGTTGATGAACAACACATTTAGACATCAGACTGCATTTCAACACGTTATATTTATAGTCCTCTCTTTACTCTGTTTCCTTCCCCTTCTCCTGCTCCACTTGGCTGATCATCTCCTCGAGGACCCGGTTGGAGGCTCTTTCAGAGGGACAGGTCAACTGCGATGACAGGAGAGTACTAGGAAGGATCCCAGAATGCTCAGCAGCTCCCTGAATGATGCTCCGAGCTGCTTGTAAGTGCCTATGCTGCCTGTGGTGCACTGGGGGAGAGAAACCACACAGTTAGACCACTGGTAAATCTATCATTTAACTTCATCAGTCAATTGTCATTTATTGTTTGCTTCTATTAAGGCAACGGGTCTTAAAACGCGGTGCCTTTTTATCTGTTTGTAATTGTCGGTACAAATACCATCTGCTCATCATTTTCAATCATTTTGACATTGTTTTCTATGATAACAATGTGTGAATACAGGGAAAATAGAAAAAATCTCCCAAACCTCTTTGCCTGACAGTGATCTTCTCGACCTCTGGGATGAGGAAACTGTACGTCAACTCAGACACAATCTCCTCCGACTGAAGATTGTCTCGGCTAAACACACAAGTTATCTTTGGTCATTGTTGCTGCTTTGAAATTTCTGAATATAAAACATTAGCTGGCATGCTGAGGTATCCATTACCTTTCCTCCAGGGCACAGGCGATGTCGTTGACCTCCTTTGCCCTTCTGTGGATCTCCTCTCTGGCCTGCTTGTCAGCTGTCTGCTCCGAGGTCGCTAGGATGATGTCCTCCAAATACAAATCCACAGTTTCCTGGTGCACCTGAACCACCTGTTACACAGTGTTGAGGACACACACACACACACATGCAAAGCAATAACACCTGTGCACCGCAAACACATATTATCCTTTGCACACTCGCAGCTAACAAATGACACATGTACACACTTGTCTGAAGATCTCATCTTCTTCTCTGCGTCTGCGGTCCTCCACCTGTCTCCTCCCACTCTCCTCAGCCTCTCGCAGGCGACGGTCTCTCTCAGCCAGTAGTATAACGGCATGGATCCTACGCTCCTCCTGGAGGTGAATCAGCCCCTTGGACAAGGCGTCGAATAGGTGTTCAAGCTCGGCGCCTACCACTCCTGCCCGAGAAGCCTCCTCTTGAGAGGTCTGGGAGGGGAGAGAGGAGGCGCAATGAGATTGTTTGGAGTTGGTAACATTTTGCATGTGGATGTGACTTTGTTTTTCACCTCATGTCTATGTTTGTCTCTCTGTTCTTTAAGGGTCATCACGAGCCCTTTGTCAGCTTTCTGTAGCTCTTGCTCCTCCCACTGCAGGGCGTGGACAGTCCTCAGTTCCCGAAAGAGCTCCAGATGGTTCTCCTTGCCCTTAAACATCTGTAAAACAACACAGACAGAAGTGAATAGAGAGGAAATAGAGTCCTTGCAACTTAAGAACATTTAAACATTTCTGGAGGCACTTCAGCCATTAAAAACACGTAACGGACATGCAAGTAAACATGCACACACACACACACACACACACACACACACATGCATGTGCATGCAGACATGTTCAGACCTTGTATTGAATACTTCTTCCTGTCAGTAATTTCTGTAAGTGGATGACTGCGAGCTCTATCTCCTCGTCCCCCTATAGCGGGACACATGAATGAGTTAACAATAAAATGAAACATGTAGGATGAGGAAGGATAATGTCAATTAGAGTCAGAGACATTTGCTGACCTCTGGTGGCTCCTCCACTATGGGAGTGACAGGACGGGGAACGGGCTTCTCCCTCTTGACAGGAAAACGCGAAGCTTTTTGCATATTTTCCTCCTCTCTCAGGGCCTGTGGACCAACAATCGGTAATGCATGTGTATGTAGAACGTAAGTGATATTCTTGAACATATTTCTTTCTGCTTTACCTTATATTTTTTCAACATTTCTATTTCTGGGCACTCAGGTGGACTGATCACATTCTTGATGACTTTGGGCTGATGTCTTTTCACCCATGGCTTGAGGTCTGAGGCAGAGAGTCCTGCCTCTATCTCCAGCAAACCTATGATTGACAAAAAGTTTAAGGTTTCCTTGAAAATAAACGGATAATGTTGTCTCCGAGATGCTGGTATGGAGATGATCCACACTTCTACTTGAAGATTCAGACCTTCATATGCGTTCAAGTAGTGGCTTTGTAACTCATTGTTGCAGGTGTTCCTGTTGGAGAATGTATCCCTGCGGCTCCGAGGGGCACTTGTCTGAATATCCGTATGGCTTTTGACAATGCCAAGTCGCCCTATCTTCGCCTCCACATTTCTCCCCTTGGCTTCCAGTTTTCTCAGTGCTACACACAAAATAACCACGGAAAAAAAGAAGAGATGGATGAAAGGGAATTTGAAAAAAACCTTGAATAATACATTCACGATCGAGATATGATGTTAGAGCAGAGCCAGCGGTTGTCTTACACCTGGTGTAGTCATTGTCAATCTTGTGTAGCTTGGTCTTTTTGTCTTTTTGGAGCTTAGAAAATATGTGGTTGAGTCTCTCGCTTGTGACTTCTTTCTGGGCCTCATCTCTTTGCCTCAAGAGGTCCTTCAGCACAGTAAGACGAGCATCTTGCAACCTTGTCGCCACCACAGAAAAAAAAGAGCATGGCAGAAGGGCAGGTTTTGCATGGTGAAGACAGGAGGAACATCAAGGGGAAGGAGGCGGGTCACAGAGATTACTTAATAAGTCAACATAGTCAACGTACACTTGTGATGGCAGAAGGCTTAAGATGCTACTTGGTACATGCTAACAGGTGGCTCAAATCTGTGCCAAACTGCACTAACACCATGCTGGATGAGTAGTGGTTTACTTATCTATTCATGTCTTTTCTTGTTGGAAATAAAAAGTCAAATGACAGCGGTTAAGGTGCAGCACCACTCACTTCTGGATTTCTCCTTCTCTGAAAGCCCACTCTTTGACCTCCATCTCCTCCATCATGCGTCTCCTTTTCTCCAGCTGACTAAGGTCATCCAATGGAGGAAGAGTGGTCGCCCAAGCTCGTTTGGCACGTGCCCGCTCTATCATTTCTACTTCTGCCAGGCCTGCAGGCAGACCACGACCTAAGGTACAAGTAGACGAATAACCTGGTAGGTGTCGGTAAACTATTCAGCTGACCACCAGTGGGACAGCTGAATATGTCTGGTTTTAACAAGGTAATTATACATTATAGTCTCTTATAGTGAAGATCTGAACAGTTGATCATGTACCCCAAGTCAAAGCTGCCATTTGCAGGAGTTCTGAGGGCGTTGTCCCAGGTTGCACCACATACTCAGGGCTGTACGGGTCTGTCTGTGTTTCACTTTCCCTGTAGTCTGTCTGGACCCCGACAGTGAAGTGGGCGGGCTGTTCAGAATGCTCAGCATTCTTTCTGCCAGAAGATACAACGTCTTCTCTGATGAGACAAAATGAGAGGATGCACCCTCGAACAGATTTGGCTGGAAAATAAAAAAGCGTGATGAATCAATGCGGTACTTACTTAGGCAACGCACAAATTGCATGCGGGGGAATCTGCTCTGCAAAGGGAATCAGAGGGCTAAGGGAAACAGAATGGAACGTCTCGTCAGAGACACGGTCAAGATCTAAAGTGGAAACTGTGGCAATATGCCAGTTATACTTTGTAAACTGTCATAATATCAGGTTGAGGAAACTGCTGCACAAGGTTATGGTTGTATTCCACCGTATTCACAGCTATGAATGAGTGAGCGCAGACAGGCCAATCAAACCGTTTAAAGTATTTCCAGCGATCAGCTCCGGTCACATGGCACTCCTCCCTTTTCAGCCACGACTGAGCGTTTGGAATAACCCTGTCAAGTAGATAATGCCAAGACACCCAGTGTATATTTGTCAAGAGTAACGTAGTCAACCTTGAATTAATACTCATTACAATGGTGTCTGTTCGTGTTACCCAGCCAACTGCTGCAATGCCTCCACACGCTGTTCCGTGTGGCCTCGCCAGCGACGATCCATAAAGGCCGGTACTGGGTCTGCTGGGTCCAGCTGAACGGTATACCGTGGGTAGTGGGACAGGTCACTGAACATCGACTCAAACACAGGCACTCTCCTCTGATAAGGGCAGAGAGAAATACAGTCAGCGAGTGCATTTCATGTTCAGTCTGTTTCTTTATTCTCATGTGTAAACAGCAGCAACAGATACAATGTTGGCTGTGGGTCCGAGTTGAAGAGCAAAGGGAAACAGAAAGTGGGTCAATTGTGCCATCTTTTTCCTAAGCTCAGTGTTAATGGTGTGAAATAAAAAATATGAATTTAACTATACACAATACAATATTATAGTACAAGCTTCATTTGTATGCTCTTATCTAATAAATGCAGCTTAAAACAAACACTATTCTGACAATAAATCGGTGAAGTTCTAGATGAGTTTACGGTATACGTGTAAACAACTGAGAACAATACTGTCATTTTTAGACAAATCTGTGAGCAACAGAACTTAATCAACATAAAACATAAATAAGTTAACAATTGACCCATATGTCTTATGTTTAAGAGTTGCTAAGCCAAAATGAGTGTTGCCTTTAACTTAGCTAGTATTTGGGCAAAACAATAAGAGTTACAACACATTAGGGCTCAACAAAACCAATATGTTGCTGTAGGACACATGTCGACGCAACTTACTATTCGGCCCTGAGACGCACTGACTCTGGACCTGGCATGGTCCACCTCCGATGACACCGTGTACACAGGATCTGTGGAGAGACAGTTCAGTCAATGTGTAAATGGTATCATTGCATTTAACGCTATATTATAAGTATACTTACCATATAAGTGGTCATAACGCCGTTGTGGCATCACAACTTTAGAGGCTTCATTTGTCTTAGGATTCGTGCGAGTGACGCTCATTTTCTCGCTCATTTAAATTAAAAATCGTGGTTTTCTCTCTCAGACAGCTCTGTGGTGTTTAGCGATGTAACCATGGTGACGGTAAACTCGGGGGGTATTTTATTATCTGCACAAAACATCGTGTCGTTGAAAGAGCAGGCTTCACGAAAATGAGACTCTACAAATGACGTGGTCGTGCATTACATGTGTTTTTTGATGAAAAAGTCAAACGTCCGAGACTGTAGCGAACAAAACAAGAGGAGAAGATAAGGAACTACAACTCCCAGGGATCATTTCGGAGCGCAGCGTTCTTCGCCCCGGCTGTGTCCCATTCGTGCTTTGGTCGATTTGAGGCTCGATAGTGTGGAAGAAAAGACATTCTCCTGACAAAACATGAAACGTGATTCCTCTATAAGAAAGAGGAGATTATTTCAAACTAATTGTCACAACATGAACATATAACATCGTTACAGAGACTCCTGTGTTTAAATGTTGCGGAAGGGAAACGTTCAAACGAGGACGTGATATCTACTCCCGGGAAAAGCGATTCCTCTCATGGATGGTTCCGCCCCCTTTGCGTCTCGCCTTACAACATACACTTTACATTATAATAATGAAATTATAACCCCAGTGATGGAAAATAAAGTACATGTCATCTGTTTCATGTTATATGTGTGCATATAGACTAGTCAACATATAGTCAGAACTGTTTAATACAGTGCCCCAAAATTGATCAGCTAGTCCTACAAATTTAAAAATATGTTGCTTAATGTTATTGCAGCTAGACCAGGGGGTAGAATAGTATGTTTCTATGTTAATGTGAAAATGAATTATACTTTTATTGAATTATCCTGCTTCGGTGTTTGAATGGTAAAATTATATGTATTTGATTTACTTTGACAAGAGTTCATCAGTCACAGAGGAAGGCTTGCCCCATTAAATGTACATCAGGAGCTTCTTTTGGCTATTACTCTTTTTCAGAAGACACATTCTTTGTTTCACTTCATACATCTCTCTTTTTTCTTTACCCCTCAGAGCATATTTTTGGTGAGCCAAAAAGGTTGATTTTGACATCAACAGGAAGTCTGTGTTATCAAAGGAAACAGCCACACACACACACACACACACACACACACACACACACACACACACACACACACACACACACACACACACACACACACACACACACACACACACACACACACACACACACACACACACACACACACACACACACACACACACACACACACACACACACATATATATATATATATATATATATACTCAGAGCATGTGGCACAGAGAGTATTGTCTTTCTCAAATTTTTTTTTAGTTTTGGATTTGAGGAACACGGCTGACCAAAGCAACATTTCTTCACAGCTGTAAAAAAAAAAGAGCCAGTTTTAGTGCCAAGTGTGCCAGCTCACAGTCAGCTGAACTTATTTTTGTTTAATAAACACTGTCTAATATTAGATCTTCGAAAAAGGAGAACACGCTTGTGCATGGTAAAAGCTGGATTACTGCAACTATCACTTCCTCACATTAGTGCCAGTATACTGTTTTTGAATTCCCAAACTCAGCATTTTATGAGGACGGGCAAATAAGTGCTGGCCGAGCTGTGGGTTGATTTAGTGTTCAAGCAGAAGATTTTATGGAGGCCTCTCTTTCAGAAATGGTGTATCTGCATTGAATGTTCATTGTCACAGTTATGGGCAGAGTGAGAGTACACTCAGCAAACGGAAACTTCGAGTTTTTATTGTTCATCCGCCCAATCTGATTTTATTCGGGGCAACTAATATGAAGATGTCTCATTCCATCTCATGAACCACAAACTCCGCATTGAGCTTGCAGATCATAACCACATCCACACAATAACTATACCTAATGCGTTGTTGTCAGTTCATTTCTGATCTGCAAACCGAGGATGGAGTCAGCACCTCTGCATTGTGTAACCGTTACAAAGCAAGATGTTCATACACCAGCAGAAACCAAATTACACTTACTCAGCACAAAAGATTTCGTCTCTATAATAACTATAATAGATTATTTTTATTGTGTTATGGTGAGAGGGCGTTTCTGATATTTTGTCTACACTATTTAAATGAATGAGGATAGACTACACCTCTCAGTTTAATGCAAATGCGTTCAACAACAGCAGCTCCAAAAGGCCTATTTAGAATCAACACACCTGTCTTAGTTTGAATAACATCTGAACATTTGAACATTAAAGAAGGTGGGATTTATTGCAATGCTATTGTGTTACACTGTATTAGATGTACGAGCATTCATATAGTAATGCAGTCTGAGCCATGTTGAATTTTATCGATGGTATTGTACATGTACAAAATGTGACCGTGTCTAATGTATCTGCTGTGCAACGTTGTCTTGCTTAGAGTGTTCACACATACGGCTTTGACAGAGATGTAACTAGCAAGAAAGGAAACTGGTATCTTGTCAGACGTCATCCTGTGTGGGAGCAAAAAGGCAGATGTTTCAGTGGAAAGCGGTTTGGAGAGGGGGGAAGAGAACAATGAAGGGAGGGATTAGTGAGTCACATGTCCTTTATATTTGTTTGTCATCAGGAGTGTCAAGGATGTTCAGTTTGTCTGGATGGGTGGAGAACTCGCTCGACCCAAACCCTGAGCTCATTGGGCAAAAATAGAGAGAGAGAGAGAAAGAGAGAGGGAGAGAGAGAGAGAGAGACAGAGAGAGAACCAGGCAACTCAGTTTGATGTCACTGTAGACAGAGTTCAGGACTGAGGATTCGGTTAAAGACTTGATGTGTTTCTCACAGCGCTGCAGGTTGCCAGTCTACGGAGGAACCTGAAGACAACTGGCGATGAGGCACATGATGTGGGTTTATGCTGTGCTTATCTTCGTGTTGTCTGAAGCACGGAGCATGGATACAGGTTTGAACATACATTCATTTTACTCACAAGTGGTTTGAGCACTTTAGATTATTTAGCCTTGGTAAGATACAGCTTTTAGATACAGACGCTGTTATTTTGAGGCGCACAAAACCTCCACAAATATGATCTCGTTAGGAGTTGCCTCTGATAATTAGCAACATGGTTCATGTTATTAAACCTACGGATTCATATTTTTCATACTGTAATTTGTGCCACTTTATAGGCTATATGTATGTTTTGTGAGTGTATTTCCCTTAACATGCAATGTAACTCAAATATTATACAGCCATAATAATATCGTTCATTACTGTATATTCTGTGACATGTTAGTAATATTTGGATGAGTAGTAAACTGTAAACGGTGAGACGCGCTGCATTTTCTGTGAAGTTGTCTGTGGTGTGACTCACACAGTGTAGTAGACAGTCAGTGGAAAGAACATGCTCGGAGGCCGGGGTAACGCACAAGCTGACAAGGGAGGAAAATCTTCCACAACACATAAAGTGAATGAAAAAGTTGCCCCATATTCTCTGAACAAGCAGCACGCTGCCACCAGCTTCCTCAGTGGAAATCATGATTTCAGATCAGGGTAACACCATGATGCACATTTTCTCCACTGTGTGGTCTCTGAGAGGTGGAAGAGACGCTTCTGTTTCGAATCTGTGGTTTCGCCATCCCACTTCATGCATGCCTGTTTGTTCACACCTGTCAGAAGTAAACAAATCTTAGACCCCCATGACACCATGAAAGTCACTGGGGGAGGTTATGGAGAGATTCAATGAAACTATTTTTGTTGTTTTTTTCTGTTTAGATTTGCTTTACAAAGGTCAAAGTAGTGCATTTTCTGCCACATCTGTCTGTGATTTAGCCCTGCTGCAGCTGTTCAAGTCACACCAGTTTTAATTGAATCGCTTCACACCCTTACTAATACTACCTGACGGATAAGAGATGAACCCGTTGATTGTTTCTCTGCTAATGGAACATCTCAGAACAAATCACTAACTGCATGCTTTCTGACTGATACATCTGATTTTACTAACCTTTTCCTCACATCCACCTCCATCTCTCTCAGGAACTAATCACAGCACACGATCTGTGAACCTCACAGTTTATGGTAAACACATTTCCCCTTTTCTATTTCTATTATTTTGGAAGGCAATTATGAAGTATTCATAAGGGGCTATACCAAATGTTTGCCCGCATTACAAAAGTAGGCTGATTACACATTGTTCTCATTCAGTAGCTCTTAGAATACATGTTTATATTCTGCAACGATAAAACAATATTCTGAAGGAAAGCTGATGTGTTTGAATTTATTTCAAATGACATTCTAATATAAT
The DNA here is from genome assembly GCF_949748355.1 of Melanostigma gelatinosum. Taxonomy (NCBI): domain Eukaryota; kingdom Metazoa; phylum Chordata; class Actinopteri; order Perciformes; family Zoarcidae; genus Melanostigma; species Melanostigma gelatinosum. Next base: position 13,513,163 of record NC_136643.1, on the reverse strand, counting down.
TCTCCTCCGTCCAATAATGATGAATGGTTTAAGCCAATTTATCATGACTTATTTATTTTGGGATATTTTATTGTAAGTAATAGAAATAAGAAACAACAAATATGATTCATTTTATAGCTGTTTTCATCTTGTGTAATGCTTCATGGCTTAAGTTATATCTGTGTTACATGCTATTTATAGTTTGTTTTGTTATTTCTTTTGTTGGTTTGTTTTTGCAGTTCCACGTCCCATGTAGAATTGAAGATGTTTTTATTTTTTTGCATGTTTCTTTGTGTATATTAGGACATGCTCACTGTGTATAGAATAAACCCAAGCCATATAATCAGCCCAGTCATTGGACCGCTATGCGCACACATTATATAATGCAACTATCCTTTTCTCTTTTCAGCTGTCAGACATTTAGCTTTCAACCAGGGGACTGAAGTTAACCTGACATGCAGCAATAAGACATGGAATGAGATGCTGTTTGTTATCTGGAAGATACAATTTCAAACCAAAAAAGAATGTAGGATATCTTTTAACGATGGCAAAAACGATGATTCCTGCAATGATGGCAAATCACTCCGAAACACATCCAGCGCCTTGTCCTACCTTCACATCCCAAACTTCTCAGATACTGACCAAGGGCGATACGAGTGTGAGTCGGTCTACAAAGGAGGATACGACAATCTTGCCATCCATGTGGCTATCACAGGTAGGAAAGATTCATGATTTCAAGAGCCACGGAATCAATAAGGTTGTCTAAAAGGGTCAGTTCACCCAAATCACTGTGACAAAGATTAATAAAACATCAATTTCTGTTTTACTTGCCGAGATTTTTTTGTGATTTGGTTACAGCGAGCTGAAGTATAGGTCTATTCGGTGAGTCTCATTTCTCTTGTTTTGTTTTCCCAGGCCCAGTTCCTCCCAATATATCCTCCTGGTTATACCATAAAGACAACAAGATGGTGGCAGTGTGCAAGGCCGAAAGAGGAAAACCTGCTGCCACCATCAGCTGGAGTCATATGGGAAACGTATCGTCTGTGACAAATGACTCAGATGGATTTTTTACAGTAGAAAGTCGCCTGGAGCTCCGCGAGGGAATGGACACAGAAAACCTGAGCTGTGCTATCCGGCACCCAAACTGGACAGGGGAAAGGATTTTGGTACTGAAACCCGAAAAAGGTCAGGCTCTTGCAGAGTGGACAGTATGAGAGACAGAATTTAAGCTGTGGGTTTAGTGCAGAAGCAATAAGGTTAAATAAAGTGTTTTTATTTCATCTTTTTGGTAAACATTGACTCGGTGACTTTATAGTGGTTAATTAGATGTTATGTGCTGTATTGATACTGCAGCTTTTTAACAAACCTTTCATTTTCACTCTCTCACTGCAGGTTATTTCCCTTGGCTGTACGTCCTTATTGTTCTCGTAATCATTGTGATTTTAGCAGGATTTTCATTCTTGGCACGAAAGAAAATAATGACATTGAGGTAAGAATTTCCATTTCATGAAAAATGACTTACAATGACTCCTTAAACTTTTTATGTTGAATCACGAGCTGGTTTGTGTATCCACCTTTTTGCCAGGCGATGCCAGCCGTCCGACAGCTCACCATCTAAATCACCACCGGTAGGTAATCCTCTATGTCTGCAGTTTGTAGTTCTGTGTGTTTCACTGTTCACACATTGCTGAGCTTTGTCTGTGACACCTTTCTGGTTATTACAGGCAGAAGATGTGGAGGAAGTGGAGCCCTACGCCAGCTATGTTCAACGTGTGAACTCCATCTATAATTCATCTGCAGATTTTTTCACATAAAATCCTGCACATGCATCACGTTCACACGCTTAAATGCACATGACTCTTTGTGAGAAACGGAAGGCTGTGAAAGTGAGAAATGGTGAAATAGTAAAGAGGAGAGTGAGATGAAAGACTTCCGAGAAGGGAGGGAAGTCTCTCCGTTTAAAGTCTGCCCCAAGTTAACTCTTGACTGATGGAACAGGGGATGTATCTGATGTCACACACTGGCTGCACTGCACATGCAGCCCACTACTCTCTGTGTGTGTGTGTGTGTGTGTGTGTGTCATGGAGAACATTAATAATAACTGTAGTTACAAATGCAAGGAATTGCTGAATTGGAAAGAATACCGCCTTCAGCCGGACTCAGTGCGTCGAGACTACAGAACGTTTGATGTAATCATGAACTATATGGGTGACAATTACATGAACATTATTATCATTTTTATTTTTAACATATATTTATTTATAGATAAATGTGAAGCGATGCTCACCTTTTAACATATTCTAGCTTTGGTCAACCCAATACGATCCCAATTAGAAAACACAGCTGTAAAATTGCCTCAAGATAATATTACGTGAGGTATTCATGTAATGTCAAATTATGTAATTGTGTGTATTGAACACACATCCAAATATACAGTTTCCACTGCTAAACTCTACAAAATTAAAAAGAACACTAAAAAGTATACAGGATGTACATTTTTCCTTTTTTTCCACTCTGGTAAATATTTTAAAAGGTTAAATATCAAGATTACTTTTGTTATCAATTGCAGCAAACTGATACTTGCTTGAACATCCACCCTTTCTCACCCGTTTTGAATAATATTCGCACCAGACCATCCTAATAAATGGTGAGTTTTGGAATTTGGGTCAAGACTCTCATGACGAGTTTAAATCCATTTCTCAAGAAATTGATTTAGAGGAAGTGGAAAATAGAAAAAGGACTGTCCTGCCATCTGCTGGTGGAGATCAGAAAATAGTCCATCATCATCATCATCATCATCATCATCATCAACATCATCATCATGCATCACAGTCCATGATTAAAGAGCTGTATTTAACATCCTGAACATTAATATAGCAGCAAACAACTATCATCTCTGTAAAGTGGAGTTATGTCTACCTGAGCAGAGAATGAAGTCGCTCTCTGTATGTATTGATATCCAAGCTTCTCCTTGCTTTGTTGACATAGCCTGTGACATGTGAGATTGCCCTCAGCTCATGGCCGCCACTCTGCACTGCTCTTGTATGGTGGTTACAGCTGATAATGCTGGAAGCGTTACAACCACCCTCCCTTAGGTAAACACTGTTAGCTCTGTCAGCGCTTTCGCCAATGTTTGAGCTGTTACTGCTGTTAGCTTTGAGCCGCCGTTGAGAGGCAATCAAAATGCTCCCGATCCTGTATCTTAAAGAGAAGTCTGAATAATACTAATATGTACCCACGTGTCCACATGTACATTGAAACAGGTTATGCTTGATGTAACAATTCCCCTGATACACGTGCAGCCAGGGTCTCGACTTTCTATTTGAATTCTGCTATTAAAATGGCTGCAGCAACTATAATGTGTCTCAACCTCACACTGATTATTTAGTTGAATAGAAAAGAGGAAACTGTCAAATGAATTTCTGTCCACAGAACATGATGCACTTGGACTCGCTTAGTTTTTTACTTCACAGCGCTGTGAAATGTAGCAAAGAACCTTACCGACGGTTTGACCTGAAAAGAGATTATTGCCATGATTTCTCTCAGACGTTTTCAGTGATTCAGTTGATTAATACAACTGAATAATCAACGAATGTGGTAAAAGGGGTTTTAATGACTGCAAAATATCAATGAAACCACAAAGAAACAAATGCAACTTGCAGTAAATTACACCACTTTACTTTTTTATATCCATCTGGTCAAACAAATCCTGAAGCATTTTCAAAATGCTTCTACAAGACGTGAAAAATATAAATTCTGAAGCCTTAAATATCTATTTGTATTGTATCTGGTGCATAGTTCTCAGGAGCAATGTTACAAAATATGCACAAACTCTAAGCAGTTTGAGGTGTTTGCTGCGGACACACTTTTATAAACATTACATTCTTCCATCATGGATTGGCTAAAGTGGCAAAGGCCACAACTGCACACACAATTCTACCATTTTATTATACAAACATTTTAGTCTGGGCATAATGCGCGCTGTTATTGAAGTCTGGTTCAGGCATCTTGACGTAGGGTTACGTTTCTGCAACTGTTTGCTTATGAACACAGATCAAACTTTTATCAGCAGTAGAGAATAACAGTGACAGCAGATGTGCTGTTAATATATTAACCATCCTGACTAGGAAGTCACACTTGGGTTTCTTCTTTCGTTTCTTCTTCTTAAGCACTCTGTGTTTACAGGGTTTCATAGCGGCCATTCTTTTCCTTTCATGGTGGAAAAAAAGGTCTACCGCACATATACCCCTTGCAGGCAACAGCATTTTGAAGACAAATGTTACAACAAACAAAAGCAAATGAAAATAATTTCAAAATTCAACACAAAGTGGCGTAAAGATTAAGATACAGATTCTCACTCATTCAGGTAACTAACTTGCTCTGCCATTTTAAAGACGTTCAAAATAGATATAACCTCTTGCATGAGTGTCAAAAAATGGCCAAACACCAACGCTATACGTCCAAAATTCATACTACATACAGTATGTATTACATAGTAGTAGTGCACACACCGACGAAGCCAATTTGCTGACAATCTTTTCTGCCATTTAAAAAGGTGCTATAATATAAAAGTTAGACACACGACAAATGTGATGCAAGTTTGTCTTCTCTAGAAAGGAACAAGACAGTTTTCTCAATAGTGGAGCGAAACATGAGGGTGATTGGTGTTTCCGCAACCACCTGCTGTTGACCGTGGATGTTTTCTTCACTTTGTCACAGTTTCTTCATTGAAGATCAAGATTTGATTAACAAGACTTTGTCCTGTTTGTGCTATCTACGAGTCCTGCATCTTGCAATAGTCCGAATAAACTTCCCCTTGTTTCTATTCACCCCATGAGCACATAATCGTCTGCACCGTCGTCTTTAGATGAGCACTCAGACACGCGGTCAGGTTGACGTGCTGCTGGGACACGAACTATTGCGTAGTCACAATCATCATCATCGGTGTCTCTGGTCCTCGATCCTTTGGCAGTGCTGTGGTCAATCGAGGCGTACGTTACATCCTCGTGAGGCTGTCATGAGATAATACAAAGAGTAAGATGTCAATCCTGAACATGATTTATGTTACACTTCATTATTTATTCTTTTTTTCCACACAGGACTACTGCAACCAGCACGCTTTTTTTCTTGATGTGGGTTGTGGTTTTGACTTCCTGCAACTGAAATGAACAGCGTCACAGTTTCTTTTACAACAGAGGCCTCACATTAATGTTCACCCAGTCTGCAAATTTAAGGGGGCAGCACCTCGGACCGGGCTATCATAACAGCACAGGAACACCCCTGTGTCCCATGAAAAGCTGGAGCTGATAACTATGGAGATTTATCCTCAACAAAAATAGACTCAACATTGATGTGGGCAGGTCTACCTTAGAATGTGTGCTGCTGTTTCCATCTGCTGCACAATCACATGGAAGAGAAAATGTAAATATATAACATCACACACAGCAAAACTGTATAAAGTCTGTTTGCTAAATATTGTAAATGCCATAATAAATGTACTTTTACCTTTCTGGTGCTTCCTTATTCTGACAGTAGAACAAATGATGAAGACCACAATAAAGATGCGATCATCCGGAGCATTGAACAGAACAATAAAACCCATTAGTGTGGGGAAAATAAAATGACTGAGAATGTTAGTTTAGCTTCCAGAGGCTGGAGGCGTATAGGTTTTTACCCCACAGCAGTATTTCCTTGGCAGTTTAAAAGATGACGGCTGCTGCAACAGGAAACACTCCAGATATGCAACCCACATCTATCTATGAGCAACTGTGTACTGTATGTCAGCGACTAACAGCACAGGTTGTGGAACTTTCCATGCTTCTAGGTCAACGTCAACATTTTATAACGATACAAACTGCACTGTTATACACTGTCAATTCTTTAAGTTGGACACTGAGTCTGTTGTTATCACCACTATTTCCTCATTGAAGCAAATACACAAGCTGCTTAACATGGGGCCAAAATACAACAATGTTTCATTTAAACATGTGCTTCCAGCTCTTTTATATTCTTTTTAAAAAGTGGTCTTTCCCACAGTTTCTTTTAATGTCATCAGTCTTGTTTTATGTTGTCAGTATACACTTCCAGGAAAGTTTTAGAGCCGAATCACCACCTGCTGAAAAATTGCTCTGAGGCATGTGAGGGTGCCTTCTACTCTGCGCATCTAAGGATGATCACCTACCTTGAAGTGCAGTTTCCCATGATGTGCCCACAGAGTCTGGATGTTCACACTGTATTCGTCAAAAGGTGGCAGGTTCATGTGCTTGGTTGCTGCTGCAACCCTCAGCCTGACAGTGCTATAGACAGTGATATCGCTCTGCTGCACATGGGCTGGAGAGAGAGAGTGAGAGGGGGGGCTGTACCATACAACAGCCTTTTGTGTGCCCACACACACACACACACACACCTACACACACACACACACACACACACACACACACACACACACACACACATATTCATACAACACACACAACACAGCCCGGTCCAGCAAATTTACATAAAAAAGTGTCCCAATAAAAACGGTTGGCGGTGATGCCTGTGGAGTTGTCATCACTTTGAGTCGAGAGATGTGAAATGTCCAAGTCTTAGCAGCAGACATCTCAAAACGTCTGCAAGTAAAATCTAAATTCTCTGCGTATCTATATCACAGGGGCTAAGCCGATCTAGGAGTAAAACTCTTGTTGCTGTCAGCTCTTTTGCATGATTGTGCAAATTTTCTTGCTGAAGAATATGAGGAAGTCACTGACATTTCTCTCCCGTGAGGTGGAAACTCGGTGCAGTTTACTTTACAAACGGCGTCTATTTTAAGAGTAACAGATCTTTATGGATGTGATGATGATCATTCGGTGATATTTCTTTAACATGCAAAATGCAGTAAAAGCAGTTTTGTAAAGTCTAAAAAAAGCAACTTCGAATGATGACGTTCACTATTTTAAGTTTTGATCATTTCATCTGTCAAATATCAGATGTTTGATAGTACGTACATTTTAAGAAAACGTAGACGAATTCCATGTACTCAAATGCAGCGGATGGTATCACGTTGTACACTGGAGGGCACTGTTGGAGCAGCCCGAGTGATTCTCAAAGCACTGAGCAGGAACATGACCTCAGTCTACAGAAAGGTAAAATGGCATCTGGTTGCATTGTTTAAAAAAAAGCAAGAAATAAAAAACACTGTACAGTGCCATCAATCAAATACATTCACATCCACCAATCATCCACACCTGTGACGAAAACAAATAATGGTTCATGTATATTTCACTTTTTTCATCCAAGGCTCCTGAGACACTTTAGCACAGCGTAGGAGGGTTGTTGGTTGAGATGATGCAACTGTGTCCCTGGAAATTGATCTCCAGTTCCCTGACAAGAACTGTCAAGTTCACTCAATAGTCTTGATAACTATAGTGTCTCAGTTTGTGCACTGAGAATGACCTACAGCTGTTTAAATAAGTATTTCTGTAACCGTGTATTGCAGAATCAAATTGCAAAGATAATACACAATAGCAATCTTCACTTGTGTGCACAGCATCAACTGTGTCTTGCCACGACATATTGAAATACACACATGTCACACTAGTACTATGGCCATTACTTTACACCTGTGCACACAGAGTGGGTCAAGCATTATCTTATTTAAGATCACTGTATGAATTGTGTAAAATACTATTGGCGAAGGTCTGGAGGGACAGAAACATGATTATGATCAATAGATTGTGATGCTGAGCAAAAGCAGTGATGTGTGGGATCTTCTTTTCTCAAAAACGAATCATTTAACCCAGATGTTGAAGAGTCATAATGGTGTCAAGAAAGAGTATTTTATTTCATCTTGTTCTGGTGTTTTGATGTCACAGGAAAAGTCCACTCACATGATACCCGACCTCCCTATTATCCTGCATTACACCTGCTCTCCAAGTACTGCAAAAAGACCACCATCACAAGCTCCCCCGATGGCAAACACAGCAGATGAAAGTCAAGTGTCAGACCGTGTAGTGGATGCTGTCGTCAACCACCGACCTGTCAGAGAACAGCATGCCGAGACTCCACGAAAATAAAAAAGCAGGATATGCTGCCTACAATGTTTGCTGAATATTTTGGATCAGTCACATTTGACAAATACACGGATGGAAAAATGTACTCAAGTATGTGGTCGTGTCATGGAACAGGGGCCAAGAAGTTAAGCGATCAACCACACTGCAGAAGAGGTGAACGGAGGAGGCTTGTGGTCCCGCAGATGCACACGTTCATCAACTTAACCCGGCAAGACCATGAAGCAGCTCAGGCCAAGCTTTTTATTATTAATTTCTTATTTTTTGGGGGGTTTTTTTCTCCTACAATCATTTCATTTACATGACTTTGAGGGCTTTGTTGACTTGTTTAACTTTGTTGTTCAAAGCTTTGGTGGGTTGTTTATAAATGCCAGTGGGTAAGTAGATTCGTCTTTTGGTATGAGGACTGAAGTTCGGGAGCCGTCTATATCTGTTAAATAAATTCCAGTGTTGGCTGATCTGTGACTGTTTGAATGAATCATGGTGTCCTTGATATTTATCTTTGCATTCAGTTGAGATGACTATTTAAATATTTTAAAGAAATAATCGTTTGACCAGCTCATCCTATAGTTCTACGTGGAATAATCCTAATACTCTCCGAGACTGAGAGATGACATTTTGAGCAAATTGACTTACTTCATGAATCTGGTATTTTGTCTCACACATTTCCTGTCTCACACAGCCCTCTGTGTTTTTCACAACCACCAGCGGAAATGCAGTAGCAGGCCCCTCGACCACACCGGTGTGGTCTGAGTTCAAAAGTGCAGAAAGTTAAAAAGATTGAAAGATTTCTTGACATCATGTGTGGTGACAGATGTCTCACCTGTGCTCAACACTGAGACCTGAAACCTATATAGCCATTTCTTGGGCTGGTCTGCAGCAACAATAAAAAACAGTTGATGAATGTTGAATCCATGGCTTAGCTCTGTGGTCAGTGTTTAAAATGTTAGCGTTAAATTATATCTTATCAAGCTTCAATTAGTAAAATGAAGTTCTTTGCTTTCATGAATTAACAATGTTAGCTGTGAAATCTTGCTGAAATTTGGGGGGATAACTGGAAAACAAAGCCGGACGTTGACATTTGAGTAACTGATTAGATTACTAACTATTACATCAGAAATACCACAATACTTTTTCCAAGTCAAATTATTTCTGCGTCTCATTTGCAATCTGAAAGATGACAAAATTGAGAACAGAATCAGAAAATCAGGGATTGCTCACCTCATAAGGCCTTAAATCACTGATCACTGCCCATCATGCTGATAACATAATTCAGTTTCCTTTAGATGATGTCCAGTGGAGCACAGTGTTTCTTCTGTTGTAATCAATTTAACGGCACTCACAAAAGGTCCTTTGACTCAGAAATGGCATGTGGAAAATGTCATGAAATGCTTCTCAATAGTGTGACCTGACTTTTATGTTTCTTACAGAATACTCACTGGAATGCATACTCAAGAGAGGAAGGAAGGTGAAAAGTTGAATGTAGTACGTGCGTCTGAACATCCTGTGAAATGACTCAGTGAACTTCTTTTCATCTCAACAACGGTGTTTGGTAGTTATAGCCCACACACAAGTTCTGCTCCTTTAGGTTTTCTCTCTTTCTCAAACACACACACACACACACACACACACACACCACACACACACACACACACACACACACACACACGCACATGAGTAATTGTGTCTTTTCTCTGGTGGACAAAGCCCTGGTTCAGGCAGCAGCGAGATAGAGAGCGTGGAGGCTTGTGTGACATCAGTGTTTGAGATGGGCCCGATTAGATCGAGCCTGACGTCACTTACAGAGTGGACTCTGCAGCATTTTCACTTAGAAATCATCTGATGAAGTGTAGAGGAGTGCTGAATACTTGTGATCCTATACTCCCTCTTGGATGCCCACAGTGTGGATAAAACATAATGCTCTAGAATGCTCTTAAAGGGAGAAAGCGTCACAAAGTGCCTTGTCGGGTACCGCTCCAGTCGAGAAAACGTGATGAAGCGCCCTCTGGGGGCCTTTCTAGTAGAGTTAATAAATAAGTGGATCAGTTGTGATTTATGATTTAAAAAAAAGATCTTTAAAAAACAGTGAGTGGGTAATGTGAAGTTAAATAACACATTTTTAGCTTTAAAAGTATCCTCTTTTCTCACACACATGAACTCGCCTGGTTGTAAGCAATGAAACATACCTTTCAGTAGAACAAAGGAGGTAAGAGTTGCATCTTAAAGGAATAGATTTCTAAACCATCTGAGTGTTGAATTGAACCTCTAAAAGTCATGCAGACACCCCCCCCCCCCCACACACACACACAAACATAATATCCCACCACAAACAAATATGTGATTTGATTGAGTGTGTGGTCCACAGTACTGCAGCTTAGAAAACCTTCTAAGCAGGAGAGCCAAATACTGTATATGTGATCCAAACTGTTATCATGTTTTTATTTTTAACAACCATGATATTGGGAGCTGATTGAGTTTTTCCCGTGCTTGAGTTAACATAACTAATAAAATCAAAAGAGAACTGCCATGCGCTGCAGGCTCAGTGAGTGAACGTGTGTGCTCAACGTGTGTGTATGTGTGTTTTATTTGCTCTGCGAGGTCCATCACCATCCATCTGGCTTTTGATGAAAAAGGCACCAAAAAATGAGCATCTGGCAGCAAGGTTTGGCACATCGGAAAATAATTTCATGTTTTTCTGAGAGGTACAAAGCTGAGCTGAAGAAGCTGTAAGAGTGGCAATGAAAGATTCTAATTTGATAAAGCTTCAAAAAAGTATACTTTTTAAATATTTTTATTTGTCTATTTGTTGCATTCACTACACATACACTTTACATCGTCGGTCACAATGCATCATTTCATATTTTCTTGACTGTAGTTGCTCTGCTACAGGGCCAGATACATTTCAATTTGTTTCCAACAAATGTTCTGAAACCACATTTCCACATCCATAATTATTCTAATGTATAAGCTCTGAGCTTATAATCAGTGTTGTGTGCATAGTGAAGCTAGGAATGCTGTCTAAAGTCTTGTTAATGGTGACCGATTCATATGCTTTGATATACAATAATATTTCAGCATAAAGCTTACATTGTATACTGTACAGATGCAAACATGATATAACCTAAAAGCTTCACTGTATTTTAGGCATTTAGGTGCCACTTTGATCCAGAGCAACGTACAAATGAGCATTTTGGCATTTAACCATCATCAAACCCCTAAGCCGATTCTCCACACCCCGACCTGTATGCTCTCACTCACATCTTCACACACACGAAGGCAGCAAGACATGCATTCCTTTCAGGGGCACCAAAAAGGTTTCAGTGTAGCTTCCTCAGGGAATTGATTCAAGCTACCTGACCGTGGAATTTAACCCCTAACCAATAACCACACACACACACACACAGACGTTGAAACATGTAGAAAAGTTTGCAATAGATATTACACAAACAAGACATAAGTCTGCAGCCCTCTTAGTTGAACAAGTGAAGACCTCACCCAGCTTTAACAATGTACAGAAGTGACGTAGGCCTTCGGCTGAGAAGTAAAACCTCAATGGTGAGCTTATACTTTCAATTAGCTTTGTTATTTAAAGGATAAAGCTCACCAGATTCTTTATGTTTCCTACTGAAAAAACAAATCCCATTAAAATACAGAAAAAGGTGTCCTCCACAATGCTAGTTTGTCAGGGGAACTACTGTAACTAAGATGTGAGCCTTTGATGAAATAATCATTTATTTAAGGCCCTGTATAGTTTTGAACAATTATTACTGAAACTGGGGTAAACATGACATTTGTTGGGGACTATTTTCAGCAGTATATTAATTACAGTGCCCATGTCCTCGTCATCGGTGCATCACGTAGCTCATAATGAGTTTTTGTTAACAGTTTTCGAACAACAATGCAGGGCCATGCTGTATCAGACTGTTACACAGACTATGGTTGTTACTGGAATCAATTCATTGTTGGTTTTAGTCTTTTCATAGGATTTGTTGAATCAGAAAAAATGTATTATCACCACACTTATCCTTTCAGGACCAGGTAAAAGACGGAGACAAACAGTGGGAAGTATTTAAAGGACAATATTGGACTTTAATTTGCCACAGAGTCACTCTGCTGTATGTTGTAGAGAGTGTGGCCATCGACTCAATCAGTTACAGAGCCAGAGAGAAAATGATTCCTTATTGACTTCATGTGAGGACAGCCTGGAGATTATATAAGAGTCGGGGGCAGAGGCAGAAGAGATACATCGTTGTACAGTTGGCGTTCATGAATAGGATTGTATTTGTCATCCTATGGATGTGTGTCAGAACATCTTCCCTTTGTACCAAGATGATGATGATGATGCAGGGAAACAATTCTGCAAAGGGTGACTCTGAGAAACACTGCCCCTTCTTTACAGCGTCTGGTCTCCTCTGAGAGATTAATCAGCTGAAAAGAAATACATGGAGAACAATGAGACAAATGGAAGAACGCATGATACTTTTTTTCTTTGAAAGTTCAGTGTTTTCTCATATTCTTGAGAATAGTTTCTCATACATTTTCAGAAAGAAAAATAAGATTTCAAATCCGACATGGTGCAGCTACGACAGCATGACAACGCTATTAATGAGGACCATCAAATTCAGATCCAAACCTGAAATCGTTTGACTGCTCTTTAAAAAATCACCAAGTGACATCACAGCTGCACATTCAGTAGCTATACACACTGGTACGGCAAACTATGACATCTCAGCTGTAGGATTATACAAAGCAACAATTGCATTGTGATGGTAACATTTTCTGAGCTAATACAATACATGATCTGGAGTGGTGAAGTCTGGATAACACAGTTATAGTTAAAGCATTTTAGCAAATTACGTTTCAACATGGAAGCCTTTCTCGGAGCAAGAGGCGGCAGTAGGAGACGGGTCCGACGGCACACCTCACATATGAGGAACGTCTCCTGTGTAAAAGTCTGCTGCAAGTAAAATAGAAATCAAGAAAGCCACACATAGATGTTATAAAGACGTTTGTTAACATTTGCATGTGTGGAAAAAAAATAGTGGAGTAATTGAGTAGAATCCAATCTAATGCCAACACTAAACGTCAGTTTTCTAATGTGCTGTAAAGGCTAGGTGGGCACCAGAGCTCATCACTCCAGATCCTGTCTCAGTTGTCCTGTCTAAGGCACCAGATTGAGCTCTGCTGATGTGCTGCCTGTGAACAGTGTTATTCTGTATCGCACTAATAATGCCATGGATCTTTTCCTTCCTGCAGATAGAAAACATTGATTGGACATGCGAATAAAGTGCAGACGGAGTGCAGGTAGAAAAAAAAGGTTAAGAAGGCAGTCATGTTCTCAGGAGTTAGATGATATAAACACGATACCATGTGAATGAGGAGCAATGTTGTTCGCTCCAGTTGACTTGAACGACCTCAGAAGAATGCTGTGTCTTTAACGCTGCAGCATTTTCACAAGCTATAGTTTGTTGTTTGGTTCGTCACAGCTTTTGGTTTTGTTGAAAACAGCCGCTTGTTGCAGCTAAAAGAGACTAAAAGGCTCTGCAGAGTTAATGAGAAATGGAGACCCACTGTTCATATAAAAAACATTGATTAATGCAGCTATAAAGTTTAGTTCATGCTGATATTATAGCAAGTTTCCAAATGTCTCCTTTAACACATCAGCAAATATTACTATTGTGAGGGTCGCATTGACGTTTGTCACTACGGTATTCTAATAACAGAAAATACAGCCTTAGAACAGGTTACAGAGCCTCTCTGGGGTCCTAAAAATGTGTTTTTATTGATCTTCAAATTACTTCTTAAGAGAATGATAGTTGTGAATCTGTAGACATTTTCCCAAACAAGCCAGGAGAGCGAGGTCAGCTTCAGGAAAGCTACAGCACTACACAAAAAGTGCCACAAAATCATTCCCAGCGTAGTCAATACCTCTGATCACCTGTCAGTTAACATAACGGGAAATAAATGAAGTTACAATCCTGTGCCCTTGTGTTAATTGTTCACTTATCTCCTGCTGTATGCCAAATACATGTCAACAAAGGTTGAGTATTCCGATATCAAAATATCTCCTTTCTCGTCCTGTAAAAGATGAAAATATTCTTGTCAACTCATCTGATTCTGGACGACTAGCTACCACATCCACCATATAAAACTGCTCCTGGCCATTAGCAAGTGGTTGGTTGTAGGTAACAAATTGTTTGCTGGTGTTTTTTGGTTGAGATGTAATCTATTAATCTCTCCCTCATTCTCCACCGCCTAATTTCTGAATGCAGTACAGTGTGAGTGGAGGCCCCATATTTTTGAGATTGACAAGAATTATATCCCCACTGTCCTCTCTGCACATCTCTATCTAAATGGCCTAAAGGGTGTGTAGATACAAGATGTTACACTTGGCAAGATCACTTGTTGGTGACAAATAGGATCTCACCTTCTTTGCGCAAGAAACACTTCCAAAGGCAGAAGCAGAGGGACATGACCAACAGGGCAGCCACCGTAGTGACAGAGATCAGGATGGTGAGAGCCGTCCCAACTAGGAGGGAGAAGAAAAGTGAAACGATCAGCAGTTTTATGATCTTCCATATTTCTACAGACTGCAGTGTGCAAAAGTCAGACCGCAGTCCTAATAGCTCCGAATGAATTGAATTTAACAAAGCAACAAATTGATCATCTTCGTCAGCTGTCAAACAAACATCACATCACATATACGTGACAAAGCATGTCTCCATGGAAAGGGCCAAAATAGAAAACCAAAACACTGTAAAACAAAAAAAACAAAGATTCAGTACAACGTAATACATTACACTCTAACTTTCTGGTGTTTATTTGGCAGTTCTCTGATCGGTACGGTGCTCTGTTCAATTTAATTTAGTGTGAGTATCAGTACAATGTGCAGATCTTTTTTCTGACTTTGGTTTTCAGATTGTTCTTTTTTTATCCAGCACCTGTCTAAGTTTTTTTGGGATGTGCACGCTATGTGTCCTTTACAGTCGCCAATGATCTCTGCTTTCTTTAGTGTTCTTAGGAAGTTTATTTTTCCAAATATATCTCATGTGATGAGGGCATCAATAACTGTGCCAGAACAAATAAAGAAACAATGCTTTATTGAGGTCAAGTATCTCATTGGAGCAACGGTTCACCGAGACCAACTCACTTTTAGTGTTCATGGATACAGCAATCGGTGACTCAAGCCCTTTGTGGTGGACCAAGCATTTGATGGACACGTCTTTCAGCAGCCCGGATCGGACAGTCAGCGTACTGATGACCAGAGTGGTCCCATCGCCCTGTGGGAGCTGTGTTGTCACAGGGGGGCCCATGGTGCGGTTATCCCTCTCCACATTCCACACTATCTCTGCTGGAGGCCGTGACACTGAGGTGCAGTTGGCTTCGATCACACCGGGAGAGGTGGTCTTGTAGCTCACCTGAGGTTTGGGCAGCACTGGGAGAAATACACAGAAAAAACTAGAACAATCACAACACACTGGCATACACAAACAAGCTCATACTGTGGTCGACGTATATGACACATATGAAATCCAGATTGTAGTTTAGTTTGTATTGTACATGTTCAAAGTGTCTTTGGGTAAATTGCTAAGATAATACCTGAGCAAAACCTTAAAGCCTTTGATCAGGTAGGAATGTGAATTCATGTACTCTTGAGTTCCATCAGTAAATCTCTGGCTGTTTTCAATTCTCTGTTCTCGCTCTGAAACTGAGCAAGGAATGTGAGGCACTGGAAACGAGAACATTTTTGTTGACAAGAATTACGTTCAGCCACAGATATTCAGCCCTCGTAGTTTCAGCGTCTTCTCGGAGTTCTAGTTGGTGAGCTTCACCCTCCATCGCTCTGGATCGCATCAGATTTCCACAACAGGAAAACATCTTCATAACAATCCAAAACCATAATGACCTGTGAGTGAGCACAAAGCTGGTGTGAAAGTTGGCTGTTTGCGAAAATGAAATTCCACAGACTTTCCTAACTATATTTCTCCCTATAAAGCTCCGTAAAGCTGCATATTATGTGGGTGATCATTTTCTGTAAGTTCATCACTATTTCTGTCTCACTTTGAAGAAACACATTTTATTTCAGTGACTTACTCCAGATGTAAATGTGCCTTTGAGATCATGTGCCTTTGCATGTTTTATCTACCGCTGTGTGTGGACAGCATGTGTGAGAGAGGGAGTAAAGGAGGGGGCGTCACATCATCCAGGGTGGGATGAGAGTGGAAGACTGTTGGCAGCCATACACAGCAAGAAAAAATACAAAACATTAATGCTAATCGTGCTTCACTACTGGAAACACCTACTGTACTGTACAGTTCAATTTCAAACAAAGGCGCAACTGTTTGTTGAGATAACTGTCAGAGAAAGGGAGCAGGAGAACATGAGCAAAGAGAGAGACAAAGCACAGAAGGGATCTCTGTCTGCTGCAAACACTGACACAGTCATGCATCCAGACCTCACTCCCTGCCTCCATCATTCTTTCGAATGCTCCATTCTTTACATGGACACACTCTTCTGTGTTTGTGTGTTAACAAACCAGCCGACAGCTTAGCCTTACTATATATCATGAAAACATTCAGCAGCTACAATCAGGAAGAAAAAACAAAAACATTCCTGTCGAAATCCAAAGGGGCACCTGTCTTTCCTGCAGACACAAAAGCCAAAATTGGGTCTCTTTGAATTCACGTGCATGTCTGACTCCATCATCCCGCACAAGCTCATGTCTTTCCAGCTCCCACATCTAACATAGTCACTCACTACTACACCTCTGCAAAAATGTGCATCTGAACAACTCTTAAAAAGAAAAAAATTGCAAGTGAGGTTAACATAAAAGTGACATTTTTGTGAAACAAAGCAACAAAGGAGATGACTGCAGTGAGAACAAAAGCATTGACAACAAATCAATTTATCTGCCCTGAATGTCAGCATTTAGCAGCATGGCTTTAGAGATGGAAATATGGGTCAGTCTGTTGGTCCAACACTTAAGTCCAGAATAAAATATGTCAATTTGATGGTTTGCCATGAGGTTTTGTGTGTAATTTGATACAGAAATTCAGTAAGACTTCTAATAACATTGTTGATCACTGGACAATTCATTTAGCACCACCAACAGGTCCATATCTTCAATCAAAGAATGCCTCAACAACAAACAAATGAACTCCCATCAGCCTGATATGTATTTTGTGAGTAAAGGATGGATTCTGTTCTTTTTTTGAAAAGCTAATATGAGGCTTCAGTAGTCTGAGTTAATCAGATAAAGTGGGTATCTGTCTGAGTTTTCACAGACAGTGTTTCCTTGCTGAACCACTGCAGAGGGATTTTGGTTTTCCGCAAAAGAAACACCGAGCTGAAAGGATTATTTCAACAGGCTTGTCCAGAAAGCTGCAGCTCGCCTGGTGTTCAATCGCCCCAAGTTCTCCCACACAACTTTCCTTCTCCGTTCTCTACACTGGCTCCCTGTAAGAGCTCGCATCCAGTGTAAGACTCTGGTGCTAGCCTACAGGGCAGTGAAAGGAACAGCTCCTTCCTATCTCCAGGCCATGGTCAAGCCCTACACCCCCGCCCGACCACTTCGCTCTGCTGCCCCGAGGCTCAGAGGTCCCTGCGGCCGATCGACCCGGTCACAGCTATTTTCTGTCCTGGCCCCTCAGTGGTGGCAGTCGCTGCCCATCTTTCGGCTGAAAAACTGAAAACTCACCTCTTCAAGACTTCTACTTAGCACTTATTGTATTCGTATTAGTTTGTTGCACTTATTGTATTAGTTTGTTTCTGCACTGTACTTATGCTCTGGTTTATGCTCGTAGATGCTTGTTTAAAAAAGGAGATGCACTTATGACTTCTGGTGACGAGTAGTTCTGTTGAATACCGATGTTGAATACACTTATTGTAAGTCGTTTTGGATAAAAGTGTCTGCTAAATGACTGTAATGTAATGTAATGTCATGTATTATTTGTTTCTAGTCTTTATGCTAAGCTAACCTAACCGGCTGCTGGCAGTAGCCTCATATTTACCGCACAAACACGAGAGGGGTATCAATCTTGTTCTTTAACTCTCTGCAAGAAAGCGAAAAATTAACCAAACTATCAAACGATTCTTTTAAAATGTCATTTTAGAAACGTATCCTTTAATCCAGCCTGATGACCTCATTCCTGCTCAATACAGTAAAGCGAAATCTCACTTTTTATAACACAAACATTGACTGATAGACAGTATGTACACTATATTGTACATAACCTGCTCTTTCCTCAAGTTTTCCTCACCTATTCGGCTTCTGTGTGGGCCATACTTTTACATAATGTAATATGATAATCATCAATAATGGGAGCTGTGTCAAAAGAAGTTTACCATATGTGACGAGGCAAACTGTGGACGTCTTCGGCCCGTCGAGATGTGTGTTGTACAGGCAGGTGTAGCAGCCCTCATCCTGGATAGCGACAGGCTGGATGGTGAGCTGACTCTCTGACAGGGAGGCACTCAGCCAGACTCTTCCCTGGAACGATGGCTCTATCATGGGGTCGCTCCGCTTTGCGAAGGAGGCCACCTCTGTGGAGTCACCTTGTGCAGACGTGTGTTTCCATATGATCTGTTGAACCTTCTCAGGCAAACCGTAGGAGCACGAGAGGGAGGCCTTCTTGCCGCTCACTGCTGTCTTGTTGCTTTCAACGGTGACTTGAGCTGGGAGTAAGAAAAGAGCCCACCATCCAGTGGTAGAATGATGGATGAGGAGAAAAGACAGAAGAAAAACAGGACAACAGGGGGACAGAGAGTGAAAAACAGGACAATATTCAGAAATACGAGGAGCCCAAACAGAAACCAGTCACTGGAATCTGCAACAGCTGTTTCTGCTTAGAAAGATGAGCCCTCCTTCTCTTCCACTGCTGCACTGCTCTTTATTAATATGGCCGACTGAGCCTCTGAGAGGTTAGGGGGGGGGGGTTACATATTTCTCAGTAAATCCCCAGAGCGGATTGATATTGAGGTTGTAGGGAGGAGTAACTGTCTCTGGAGTCTTCTGGAGTATTGGTTTTGTTTCATTTTAAAGGGCGGGGGCAAGGGGCAGACTTCCAATATCAGCGATGCTACTTTCACGTAACATTGTTTAAAATGTAATTACGAGCAGCAGAGAGGGAAAAACTGTTTGCGTCAGCCACCAATTTGTAATTCACACCCGAACTGACGATAACTTCCATAGAGCTGTCAACAAACTGTTAGCAAAGTGGCTGCACATCTATATTACTAACACTAATACAATAGATGCATCTGGTTTAAAAGAAATATAATTCCTCAAACTCATAAACAAATGGATGTGAATGACACTGATGCCTGTATCAAACAGAGGCCAGATCTCATTCGGGTGTCCGATTCTGGATAATTGAGCTCCTCGATATATCTCAGTCTCCCTTCTGTGTGTCACCGTGATCATTACTCATCCTGGCCTCACATGGATGCTTCTCCCACCTGGTTCAAGAACGTCACAACCATGTCACAATAGCAGAGACACTTGGGCCAAAAAAGACCTCATGTTTCATCGAAAGCTGTCCTCTCAGGGTTGAATAAATGTCAGAGACCCGCATGTTGATTTTGCTTCATCCCTGCATTTCTAGCTCTCTAACAGGCCAGCATGTCGTAACAGTACATGGTTTTAAACCTTGGCACTGGAGAACCAAGAACCTATACACTGATACTCATTTTAAATTGCTCTCAATATAGGCACCAACAAGATTAGACATTCATCTTGTCTAAACTGTAACTAATTGCGTCCTTGTTCACAAAATGTGTGGTCATTACAGGTCTTACTCACAGGTAACAGTGAGGCACGTCTGTCCCTGCTTTGAACCGGAAGGATGCATGTCAAAGATGCAGGTGTAGCAGCCTTCGTCACGGAAACCCACCCTGCGGATGGTGATGGCTGAGGTGTCTTTTGGCGAGGAGGCGAGCTCCACGTACTGCTGTCCGCTCACACTGTCTTTGTTGCCGGGTTGGTAGCTCAGCAGGGTCTGGTTTTGGACATCCAGCCAACGCACCTGCCTCAGAGACTCACCTCGTTCCCTCAAGACGCTGCAAGTGAGAGTGAAGGGCTTCTCCACTGGAGCTTCTAAACGCGCTGGTGCTGTTACCCTGCCTGAAACACCTACCAAAATAAAAACAACAACATTATAATATGGATAAAAAAAACCTACATAATATTATGTATGTACTTTGGTGTGACACGAGTTCTCGATGTCAGTTGTTCGATGCATTTTCATCATGGCAGACTCACCCTGTAGTCTTCCCACCATCAGGAGGATTAAACACACCTGCACACCTTTCCTACAGGAGGCCTGGATCATCATCTTCTTCATCACTCATTTAACAGGGAGGAGAAAGAGCGGTACTGAGAATGTCACAAGTAACAGTCAGCCCAACATGAACTCAAACGCTCCTTTAAATTATATAACTGGTGGTCACAGTGATACAGGAAGAACTTTGAAGAGTCCGATTTTTCCTATACTCCGAGAGAGAATTCAGCTCATGAGTTCACTAGATACTGTTACATTACATACATACATTACATTGCATAAAACCATGCAGAAAACTATTCAGTGGGAGGCAATGCAATGCAAAAGAAGTCCTCATGTGCTATACCAATATATTTCAAGATGCAATACAAAGCTATTCATATGAGAAATAGATCAGAAATAAATTATCCTTGGGTGTCAGAGCTCTTTAAAATTTGAACAGATTTGTTTTCTGCCACATCACTGACTAAGTTAAACTTGCAATGGACATAAAAGTATTGTAGTCAAATAACATCACAGATATACAGCAATTACACAAAGGTTCCACTATTTTTGATTTAGGCTATATTTTCTATTCCGTGTCACATACATTATGACATGAATTATGACACTCACCTACTTGTCCTAATGCAAAAGGTAAAAGCCAACGGTTGAAGATGTTCTACCTCTGCAACATCTTGTACATCCTTATAACCCAGCAGTCTTTCGAAACATCACTCCAGACCAAGCGAGAAACTATTTTTACTCCTCCGTGTGTTTTCTATTCTGCGCCCCTTCAGCACAATGAACACCAGCCGGTGGCAGCTCCAAGCCTCCAGTTCTCTGGATGCAGTGGAGTTTATGAGTGCGGCCAAAGCCACCGCGCAGTTTGGATTAAACAGCGCCCTCCAGTGTCACTTTTTATATTGTTTTGTGATACAGGTGGAGATTTCAATTATTTGATCCACTATTAATGCTTTTACGCTTTAAAAAGTTACAATTGAGTAATTGTTCTATTAATTAGGATTTCATTGTGGCCCATGTATGCGATGACAGAAATAGCCTACCACAGGAGAAAATTGTTAATTTGCCCTGCAACTTTCACTTCCAACTCATCTCTATTGTCCGGAGATAAATCATCAATAAAAATAAATAAACGCATACAAATGTTTAATTTACGTGCATCCACAATGTTGATACAATTTAATTGTAGAATCATTTATGTAAAAATATCAAAGTAAACGTATTTGCAGTAGTCCAGTTTATAGATTCAAGTATCAAACAGTACTCGTTGTGAAGAGTGCACTGTCTAGAAGAGTAAGGATGAAGCAATAATTACAGAAACAATAATCACGTGAAGTAAACAAACCAAATCTTTTCTAACTTTGGCAGAAACTGTTGTGTTCATGAGGGACTCACACGCTCAAATATAGAGGTGGATTGAGAAAATAACAATACATTTATGGACATTTAAAGACAAAAAACCCGATTATTATCATCGTTATTATAATTATTACTATTAGTAAAAGTATAGGCAACTTGTTCTTGGTTGTGGGGAAAAGTAGCAGTTTTGTCGCCCTCTGTAGGCAAACACGGTAAATACTACAGCGTAACAAAGGTCCTCAGAACGTTAATGAAAGTAACGTTAACCAAGTTCATGATTTACTATCAATCAAAAATGCTTTTAAAAATGTTTCAAGGTTCATGAATCATCGTATTACATCGTACATCGTATCATGCGATTTTCTTTTCTTTTTTTGAGACGTCTCAGTTGTGCGACGGAAGTGTATTTTATCGGACTCATTTTGATGACGTAACAACATGGGCTACCGTAGTAATTTGACAGCTGAACAACAAATGCTCTTAAAATGAGCTCATTAGTGACATAAACATTTGAATCCCGACTTTTTTTTTACACATTAGCATGAATTATAACTGTCCTCTACCCTGCTACACCTGAACGGTCAGTTTATTTCGCGGACTAAAGGCTGTTTTACAGATATCACCATGTCGTTCCTGGTGGACTCAGTCATCATGTTCACCTCACAGGTAACGTTGATAGTGAGTTATTAATAAAGTCGACACATCGCAACGTGTGCTATTTTCACTGAACTAGTTCATACAGCGCCAGCTAACGTATTAAAATAGTATCTACTCAACGTTGAACTTCAACGTCCTGTAGACATGGTGTGTCTATCTAAATTAATTTCATAATATGACACACTTTACTCAATATCGAGATTAACATCTTCCCACGTCAGCATAACAGCAGTTTATGTGGATTCAACTGGAAATAACTTTTTATTGTGTTTCTTCATGGACCACATCTTTCTCCAAATAACTAATTTATTCCAACACAGGTGCTGTTCTTTGGGTTTGGCTGGTTATTCTTTATGCGGCGGCTGTTTAAAGATTATGAGGTACAGTGTTATTAAACACAAGTGCATTTCCACCTGGTTATCTCCAATAGAGCTGTAGGCCTCATCAAGCACTGGACGTCCTCTCTACTAACTGTAAACTGCTTTTGTGTTTGTTGACAGGTGCGACAGTATGTCGTCCAGGTGGTTTTCTCCATCACTTTTGCTTTTTCCTGCACCATGTTTGAGCTCATCATCTTTGAGATCCTGGGTGCCTTAAGTAGCAAGTGAGTACATGTTCTGTGGACTATAACTCTGTTGTATTGCTGCTTCCTTGCAGATGAATAATTTTCAATTGTTGTCTTGTCTTTGCCACAGCTCTAGGTATTTTCACTGGAAGCTGAATCTGTATGTGATTCTGCTGGTCTTAATCTTCGTGGTGCCTTTCTACATCGGATACTTTGTTGTCAGCAACATACGCCTGTGTAAGTATAGCTGTTTAGCCGGGTATTGAAAAGAAAATGCTAAAAATGTATTACGCAATTTTTGACGGTTGTAATTTCACACATTATGTCACAGAAAGCTGTTTTCTTTGTGTCTGTGTGTAGTACAGAGACAGAAGCTTCTGTTCGCTTGTATGGTGTGGTTTACCTTCATGTATTTCTTCTGGAAGTTGGGAGACCCATTCCCCATCCTGAGTCCAAAACATGGTCAGTGTGCATTGGTCTCCTCTCTGCGCACCTTTACGCCTCGTTTCTTGTTCCTCATACTTTGTAGAGGCCTTCGTCTGTAAAGGTGGTTGATAGCCAAGTGAAACACTGTTGGCAGTCTGTTGTTGTCTTTTCCCCAGGCATCCTGTCCATTGAGCAGCTCATCAGTCGTGTTGGTGTGATCGGAGTCACCCTCATGGCTTTGTTGTCTGGGTTTGGTGCGGTCAACTGTCCCTACACATACATGTCCTATTTCCTCAGGTAAGCTGTGGGTTTTCTCTCAGGTTACCTTCAGCAGCCGCATCACACAGCTTGTTAATCTCAGTCTGTTTATATGCGTCAGACATTATTGTCGGGAATGACATATTGTTGTTTTCATGACGCATGCGGCCATTGCTTTGATGCTTCCTGCTTGGTTCTTTTCAAAGGAATGTAACAGAAAGTGACATCCTTGCTCTGGAGAGGCGGCTGCTCCAGACTATGGACATGATTGTCAGCAAGAAGAAACGGTGAATACAAAGTATTACTTATCTTGTTGATGGAATGAATACAACAAATTATCTGACTACTGCAATTTGTTCTCTGTGTGTAGAATTGCCATGACGAGGAGGCAGATGTACCAGCGTGGGGAAGACCAGAACAAACAGACAGGATTCTGGGGCATGATCAAGAGTGTTACCTCTACTCAAACAGGCAGCGAAAGTATCCTTTATACTTATATGGACTATGATTTCCAAATGTCTGTTACCAGATAACTGTGTACTAATTGTTTACAGTGTTTGTAGTGGATGTCAGCCTTAACTTATTCCCTCCAGACCTATTTCTGATCCAGCAGGAGGTTGATGCTCTAGAGGAGCTGAGTCGGCAACTCTTTCTTGAGACTGTGGATCTGCAAGCCACTAAGGTAACACACGTGCATGCACACACACACACACACACACACAAGGCCGCGCAAGCACACTGTGCTCCACTTAACTATGAAGAAACAGAGTGAATAAAAAAGAAAAATACAGAAGAACATGCAGGCAAAAATGCAGGTGGAAATGCAAAAACAATGCACACTGCCTGCTCAGCACCAATCAGCAGACAGACACAGTTAGAGACTTGCTAGTGGACATTATAAAGCATATGTATTTGATGTTTTTTTTATATAAAAGAGTATATAGCAGCTAAAGAGCCAGATATTTCCTTCAGGAGTTGGTGGAGAAAAAACAAAAAAGGAGTTACTATTGGACTTACATTCAGCAGTAAGACACAAACAGGATCCAAAGGAATGATAATGTTGCTCCATAACTGCTGGGTGTGTAAATAAGTAACTCTTTGCTGACGCATATCAACATTGTGTTGTCCCAACTCTCAAGTGATCAAACACAGGTTAAGTATGCTTTAATGACTATTTTATGACTCTGTAAACCAAAGGCTCAAAGTATAATCTGTGGTGCAGTTTCTTTGACGACCGAGGACCGTCAACAAAGAGTCATCTCCCAAAACACATTCTTAATTGCGGCTATCAGTTTGGAGCTTTATCAGCTTCTAATCTGTGTACAGGCGTGGATGCTAGTTTGTGTTCCCTGCCATTATATACACCAATTTATAAAGTTGTTAGCTTACAATTAAGTATTATCACATCCATAACACACACATCTACAGTAATGTCTCACTGGAGTCGTAGTTCTGTGCACCTGATGAATGTTCGTCCAGTGTTTACTGGACTTGGAGTTAAGTAGCGGGGCTAAGACTCAATCGTACAGTAAACGTGCTGTAAAACAATTCGCTAAAAGCTCTGTAGAGCTGCAATCTTAATTCTCTTTCATTCTAGTTTTGCTGATTTTTGCTGGTTCAACCACACTAAACCTAAACGTTGGTTCTATTAAACATAAAACAACTTTACTTAAACATCTGTCACATAAATACAAATCAGTTTCTATAAAAGATGTCAAGAGTCAGGTTTATTACTATATATCCTCACATGCAGGATAACATCACAGGACCTTGTAAACAAACAGCTTTTGATGGCGTACTGCCAGGTCTGCTCTTGACTTATCACATGGTTCAATCAGATCAGATAAAGAATGATTCTGCAGATGCCCACATGTGAACTGACATTTGCACTGGGGCCAGGCTATGGTACCTGCTGACATTACATACACACACTTCTATCTACACACACCTTTTCCGACATGCGATAAATGATTACTTAATGCTTTACCACCACCTTTCCTTATCTTTAGGAGCGAATTGAGTACTCGAAGACATTCCAGGGAAAGTACTTCAATTTCCTCGGCTACTTCTTTTCCATCTATTGTGTTTGGAAAATCTTCATGGTGAGAACATTCGCACTTATATTCTGGCTTTGTGTCTTTCCCTCACCTCACACATAGATTCTGTGAGTGCTACGGCCCAATTAGATAATCACATGTTGTTGTGTTTTTCTTATTGTTTGAGGTGCAGTTAAAAGAAAAGTACCTTTTGTGTCTTTTTCAAAATGCCCCTTCTATCCACCATAGGCCACAATAAACATTGTGTTTGATCGAGTTGGAAAGACGGATCCAGTGACGCGGGGTATTGAAATTACAGTCAACTACTTGGGCATCCAGTTTGATGTAAGACACACACACACACACACACACCTGCAGTAATAGTCACATGTTTCACTGCATGATCTGTAAAGATAATTGCCAGCACATTGTCGTCTCTCTTGCTGCTTTCTCTGCTGCGTACCTGATCATGATCGCATTCAATCTTTTCCCACGTAGTTAATTATTTAATTGCGTTATAACTAACACTCTCAGAATATGGCAGTAAGTTTACATTTAAATAGATACACGATGAATGATTGACAGTTGTCATCTTCCTTTCCTACTCCCAATTAAAACATGTTTTGCTTTGTTTTTCATTTATTCTCTTTCGCCGCTTCTCAGGTCAAGTTTTGGTCCCAACACATCGCTTTCATCTTGGTGGGGATAATAATCGTCACCTCCATTCGTGGCTTACTCATCACCCTCACTAAGGTAAAACTATCACATGATACTTGTTGAAATGGCTACAGATCTATAATAAATGTGATATTTTCTTTGAAATGATGCTGTTCAACCACCGGTTTAATGCTCCTTGTTGTTTTTTTTTAGTTCTTCTATGCAATATCAAGCAGCAAGTCGTCTAATGTCATCGTGCTCGTCCTCGCTCAGATCATGGTGAGTGTGTTGCTTTATAGTTATCTTGTAACACAGAGCACAGCCTCCAAACAACAGATAAAGCAACACCTTCTCCGCCTGTCTCACTCCACCAGGGGATGTATTTTGTATCGTCCGTGTTGCTGATGCGTATGAGCATGCCGCTGGAGTATCGCTCCATCGTGACGGAGGTTCTGGGAGAGCTGCAGTTCAACTTCTACCACCGTTGGTTTGACGTCATCTTCCTGGTCAGCGCCTTGTCCAGCATCCTCTTCCTTTATCTCGCCCACAAACAGGCACCAGAGAAACAAATGGCCTTCTGATGCCCTACATCCCCCCCCTCCCCCCCCGGATTTGACTACTGACCCTTGGGTGACTTTGAATCTTGACATCCAGAGATCAGTTGTTGTTTTTTTTAATATGTGGGAGATAATTATATCGAATGCCTGTTCCTGAATCAGGAATGGCTGATTGTTGGATGCAAGTGATGGGGAACTGTTGGAGCACATTAGCAAAACACTTTGAAAGTGGACTTTCTTGAGTTGAAATATTTGCAGAACAGACATTACTATTAGTAATTTCATTTTACCTGCAAATGCAAAGACTTAAATGATTATTATTTCGTCCAGAACGATCTTCTGGAGCTGTACTGTTCACAGCAAATCAGTGCTTCACTGCTAATGAAGTGTGAAAGGACGATACGAGGAAAAGATCAAGATGGCATTCATGATCTCCACCCTGAAGCAAAATATGTCAGTTAATTGTGAATAAAACCAAATACTCATAAAGTAAGCTTGTTTCAGATAGTATGTTTTCATTTTTTGTTGTTAGTTGAAATTGTCATTGATTTAATTTCCTTTTAGAACATTGAATGAAGGCAGCAGTCTTTGCACAGAGAAAAACAGACATGAAAGGTCACAGTATGTACTGGTGATAATAACAGCTGAAGCTCTTAAGCTTTGGTAGATGTTTTACGTTGCTCAGATCATTAAGTAGAGCTACTATTTTCATCAAAGGAAGACAAAAGTATTCACGAAAAGTATTCTCAGCCTTTAATCATGCAAATATCCTGCCAGATATTGTCAGTACATTTCAAAAGTCTTGACTGTCCTTTTGTTTCTGCATCTCTTGTCTCCTGTGATGTCGATTGGATGATTGAAGCCTACACAGCTGATTGTTGAGTAAATGATGGATCAACATTAGATTGACAAAGGCCAAATCGGAGAGCGGGTCCTTTCGGTGATTTTTCAGAGTCTCTCATCTGCACTTTCTTCAGATGAAGATGATGGCGTCTAGAAGACAGAGGGCAAACAAAATCACAATTATTTTACACAGTTTACATTTTTTTTTCTCTATGAAGGGTTGTCGTTGAAAAGATAGAAAAGAACTGACATGACATGAAACGGCACAAAACAAACCACTGCTAACACTCATGGGGAGTCTCGTATGTTTTGCAGGTATTTATTCATAAACCAAAGTACTGAACCGATTCAAAGTGTGACCTGAAGATGGCGCTAATGAAATCTCTAGCAATCACCAAAGTTGTTCCAATTCATATTTAGGGGAACATAAATGTCTGTATGGAATTTCGTGGCAATCCATCCAATAGTTGACAAGACATTTCACTCAAAACCATAAATGATTACCTCATGGTGTTGCTGGTGATTGGTCACTAGGACTCATTGTTTGCGGAACATCAATGTCTGTCCAAAACATCCCTCCAATAGTTGTTGAGATATTTCAGTCTGGACCACAGAGGTGGACAGACCGACAAACCCGACATTGCCATCCCTGGAGCCGCACAGCTAGTGAAATATATCACCTGTGAGGCTTTACAAAGCACCACTCACCCTCTCTCTTGCTGCTTCAGTTGGGGTTTCAGGTCTGGCCTTCTCGTGTCTCTCTTCCTCTGGAGTGTCTGCAGTGTGGACCTGAGCATAAGATGTTTCTCCGAGCAGCAGGCGTGTGATGGTCACTCCTTTAGCTTGGAGTTGGTCATAGACGCTTTCGTTAGCCACCAGCAGCTCCAGAGAGTTGCCACTGCTGCGGATCATCTCCACCACCTCATCATGGCTGCTCCGCTCCACGTTCACCCCGTTGACCTCCACCACAATGTCGTCATCCTCCAGATCCGCCCTGTCGGCCACTCCACCTTTAACCACCTGAAACAAAGTGTTTTGTCACCAGTTTGATATGAAAATGATGAAATGCTGGAGATTTCTGTACTTCCTATACCTCCTTGATGTGATTTCCAGACACCCCCTGGATGCCATTTAGGTGAAAGCCATAGCCAGTTGAGGCCTTTTCCATCTTACACAGTTTGGGCTTGAGCTCCTCCTTCCTACTCTGAACGGGTGTGGATTGTTTGACAGGAGCAGGTAAATTGAGGGCCTCTCTGTAACTGGGCGGTGAGCTGGAAACCTCCTCCAAGAAGACTATAGGAGACACTTGGCCCTGTGAGGGACACAACGATGACATTTAGATGGTCTGCAGTCTATTGTTGAAGTTTGACAGTGGCACTCTGACTCACTTGCTGATACATTTGGTCCGTGTCTTTGTCCACCACTAGGAGGCAGCATTTGTTTCCACTCTGCATGATCTTGTCCACCACCTGCTCATGGCTGCATCTGTCCACCTCCTTACCGTACACAGCTACTAGTCTGTCCATTTCCTTCACACCTGCTTTGTCTGCTGGGCTGCCTCTGTCTAAGTCCTTGATGAAGTGGCCTGCGTGGAGTCAACGAGCACACTGTTAAAGCACAGCCTTCTCTCTGCATTAAAATACCAGTTGTTTGTGATATTTACATATGGCATTGCCTGTTTGGTGCTTCTTCTCCTCCTTGAGCAGGAAGCCATAGCCATCAGGTCCTTTGGTCAATTGGATGATGCGAGGCTTGCGTGGGAGATACTTGGCAGTGGCTAACGATGCTCTTATCTTCATATGCTTGTTCTGGAAGTACCTGTCTGTTTCCTCGTCAACCAGCAGGAACATGATGCTGCTGCCGCCAGCCAGTTTGATCTTGTCCACTACTTGATCGTGTGTGGAGCCTTCTACGTTCTCCCCGTTAAACTCCACCAGGCGGTCGTGGACACTGACCCCAGCCCTGTCAGCCACACCTCCTCTGGTCACCTCTGTCATGAACAAACCCTGCTCACCTAGAGAAGATGTTATAGCAGATATGAAAGCTATGCAAAGATTAAATGGACTCATACAAATAGTAATAGCCTACTTTATAGATTAGTTATAAGCCATTAATAACAACATTATTTGGTGGCCAGGTTGTGCAAATCACTTTGGCTTGTTTTCATTTTCCTTGGATATGTCACTTGCTTTTAATGTAGGGTTTTCTGGCAGAAAGCCATTTCTGACTGAAACCCCGCCCCTTTTTTCCTCTAGCCAATATAATCACAAACAGCAAATGACGTGCTGTTTTGACTTTCACCACAAGTCCTACAAGCTTGCTTCATTCGTATGTATTTAAGTTATTGATATGTTATACATATCAATCAAAATGCTTCCTCAATGGACACGCTAAAGATCTAAATGCATTACAACAAAGAGTCATTCTGGAGGAGCATCTGAACTAACTTTCACAATCTGGCAAACCCAGAAGTTATTCTAATTACGGACTTGTTCCTGATGGATAAAGAATTACAAAAGTTTTTTTTTAACCAATAATAAAGCCAATGTAGTAGTTACAATTTCTCCTACATTTTCTCTTTCATCGTATAATCTACACACATGGGTAGATTAATTAAACAGGTTTAATTGTATGTCGTTATTTAGTGCTTTTTAAAGCACTCTTTCATTCTTTTCATCATATGCCCAAAATTGACATTCCTTAACCCGTCTCGTCATCTCACCTTTGACTGAGCGAATGGAAAACCCATAGCCTGAGCTGGACTTAACCAGGTAGCAGAGTTTGGGCTTTAGAGCCGGTTTGGCCCCACCGTTGGCAACTGGTGTGCTCTGAGGGTCGGACAGGTTCACTCCCGTTGCTTTGGCTTGCTCGTAGGAAGCTTCATCCAGGATGTGAAATGTGACCGATGCTCCACTGTTTCTGATCATGTCCACCACCTGTCCCGGGGGAACACATACACAGCAGAAGTGTTTTCATAACGATGCCTGTAACAGTACAATTCAATCATCCTATGGAGCCTCAAAACTGACAAAATGTACTCCAACATATAACAGAATACACAATACACTCATAATACTAGTTTAATGAGTAAAGTTGTGTTTAAGCAGGAATATAAAGCATTTTACTATTTATTTGACCTCTAATCAGTTCGTTAAAAAAGCAACAATCTCTTCATTTCTTTACTTTATCACCAATCAGATGAATTGATTAAGACTCCTCTTCTATCTAAATGTCACTAGCTTGTTAATTTTTCGACTCCTTACTTCCTCTTTTATTTTGCGTCTTGACACACATTTAATTGTTTGTGTGTTATATACTCTCCGCATACAACATTCATGAAATTCCTCACCACTCTCACAGTAACTAAAACATCTTAGCAGCAGCAATCTAATGCTGACGCCACTTTGAAGTTGACAGACACCATACTTCTATCTTCACATCATCTTCAAGGGTCTCTTATCTTCATCAAGGACTACAATGGACATCCTGTGTGTGATTTATTGCATCTTCTCATAATGTTAAATATACTAAGCTCAAAAGGTTTAGGTGGTAAGCTGCTATAATGGGTATTCCCATGTCGTTATCACATTAGCAGCATGGAATTAGAAATGGCATATTGACCATCAATCAAGTACACTTTATTTGTATAGCCCCTTTAATTAATGCAGGCTAGTGCATTTCAAAGTGCTTCACAGATGACTGATGAAAGTATTACATTTCGTATTTCACTCCAAATGAATAAGCTTCTACATCTTATCATCTTTGGGGCTCCATATCTCAGAGTTCTGATTGATTTAATTGCACTGCGGTAATTCCACATCCTACTTACGTCTGAATGTGACAGCCCATCAACAAATGTTCCATTGACCCGCAGGATGCGGTCTCCGTCTTTCATGCCAGCCAGTTCAGCTGGACCGCCCATTTCCAGGCAGCGGACCAGGTGACCGGCCACAGCATACTCCACCCTCAAGTAGAAGCCAAACGAATGACCCGGCCTCTTGGTTAGAGAAATCACCTTCGGCTTGTACCCGGCCATGTCCTAACATGGAAGAGAGGGTCAATAATATACACACACACAATCAAAAATGATATCTTGTAATGCCCTTTATGACACAAGCTGCTGTCTTTGTCTCCAAATATTATCAATTGCAAAATCAAAGTGATGACAAAGGAAATATTCTCAGCATATGATGTAGTCTACAGACATTTTGAGGCTGTGATATGCAAACATAAACGAGGGACATACAAACATACAGTAAAGTGCTATTTTGAAGTTACAGAACCCTTCAGTAAAGGAGTATATCTGCAGTTATTTGATTTATTTATTTCCTTAGCAATCTGTCCTGTCTCCCCCCTTTTGCTGTCACTCTTTTAACTGTCATTTAACAGCAGATAACCCTGGACCTGAAGAAGCAATAGAAGTGCTGATAACTTCAGATGCAAAGTTAATCTTCCATGTCAGCACTCTAGTGGCAGTTAATTGTTAACAGCAGGCACAGCTGACTGTGGTGACGACTCTCCGTTATGAAGACAGTTTGGACTTTGAATGCACAGTGAGGGATTTCTCTGTAGCCCTTTAGTTAGACTGGCATTTCCATGTGGGAAGGTTGTAAAGTGTGTGTGTGTCCTACTGGCTAACATAGTTATTGTAGGATACTGTGTGTTCTGTTAGTCACGCAGCTTTTCCTGTGTCGTAACCACCGTGTACTGACAAGTCAAACAGACCTAGCAAATATAAGATCCCAATAATTAGTGGTTTGGAGTCGGTGTGCAGTTGTTGTTTTTTTTAGTTAATACTGTTTTCCAACAGCTTTGCACTTCCATGTGATGTGCAGCACAATGACAAAATGACGCTCCAATTACAGTTCATGCCATTTTATCAAACCTTGAAATCCCTGATTTTCCCATTATTTTTTTATTTATTTACTTGAAACAAACAAACAAGATGGCCCTACTATACA
Organism: Melanostigma gelatinosum; assembly: GCF_949748355.1. Lineage (NCBI taxonomy): Eukaryota > Metazoa > Chordata > Actinopteri > Perciformes > Zoarcidae > Melanostigma > Melanostigma gelatinosum. The sequence goes on along the minus strand of NC_136643.1, from coordinate 13,480,536 downwards.
GGAACAGTGTAACGCATGTCGTCAATTCTACATCTACTTTCCCGACACTGAACTGAAGCTAGTTGATGCCTACATTGAGTGCAATATTCAAAGCCAAGACAGTTTTTATGACAAATACCTGTACTTAGATGTACGATGAAAAAAAATGTTCACAGATTTCACTTAAATTCTGCCATATTGAGTGTTTTTGAAAACATTGGAATCTGCACTAGAATTTAAAGTAACAGTTTGTGGTTAAGCATGCCCAGAAGAGGGCACTTTGTATAGATTATAAAGTTAATAGATCTAGTATCAGAATTACACTTGAAACAAAACAAACATACCTCAAATTAACTATATTGCCTTCATAAAAGCCTCTCATCTATTATTTTTATATTGACGAAGAATTTATACTGTACTGCATGTTTGTGGTTTCAAATCTTTTTGTCTTGTGTGACCCCTTAAAACGAAGCAATGTCTACCTGCGACTCCTTATCATGTTTGTGACCAACTCAACCAAAAACTGAACTTTCACTTTGTTTCACTTAGTTTCAGAGGCCTAAAGTGGTACAAATGTCAGTAAATCTTTTTTTCTCTTTTTTTCAATCAACAAACAAACAACAATAAATGTTTTTTGCTTTGTTTCTAATGTCATAACTCTTCAGATTTGGATTAAGGTCTGGAATTGGCCTTTGAAAACATTCTGCTCTATGTGTTAAATAATGTGAACATGAATTCCAGGGACACAGTATGGTGGAAGGTTTAAAAATTAAACTCACCAGCTCGTCTCTGCTCAGTGTCCCAGTCGTCAGGAGGAGCTCACCTGTCACTGCTTGGCTGTTAGCTAATGTGTCTTCAACCTGTGCTCCCCCCCCCCCCCCCCCCCCCCTCCGTCTCTCTGCAGGGACTTTGACGTGCCAAAGGTGAGCCTAAAGGGTGAGTTATTTAACAGCGCCTCGTGTCAGGAATGTCTCAGGAGGCGATGGCCCTGTGCAATCTGTGCTCAGAAATGAAGATGGAACCAGGAAGCAGTCATCTGTTTGGTGGTCAAAGGTTCACCACGCAGATGGCAATAAGCAAGGAATCGTTATGGTTTGTATACATTACGGTCAGCACTGCATTAAGGGAAATGCATCATGGGTACCAATTTGTATTGATCTCATTTCTATCAAGGTTTTTATTTGTGGAACAAAAATCTGTTTAAATACACTGCATTGCTTGGCAGTATCGCGTTACTCTGAAGCTATAAGCTAAAACAATATAATTTGGGTGTTCATATTGCACCAACAACTCTACTTTCTTAGTAGTAAAACTAACTTTCAAATAAATGAAATGATGGTATATAAAGACAGAAAAACATCATCTGTCAGTTTATGTTTTCTTTTTACTCTCATCTACCGTGGATAACGCTTTTGGTTCCTTCTATACGTTATATTTTGACACCTGTACACAGTTGCCAATTTATTAGGTACACCTAACTAAATTCGACACTAATTCAACAGCCCTTTACCTTCACGAAGGTTGTAAATTGCAGGTTTTGCTCAACTGTTTAAGGGAGGTGATCATTGTCACTTAAGAGGCTGTAGTTTGCCTCCTGGGACAATATACAGTATATATTTGCAGCAAGGTATTAACGAAACTAACTCAAATAGAAGTCAACAGCCACGACAACAAAAGCTGTGAATGATCTGCATGATTTTGTTTCCTCTAAAACTTCTTCTTGCTTCTAAATTAACAAAACGTCAGTGACACTTAACTGGTAAAAGCCTCGATAAACTTCAGACAGGTTCAGAGAGTCTTTCTAAAAAGACAAAAAAAGTTTTACCTACTTCCCAAAATACATGTTGCATATCAATACGATACAACAGTAAGAATTAAAGCCTACTTAGTCAACCCTGAAGGGACTAAATGGACATTTATTTTCAGAAAGACACCCACAACATTCACAAAGTTCAGGGTGAAGTTTCTCAAGTGTTATGGTTGCTGTGGTCCGTAACTATGGGAGAGTCCTTTGGTTATAAAAGGCTTATTACAATACTGCTATCCCTGGGATGGGACAAAGGTGATAAAAGCTCAAGCTCAACCAAAGCCAAGCAAAACAAATCTGCAAACTGTAAAAGAGAATTCATCACTGTGCAAGACTTGTTGGTAGCATGGCTCTTTTTTATATTGTACTCTGAATTAAATTAAGTAAATCTCAGTCAAGGAAAAGTGATTGATTTAAACATTGATAACAACACTTTTTGGTCCACTCAGTCATCAGCAGTTCTTCTCATTCCCTTTCTGAAGTGAAATATATTTTGAAACATTTAGTCGACATTGTCAAAATAAGGATGGAGCTGCTGTGGACTGAGGAGAGACCAAGTAACACCATTTAGGATCCCACAAGAGGACAATCTGTTGGAGTGAGGCTCTGGCTGCTTAACATTGCGTTTCTGCCATCTACTGTTGTCATAACGAATAATTCTGGGCATTTTCCAACAATGGAGAAATACATTATTGTTGGAGAGGTGCAATTTATTTACTTTGCATAATGTAACACATATTTGTGTGTGATGACGCATGTATTTCCATGTGTGTGTGTGTGTTATCCACGTGTGTTTACCGGGTGTGTTGTTGTGCGTTTGTGCACATTAAGTCTGTGTACAGTGAGTATGTCATGGAAGTTGTGCAGTCGGCAAAGTGTTCAACTGTTTTGGTTCAGTGGAAGTAGCTGCAGTACATCATGGTACTCTACAAAGAGGATTACATATTTAAGGTACACAAGTACAGGCAGTAATGTTACCTCAGTCCCAAATATGAGTATCCTGAACCTTTGTACCTTTCACTCCCTGCTAGGCACTGGCAACACGGAGTGAAGCCCGACATCAATTAATTTGCAAACACCCACATAGAGAGTGGACCACCGAGGGGAAGTATGAGTCAAATCATTGTTTGATGCCATTTAAATTGTGCCATAAATTACATGTGGATGAAGAACTTTTTAAGTATGTCATTATTTTTTTCCCACACAAGTAAAAAATCCACTTTGTTTGGTCTCAGTAACATTTTGTGTCTCTGAGACCAAACAAGCGTTTCCTTTCCCATAAAGCACTTGCAAAGCCTTTTAGTCGACGCTTTGAAACATGCATGAGCTGCACTTTTATGTCATCCTTCTCTTTTTGCCACACTGCTATTTTTTCACAGCGAATTACCGCCACCAACGGTAATGCATATCGACAGATATGCGTAACTGTTGGTGGAAAGATCGACAGACACCCATTACCATCCTCTACAGTTCGCAGACTGTGTCAAGTCGCCCCATGCTCATGCTGTACAGTGCATTGAGAATTGGTGATATAAACAAGACAGCACTCCACCTTCAAAGCGACAATTCCTGATTTTCTTGGTCACTTGGGGGCAGCGGAAACAAGCTGTGTAACATAACATTAACATATCATCACCTGTTAAGTTCAATTCAATTCAATTCAATTTATTTGTGTATAGCCCAAAATCACAAATTACAAATTTGCCTCAGAGGGCTTTACAATATGTACACATTTGACATCCTCTTGTCCCGGGACCCTCACATCAGAACAGAAAAAACTCCCCAAAAACCCCTTTAACAGGGAGGAAAGAGGAAGAAACCTGCGGGAGAGCAATAGAGGAGGGATCCCTCTCCCAGGATGGACAGAAGTGCAATGATGTCATGTGTAGAACAGGACAGTGAATTACAACACATTCAATGTAATTACAGCACATTCAATGTATGACACAACCACGACAGGAGGCAACACCTGGTCCAGGTAAACCCGGATACACAGGAACCTGTGAGGCGAGAAAGCACAGAGACTCTGGTGAAGAAGCAGGTCAATAATGTGCATTAATGGTATCGGTAATATGAAATAGGAATGTGAGTAATAATAAAAGTGACATCAGCAGTTGTAGTGAGCAGGGCCATGGTAGGAGGAAGGACCAGGGTCCAGATGAAACCATGCTCCATGGAAACCTGTGAGGAGAGGAAGCACAAGGACTCCGGGGAAGAGACAAAATGAGTACTGTGCATTAATGGTATCGGTAATAGGATTAATAATGTTAACAATGAAGATCGTAGTAGGTGTCAGCAGGGCCATGGCTGGTTGAAGAACCAGTGTCCAGATAAAACTGCGGTCATCCTGTGAGGCGAGAAAGCACAAATACTCCGGGGAAGAAGTAAAGTTAGTAATGAGCATTAATGGGACATCAATGCATACAGACGGAGGTGAAGAAGAGGAGGAGAGAGGTGCGCAGTGTAGGAAGTCCCCCTGTAGTTTTTGCCTGTACCAGTTTGTCCATGGGCCGGTCCAAGGCAAGCCAGAGCCAGCCCTAACTATAAGCACTATCAAAGAGGAAAGTCTTAAGCCTACTCTTAAATGTGGTGAGTGTGTCTGTCCCCCGGACTGAAACGGGAAGCTGGTTCCACAGAAGAGGAGCTTGATAACTGAAGGCTCGGGCTCCCATCCTGCTTTTTAAGACTCTAGGAACCACAAGTAACCCTGAATCACTGGATCGCAACTCTCTAGTAGGGCAGTATGGTACTATAAGCTCTTTAAGATATGATGGAGCCTGACCAATTCGGGCTTTGTAGGTAAGTAAAAGGATTTAAAATTCTATTCTAGATTTTACAGGGAGCCAGTGCAGAGAAGCTAATCCAGGAGTAATATGATCTCTCCTCTTAGTTCTTGTTAGTACACGAGCTGCAGCATTCTGGATCAGCTGGAGAGATTTAAGAGACTTATTAGAGCAGCCTGAAAATAAGGAATTGCAGTAATCTAGTCTAGAGGTAACAAATGCATGAACTAATTTCTCTGCATTGCTTTGAGACAGGATGTGCCTGATTTTTGAAATATTACGTTGGTGAAAAAAGGCAGTCCTAGAAATAAGTTTTATCTGAGAGTTGAAAGACAAATCCTGATCAAAGGTAACTCCAAGATTCTTGACGGTGCTGCTGGATGCCAGCGCAATGCCATCTATAGAAACTACATCATTAGATAACTGATTTCGGAGGTGTTCTGGGCCGAGTAGAATAACTTCAGTTTTGTCTGAGTTTAACATCAGGAAGTTGCAGGTCATCCAGGTTTTTATGTCCTTAAGACACGCTTGCAGTTTAGCAAGCTGGTTGGTTTCGTCTGGTTTGATCGATATATATAATTGAGTATCATCTGCATAACAATGAAAGGTTATAGAGTGTTTTCTAATAATATTACCTAAAGGAAGCATATATAAGGTGAACAAGATTGGTCCAAGCACAGAACCTGGTGGAACTCCATAACTGATGTTGGTCTTCGTCGAGGCTTCATCATTTACATAAACAAACTGAGATCGATCCGATAAATAGGATCCAAACCAGTTCAGTGCGGTTCCTTTGATGCCAATATAATGTTCCAGTCTCTGAAACAGGATGTAGTGGTCTACAGTGTCGAACGCAGCACTAAGGTCTAACAGGACAAGAACAGAGACGAGTCCTTTGTCTGATGCGATTAGAAGGTCATTAGTTATTTTTAGCAGAGCTGTCTCTGTGCTATGATGCTTTCTAAATCCTGACTGAAAATCCTCAAATAAACTATTGTTACACAGAAAGTCACACAACTGATTTGCAACTGCTTTCTCAAGGATCTTAGAGAGGAAGGGAAGGTTAGAGATCGGTCTATAGTTGGCCAACACCTCTGGATCCAGAGTGGGCTTCTTAAGAAGAGGTTTAATCACAGCTACTTTAAAGGACTGTGGTACATGACCTGTTACTAAAGACAGGTTGATGATATCTAATAAAGTTGTGCTAATTAATGGTAGCACTTCTTTAAGCAGCCTAGTCGGTATAGGGTCTAAGAGACAGGTGGAAGGTTTAGACGTAACAATTGTTGAAGTCAGTTTGTCAAGGTCAATGGGAGTAAAGCCATCTAAACATATATCAGGGTTTACAGCTGTTTCTAAGGTTACTCTATTTGTGGAAAGATCGGTCGAGGGCAGGAGATTATTAATGTTCTCTCTAATAATCATAATCTTATCATTAAAGAAGTTCATGAAGTCATTGCTACTGAGGTCTATAGGGATACTCGGCACAACAGAGCTGTGACTCTCTGTCAGCCTGGCTACAGTGCTGAAGAGGAACCTGGGGTTGTTCCTATTTTTCTCCATTAACGATGAGTAATAAGCTGCTCTGGCATTACGGAGGGCCTTCTTATATGTCTTAAGACTGTCTCGCCAGAGTAACCGAGATTCTTCCAAGTTAGTGGAACGCCATGTTCTTTCAAGTTTTCGCGATGTTTGCTTTAATTTGCGGGTTTCAGGGTTATACCATGGAGCGAATCTCCTTTGTTTTACCAACTTCTTTTTTAAAGGAGCAATAGAGTCTAGTGTCCTTCTCAGTGAGCTTGTAGCACTGTCGACAAGATGATCAATCTGGGTCGGACTAAAGTTAGCACAGTAGTCCTCTGTTATATTGAAGCATGGTATCGAGTTAAATACAGACGGAATCACTTCTTTCTTTCAATTGAGCTATGGCACCATCAGATAGACATCTAGTGTAGTAACTCTTGCTTAACGGTGTACACTCCGTTAGTAAGAATTCAAAGGTTATTAGATAATGATCCGATAGAAGAGAGTTCTGTGGATAGACTATTAAATCTTCTATGTTAATGCCATAAGTCAGAACCAGGTCGAGAGTGTGGTTAAAACAGTGAGTGGGTTTCTGTACATTCTGACAGAAACCAATCAAATCTAATAATGAAATAAATGCAGTACTGAGGCTATTGTTCTCGACATCCACATGAATATTAAAGTCACCTACAATAATTACTTTATCTGTTTTAAGGACGAGACTTGATAAAAACTGAAAAAATTCCGATAAAAACTCAGAATACGGACCTGGGGCCCGGTACACTATAACAAATATAACTGGCGGTATTGTTTTCCAGGCTGGGTGTGAAAGACTAAGAACCAAGCTTTCAAATGAGTTATAGTCTAGTTTAGGTTTAGGGTTTAATAATAGGCTAGAGTCAAAGATGGCTGCTACTCCACCTCCTCGGCCGGCGCCTCGAGGAATGTGAGTATTGATATGACTTGGAGGAGTTGATTCATTTAGGCTGACATATTCATCATTACTCAGCCAGGTTTCAGTCAGACAAAATAAATCAATATGATTATCTGATATTAGCTCATTTACTAGTAGAGCTTTAGATGACAAAGATCTGACATTTAAGAGTCCACATTTAATTATCCTATTTTGTTGTACTGTTGCGGTGGTTTTAACTTGGATTAAGTTATTTTGTTTCACTCCTCGATCGTTTATTTTTGATTGAATTCATTTCAGTGGCCGTGGGGCAGACACAGTCTCTGTGTGGTTTTGCGTGAGTAACTGCTCTAATGGAAGCTCAGAGGAGTGTGTAAGACTGCAACTCTGCTTCCTGTTCTGATCTCTGTGTTGTTGTGTTGTTGATACAGGGAACTTGCTAGCAAACCGTTAGCAGATAATAACAGACATTATCATTCATTTGGAGTCCTATTTTTAGAAATTCGCAATGAAGCTCGCTGTGGCCGAGGGGAGCTTCAGATACAGGTGATAATAATTTTTTGTTTCATCACTCTTCTGCTTTCATCACTCTTCTGCTTAAATAAAAGAGCAAATAGATTAAATGCATTACTGGCCATCTCTAGTTCAGTGTTTGTCTTGTCAAACAGCACTCAGGTGTAAAAACATGATGGCGCAGGACTGTCTGGCACCAATTGAGAACAACAGCAGGAAATGTTAGGATCTGTGTAGGATTGAGGGTGTCAGTCTCCACGCTTGTACACAGACACTTTCACACATGCACACCTCCAACCCACCACTCACTCACTACCGGCCTGGAGCTGTTTGAACAATCGATCTCTCGGGTCCAAGAGCTACAACCAGAGAAGAGATGAAGTGAGTGGAAGGAGACAGCAATTGTCTTCAGCTTGGCTTAGCACTGATGCATTCACTATCCATTACCCTCAGTCATCACCTTGTGTTTGCCAGAGAAGGGAAAGAAGAGTTTCATGTCTTTCCGTGACACCTGCCTGGATTACTGAATCCTCCAGTACTGCTGCAGTTTATTTGATCTGAAACCTAATGTTTACAGTAATGGCAGTAAAGAATGCATATATAGCGCCAGAGGATACAGACATGAGCTGTAAAGTGCCACCCCAGAAGTGATTATCTCCAACCTGTCTTCATCAGCAGTGGAGCCTCAGTAATCAACACACTATGCCAGTTTGTGATTACAGCACTCAACTGGGAGCACTAGTCTCTCTCTTCATCTTGATTGGCATCCTCATGGCTTGTGTATCTGGGGTAAGTGGCCCTGACCTAGAGTCAGCTAATTAGACCAGGAGAATGATTAAAGGTGGGCCGCTTCAAATAATGACCCCTATTTTTTTTTTGTATCTGGGAGTCATTCGAGAATACGTATCGGCCAAGCAGCTGGTCCCCGCTCGCAACAGCAATAGCATGCATCAGAGAGCAGCGACATTTCAACCTCCCAAATGTACAGGTGCCACGAAGAGACAGTCCACGCTCGTCTCCAGCTGAATACAGCACAACGGTGCAGCCGGACTCAAACACAGCGACTGTGGCTCAATGGGAGAGCAGGGTCGTCCTTCAATCAGAGAATCGACAGTTTGATCCCCAGCTCCGCTAAGTGCCTTGCCCAAGGACACATCGACATCCATGTCTATGATTAACCCCGAATTGCTGATAAACAAGATATAATGAGGAGGATAACCTGAGTAGATGTGACTTAAGAGAACAGTGATTTCCATTGCACGTTTATGCTCTTGCAAAAGACGGAGACAAGAATGTAACACGTGGGTATATTTTGCGGAACATTTCTCATCAACACAGAGCATGTTGTTCATTCACCAAAAAGACAGTAAGTGCACTCACATTCCACATGAGGGCAACGGTGCGCATGTAAAACCACCACAGGCGCTGTTGGTCATCTGGCGAGGGGGCGAGGGGGCTGGAGCCAAGCAACCGTCTACACCTTGGAGAGGTCGCCAAGCTGACACATAGACTATTCACACACATTCACATATATACGGGCAACTTAGAGTCGCTAATTAAACAAGCATGCAAAATATCTGGTCTGGATAAAGTGACATTGCGTCATTCATTTTTTTCTTCATACAAATGGTGTGTGTGAATTCTCCCCCAGTCTCATCATTTACATTGCCCGGCAGTTTTACTGTAGATCTAAGTTTTTTTGTCATTTTTTTTTTATTTTCTAAAATTGCAGAGATACATGCAAACGCGTATAAGGCCTTACATGACAAGATGATAGCTGAGGATAAGATATGGCAGTGAGATTATCACTTTCTGAGCGAAAAGAACAATACAACTTCCTTGATGACTGTCCACTGGACCGTTTTTTGCTGTCCCTCTCTCTCTCTCTCTCTCTCTCTCTCTCACTATATGACAGTCTCCCAGTCCATTCTGCGCTCACTCGGTCCCTCCATGCGGTTCACTTGGCAAAGGCGCAGCAGTGCGCCGCGATCTCCCTCTCCCATGGAGCGCTCCGACCTTTGATTAACGCGTTTAAGTGGAAGACATATCTACAGGAAAGGTGAAAAAAAAAAAAAAAAAAAGTAGATCGCAGTTTTTAGTTTGTTTTGGAGTTTGTAAAGCGACACGTTGCCTCAGTCTCAAGCGTGAAGGACTATGCAGGCTAGTTAGTTGACCACTGGAAAGGCTCACACGACAATTTGCAAGCGGTCCCAATCGAACTTGTTGTAACCTTTGAGACACAACTGAGTCAAAACATGGATTCCTATGTGCGAAATGAGACATTTACGTCTCCCGAGTGCGTCGGAGCGCAGACTGATGCGCTGCAGAACGGATCTGGTGACGGCAGCATGGGAACATCAAACATCACCTGCGGCAACGTTTCCACACTGATCATTCCTAAACGTGTGAAGCACAAAGGTGAGCGGACACAAAGCTTACTCGACATTATCACCCGGAGGTTAATCAAAAAGTGCATCTGTGACCACATTTTTTATTGAATTGTCTTTAAGGTGCATGAATTGACTTAACAACCTCCAGCACATGGAGGCAACAGTTCAGCAAGAAAATTCATTTAAGCTTTCCTAAAGCCCACCCCTCAGTTTACACAACGTTAGGTTGTTAATGAAGGTTTATTGAGACATGATAGGCTGAAAGGGAAAAAAGAAGAATTTGCGTGGTTCATAATTATTTCACCTTTAAAAAGGAATGGTTTATTTCATTTTACTAGGATATGATATTGTGACGTGAGCAATGAGAGAGAGAGAGAGAGAGAGCGAGAGAGAGAGAGAGAGCGAGAGAGCGAGAGAGAGAGAGAGAGAGAGAGAGAGAGAGAGAGAGAGAGAGACATGGAATCAAATCCTGGCCACACAGGGATTTATTCATAAAAAAGTCACATGGCTGCCCTATCTGGACTGTGCCTCTTGGTCGTGCTTGCTGCTTCCTGCTGTTTAAAAAAACAAAATCGAATATGTGATTCTATTTTGCATAACATTAAAATTTCCGAGCATGTTATTCAAACTGAGGGTGTAAAGATGTGTCGTATGTTGTACAGATTTTAAAACTCTCAGAGGCAAATGTTTGATTTAGAACTATATTTGGTAAAACTGACTTGACTTGAGCTTGTGAAAAAGAAAGAAAGTGCGTCATCAGTCTTGCAATTTCCTCTCAGTCCTCCTGCTGTTTCATCAAACAACACCTGCTATTTTCACTTGCTCAGCAGTTGTTTCTCAATGTTTACCTGCGTTGATGATGTGTGTGCGTGGGCTACGTGTGTGTAGAAGACTGATTGTGCATCTTCGTTATGATGTTGTTATTATGAGTGTTGACAGCTCATAAGTGAAAGATATACGTTTCTTAACTGAATGATTTCACTCCATGCATGTTTACGTCACATCTTCACCACGAGTGTGACCCATGATAGTGAGCTAAATCAGTACAGTGGAAATTACAGACTGGGGACAAGTGACAAGTACAGATCAAGACCGCCGTTTCTGGTGCAGCAGCATGGTTAAGTTGGGAGCTTGCACTATTATATTATTTCGCCCACACAGATAATCACTTCTCTTCAGTTTGGCTTTTTGCTGCCTTATTTTGCTCTATTTAGCATCTTCCAACAAGACCACACGCGCATCTTCAGGGTAGGAACAAATGAGGATGTCTGACCTTGTACAGCTGCTGTCGTCATCATTACTCACTCTGTTACCCCCCGAGTTTGATTACTGCTCCACCATGTTCCGTCATCTCCTCTCCCTGTCCATTACTCTGACCCTCTGTGTTTATGGAGCAGATTAGGTGGCGCCATCAGATTCCCACTAGGTTGCCCTTTGGTATGAATGAAGACATGCAGCATATGTGGGAAGACTTTAAGTGGTCCGGACCGTGGCACATGCTTTGACAGCCCTGCTCTGCAGGGCGACGTGTCATGTTCAGACTCCAAATCAAACGAAACAGGCCATGAAAAAAGGAATTTGGACAAAATAACTCCCCACTATGCTTACAATTTCCCTCTTCACTCTCACCACTTCTCTCCGGTGCTTATTCCACAATCTCCATCGCTCACACCCTCTCATCTCACTGCCTGCTGAGAGCTGAGGTGTTTAATACATGCATGCACTACGCGCAGAGCGACCAACATGCTGCTTTGTAGTGCGACTGCAGTGGGCTCTGCGGCTCGTGTGTTGTAGTCTGTCAGTCAACAGTAAGTGGTTTCGTCCGGTGCCTCCATCAACTGTTCCGGGGGTGCAGTTGGCTTAGTGAAAAGGCTCAGATGACATTTACGATGCTGGATTAGCTAGCTGTGACATTTACCAATACCTTGGTCTTAGAAGAGCAGAGCCGGCTTTTCCCTGATAGGTACAGAAGGCCAACTGAATATAATATCTGAAAACTGAATCAGAGAAACAGATGAGACCTTATATATTCATGGGTGGAATACAAACCCCATTCTTAATGTATTCACTATTTCACTGCATATCTAACAATAGACTCTGCCACTACAGTCTACTTTCAACTTGAATTATTTTAATGTTAATGTCAGCAGGAAATCTGTTCACCGGCCTTTCACATTCAACACTTAAATTGATGATAAATTAACAGCGATGATGCGTTGAAATTGAGGTTACACAAGAGGTGGAAAAGCTTTAATGAAGTTTGCATTTGCACAGGTGACACCAAACAGTGTAGAATATATAACATGCATGTACACACGGGTGTCCAATATAGCGGCATGCTGTGTGCATCCGACAAAATAGAGACTGAGATCTGCAGGTAAAGAGGTAAAGCACTCTATAATAAGATGAATATGGCAGAAAAATTGAAGCACTATTCTCTGACATATCATGATTTCTGCAAATAGGAAACCTCTCGACGTTGCAACAAAGTGACAGTGCTCACAGTGCTGCTAGTCTGTAAACAGAGAGCAGACTGTGTGCCAGAGCCGACGGTCAGCCACGGTTGATAGGCACTGCACTCGCACAGTCATGAAACCAGCTCCCCACACTTCGAGCGCTGCGGGCTTCCCTTCTGTCATTTGGCTCTTTGAACTGAAAATAGTTCCCCAAATAATTAGTGGAGCAGAGTGCAAACTAAACATTGCACAATGGGCAGTGTTTGGTTTCTGTAATGTCTGGATTTTTCCTATAAAGTTGTAGTATAGCAGCTTCAGTGTTACGTCTTCAGTGACAGTCGGTGCATTTCTAGAGGCTCTCATAACAGGGATTTGTCCACCAGTTGTCTGTCACAGGTGGTGAAGCACTAAAAACTGGTGGAATATTGATAATACACCCACATCAGGAGCACCACATGCAGCACAGCTGCAGATCAGCTCAAAGAGCAAGATTCACAGCGAGAGTGAAAACACTTAACCTGAGGGAACTATCTCGCTCTTTGGCCGCTCCACTATGTTAACCAGCTAGTCACTACATTTGTCTGGCTGAAAGAAGCTACAGTATATAATACAGCGGTGTAACAATACAATGGACAGCTGATGCAGATGTGCCTCACATCATATGTATTTGAAATCGCTTGATAAAGACAGCTCCGAGGCAACAATGTCTCATGCCCGATACTAGAGGTGGTGAGTTATCTCGCAACATCAAAAAGTATATTTCAGTATGCAGCATGGTGATCCTTGTTCATCCCTGTTTCCCCTTTGTAGGTTCACTTGCTGCTGGTTTGCTCCTTATTGTTTTGAGTTAAACCAACTGGGCTGTTTGTTAGTTTGGAGGGTTTTTGTAAAATATCCCTTTCCTCTAGTGAAGCAGAGTGCCATTGTTGGGAGGGCACCCACCAAGCACTGTTGCAAATATCGCAAAATATTAATCCAAATGCAGGTTGGTGAGGGGAGGTGATGAACATAAATGCTTACGTGCCATTATCCTACTTTCATATACAGTATGAACCACACATCTGAGCGTTTTCGATTGTCCACTTTAACCTCATGCCAATTGTGCTGCGGTGTTCAGATTCTTACATCTCGACCTGAATGTAATGCTGCGTTTTGATAAGCACACAGATTACAGTATGTGCCCAAGCCAAGCTGTGCACAATTCACACAAATACATTTCAGGTGGATTTTTGTCAATCAATGAGTCAGGTTCAGGACAACTGTAATTACATGTGACAGGCCAAGGGAAATATGGGTATGTTTTGTGTTTTTAACACCATTTGTGATGGTGAGTCAGTGAGCTGTAAGGGCTCTGGTCCTTCAAGAATAACCCTATCAGATAGAAAACATGAATCAATGGCTGCTGCGCAAGCTGAAAAGCTGGTATTTTCTAACTTATAAAAAATATTGTGAAATAGAAAATACTGTGGCCTGCAGCGCAAAGCCTGTCTGCTCCCTCAGCCATTGGCAGCTTCACTGGATCACATACAGAAGTCCATGTTTCTGAGTTATCTTCATCTCACATGAAAATATTAATGTTGGTAACCAAATTCGACACACACAAAGTGCTTGGCTGCTCAGTATGAAAAACTACACGTGCAATCAAAATGATAATTTCGCCGGATGATTTGTCTTTTATGACGATTGGACAGGTACTGCCTTGGATATTTTTTGTGAGCCAAACCTGGCAACACTGGTTGCAGCTAACTGGTGACTTGCCATGCCAGTAGAAATATGTATGCAACAACAGCTGTCAAAAACAAAACAAGCCAACCAGGCTCACTTTGTCCAAGGCTGGTGGTAGAAATCTCATGAGCCAAAAAGGAGCAGCAGGTAGAAGCTTGTCAGTTATGTAAATCTGTTTATGATTGTTTTCAGGTGGTGCAAGTTCGACATAACTCAAGCACAGCTGGACTCAACCAACTTATCCTCATACAACAGTTTGAATATGATATATTACGAAAACATTTCATTTTTCGTGCCTTTTCCTACGACAGTCCAGCAACACGATGTCACTTTCCGCTTGTTACGCGCATACAGTCTTTTCAAAAATATATTTCCATCTTCACAGGAAACCACTTGGCAACAAAACTACTTGGTTAGGATTTGGTAAAGATTGTGGTTTAGGTTAAAATAACTATGGAAGTGGCGTTACTTAAGTACGGCAGTTACTTCTCGTTGTGAAAGACTGGTTTTTGTTTGACCCATCCACCGCCCTTCAAGCCTGTTCTATGTATGTTTATCTCGTCCTTAAAACTTCCTTTTTCATAATTACTTGGATTACATATAAATTGATTTTGTACAATATCAACTAATTACAGTGCTTTCATTTTTGTAGGTATAGCTACGAACGCCGTATGAGAACAGCCGGAAACACAACAACTTTTTTTATATTTTACTGTATTTAGCATTGAGGTATAAACAACTGTGATATTACAAAGAAATGACCAGAGCAGTGAGTTTGTACCAGTATTTGATTACCCTGAATATAGAACGAGCACAAAGTTTAGAGTTAGAGTTTAGAGTTATTTATTTATATCGGGCAACCATTTCCCTTTCTGACATATGCTCCCCGTCTTTCTGTGTAACAGATGATGACCACACACTGCGGATCCTGCTCTACTCTCTCATCTTCTTTCTGAGTGTGTTCGGCAACCTGCTGATCATCGTGGTGCTGACGGTCAATAAGCGCATGCGCACCGTGACCAACACTTTCCTGCTGTCGCTCGCCGTCAGTGACCTGATGCTGGTCGTCTTCTGCATGCCCTTCAACCTCATCCCCAGCATCCTCAAGGACTTCATCTTTGGAGCCGCCATGTGCAAGATAGTGTCCTACCTCATGGGTGAGAGGAGGGGGAGCATTGAGGCAAATATACAGACTTTCTATCGGTAGATTTGCCATCATTCAGTATAATAACATACCTGTGTCCTAAATCCCGTCCTTGGTCAATTATTCACTTCTTCTAGCATTTCGTAGACATAAATATTAGCTTACTCAATCAGCTGATAAAAAACCAACAGATCAATTATAGTGGAAGCATTGTTGGTTGCAGCTATATTTATGAAGGACAGCTGAGGAAAACGTGGACAAACCCAGGGGAGAAACTGTAGGCTGATTGTTCTTTGCTTCTGTGGGATCTGCTCTAAAGCTGCCCTCATTGGTACGGACACAAAGCAGTGCACCCCTGGGTCCTGCCTCGCACACACACACACTCACACACACACATAGTCTGTATTGTGTCTTTTCTCGTTGAGGACGTGGATAAGAGAAGTAAAGAGTCATTTCCCGTCTTGCCCTGTCAGGAGGGAGCTGGACGATAACATCAGTGGCCTAGGCCAACATGATTTCTTCTACCAAAGACTAAGATAACCGTCCCTACCTCCTATCTCACACTATACTCATATGTTAGCCCATTTCCACAGAGCGCCACCTTTTGTTCTCGGTTACGATTGCAGATATTATGTGCGCATTGACAAACATGTTTTTATTACTTTTTTTATTACTGGTCCCACGCTCTATTCTGAGCGGTAATAACTACATTCATCAAAAGAAAAGATAGCATGGGTGTCTTCTTACAATTTGAAATAATCAGTTTTGTTATTCCACAGGAATATCAGTGAGCATATCCACATTTAGCCTGGTTGCCATCGCGATCGAGCGCTACAGCGCCATCTGCAACCCCCTGAAGTCGCGGGTGTGGCAGACCCGTTCCCACGCCTATCGGGTGATCGCTGCTACGTGGGTGCTTGCCCTCGTCGTCATGATCCCTTACCCGATCATCAGCGACTTGGAGTCTTTTCATCGTCCTGACAACACCACTGCTCACCAGTGTCGCCACATGTGGCCCCTCCCAAAAGCAGAGCAGGCCTGGTGAGTGTTTACCGTAGATGGTGGGTCCTTTAAGCAATCCCAGTTCTTTAAAAAGGGTTTCTTGAATATGTCCAGAATGACTGTGTTGACATGCAACCATGTGGAAAAGAATCGTTAGCGATTGTGTATTTTATGTTTTTAGTGTATTGCTTTTATATATGATGATTTGAATGTAAAGTGTCTTTGAGTATTTTGAAAAGCGCTATATCAATAAAATGTATTATTATTATTATAATAAGGATTTATTTTGTTGGCTCAACAACCACATTTAAGGTATTTTTAATGTTAAAATAGTCACATTACATGGAGTTTGTAAAAAAAAAGATATACAATGATTTTTCTTTATGAATTAGAAAAGGTGGATGAATGGTTTTACTTAAGAAGTGCTGTAAATATAACTGGAGATATACACAAGCTGCTTTTCCTTCACCATCAGTTACATTTCCAGAGTAACCGAGCACACAGCAGATAAATGCAACTTAACATAAAACCTGCACTCAGATCATCCATCTTGCTAGCCATCTGGACAATGTGTGGCTTTGTATCAAATCAATTTCAGATGACCTGCGTCTGAATGTGTGTGTGTGTGTGTGTGTGTGAGTACTTTAAACATCTCATTTACTTCCATGTTAGGAAGGCTGTCTTTAGCAGCTCTCACTTTCTGCCTGTGTGTGTGTTTCACTGCTTTTGTGTTTGAATGTCTTTGTCTGACTGTCGGCTTGCTTGTTGGTGTTTAAATATGTGCATGAGCACCAAGTCTGTGTCTCTAGTGTATTACCCTTTGATTTGATTTTAACAGAGAAAAGAGTTATTTGTATCTGAAAATAATTGAAATACACAAAAAGGTAATTTTTCAATATTTACAGCTGTTATGAAGGTATTTCCAGATTCCCCAAAGACTTGCCATCTGGAGGAAAGAATGCTTTGATAAAAAAAAAAAAGTTAAATATATATTTTGAAATGATTTCGGGTGTATTTTATGCCTTTATTAGAATGCAATAGTGGAGGAAAACCTTTGTCTAAAACGTATTTCTATTCAGGACACTGGAAACATTTTGTACAACGCAATAAACATGTTCTTTTGTATGAAATTCCAAATTCCAAATATATGTTTCTTATTTTGGTAGACATCACACAAGCTGAGCAAGGACACATGTCATTTTGAATTAGGAAGACAGTTTTTTTCTGAAAAACAAAACATAAACAATGCTTAGCTCTGTGACTCAAACATAAGGGTAATGGTAATACATTTATACGTGAGATGTACAAACTGGGGCTACATGAAAGCCTGAATTCATGGACATTGGGATCTTTCCCCTCTTTATGTCTCTTATAGGTACATTTTGCTGCTGCTTGTGCTGTTTGCAATCCCGGGGTTGGTGATGATTGTGGCCTATGGATTGATCTCCAGGGAACTTTACAGAGGCATCCAGTTTGAGATGGGCCACAAAAAAGACTCTACCGGTGAGATCATGTACACTGCATGTGGAAAACATACAGACAATAGTAGGGTTAATGGCCTAGAGGGCAATTTGGCTCGCAGACACCAGCCAATTAATAAAAAAGGAGTAAAAAATACTGACTCTAGGAACTTTCTGCACGGAGACAGACAGATGGACAGGATGGAGACACTTTATTTTAAGTTACATTAGTTAATCTACATGTATGGATTCACAATATCAGAGAATGTTCTTGTTTCTCAAACTGAGATTACCAAACTAACATTTTCAACAGATGTAGATGGACCAGAGCAGGAATAATTAAAAAAATTGAGGAAAATAATACATAATATGTGAGGGTGGCTCATGCAGGTATTGTACATATGAATACCAAATCAATTACATTATTCAATATCTTTATTCATCTCCAGAGGGGTGTTCGGTGGCCCATGCGCCGTGCCGAGCCACTAATTAAAAAATGTAGTTAATACAACCTATCAATGACTACTTACATATGTAACTTAATTTACATAACCCTAAACATACTTATTTTAGCCCTGACTGTGATATTTTGCCAAATCTAAAAAGTAGTTTTGTTTTCTAAACAGTATTTAAAACTGCCACCGAGCACCCGTACAAGTTGGGAATGAGAGTTAAATGAAATGCAAAAAGCTTAAAATACATGCTGCTCCTTCCCATGAGATCACATTGTGTCAAACTGTGTCTCTTGAATGTCATCACAATATCCAGCCCCTACCAACTACACTCTAATGTTAGCATTTACATGTGAATGACGAGGAATTTCATTTTAATCACAACGATATCATCAGCGCCACAATCATTGTAATGTGTGCAGGTTAAGTGGAGCGTAACCTTTTGTGGGCATGTGCGAGTGCGTCGAGGAGGACAGCAGTATTTGCCGGTGCTCCATCAGAGGATGGAATTGGCTGGCAGCTGCGGGCCCGGACATCCTCATCTGTTTGGTCTCAGAGAGAAAGAGGTTGTCCACAAAAAATATATAATCCAGCTCAAGAGACAAAGAGCAAGGGTTAAAAACAACTGGAATAAAGAATATAGAACTTCTAAAATAACAATTTTGATTTAAAAATCCAGGCGTGGTTTACTACCGTACCAGTTTCTGGTTGCATTTGCTTGACTAGAAGCTCTCATTGTACTTTAATGTCAATTAAATTTGATTATTAAATTACAACATCCCCTGCTGGGGCTCAGAAGGAATTGCTATTCAGTCTTTTTTTCCACCAAGGTGAACTGCTGCTTTTTCAAGAGCTATGATTCACTCAAAAATAAACTAAGAAATGGGTGAATGTGTCATCACAGAGCTGTGCTTATTTGTTCATTTAAGATTTTCCAAAATGAACTGGCTGCAGGACATCTCATGACTTCCCTGTTCAATTTACTCAGGCAGAGGTCATTTTAGAGTTTTAAATACAATACCTTTGTGTCACAGTAATACTTTTTTTTTACTCTGCACTCCCACACAGATGTGAAGAATGGACTCACCTCCGCTGTGTCTACTGGCAGTGACGATGGAGATGGCTGCTACGTTAATGTTGTCCAGCGGCCACACTCCATGGAGATGTCCACCATGGCTGCATCCAGCAGGGCAATCAAGGCAGAAAGACCACGCAGCAACACATCCGAGGCCAAGCTGGAGGCCAAGAAGCGGGTTATCCGCATGCTGGTGGTCATTGTTGTCCTGTTCTTTCTCTGCTGGATGCCTCTGTACTGTGTCAACACCTGGCGGGCTTTTGATGACATCTCTGCCAAAAGCGCCCTCTCAGGGACGCCCATCGCTTTCATCCATTTGTTGTGCTACACCTCCGCCTGCGTCAACCCAATGATTTACTGCTTCATGAACACACGTTTCCGCAAAGCTCTGCTGACCACGTTCGCGTGCTGTGCTGCACCATGCCGCCACCACCGCCGCCGCCGTAGTGGGCTACGGGACAACGAGGAGGATGCTACGGCAATGGGAGCGTCCATGTCTAAGTTCAGTTACACCACAGTCAGCACCACGGGAACCTGCTGAGGCAGATGGATGCAGGCATAATCCAGAAGAGACAGTTACTGCGGCAACACAGCACCCCGCGTCCTTTGTCTTTAGGCCTATTCTGTACTCATAGGGACAGTAATGTGGACTGGAAAAAACAGGCCAAATAGTGTCGTAGGATAGAAGCTTCAACCACGACTGTGAGTAAGGTTATGTAGGGATCATTTAATGAAACCCAGTCTTACAGTGTAGTACATACCACCATAGCTATAAATGAAAAAAGCACAGAAAAAAACCCAGATCGTACATTTATTTGTTGTCACAGTTGACCGAGACAAATAGGCTGTTGAGATGTTTACTCATATGTGTGTGTGACTTCAGTGGTGGGCTGTAAGGCATTTTAATAACTTCGTAGTCAGTATGTAGCTTTAAAAATAGGAAGACTGTTTGCTATGTAACTTTAAAATTGTTTTTTTATATCGTGCGGTCGGTTGTGTATCTGTGTTAATGGCAGTAATGTAATTGCCTTGTGGACTAAGTGCCTGGTTCTAAATACTATGTCATATTTGTCTATTGCTGATTTGTCACACTCATCAGGGGCAACATTATCACAGGCAAAGTGTAGCCCGAAGGTTCCTGGAAGTGGAGTTTAAAGACTAAAATCTTCTAAACAAACTGAAACAGAATTTCGTCCTGATGGGACCCGACAAAAGAGCAGGTTGTCAGTTCTCCATGGCTCCGTGGTTTGCAGAAAACACTTCAGTGGTATAAAAAGCTTAGACGGGCAGTGCTGATGCCTGGTGTTGTGGTTTGATACTGTAGTGCGAGCCGCCTTCGTGTTTTTGCTGACAGATTCTTCTGTATATGCTGTAATGTTTGTATTGTGTCCTCGCAGGTGAACACAGTATATGAGAAGGATGACTTGGCACTTGAATT
Organism: Melanostigma gelatinosum; assembly: GCF_949748355.1. Lineage (NCBI taxonomy): Eukaryota > Metazoa > Chordata > Actinopteri > Perciformes > Zoarcidae > Melanostigma > Melanostigma gelatinosum. Next base: position 13,459,875 of record NC_136643.1, on the reverse strand, counting down.
GTGTTTCCTTCTCATGGGTAGTGATGTGGGTTATTTAAGAGACCATTTAACGGGTCCTATATTATTATATTCCTGACCGTATTAGAAAAACACCACTGAGTACAGCAGAAGGTTCTGTATTTTGCTATTGCTATGAGGACAAAACATGTATTAGACGTTGATGAAGTCACTAGCAGTAAGCTTATAGCTGACACAAATATGTTATATACGTACCATATGGCAACATGGACGGGTGATTTTTATGTTAAGTTTACTGCAGCCTTATGCTTTCAAGGAGACAAGTTCCCTTAGTTCAGTGACTTGCAGTCTCTGTTAAGTTCACGTTCAGGTTTACAAAAATGACAGCCAGGTTTCAGAGGTCTCTGTTGGTCAGGCCCTGTCGAGCGTGCCTGACTCTGGCTCCCCTGCTCACTTCATACTAATTGTGTTACAACCTCAACCCTGCCAGGCTGAACAGATGAGCATATTTCACTGAGTGCACCAAAGCACAATGCTGTCAGCCTCTCAACTGATAGATGGATGCCCAAACTTTGTAAGCATTTTTTTTGGAAGATTGGCCTGCATCTTTTGCGGTTTATTGTGTGCATCGTTCAAAATATGAATCATGGTGAAGCCTTACTATGAGATCAAACTACAGTTAGAAAGAATTTGATCAGCCGAAAGCTCAAACTTACGTTACGGAAATATAAAAGCAAATTACGTATCGAATTGAATTATGTGTCCAGCTCCTCTTCCTTTTTCTGTCTTTTTTCGAGGTCAACAAAATTGTACACTTACATGCTAATCAATTAGTATCTCCTACAACCTTATCTTTGCGTGTCCAGTTCATGTCTAGTGCAGAGAGCAAGACAACGTGACAGCCATCACACTGACCGTCCCCTTGTCTCACTGTACAGACAGGCCCCGTCATCTTTGAAACACAAGAGGCGTGCATTCATCTAGTTGCTGAGTTTGTCTCTGGCCTTGGTGGCCCTGTGCCGATTACCACATCTCTTAAAGTGAATAAGATATGTTGCATGTAAACAGCAGACAGGAGGTATTTATGTCTGTGTTGTTGTTCATGAGTGGCACTTGGAATGTGGGTTTTTTTTCTCGGTGAGAGGCTGATTGCCATATGACGTTCTGATTTGATGCCCAATCCACACCAGGCCACCCAGTCGCCACAAACACACATACACAGAGTTCTCAGCTTCAAATGGTTATATATTTATTTTACGCACAAACAATTGCAGACAGGTGGTAATGATTAGTTCCTTTCCTCCTTTACAATATTAACTCTCAGTATATAAAATATCTGCGATGACAAGTATGCAGTGGGTAGTGGTTGGATCCTTAATTGACATCTTCCACTTATGTATAAATACTCTTCTTTGTGAACAGAAGTACTACAGGTTACTGTAAACACCGCCTTCAGTCCTTTGTTTAAAAATCACGTAGGTTATCATATATTTATCATGTGTGTGTATGTGTGTAATGGGTCATCCATCACTGCAGCTATACCCTCAGCTACAGTGTTTTTATTTATTTTGGATCATATTTTTGGTTTTCCAGCTCTCATCCTCCAGCTGCAGCAGGCAGCTGTTTTCAGCAAATAATCCAGCTGTACACTATAGAGTATGTGCTCAGCACCAAACAGCACACGGACTAATGTATTGACTATTTAGTGAACATAGAGGAATATCTAGCTGCTTAAGATCAAGATCTTTTTCAGGGGTTGGTGGAGGCCAAAACAGAGTTAAAAGGACAGTGAAGATTAGACTTACATTGATTGGGTGAACGCAAAAATAACTCTGAATTAATGTATTTTCCCGGATGTATAAATAGGCATCTGTTTGCAATAACAACACAGGATAATATGTCAAGCTTGTTCCACTGAACCCAAGAGGTATAAACAAGTCATCTACTGCAGCTTTAGTGTTGAAATACAGCATCTGAGCGATCTCAAACGCTGGACAAATGAATCTATCTGCAGAAAGAAAGGTGTTATTAAGAAAATGGGTGTTTTTTTCATAGTTGGTTGATAAATGAGACATTCTAAGTTCAGGTCAGAGAACACGCTGTTATAAATGTCTGCTATTACAATTCCTACTTTGGTGTGTAAACATAAAACACATTGTTAGAGGGATGAAAGTGTTCACTGATTACTATCCTTAATCAATCATGTTCAGTCAAGACAACGAAGTGGCCTTTGCAGACTGACAAGTCCTCACTCATTCTTGTGATTACTATGCCTCTGCTGCTCTCTCCTCGCCACAAAGACGACACAAAGCTGTTACCAGCAGCGTTGATTGATTTTTCCATTCCACCACCATGGTCTCCACCGTGTTTAGCTTCCTATTACCATGTTTGATGATGGCATCTCGCACCTTTAGCATTTTGTCTGTTGGGCTCTTGGGGGCTTTATTGTATTCTCAGCTAAATCTCTCACCGCTGCTGGGATTGCAAAGCCTCCTCATGACCAGAGTACGTTCCCTGAAATAAAAGTGTAACCATTTGTTACATTGAAATGTTCTTAGATTATTTGACACAAGTGTCCCTGATGAACAGTGCGGCTGTGCTCAGGGTGAGTGCTGCTCGTGAATGATAAGGACACTGTCCACATGTGCAGCAGGGGGGAGCCTCTGGGGCTCAGGTGTTGGCAGGGTCGTAATTGTTTGTGGAGCAAAATTGCCTGACTGGGCTACAAAGCCAGTTGGATTAATGACAAATCCAATATAAAAAGAGTCTTGGTTATCTGATTTGCAAACACAACTCCTTTCCACAATGCCCTAGCAATGTAATTGAACTGTGGTGTTGCAATGGTTCGTATGAATTTCAGCTTGCCATTTCGGAGAAGGTAGTTGATAATTAATTACTTTTAAAGTAAGAGATGTATTATTATCTTGAGGTATTAATTATAGTCCTACGCTGTCCCTTTTACTGTAAATGGTTGAATGAACCTGTTTGGTGGAATTTCCAACAAATCCTCCAAAATAAATGTCCAAATCAGGAATGACAAACTGATCTTCTCTACAGGACACCATGTATAAATCTGTCTAATGATGCAACCATGCGATGGGTAAGGGCTGTTTAGGATTTGTTGATGGAAGCTTCTTAGTTTGGGTTAAATATTTTATTTATGTTAGAGGGAACATGGTTAAGGTTACTACAATGAACGCTAGTGGATTTTGTCACAAGAACATAAATATATGTTGTTTTGGGGCACTCATGTGCAAAATCATTCCCTGTGGGGCCCCTACTGACCCCAACATATGTTGTGTTATATGTCATGAAGTTCCTGTTATGTCCAGTGCTAGAATCAATCCTTAAAATAGTGTGTGCGTATGGTCATTTGATTTAATACAATTTAATGAGATGGATCATGTCAGCACATTTTAAACTGAAATAAGACAGCACTTAAGTTAGATTTTGGCACATGGGCCTTTCTACAAGATGGCCACACTATTAGCTAATAATGCAAGTCCTACCTTCATTGATATTGTATTTTTGTGGCGCAAATTCACTCACAAATTTGCAATGAATCAAGCTACACGGTGTATTTAGGGCTTTTGGGGGCCCCTAGATTTCTGGAGTCCCAGGATAGTTTCCAGTTTTGTCTGGCTGGTAATCCAGACTGTACACATTTACTGATCAAATGAGAAGCTCATTTCTAACAGAACAAAGGTGTAATTGTCCCTTGGGAGCACCACAATGCAGCCTTTTTTTGAAGGCTGTCAACAAAAATCTTTGTTGTCGAGTTTATGTGATAACCGATCTCCTGCACGCGGTAACTTGCTATGTTATGTTTTAATATATTCTTCAGTGTTGTATTATAATGAAGATGTAGTGGTTATTTCAGCCATCATATCAATATGATCCATGCAGAGTGAGTGTAGGAATAATAATGTGGAACGTAATGACGAGGGTTAAAGACCGTGTCGTCTGGGTATTGTTTCATTATTGTTAATGTTTACTGTCTCTGGGGCGGATTTTGGATTAGTGCAGCCATCTTCCTGTGAACGTCAGCGACGATACAGTATGTGGATACACAAGCCTTCTTTAGCAACATGCAAATATATCAATTGTATGACATATTAATGTGAAGTATTCTCTCGTATATCGTGATGTTCTGTCAAGGAAAGAGCTGATCTTGTGTTTCAGTGATTTGTAGTAGTGCTCCGTGTTTCCTAGCAGCTTGTACAGGCCGCGGGCTCATATATGTGATGAACAGGGTTGAAGGGTTAGGGAAGCATACAGGGCCACATTTAGATCCACTCGAATGGTTGCCAGGCCACCATTGCCTTAAGTGTGTTTTGAGTGTACAGTTTCTGTATGTAGGTGTGTGCATGTGTGTGTCCCTCATGCATTTACGACATGATCCACTTTTTGTTTGAGGTAAAACAAGAGCTGGAGATGAAAGCATTATGGCAGCCTTGTTTCCCCATCCATGGTGAAGACATGGACAGAGCTTTCTGTGACTATATATTGTTCTTTCTGTGACAACAGTGACAACTTTGAGAAAACAATGTGAAAAATAGTTGATGTGGTCTTCTTGGCTGCTGTCCACACTGTTATCCTAACAAGTACCGGTATGTTTGTGCTGCTGTGACGCTATAAGGCCTTAGATGTTGACTTGTGGTTTGGAATGTGAAGTGTTCCGTTCTGTTTTATGCTCATGGAGGAGCTTCAACAGGTCTACCTCCCTTATGACACGGCAGATTCATTGCTATTATGATTGTCATTACAGCCACTATTCGTTGTTCCTGACGTAGCAGACCGGAGGGATGTGCTATCTGTCAGCATGAGGATCATCTGGATAACGTTTGTGTATTTTAAGTATGGAAAGTGTGTGTGTGTGTGTGTGTGTGTGTGTGTCAGAGAAGAAGCCATATTTATAAAGTGGAGGCAGATCGTGCACCATTTGTCTGGTGTGATCTTTAAGATTTAAGGCTTACGAAGTTGGTTTTCCTCATGTCTAACATATACACATTTTGTGTGTTTTGCTTTCTTCCTCTGTCTCTCTCTCACACACACAGTTATAAATGTGTATGTGACAAAAGAGCTGGCTGTACTTTGCTTTTGTGTGTAATGTTATGTAATTCTAATAAAGTCAAATTATACCTCTCCTTGTGTATTCTTTGACACTCTACTGCAAATATAAGTCACTTTTCTTCGGGTGCTTTTCATGAATTTGAATCTTCTTCACTGACCATTTCAGTGGAAACAGAAGAGCAACACAGTTATCAGGCATCATCTCTCCGTTTCAGCTCCTGTGAGCACTTACAGCCTTAAGGCCATGCTGAAACTCTAGAAGGCAAAGTGCACAGGCGATGCCACAAACTCATTCTCTTGCTTAGTTGGCAGTGTTGCTTGCTAGTGGTCTTAATGGAATCAAAAATAAATTTAATGTTGGCTTAGTTACTCTTTACATAGCTCCTGTATTGTCTCTCAAAACACCAACAGCACTTAAATTCTAAATAAATCTTTATCCTTCACTCCTAAAATAACCACTTGGCCTTAATGTACAGTAAAACATACACAAAGCTGTAACAAGAGCATTCCATCACACGCAGTAATGAAAGACTTCATGCATGAGAGCTCAGCATGCGCTGATTAGCTTGACCGTGATAACACGATTGCTGTCGAGTTGGCAGCTGTTTAATTGTAATGGATAACAGTGTGTGCGGGAAAAGGTGCTCACTGGAAACGAAAATAAATCAATGAGGTGTTTAATGGAGGACTATTGATGAAGGATGTACTCGCCATCAATACAGCGACTCTGACAAGGAGAAGCACTGCCTGCTAATTCATGTATGGACGAGCATCTGGCCCAGAAATCAATGTGGACTTAAAAGGATTTCATCACCTGTCAATAATGACACAAATCCTTTCAGCCCCTAGAGAATAGAATTACATTTAGCTTGCCTGCTGCTCTCACTGAGACAGTTTGACTTGTACAAAAATAAAACACTTAGACTCAAAAAGGTAAAGTGTTGTATTTTTTTTTATAGCTGGCTTCCTACGCAGCAGCTACTTTCCTCAACTAAAAGAGACACGAAAAAAAATGTATCTACCTCTCCTTGGACCATTAACTACCGATGTCATCAATTACCTAAAGCCAGTAGATTTCCGGGAGCAATTACCAATGATGGCAATTTCCTGCTTCACATCCTCCAGTCATCACCTCAGCCCAACAATGGAAGGTTACAGAGTGCCTGAACGCTCGCCTTTTGGGAGTTGGAGGTGTTTGTCTCTGTGAATGCACAGGGACATACATTATATTGATGTAATATCAACGTTTATTTATATAGCACTTGTATGAGGTGTTACAAAGTGCAAGGAAAACAGAAACAAATGCACAAAGGGAGATCAGTCAATCATATTTGATGGGTCACACAAAATGTAGATCAAGTCATACAAATATACATGTTACATCAGTACATAAACATACATATAACAACCTACATCAGGAGAATTCAATTAAAATCCAACGAGGTCCATGATTTAGTTCCATACAGTTGTATTAATGTCTGTATGTAGTCAACAACTGACTGTCAAATTAAATAAAGAAAGTTCAATTGAATAATATCTCGACAATATTTATTATTGGTTTTCAAATTGAACTGGATGAATTATAAATAACACATGATCTAATAATAACAAATGTTATTCTCTCGTTTTCAAGTAAAATAAGGGATGCAATTAAGAATAAATTACAAAATCAATACAGCCATCTTGTCATCTTCTAAAAAGAGAAAATTGTGTGCCACTTGTTTCAGCCTCATTCTCCTCTCTGTTTATCATTGTTGGGCAGTGAATTCATGTGTTAGCATTCTAATTGATCAATCATTTTGGGCTCTTAGCTTTATTTTTGTGCCTTCAGTTCAGATTTGATACATTATCAAGTAGATGTGTGCTTTGTCTCTTTGTGGTGCTTTATATTACCGTTTTATATAATCGCCACGGTCTCTGAACATATGAGACAGACATGTTTTAAACTGCCCGTGGGAAGAATTAACATTTAAGAGTCTGTCCATTCTTGGCTTTGGTCTCGCTGACCACATTTCTGATTTTGGAGAACGTCATGTGAAATAACTTCTGACTCACGTATTATTCTCCGACTATTCGGTCTCTCGCCCCGTCTCCCCTGTGTTTGTATATCTCACTCGAGTCGGGAAGCTTATCGGAATACACGTATTTGATTGGCTGATCAGCATCACGTGATGCGATTCGTAACGCATGTAATTGGTCGTTGTGTTTCCTGGACCGTTGAACGAGTGCCATAAAGGCTGAAAAAGCTGCGCCGGTTAAAATAGAAGCGCTCCGTCAAAATTTCGGTTTAAAAAACGGACTCAGGACCGTGGTCTGCCTATTAGTGACCCCTGGCCTACATGCACAGCAATACCAACATGAACATGACACAACATGAAAACGTAAAAATACATGTTCAGAAACAATTTAAAAAAAGGATACTGATTTAGAAAATTTGATTTAATCTGGCAAATTGTTCCTGAGTCGAGGTGCCAAGCAAAGCAAAGTTTGGTTCATACAGTACACCTTGACCTGGGAACATTCAACAGGTTTCTGTCTGAGGGCCTCAGACTGTACAGGTCTGTGATGTTCTGATTTTCTGTAGGTGAGGGTTAATTTCTAAGACCTGAATGCAACTGAATAGAGTATGAGCAGATGAATACTGTTGATGCATGGCACATAAAATGTTCTCATCGCACTATGTATGTTTTCACAAACACAATGTCATAATTCTACATCGGTGTTTATATGGCTAAAGAAATGTAAGGCAACTATGTGGACACCCCTGCATCCTAGTTCTGGTCATGGGGAATGTACACATTACAGCGCACAAAGCCTATTTATACAATAGTGTGCTTCAATCTTTGTTGCAACAGTCGAGGGCCCTTTTCTGTTTGGACATGAGAATGCGAGTGCACATTGAAGGCCTGATCGGACAGAGAGCGTTTTGCATGTTGTTGCTGTGAAGTGACATTTTAGATCAGGAACGAATGCAAGGGAATGATACATTATATAAAATACAATGTAATATAATATGATGTATGGTGTATTAAAGGTTAATAGTGAGATACAATCTGACCTTTATAATAATTCCTTGAAAAAGCAGTGCCATCAGATCCAGGAATGTTTGCGCATTCACTTTTGTGTTTGTAACCAAGAAGTGTTGAAATTAGTGTTGAAATTGACCACGAGAGTTTGAACGACAGGTTGGTTATATCTGATATACAAGCAGGCAAACAGGCATTATAGTCACGCTGATGTAGCATGCGGTCAGGCCGCCATGCAGAAAGACAGACATGCAGAGCAACACAATGACTCGCATCACTGCAACACAGCAGCCAACAGTTTAGACAAAGGATTACAAGAGAATAAATAATAAAAAGACAAACACAAAGCATTTTGGGGAGTCTCTCTTTCAGTCGACTTGCTTTTGATTGGAACATTTCATCAGTCAATTTCAGTAACTTAGCAACTAACTCTGTGATCAAAAGAGAGAAAAGAGATATTTTTCACTGGGATGCAAGTTTCTTATCAGATGTAAAAAAAACTGATTTGGTACAAATAATAGCACGTCTATTAATATCTGCTATTCCTTTCAAATTCCTTTTCAGCCCCTGTTATTATGATAATAATCTATTTGAGCTCCATCCACTGCTTTAATGTTTGCTCCGACTAGCCACTGCAGACATGGGGCAGAAAATAACTTGTCCAAGGAGGTTAATTAAGAAATGGTAAGACTGAAAGTATGACAATTTACATTGCGAAACGATATGACTTCAGTTGGAAGTGACTTTGATGCGTGCATGTTTTTGTCTCCATTTAGTTTTCATCTATACTCAGGCGTGTGACAAATGAACTAACATGTCCGTCATACTTATTAACTTCAGGTGAGAAGAACAGAGAGGAAGTCAGGGAGGGGAAGCTGACTGCATGAGGTGTAAATGAAAACAGGGGCATAAAGGGGGTATTGTTTCGTGACTCCATCTCCTCTTACCTAATTGTCACATTGAAAGACAGGATGGAAAAATGGAAAGAGCACTTCAAAGAGCCGTGTAAATGCAGACAAGAGTGAGTTTTAATGCAGCGTACAGCAATTCCATCGACTTGATGGAGCTCAGCGTGGATATTACTTCCACATGGCTAAAAGCCGATAGGAGAAGACCAAGCTATCTTACTTTCCAAACCTACTACTTTAAAATCCATTATGGAACCATTGCCATTTCCTGTGTAGAACATGGATATACTCCAATTATGTTAATTTACAAATTCAGGCTGTTTGAGGAATTTGACAATTTCTCTTCTAAAATTAATTCTGGAACAAATGCAAAGTGACGCTGTAACGCAATGTTATTACAATCACAACTCAAGCTGACTCTTGTATTATGATTTTAATTACTAAGCTCTAGAAAATAAATGAATTACAAATGTGGTCTATAGTCTTGAAGAAACAGACATACCACATGAGGAATATCAGAACTTATTGAGCCAGAGAGGTGCAATTTGGATCAACAATACTCAAATCTTACTCTGAAATATGTGCTGTCGCCTGATTTTAGGAGTGGCATCTGAGGCTTATTAAGGCAGCGGATCGTAAGGTGGTTCAGGGAAGGGAGGGCTTTAGACCTGCCAGTGAGACAGACGGATGACCTTTAGGTTGTTTCAACATGCTAACAGGATATCTCCACAGGGGAAAGCGTAAAGAGCATTAGATTAGAGACGTGATGTGATGGAAAGGCTGATTATTGGGACATTCAATAGGTTTACTGGCCACGTTGAGGTCACCAGGCAAATGGATGGTGACACTGCAACTCTCAACGGTGTTACTGTGAGTAAATAATAAATTACCAATCAAAGAAATAATTTTGTAGTCTGTTTAATTTGCATTTCAATTCATAAAATCCATATCTTCAATTTGAATTTATTTTAATTCATCATTTAAATGGTAATGCTGCATTTATTAGGACCAACAGGAATTATGTTCAGTAGCCATGAGAGAGAAATGAATTCCCTCATTTGTTCAAGCAAATTACAACTGGAAAATGATTGTGTCCGTTTATCCTGTCCAACCTTTGTGTGTATGGTTTACTGTATATGTCAATTATAACGTGTGTAGCCTTATGTTGAATTACAATGAATTACATGATCTGTTCTTGGGAAACAATGATATTTATCAGTTTCAGGTGGTTTCCGTTTCATTTACAGATGGTTTCATAGTTGATTTTCTTTCAGCTGCACCAAATACACAGATATAAGAAGCAGCTTCTTTTGTGTTGGAACTGTTCTGTTTTTTGTTTGATTTCTGTATTTACACGTGTTTTGTCTTGTATTTGCTGGTGGTGAAGATGTTTTTGTCCATTCACATATGCTTTCAATGCATTGAAGTCCCTTATATCCTCACACGCCCATCAAAATACATTCAGACCATTAGACTGGACCTTTGTGAATTGTGTCTGTAATTAGGTGGGTTGTGCATTCACACTCTAAGCAGCGGCTTTGTCATTTTTTTCTAAACTTCAGATGAAATGGATCATGTTGAGGGGATACTGTAAAAGGCAAACATTCCCTACTATGTGGAATAAGGCATATCAACTTTGCTTTGGATCTTCATAGCTCAAACAATATTGGGCTGAGCAGATTCATTTGTTATTTAATTTCCGGTGTCTGTGTTAGACCACTTAAGACGGGGTCAAGCTCCTTATTAAATAAGCCAAACTTTAAGGTTAAAAGATGATAAATTGAACTTTGACTCTTCTTCTAGATAATTTGATATAGCGAATACCAGCCAGTTAATAACCTGACAGGTAATTAATTACTGCCCAGAAAGGCGCACACACCAAAATAGCTGAATAGCAAATTGCAGACACAGGAATCCTAATTTTAGTAGGAAATTCATCTCATCAAAATAGTTCAAGGTAATTACTGATGTCACCTGTACTTCGTTCCCTAATGATGACTGGTGTAGTCTGAAGTTAGAACGGAAAGGCAGAGGGAGAAATGAGAATTGTGTTCAGGATCTTCTCCGTCAGCCAGGGATGCTGGTAAATGGCAACGACAGAGCTGAATTCTAACATGTTAATCAAAGAGTGTGACCGTTTCTACCATCGGGAAATCAGTAGTTAATTCAGCACTGAGCAAACAAATGCGATACAATAAACTCAGGTAATACACAAGCGAGCGCTCTGGAACGCATTTATACAAACAGAGAACATCTGCAAACACTCTTAGATGTTTCTATTACAGTACCTGGTGTCAGAAAAATGATCCAAACTCACCATAAAAACTTTGCAGTTCCAAATATATGATTCAGAAAATGAGTAAAGGTTGTTTAAATGCAAAAATAAGCGGCTCATAATGCTTTACGAACTCGCCTGATAAATGAAATCAGTCTGTAACAGCAACTACCAGCCATGAATGTCACAGGCATGAGGGCAGAGTCACGGTATCCTGTTTTATTAAAACATTAATATGTGCTTTCTGCCTCGTGAATGATCTCATCGACCTTCAATTAGCCTTACCGCTCCTCATCTCCTCGACCTCTTTCCTCATGGTCTGAGAGGTGTGGACGACTAGGCTGCTTTTTACAGTCAGGATGACAACTCAGGTAATCAAATCTATCCGCGCTAATTGCATGGCTTCCTCTCAGTGCCTCTCGCTGGAAGTAGCATCAGTGCTAGACAGAGCGCTCATGAAAAAGCAGCAAGAACGATGCCCCCAGTGAAGATGAAGAAAGTGTCTTTGACTGTCATCTTTCTATCTCCTCTTTGTTTCTTTTAGAGCAATTTCCATTCTGACCCATTTGACCTCACTTCCTGCTTCTATTCTTTAGCCTGTCTGACTATTCACTTGATTTTATTATCAGGCTGAAGCTTCACTCTACTATCAATACAGACAGTATTGGAATCTAAATGAAGGACACTTTAAAGGCAATGAAAACACATCTTCTCAATCAGTCTCTTATTAATGATGGCGTTCAACATGTACAGACACATTTCTACCAAAGGTCTTGCATTTCACATTCAAGTTTTTCTGTATTTTTTGTGTTGTTTGTGTTTTTCTCACTGGTTGAGTATGAAGGACTCAGTTGGGAAAAGATGACATAATGCCTTTCTGGTAACCAATCTGGTTTTGGCAATATTTGAATTAAAATATGATGAACAATGTGGGGGTGTTTTGCCGATGTTTCCTGGGCACTGTCAATCAAATCTGATCATACCACACCAACACACTACATACTCTGTTGATCTCCAGACTAATCGTATAGCACTACCATGAGGTTGAAAATGTGTTTGCAATATCTTGAACTGTTTTCATGCATTGCAATGAAATTTGGTTTAGATAATCGAGATCTCCATCATGACATCCCGGATCAAGCTGAACTTGACGGGCAAACCGCAGGACAGAGCTCAGGACTCCTGTTTGGTTTGTTTGGTGCTCAAATTAAAGTTTGTCATATGACCGTCTGTCATATGACCCTCGCTTTGCATAATGTAGCGGTCGCTCGAGTCTCTTATTTATGCATCTAGCCATGTTACATTGTCTTAATCAAAGAAAGCAGGCCATGTTTCAAATCTAAGATTATTCACACATTTAGAGAGGAAGACACTAGTAGGTCCTCACATCAGACTCCAGCTGATGCTCAGCTACTGTGGTGGAATGTGTGCTCAATGCTGTGCTTGAATTTGCTTTGTTTTAAGTTGCTTTGTCTAAATTATGGTTAAGAAAGTCATGTGTGTGTTTGACCCATTCATACACCCCTTCTTAACTTTACGTGGACTGTGTCTCTTGTTGTAAAATCTCAAATCAGCACCTAATATTGCTGCAGATGGGTTTAAGGAAATCCCGGTATGTCTCATACAGATACTAAAGGACGCCTTGTGAATCAATATCAAATATCAAATAATATCAGTTCTATTTCACATCTTTACTGTACTGTATAGTGTATGTGATAGTGGTTTCACAAACAGCAGTTATTTTCGCCATGTGATGAAAGTATTAATCGATTCAGATTGTTTTCTGTGTTCCTGTGTTCTATGTTCTGTGTTTTCTGTGTTCCTGCTAATGTTGTATTCTTGGGAGGAAATCCTCTATTTGCTACTGACTGGTGTCCTTGTTGAATCTGTTGGGTTTAAACATTTTGGTTTGCTTTAAAAAAAATGGTATATTGAGTTTACAAGGACATCAATATTTGTAGTTTCCCAGGTGATCTCGACACATGCCATGGAGACTTACTGTAACACAGTCTGTGCCTTCTGTTGACCACCCATCACATAACAGTAGCCTGGCCTTGGGACCTCTCATCTGCCTCTCTGATGGAAAACACTGATGGTCACAGTGTGTGACAGACTGTGTATGATAGGAACTGGACAAGTACTAAAGTTTCATCATTTTCAGTGGAAAAGTGTGTGACATAGACAACGCTCAGCCTTGAGGGGTAAGCGTCCACCCACAGCAGCTTATCTGACTTGAATCCCTTGTTGACGCACTGATCTGGGAGGGCTTAACTGGTGGCTCAATACAGCGAGCAGAAGAAGTAGGAACACGTCCAGGAGGTTTTACCCACTGTGTCCTTTGGATAACAGTCACCATCACACACATCACACTTTCTGTGCTCGTATGCACAAAAAGTGGAAGTCCACAAATGAACAGAATGAGACTGACATCTCATAATATTACACAAAAGAGTGAGTACAAGAGAGCAAGAGAGACTGTTATTTGTCTTATTATAAGAAAAGATAATTGAGATTCTCAGAAGCTGAAGAGAAATTCATCAGCCAGAGATGTCGACAGGTCGTCTTGACCTCAACACCTTCACTTTCAACTGACTGGCAAATCAAGCAATTGGTACGGTTAATGTGCAGTAATAGAAATCATTCAGATTCTTCCTGTGCTCTCTTTTGGGCTCTCTTCGCAGAAAAGACAGTAACACTCAGAAATAACATGGTGATAATAATAACAAGTAATAACCAGGAAATAGGTTATTATTAATGTCTATATCTGGGTAATATTGGACTGAGATTTATGGAACAGATTAATAAGTGGCCAAAAACAAAGGATAATAATGGGAAGACACGTTCGAATATAGCAACAAGGCAAAACTGTTTAGTAACAGTTTGGGGAGGCTGTGTTTAGTAACTGTTTAGTAACAGTTTGGGGAGGCTGTGTTTAGTAACTGTTTAGTAACAGTTTGGGGAGGCTGTGTTTAGTAACAGTTTAGTAACAGTTTGGGGGGGCTGTGTTTAGTAACTGTTTAGTAACAGTTTGGGGAGGCTGTGTTTAGTAACTGTTTAGTAACAGTTTGGGGAGGCTGTGTTTAGTAACAGTTTAGTAACAGTTTGGGGGGGCTGTGTTTAGTAACAGTTTAGTAACAGTTTGGGGGGGCTGTGTTTAGTAACTGTTTAGTAACAGTTTGGGGAGGCTGTGTTTAGTAACTGTTTAGTAACAGTTTGGGGAGGCTGTGTTTAGTAACAGTTTAGTAACAGTTTGGGGGGGCTGTGTTTAGTAACAGTTTAGTAACAGTTTGGGGGGGCTGTGTTTAGTAACTGTTTAGTAACAGTTTGGGGAGGCTGTGTTTAGTAACTGTTTAGTAACAGTTTGGGGAGGCTGTGTTTAGTAACAGTTTTGTAACAGTTTGGGGAGGCTGTGTTTAGTAACTGTTTAGTAACAGTTTGGGGAGGCTGTGTTTAGTAACAGTTTTGTAACAGTTTGGGGAGGCTGTGTTTAGTAACTGTTTAGTAACAGTTTGGGGAGGCTGTGTTTAGTAACTGTTTAGTAACAGTTTGGGGAGGCTGTTCAATCAGAGGATTGGCTGTTCGATCTCCTCGAGCTCCTGCAGGCTATGCCTGCGGTGTATGAATGGGTGTGAATGAACAACTACAAGTCCATTCATAGCATAATAGAAAAGTAATATTTTAGACATGATATGGCTAACCTAATAACCTAATAATAATGAGGTAATATGGGTTGATATTTTCACAATATAGGCTGCTATCAGCGTATTACCTTCAAAATCACATGGACATTTTTGAAAGTGAAAATTGGTATTTGCCATATTGTAATGCTGAAATTCATCCTCCCTTATGTGCCCTTTTGTTTGAAGGTAATACCTTACAAATGATGTGTGAAATGTTAACTGCAACACTAGTTTCTGTGTAATAACCGTGTATGAGTGCTGCAAAATGCTATTGCTGAACAATGGTGCATATCCCAATATAACTACATGTTCAAGGCATTCCTTTAAAGTTTAATATGTAAAATATGTAAAAATGCATTGACAGTATCAAAGTATATGCTATAAGTATATGCACTAATGCTTCACTGCCATTCCACTTGACTTTAGTGAAGCAGAATGATTCTGATTCTGTTCTGAATAACCAGGTTTACGGTATCCATCGCTGTGTTTGATTTCATTTCATTTTAGTTTTTTCAGTTGAACATTCTGTTGTTACCATAGACCGTATAGAAGAAGTGGACATAGTCATCGTGACGTAACCCATCGGTTTGTGGACTGCTGTTTTAAAGCCTTGAGTTCAGCAATTTTACTGTCGCCATCTTGAATTATGGCCGTCTCCATGTTGTTGTTTTTCGGAACCAATAAACGGAAGTTACTATATTTGGAATGCGGAGAAGTGAAGTATTGCTACATCCTCCATCTTATCAGATGCAGGCAGATATTGATAACAATAATATTATCTTTTATCCAACCTCTAAAAATTGAATTTATATTTGTGTGTATGAAATAGTTTGTGACTAATTTGTAACGGTTGTATTTTGAGAAACGCTATCATGAAAATAGCCTGCTGTTGCCTACATTGACACATTCATTATCTAATGTGTGCAAACAGCATTGCTAGCTATACAGATTCCTGGGTGCTTGTCTCTGCCATGTGGAAATAGCCACATTGCCTATTCCGCCCAGGATCAAATAGTTATGTTGGCTTCTATGGGCGCGAATAGCATCTGCGTATACTAGAGCATAAGATACAATATAACTTAGACAGTTGGTTTGAACGGTTTCTGAATTCGTCATTTTTATAATTTAGAATATCATTAAAACTGTTGTGTATGATTCAATACTCTTCATATTTGTTTTCAGCATTATGCATCACACCAGCAATCTTTTATTCTCCTTGTTAATTGTATTGCCATGCAGGAAAAATGTTGGTGATGATTACAAATGATGCTTCCTCATGTCCACTGATATTGATTGACTGAGCAGCAGTTGGTAATGGAAAAACAAATGGGTAATGGATGGAACACAAAATGTTGACAAAAGCAACACATTTCTATCCTCTTAGGAACAGTACCTATTTATCAATATGCAATATTTTTCAAGCTCCATAATCATGTGAAATATTCATGGGTGACACCCTACCGGAGGATACATCATGAGGAGATACATGGAAATATCAAGAACTTTAGATGTACAGAAGGGAATTTTTAGGTTTTCTTTGCTCTACATAATGTGTCTATTATTCTAAGTCACACTCACACTTTCCTGCATGCCTTTCATGACTCAACTTAAGGTGAAGGTTCAACCTTTGCTGATGAGTTTATCAGGATCAGACGTGTCACCCCTTGTGATTTGGTTGATATCCTCTTGTCAACCGTGTGTCAAATAAAGTGTTTATGTTTACTGTGTGTCTGAAGGTTTTTTGGGGTGGATGGTTATGCTGAAAGGAAGTCATAGACAAATGAATGATAAACGTATATGACTGAGCAGCCATTACTTTCAGGACGATTGTTTCATTTGATGGTTACCAACGCTCTTGGTGTGTTATTTACAATATGCGTTTCATTGTTTGAACCATTTCCACTGAGGCCACAGTCACTGATTACTTCTGAGCCAGCCGTCCCTTTGGTGTGTCGCTGGGCAGACACACTGTATAGCCTGCACGCCTAATGAACACCTGCATATATTTAGAGCTCTCTGCTATTCAGAATCACATCTACTGCGTATGATAAAAGATGCTTAACATCAAGTTTCTTACTTATTATTATTAGGTAGTTCGAGAATTAAATACAAACTAGGAAGTCAAGCATGGTTGGAAGCGTTGGACGCAAAAAGACACTGCAGTGACTGCAGCACAGTTGATTATATATGATTTACCGCTCTGGAGCATTATTACAGCAACGATCATCCTTTTTTCCCCTCCATTTCAATAACTGAAATGGTTGCGACATTTTGCTCTTGACGTCAAGGTATTCAAACTTCAATTACCAGAGCCTCGGAATAATTTCCCATCCGGACGTTTTTCAGAGCTCTTATATGATTGCTAGTTGTGAATAGCTAATCATATGGCCCTGTTTTCGAAACAATTTTTCAATTAAACTGAAGCAGTTTCATGGAATTCATCCATCATTCATTTTATTATTAACAGCTGCACGTTTCCTGCCGACATGGCAAACGTTTTCCAAAGACAATGTCGCTTGGATACCCATCCATATATTGGGGGCTGGGCCTTTAGGAACCAGCTTACAAGTTGTCAAGATCACAACCGTTAGCAGTGTTGTATCTTGATTTAAACAAACAAAAAATAACAAATGTGCATTCATATTATTCTGCACGGCGGACACAACATTACGCAAGGCTCACCGTAATAGCCTCTAGCCTATTTATTGGAGACCTAGTCAGCCCATCATCAGACAGTCAGCTGATGTCTGTGGCAGATGGCATTAGAAACAGATGCTATCAGTGGGTCTAATAACTGATGCTCTATGTGACCTGCGTATGCATGTGCATGCGGTAATGCGCGCATACATGTGTGCGTGTAGGAGAGATAGAAACAGTTGAGTATGTGTGTCAGTGAATTTAATCCCTCGACTCCAATTAAGACAACTAAAAACTGCTTATTACTTTGGCATGGCGATGTGTGTCTGCTCACATGCATGTGTGTGTGTGTGTGCGTGTGTATGGGATTAGACAATAAAACTAGCCATCCAGCAGTAGAGAGCTAGACAGACGACAATGCTTTACCCCATTACCCACTAACTTGTAAATCTTTTGTCCGTCCCATCTGTGTGGCCCGTGACCTCGTCGGTGACTGTGCAAGGCGTGCACACTGGCTTAGCTCTAACACTTAATTACAAAATTAACTGCAGCTGTATGTCAATGTTAAAACGTCTTGTTCATTGATGAGCACTTTAGCAAGGAAAAGTAAAGAGACACTTCAAAGAGCACCACAGAATGTGATTCAGTGGTCTTGCTCTGTGGGTTCATATGGCCCTGTTGTCAACCGTGTGTCAAATAAAGTGTTTATGTTTACTGTGTGTGTGAAGGTTTTTTGGGATGGATGGTTATGCTGAAAGGAAGTCATAGACAAATGAATGATAAACGTATATGACTGAGCAGCCATTATTTTCAGGACGATTGTTTCATTTGATGGTTTTTTCACATGTTGATGCATTTGTAAGAACAAAGTAAGACAGCGAGAGATTTAGGTGGAGCTATAACATCTCAGCAATTGGACGGAGCTTTGAGGATCCTAAATCTCAGGAGGCACACAGTCTTATGAGTGCAATGTCTGTACTATTGGTTGAAACTGAAACTGTTCATTCTCAGATGTATTAAATATCTGTCGCTGTCCATCCATCCATCCGATCGCTCATCCATTTCTGAGACCTAATCTTACTTCACAGTTGCAGCGCATAGAAACAGGGTGAGATAAACATATGATGATTTGCATGTCATTTCGTAAATATGTGGGTTACAGGGAGACATTTCATTTGTGCAAGTTGGTGCACAACCCTCATTTTGATATTTACAGGAAAATGTGTGTTGAGAGAAGGCACACACATACTGCGTCCGTACCCCTGAGTTACACTACACCCACATGTAGGATGAATGTCCTAGCTATTCATCAGATTCCTCAAATGACATGTTGCCTTATTAATCATGCCACTGACTATCATTGACTTTATGCAATCCTTTGATAATCCCATCATATTAACTGAACGGACTCAGTTATGAAACATATTTCCAGCCCTTAGACCAGTTGTTGCCTGATGATAAATAGGACAGGACTGTAGGCTCTTTATGATGGGGTTTTCCAGATGTGGCAGATGTGAGAAGAAGGAGAATTTGCACATAGGCACAAATGCAACAGATACAATGCAAGGCACCTTTTGCTTTCCAATTTTTTGCCAAGCTTTGTTTGCACATCCTGGATCTCTGTAATGCACGGACGTACAATTGATCAGTAAGATGGGTAAATAAGCATATTTACCAATATAATGTTGTGCGTCATAATATTTGTCACACAGCAACAGTAATTATGCTAAAAAAGAACTATGAGTGGATTTGTTCTATAAATGTCTTTCCTGTCCTTGCTGTTTACCACATGATTTATTTCTGACTGAGCCAAAAAATGCCGTGTGGACTTGGTCTCTCCTTATTTCTTTGCCACTAGTACCATGAATTTGGAGGCACCGTAAACGTTTCGATGTGACCGTAGGGTCGAGAAGAAGACACATAAGATCAAAGAACAAGTTTAAACTCCATGTGTGGGACTGAGAATCATCTAAATGCATATCTGTCATCTTACTTTATTATGTAATACATAGAAACAATGGACTGGAGAGGTTTATACATTTAGCTGCCAGTGTTGGTTTCCCTCTCCTGCTTTCGTCAAATCCAGGGAGACCTACAGATGATGCACCTCATCAGTAACCGTGCGCAATTGGGCTTGTCTGGCTGCGACTGACACTTGCCACAATGCCAATCATACTGTCGTAAGCAGCAACTCTGCTCATCTAATCAACTAAGCATCTGTTTATTTATGCCTCATCCATTAAGTTCTTCACAGTGACCGAAGCGGATGGTGGTGGGTCAGAAACAGTGGAGAACAATCAATCGCCTCATTTTCTTTCCCCATGTCAGCAATGATGTGAGTGACACTGCTGTGTCAGATGTGCTTGAATTTCCACTGAGGCAGATCATCTTCTTAAATCCCCGTAGTCCTAATGTTGCTTTCCTCCCCTCCCTCTTGTTATAAAACCTGAACACACACATTATACACACTCTGCTGCAAATACAAGTGGAAAAAAAGCAGGAGGATGCGCCAGAGACTTGGCATAAAAACTGTTACGAGGGACCGTTACATAAGGACTTCAGAAGCTTTGACTTTGTTGTATTATTAAACCAGGCTCTTCTCAACTCTTCTCACAAGCCTACACAACAAACATATAGCAACACCTCCACGAGAGACAAAGTAAAACGAGTGAAAGAGTGATTTGAAGCTTGTGTAAAAATATTTATAAATTCCTGTTTTTCCCTCACATTTACAAAGCGCCCAGCAGAACTGACAAATTGCTGTTCCGAAGGATTAGCTGACAACCAATCGGCAGCACGAAGGTTCGTGGAAAAAGGGGGGAAAAAACATAACAGTTCAGCCAAGCTCAGCTCAGCTTTGATTTAAGGATTGTTTGGGATTCAAATCCTAAAAACACACACCCACATATATATATATATATATATATATATATATATATATATATATATATATATATATATATATATATATATATATATATATATATATATATATATATATGTGTATATATATGTGTACATATATATGTGTATATATATAGGATTTCATTCCGCATAACCTTTTTTTGGTTTTATAGGGCCATGTTGACAGTAAAAGACATTCACCACTTTAATAACTGCGACCAATCTAAATCTCTGAGGGATGTTACATATACTTTAATGCTTGCATGCTGACCTCTGTTGGTGGGTATATGCCAGCACAGAGTTGACCAACTGCATTCAAGTTCTTCTGACATGAAATCAACCCATTTTTAAAGTATAAATATCTAATAGGATCGCTGTTAATTTCAAAATCAGCATCCGACCTATAACCCCTTATTCTACTGTTACTAGTCTATCAGTACTGCATGCCAATATGCTTGTAAAACAGCCTTTCATTCGCACACTCACAGTATGTGGTCTGATTGGCGGGCTAGTTGAGGATTAGACAGATGAGCTCATCCCCCAAAACAAGCTGAAATAGAAATGAGGGCTGTAATCCGAAGTGGAAGGGCTACTGCACAGAGTGGAATATATGCAATTTGGTATTGTTCCCCTGTTTTATAATCCACCATTACAATAGCACTGAGTTTTGAGCCTATTCCAAATGACAAATAAAGCTCAGGCAGCATCTCACTGACCCACAATAGTTTAATCCTTACAGGGTCACACAGTTAATGGGTCAACAAAACAAAGTCTGGCTTGAAACATTATCATGCAAACTCAGTGACTCACTCCGTAATACCAGCGATGCTCGATAAACAGCTGAATGAATGATGCGTAAATAAATAAAGAGTGTGGTGAATATTTAATGTAGTAATAGTTGCCCACTGGATATTGTATAAACGAATCCCTCTGCTGATGCACCGAGTTTAGCACAAAATTGAGTCAATAAATGCCCATATAGCATATTCATTCATGATCCCTGTGGTTACGCTGTCTACATTTTTTTTCATGGTCTATTTTTGTACTCACATGCCTTCTAATATGCTGACACCGCCATGTCGTGGTTTCAATTGGAACTGCATGCTGTGTTTGCACTACAGCCTTTCTCTTATGGATACAAGAGATGTAGAATGTGGGGGATTTGTTAAGGAGCTTATGGAACATTACAATGAACAGAAGCTTAAAATATGATCATTGAGTGATTGGGAGTTTTGTTTGGCCTTCTAAGTGGGATTTCTTTCAATGTCTGCTGTGGAGGGATGTTTCTAAAGTCTGTGAAAATATCATAGTTATGTCATCACTGTTACCTCAGCTTGTGCTTTGAGACTTCACATTTATGACAGAAAGCCTGCATTAGAAACAGAGTTCATGGAGTCTGACCGGAACTGACATGGACACTTACCAGACATTGTGTGTCCAAAGAGGAAATGCTATAGAGGTGCATTATACAGCATCCAGCCAGGGTTTTTGAAGTTTGAAAAAGACTAGCGTTTATTCAATTTTTTCATTTGAATTAGAATTTTTACAATTTAGATTAAATAATTTATTGGTTTTAAAAGCTGCGTTGTGTGAATCACTTTGTCACTTAAGTTTTAAAAAGTGCTCTCATTATTATTATTATTATTAGTAGTAGTAGTATTTGAACTATTATTAAAGTCAAGATATTACAGCCTCTGAAACACCAATTTTACCACCAAGACTAAAACCAAATTGTGATGTCAAAAATGAAATGAAATGTTATTCATATCATACCTTTAATTTGACTTGAATTTAAATGGTTTAATTATTCAACAGTGAAACATGTTTTTTTCCTAATGTCAGAGTTAAATACTGACAGGTGGGTGGTTTTTATAAAATATTTAATTTTTAATTTTTTTCTGAACTTTTTGTCCCTGGGCAGCTGACAATCACCTTGTTGAACATGACATCACTGTTGCACCAGCAGAGAGCATTGTTCGGGATCATTAGCTGTAGACAATGTCATAAGATTGCTCTCTGTGTCATCATCACAGGTTGTTCAGAGGTTGTGGAAATTGCTGATTCAGACACTCTTTTATATGTTAACCAACATTGTGAGGCTTGTGTAAAATCATTGCTCCAGGTCTGCATTTCTATCTATGTTTTTACTGTGTATTTTACTGTATATTGTGCCTTTGTTAATATGTTTTGTGTTGATCTTGTAAATGATTGGCCCTGTATGGTCACCGTTAAATGTGTATTATAATATGTCATTCTGGTTTAATAAAGCTTACTTTTACTTACTTTTATAGTTTTGGCCATCAGTTTTATTGATTATGATAAAATTTTACTCAACAAAGTAGCTGCTGAGATCAGGCAACATGTCAACATCGCTACAATGAAATCCAATGGCAAAAAAAACTAGAGGTCCTAAGTTGTGAGGGGGGGGGGGCACGATAGCGTCATTGCTGACACCTGCCAGTTAGCTAGGGTAGGTGTCAGCAACAGACACTCATCCTCTCATACACACACACACACGCACACACACACACACACACACACACACACACACACACACACACACACACACATCTTCAAGGTAAAAAAGTCCACCCTTCCATTATTAGTTTATGAAAGCCTGTTACATAAAAATACAAAAACATTTCACATTATACAAAAACACAACAGAGGAACAGATTATATGTCTGTATTTATTTTCATCAGAACACAATTTTAATCATTGTAGCATTAGTTTTCATACTTTTCAAAAAGATCATGACTTGTGAGACTGTTTTATAAATCATTTCATCAAAGTTGTTTGTAAAAAAATGAAAGAAGTTACTTGAACTAAAGCATCTATAATATTACAATATACTGGTAGTATAATAGTAATCATAATAATCATAATCGCAATGATACTTCTATATGACTTTGAACCTTTTTCATTTCTATAATCATAAATCTTTCTCTGTCACACACACAGAACCTCAACCTTTCACAATAAAGTTGCGAAGCTGAGGACGAGTCTATTGGTTAAACCTCACCACATTCTCTTTTAACATCAATGATTTCAGGCGCTCGAAAATAAAATTAAAATAATTAGAAGAAGAAGAAGAAGAAAGTAACAGCATGACATCAACTTAAAATACACAAGGAAACCTGGACGCAAAGACATACATTGTTCAGCATACTAACGTATTTACAACCAAAAAAAGGAATGGGCTTCTGCATAGATCCACAGGATAGAGAACGGAACTATTGTGACAACAGAGAGAGGCTGAGAGGGAGTGAAAGAGGGAACTATCTGTGTGCATACCATTTGGTGGTGGGTGCACTGGGGGTGAGGGGCAAGAGGCATATATAGTCTATAAGTGCAGGGGGAAAAAACATTAAATTAGCTGTTGGTGTGTTATTGAATGTGACAGACCACTGTAGGGGGTCTAGCCTGAATCTATAGGACCCTACACAATTTATTCTCAGTATGATGCAGTATAAAGTGACACACCAAAACACTTAAAAAATGGAATTATCAAAGCAGAGTACCGTAACCTGTTGTGTGCATGCCTGCATTACCAACAAAAGTCAAATCAGAGATTTACATCGGTCCAATCTAATTCTGTTATATTCTGGAAGAGAAACCTGGCACACGAGGTGCATTCTTGGTCTTAACATGTCTGCAGCGGCATGAAGGACGACACATATGCACAGCATTCGCACCCATGCAACCACAGTGAGGATGCATGTCTGCATGTGGAGCAGACATGTTTTTTTCTTTTGTGCATGTCGAACAGTTGGTTTGTGATGGCTGTTACATCACAGCATGAATTGCTGACATGGTAGGCAAAATGAAATCACATGTATGACTTGAAGAGATCCCCGAGGCCAACGTGTGTTCATGGTGAGGGCTGTGTGAGGCTTATGGGATGGAACCTGTATGTTGCTGACTTTGCACATTTCTCCGACACTGACAGACCCTGTTTTCCTCCTGTTGCCCATTACGTCTGAAATCTCATGAGAAGCAGCGTGTCATATCAGATTTTTATTGGGTTTATTTTACTCAATACAAGGTATGCTTTGGCACCAGTTCCGGGTCGTTGTCCACTTCATTCTCCCTGACCGTCTGTGCACCATCTCATTCTTAGACAAGGCTTGAGGGAATATTCTATCAGGCATGTGCCAGAAAAAAAATAGCTCTACCCCTACCCGAGTCTGTTTTTGGGTCTTGGGGCAATGACAGTTATTACACATTGTACAGTACAATGGTTTCATTCTACAGTCCATGCAGCGTTAGGGCTGCAGTGAATAATGAGAAAACTAATGTAGCAGGTCCCTGTGGGTCTAAAAACAGTGGTTTGCCACACCTGTCCTGCAGGCCCCAAGGTCGTAGCAACGCTAATGAGCTCTCCAGAGAACACAGCAGTTAGCAACAGACACACACACACGCACACACACACACACGCGTACTCATCTGCACACTTTTACTCACAGGCCCATCACTTTCTCCTCCAGAGTTCAGCCTTCCTGACTCATCTGTATATGACAGTCCTTGTGTGATAGGTCTTCAGCAGCAGTCGCAATATAAAAGAATATAAATATCTCCATCTACTGGCGGCCAATAGAATAGCAGCATTTTTCTATCACTGACTGCGGTCATCCAAGATGGGCATGGGTATACTGTGCTGAATGACAATGAGTAGTTATGTATTTCATGCAAGCAGGGATGGTCATGTCTAGAGTGGGGCAGGTACCAAACAGAATATGTGTAAAAATAAGCCAATATACTGGTTATATAGACATGGTGTGAATAAAGATGAATTTTAAATCCTCATATAAGCTGTATAATAAAATTCTTGACATCAGATATCTTATTGGACATCTCATTTAAGTAATCAACATACTTGAGAGTGGGAAAAAAAAAATGCATTCAACAACATCTGTTCATCTTCGAATACCTGATCTCACAGCCGTGTTCATCGAATAGACAAAAGACAACGAAGAAACCAAAGAAGAAGTCAGCCCTTAAGGTCACACCATTCCTTTCTGTTCACACGCTGGTCAACATGTATAGAATAAACATAAGTGTCAGCTGACTTGGACGATTATCAGGTTATGCCGTTAGTGCTTACACAAACAGTGACATGCTCCTCTCTCTGGATGTGTTTCTGTTACTGCTCTCCAGCAACTGCCGGTGGAATGCCTCCGTACTGCAGGTGTCTGAGTTTAGAAAAGAAACAGGAAATGAGCCATGTTTTTACCCTTAATTGTCGGCTAACAATTTGGATGTGCATGTTGTTAAGTGTGTCTGACTGTGTTGATGATAATGTTTGTACTGTATATCTTAATAAGCCCTTTACTTAATGAGACATTAGTTTGATGTTTTGAGGAGAAAAGTGCAAGACAGGGGGGCATGCTACAGGAGCTGATTTGGGATCAGAAGTGGAGTGCGGAGTGGGACAATTAACAAAAGAGGCGGTCATAACCTTGCAGAAGGCCTCCACATGCAGTTCATGAAAATTGATTACACGTTTTGATTCAACAGAAACAAAATTGAACAAATTGCCTCTGTGTTGGTGATATGTAGAGTGTCATTCTATGCGTACTGTACGGCCAGGGAGCAGGGTAACGGCGTAATATACCGATTGGTGGACAGGGGATTTTCCTTCACGCTACTGCAAGTAGCACGCTAACTTACCTAGTGATACTTAAAGTCCTTAAAAGTCCTTAAAGGTAACATCCAGTCATCATGTTTCCTGTGGATAAAAAGGCCTGAGGTTTAAATGACTCGACTGATAAAGACGTCAGTATTGGTTGAGGCGCTAACTGTAATTCTTTTTTTTTTCAAGAAGTAATGACGGATTAAATGATTCATAACTAAGGTCCTTGAGGCAGAGGAGACTAAGGAACCTTGCGGACATTATTTTGACTGGATAGTACCTTTAAAATCTAAAAGAACAAAATCGTATTCATCTGGAACAAAAATAACATATATTGATCCAGTGCAATAATCCTGATGTCAGTTAACTTTGCTGAGCATTGTTGCTAAAATGTGAACACACTCGGAATAGGGTTTCGGTAAAATGCCTGAAATATCATCTTTGGTTAAGACAAGCTTAACACGGTTTCATGTTTTGTTCTATGAGATAAAATAATCCTATCTGTGCTTTCTGTAACTTCCTGTGCAGTGATCAACAAAGTTGCTAATATCTGACGAACTCTTTAAGAACTGAGCAACAGAAGACCTATTGCAAAATGTTCATGCTACTGCCTGGCTTTTTAAAGCTGATTCCAGGTGTAATAGTTATTAAAAGGCAATTAACCAAAAATTACCAGCACCAACAAAAGATTTGCTGACCCTTTCAAAACCTGATGCTTGAGTTTAGCATCTATGAAGCACAACAGTTCACACATGATATGCAGCCTTGTCAGTCAATCCAGATGGCAGGTCGAATTATTTGTATCTTAAACTTTTTAATCATTGTTATTATAATATATTATGTATAATTATTTTTGATAAGATGTTGTTCATTTGGCTCAGCCCTAAGGTAGGGTTTGTCTGAAACTAAAATTGTCATTCTGGTTTAATACCGCTTAGGTCTTACTTTTATAGTTTTGGCCATCAGTTTTATTGATTATGATAAGATGGTTTCATCTGGACCCTGGTCCTTCCTCCTGCCATGGCCCTGCTGACTCCAACTGCTAATATCACTTTTATTATTACTCACATTCCTATTTCATATTACCGATATCATCAATGCACATTATTGACCTGCTTCTTCACCAGAGTCTCTGTGCTTTCTCGCCTCACAGGTTCCTGTGTATCCGGGTTTACCTGGACCAGGTGTTGCCTCCTGTCGTGGTTGTGTCATACATTGCATGTGCTGTAATTACATTGAATGTGTTGTAATTCACTGTCCTGTTCTACACATGACATCATTGCACATCTGTCCATCCTGGGAGAGGGATCCCTCCTCTATTGCTCTCCCACAGGTTTCTTCCTCTTTCCTCCCCGTTAAAGGGGTTTTTTTGGGGAGTTTTTCCTGTTCTGATGTGAGGGTCCCGGGACAAGAGGATGTCACATGTGTACATATTGTAAAGCCCTCTGAGGCAAATTTGTAATTTGTAATTTTGGGCTATAGAAAAATAAATTGAATTGAATTGAATTGAATAACATTTTACTCAAAGTAGCTGCTGAGATCAGGCAACATGTCAACTTCGCTACAATGAAATCCAATGGCAAAACAAATCAAGCGGTTAGATGACATATATTAAATATGTTTTATAAACTAACTTTCATTTTAGCCATCCAGGTTATCTAAATCATTGTGTTCGGTGTTAAAACTGAAAGTGAGTATACCCAAAATGTTTATAATAATCCTTCATTGCACAGGAAAACTATCAGCCGTTATTGTATCTGCTATATAAGTTTAAACTGGTGAGTGCAGTGCCTTGATAGGAATCAGGGTCAAAACTATGAAAAGAGGTCCTAAGTTGAAATAAAATTGAGATACCAGTGTTGGTGATATCGGAGGAATGCTTCCTGTTTGTTCCTATTGTGTTTCACAGTTTAGCTGTAAGCTTGTTATTGATGCTAATTCCAGAAAAGTTTTGATCCTTTTAAAACAGTGTTAATAGATTATCTCACAAAACAAGGTGTTGGAAAAACCATAATCCTGTGTTAAACACAGTGCTTGTTACGGATATCAGAACCACATTTAAAACCCAGTGGAGTTTTAACAGGAGTGTGGACAACATGGCAGAGCTAAGTGACATCTGGGGGGGGGGGGGGGGGGGTCCATAAAAACGTCATTGCTCCACCTGCCGGTTAGCTAGACTGTTAGCGTATGTGTCAGCGACAGACACTCATCCTCTCACACACACACACACATGTGTGTAAAGACACGCATACAAGCACACACCCACGCATTCTCGCACACATACAGTAGATCTAGAAACACAAACCATCGCACACACACACGCACACACACAGACTTGCAGCTAATTGTTTTTACACATTATCCGTCTTATTCAGAGAACACATTTTCTTCCTGTATGAGAGAACCAGAAACAAACACAAAGGATGAACATTAGAAAGAGAATATGATTGTGTGATTCCATAGTCAGCCAGTGCAACAGAAACCATTAATTGGAACACTGTAAAAAAGCGTAGTGAGAGAAAATCAGCCATGGGGAAGCCGACCTTCCCACTCAACAAAGGCCGTGGCATTGTCCCCTTTCTATCTAAGCGACTGGTTGAGGCCCTTAGTATGTCTGTTCACTTATTTATTCGTTTTGATTGATTTCTGTGTCTTTCGTCTCAAAGCGTCCCACATTTTCCATGTATGCGCAGCAGAATGTCCACAGGCACACGGCTCCTCCCGCCGTTCGCAAAAACTGCGGCTGTATTATTCCACATCGGTTGCCATGGTGAGGGAATCCCCCGCCCCAACAACCTCACCTCCTCCTGGCAGCTCGGTCACTCCTCGCTGGCAGGGCTCTCCTCCAGAGGCGTGATGGAGGGGAGGCCCAGTCCTGTTGCATTGTGGGATGCAGTGAGGCTGGCAACAGTGTGTAGGAGGACGAGGACCAGCAGGCAGAGTTTGAGCCGGCTGTTACACAGTCTGCAGGCTGCCGAGGAGCTGAGGGAGGTACGGTGCTGGCACGGCGGGTGAGTTCTTTTCAGGGTCCCCCGGGAACGGTTGTCCACTTTCAAGTCCCACCGCACGTCACAGCACTCTGCATCTGGGTCAACACCTGATGGATAGTCCTCCAGCAGCCCTGGGGGTTGTTTCGGGGGAAGGGTGGTGGTAGAGATAAAAACAGATAAAAACAGTCAGCTGACACGTTGTCTTAAAGATGCTGCCATGTAGCAGGTTTCATAAATCCTGTACTTGCTTTCTGTCACAAAAAGAGCATTGCTGCTTCTCCAATGTTCCCCACAAGCACTGCTTTGAGAACCAAAAGACATTAAAGACAATAACAACAATGGACCTCAGTAAGAATACATTCCTGTGAACTAGGAAACACAAGCAAATGGAAATCTTTGCTCTGCACATCCGTCTGTAGCGTCTCTTAGAAACTTATTTTGTTTTAACTCAGTTCTGTTTGGTTCTGTTTGATTGTCAGTGCTTCTTAATTTGCTTGTGTTTTAGATATTTGCAGTTGCAAGCTGAAACAATGATTCGAGTAATTAACTGACAGAAAATGAATAGAATAGAATCGATTGTTAATCAATCATCACTTTATAGTGACAGCTAAAACAAGCCATGTGAATATCCGTCATCTTGGGCTTTGGAAATGATTCAAATATTCTGACATGTTAAAGACAAAATGATTCATTGATTCGTCTTTATTGACAATAATTGTTAGATACAGGCCTTTTGCGATGCTCTAAAGTTTTTAAATATGCGATATGAGATTATTTTGAAATGGTGATCAAATGTTTTCTTGTTTGCGTTTCGTTCATTTCATGTGTGGTCTTAAGCTGCAGTGCAGTGATCCATCTCACAACCAGGTTGTATTGAATGTGTGATTTCTCTATTCTACATGCTGCTGCACCCCTAAAGTCTATTTTCTATTCTGCTCAGGAACATTATTGTCATTACTGTAGTCTTACCTTTACAACTAGGCCTACAGGTACACGATAGAAGTATTTTTGATGTTTGAATTTTGCATTAAGATTGTCAAAAAATATACCGTATTTTGTGCTTTACTGACGCTATAAGCAAAGGGTGTTTGTCACAGCCTGTGTGCACGCTGTGAAGAGTGAACTTTGAATAAGTGTGTGCCCACTCAGCACAGTTTGACTAGCAACAGCTTAACCGTGACAAGAGGAACCATGTAATTACAGCAAGATTGTGACAATCATCTGCATTTAGAGCGACTGTGTTTGCAGGGTTTTCGACTATATACGCACATACACAGATGCAGAGGTGAAAGACACAACCTGCAAGTGCTCTTTTCATCTCACTTATTTATTTTTTACCCAAATACTCGATTAGTCTCACCCAGTGCATCACGGCATAATGAACATGGAGATGCCACATGGTAAGAGCTTACTACTGCATTAAAGGTTTGGTGATATTCTACATTTTCTGTTTTGTCAGCAAACCCCATGAAAAGGTAAATTGATCCAACGAACTAAATATTATCTGAAGTCAGTCAAAGACTGATAGCTTATTCTTATGAGCTATAGATCTCCATGATTGTCCTAAAACTATTTTTTTTAAAGTCACACCGTACGATGAACGTCAGCACTGTAGTTTATTTTGACTCAATCCCACACACACTACCTTCTTGCTATACATTTCACTACACAGCAGATTTGTATTTATCTACAGCTGAAAATAGTCCCAGACAAATGTACTAATACCTCCAGTTTGAGTAAAATGAGCCTTTTCTTCTTTTTATCTTGAATAATGTACAGCATGACCCACTTTTTAAGATTCCGTCTGATGACAGGAATGGGCTTTGAGCTGAGAGCCACAGACAGGCTGGCGACATCAGACACTCTTTAGAGATGGACCAACACAATGTTGATTTGGGTTTCTTGTAGTTAATAAGAACACAAATATAGATTTTTTATATATATAGCCTTATCCTTCAATTTCAAAGAGTCACAAATTCAGTCTTGTTTGTTATTCTTCATAAACAAATGAATCAGTTTAAATGATCAAAAGAAAAGGGTACACAAATAAGAAACACATGCACTACTTTTATTCCATCCGCCCTACTGTACATGAACGTAACCTGATGTTCGACATGAGCACCAGAGGGCAGCATCAACATGTGATGTCAGTGTGTGCCTTTCTATTCATCATGTTGAGGGGACAGAAATCTGCACACAGAGTAACACTGCGCACCCACTCACTCATCTTCCATGTATGTGGAGACAAAAACCTGGTCTTGACAAGGTTAAGCATGAATTAGAATTCTGATGTGTGCGTGTGTGTGTGTGTGTGTGTGTGTGTGTGTGTGTGTGTGTGTGTGTGCGTGTGTGTGTGTGTGTGTGTTTTTATGGCTGGAGATAAGCACATTCACTAACGCTGACCCACAGAGTGCTATTAGCTGTTCAGTACAGACAGAGCATGCAGACTTATTGCCACAGTCCACCATTGTACGGATGCCTCTTGGTGCTGTGAGTAATTGGCAGAATTTGTTGTTATGGTGTATCACCCTGTTAGTCTGGTGATTAAAAAGAAGATCCTGCAGCTGTAAAGTCAAGTGTGTGACCATCAGAGTTGCATTGAACAGGACACTACGCTTGCTGTGTCCTCGCTATTTACTCTTGTACAATGAGACACTCAGGCCAAAAGCATGATGTACTGTGCACCCGGTGAAAGCAACTTGTTACTCATAGCTGCCAATCCCAGATTTGGGGAACTACTGTTCTTTCATCCCTCAAATACCGTAGTCAACAAAGTACTTTTCTCCAGCTGCTCGGTTGAGTTGTTTGGTACACTGGGCAGCTGTATGCACATTACTGATGCCAATCTTTAAAATAAGGTTCAAAGAAAACAAGCACAGGGGCTAAAAACAAACAGAAAAAGGCACGAACTGTAGGATGTTTTTTTTTGTTTGTACCTGTACATATAAAACTGGGGCTGCCTCCATGAATGAGATCATCATTGTCGGGCAGGACGAAGGGGCACCGCTGCTGCACCTCCAGGCAGTACTGACCACAGGGGATTCGCTTACTGCAGTGCATTTGGGTGGTCTGGAAGTACTGAGAACACAGCCAGGGCTTATAAACCATCTAGGACAGAGAGACAGAGAGGTGAGGGCAGGGGAGGGAGAGAAGACGGGTGGAGGGGGTGCAGAGAGAGGAAATCAATGAGTTAGGGAGGGTTGCACTGGATGAAACGCATACACACATGCAGACTCGCACATGAACGCGCATCATCGACGACCTCTGATTCACACTGAGCAGATATCCTGGTGATCCTGATATCCACTGTTTAATGAATGTGGCTGCTGCTGGGCAGTCATCACTTTGTCAGTCAACATACAGTATTACCCAACCTCCTCTTAAGAACAACTGAGCGTCAGTGTGTAGCCTACTGCGGATGCATTGCTCAGTTTTCAGAAGGATGACCTCAGATACACAGATGTTTCATGAAATAATTCCTGATTGAAATGTAATGCACCAGAGGACCTGCAAGTCAAATCACAATGTATACTGTAATTCTAAAGTAAACATATTAGTACCCTCACTACTGTTATCACTCTCAGATCAATGCAGGGACTATCATTAGACAATAATAGTTTACTGTTGCTAAACTGTTTTGCTGAAACTATTCAGGATTTGTTTGTGTAAAATGAAAACCAAACAAAAGTTGTCCACATGAAAACTGAGCGAACTTCACTGAAAGAGACCATGAGATTCGTTGTGGATGAAAGATTCGAAAGAAGCTCGTCGTAGGTGGGCCTTCAAGGATCTAAACACGGAATTGGATGACCTATCGCTACCAAATAGACAGCTCTTTTAATGCAATAGCAAAAGTAGACAACAATCTAAGTTATTACCGGTATCTGATGCAAACACAGCAGGATATATATATATATATATATATATAGCTTTTATTTCGAATTATCATCAGTTCACTAACATTGAATAACACAAACACTGGTGTTGTGTTACAACAATTGGCTTATTGTGTATGTCAGATCAGCTCAAATGTACAGCTCATGGTTAAAACAGGGCCTTCATCATGTAATGTTGGAGTTTGTTTGTTTAAATTTTCTCACCCATTTTCTCAACTCTACAAGTGCACAAGTGGGGACAAATCATTTAATTAGCACTTAATTTGTCTCCTCTCATTTAATAAGCTCGTTGGCTCATGCGGTATAATCTCCTGCAGTAATTTGCTGGTATTTCCTGTGAAAAACTCCAGAGACTGTGAGGCAAACTAGCACCTGCTATGAGCTAACCATCGCGCCTTAAAACAGTGCACCGGACCATATATCATGTCATTCCTCCGTAGATACTTAATGTGCAGGTTGTGGTTGTGCGCCAGAAAGAAAAGAAGAGAGCAAGATCGAATGTGTATGTTGATATTTGTATAATAGCAATGTAGGGCTCATCTGGATGACACACATATTTACAAAAAAATCCCTGAACATGTTAAAGAGGAAATATACACATGGGCAACAACGTGTAATTATTTTTGGCAAAAACATACTAATCAAACATGTAAGTAGACAAGTGACAAAAAAAAGACTTAATGGATGGGCAGTATAGCACGTAGATGTTTTTCAATCCGAGCAAGATGTACGTAATGTAATAGAGAGGAGAGTTTGAGAAAAAGTATTGATGGTACAGAATGAATAAATTCAATCCTAAAGGGTGAATAACAGACATGGCAGGCTATGCTTTGGGATGTCAGAGCTAGTGTTGATGGTGGACTTCATCAAACTTCATTTGTGGGCTTAATATTAAAACAGGTGCTCACATTTCCTTTTGCATAATGTGGCACAGTTAAAGCCCTCTCACACACTTGACTGCTCAGTAATATTGCATTAGTAATCTCATTTCGTGTCATTTTACAAATATTTCTGCATGTAAATAGGAACATTTCAAAGGCAGTGATTCAAACAAGAAAAAAGAAATACAATGTATTTGGAAACTTTTCTTAGAAGTGCTCTTCGATGAGTCGGGGCATATTACTGTAAGTTAAAATGACACGAATAACAAAGAAAAGTTAAACAATTTGCATTATTGTGACAATAATTTACCGAAATATTCTCTGTGCTACTAATGGACACAATCAGATGTCATTTTGTAGCTTCAGAAATGGATCACACAATTAAATCACGATGTAAATATAGCTTGAACATAGTAACTGCTGGGCTGAATCATCTGTCATTTGTAGACATACGTGCATTACGAAACACATGCACATACTGACATTCTGCACACATACTGTACAGTAAATTGCTGTATTGGATTTCCTGTCGAAGATAAGGTTGGTTCCTGGTTGGTTCCACCGCACACACACACACACACACACACACCTACACACACACACACACACACACACACACACACAGCCCTTCTCTCTAATCTAATGCTGCATAAATGTGACAAATGAAAATGTGTCCGCATTACCTAATGTCACATCTTGTACATACAGCATTTGATAAATATTTCTAAATTACTCGTGAGTCGATGTATGTGTGAGAGTACACGGTTGTCTTTTGCATTTTGCTTGTGCAACACATTTTCCACCTCATGTCCTCCTGATCCCGGTGTTTGGACAACTTCTCATCATGTGACTGTCAGCCAAGGGGACACGAAGACAAACCGGGTGAAATTCAGCAACGTATCACATTACACGAACAATGTCACTGCCAATGAGTGTCAAGTCGTGTCTGTTTTTGGCATTTATCACACATTTCCCCTTACTCAGCAGAATCGCAGAAAACAATGTTAAAGTCAATCATTTGCACTGAGGCCCAGACAAAAATGATGAAAAAATCTAAAGCTGAATAATCAACAACATCACAACTGAAGAGATTGTGTTTACACAGCGCCCCCTTAGCTTTGCCTCCGTAGCAGATAAGGTGTCACATTTCCTTCCATCAGAATTCAAGTCAGTGTTGCTTAATGCTTATTTACAAGGAAAAAGAACTACAGTGGGTTAAATCAAGGTGACGCCTAGACCATGTGACAAGAACAAAACAGGGCAGGCGTGTCCTGAGCCTGCCAGTCAGCAGAACTTCTGTGCGAAAAGTGAACAGATGTGGTGTAGATGCCGTGTCTCTTTTTGGCCATTTGCCACACAATCATGTCCTTTTGCGCTGAGTCCAGTTAGTGAAGCCCACTGCTGCTGCTGCATACGAGACCTCACAACCATCAGTCTACTGTAGACCCGTGACGAGTAATTTGTCATCCTGCTGTCACATCTCAGAGTGGGAGAGAGAGAGAGACAGCAAGTGGGAGAGATAGGGAGAGGAGTGTCATGATAGAGATAGTCGTAGGATGGACTCTTTCTCTCATTTATACAATGAGAGTAAAATACTGCTTTCTCCTCAATCACCGACTCAGTAAGTAAGAGGTCAGCCAGCTGGCTCTCGGATTTTAATTCTCCTTTTTCTGTCAACTATCGCCTCCTTGTGCACTTCCCATTCGCTTTTGCTGGCTGAACTCCTGTCATTGCATCATCTTTCCCAATAAGGATGCGAAGTTGACACACTCTCACAATACAGACCTCATGGATTGATTAGCTGTGGTGATTTTAGACATGAAAAACCTACAAGATGTATTTATATTGTATTTATTTATATATGTATTTATAATTCATTACTTCAGTATTTATTCATCAAGGGTTGCCCTCAATAATTTACATCAGTGCAATGTAAATATGTATGGCAAATGATCAACCTGATCTCACAGAATTACATATGATCACAACCTCTTAACAGCGCATAGTCTTGTGGTGGCACGTAATATGTTAAAATGACGTGCCGACTCTACGGAAAGATCTCGTCATCTGCACTCCCGAGGCGCGCTGACTCCATCATCACAACAACAGTCATGTTCACCATTCTTTAAATTTAGGACACAGCACATCAGTGCATCAACATAGTTGCGTTATACTCACTGCTCTGTTGCTCAGAGTTTCTCTTTTTAACAGAACTAGTGTTGTCAAATCACTCGTTATTTACATCACTACTAGCATCACTAGTATCACTACATTCTAGTAGTAATGCATGTCAATGAATAGATATAAAGTAAAAGAATATCCTCATGGAGATAAAGAACAAATGTATTAACTTGCTTGGGATGTAGGTTGAACATTCGTCGTGCCATAGTTGTTCAGAAACAACGGCAAATGCTTCAGTTCAGTTGCAATCTCTTTGCACAATGCAGAGATATCTAGAGGCAGCATGAATGCAAAGAAGACAGTGGAGATCAACAGATGCAGATGTTCAGAACAGAAGTCTAAAGTTGAAAGTGACAACAACAACTTGAGTGAATATTTGTGGTGGTCTGAGTTGTATAAAGAGAGATATCAGGAGATAAATCTGTCTGCTCAGCACAACAGAGTTGGTGCTTGTTGTAACAGCAAACGTCAGTCGGGAAACTTGTTCATTGCTTGTGGCTGAAAGACTAAAAACACTCCTGCGGTCAAAGCAAGCAGAAAGTTTGCTTTTGAAATTTTAAAACGAGACAATTGAAAATATTTAGGTTGCATCACAATCCAATCTGCAGCTCTACAATGGATATCATTTTTCTCTCACAAAAAAGAATGCCTCAATATTTTATAACATCCCCCTCCCCTCCCTGCTCTCCACTGGTTTGCTTGCCTGTTGTTTATCTGCAGAGTTGAGTCTCAGCTGTCCTCTGGATTGGATTATTTCATAACGATTAGGCTAATAAGGTTGTAATTGATGGAAGGCCCTATCCTGCTCTGTGGTATTGGTTTTAAGTGGCCCCGGATGGCCCTGCCTTGTCAGAGCCTCATCTTTAATGTTGTGGTTGTGGCTAAACTGCTGACAGAAGCTGAGGGAGCTGGTAGCAACACACCAGATTACTGCAACTCTTTCCTCTTCAACATGCAGTACAGTACAGTAGCGCTACAGAGAGGCACACACACACAAACGCATGCGGAGTCTCATGAGCCGCCTTGTCAATTACAATGAACACAGCCATTCACTGCTTCGCTGCGTTGAGGCCATCCGCTATTTTTTTATCCTCTTTTCTGCTCTTTTTATTTAAATGATCCTCGGCTTGAATTATGAACCAAGACAAGTGTACAGCACAATAGCCTGGTATTAGCATACTTTTTAAGTTGTGTCAGACTGGGGCATGGAGGAAAAACAACAGAGGGAAATGATGACAAATATGTGAATTCAGGTTAAGCCTCATTGTCTCCGCTTTTTAACTATTTTCACACGAATTTTGTCTCAGAGCACTTAATGATGTTAGATGTCCTGCTGCAAAAAGTAATTTACAGTCAACAAGCACAGTAAAGAATATCTTTGGAGACAGAAAATGCAAATATATTGTATTTACTCTGACTGTGTTATGGAAGTAAAAATAGAGAGAATATTTTTGGAATTGTGATTTTAACAAATGTTTAAATATTCTCAGGAGAGGCATTTCAAAATGTAATTTTGTATTGTTGAAATAAATCAATGGACCCTATGCACTGTATACTGTCTACTGAAGAAAATGCAATTTCCCCAGAAGCACAGATTATCAGTCTGCAAGCTCTTCACGGTGTTGGATGAAATGAGCAGTCCATTCAAGCAGTCACAGAAAGGCAGTCCAACATGTGAGGGGTGAAATAGGGGTCCGACTTTAGTAGGAGCCAGCATGTAAACTATCACTTTAATTCCTACGGCAGCAGTAGCTGCAATGCCCCATGGGAGTTCCAGTACAAGATGGGGGCTGAAGGGTCAAATTGCAAAGGTTGCACACCAAATGTAATCGAAAAAAAACCAGCATCCACATTCACACATGTAAACAAACGAGTGTGCATAACTAAACACGCCGGTAAGTCGATGAATGTAATCAAGCGTGAACTCAAACAGAAGGAAAAAGAACAAACCATGGCTCGTTGCAAGGAAAGTGCATGTATAATAAATTCAATATCATTGCAGAACTACCTTGCTGACTTAGGAGATGCCATTTCATTGGCTGTGATATTCGTATGTGCAATTCCGTGTGTGTGTGTTGATTAGCTTGGGGCACCAGCACCTGGCGAGCATAAAAACAGTGTCAACTGCAGTTATAAAGAGAAAATATAACGTAGCTAATGATCTAAGCAACGAGACCGACAAACAAACAGGCAGGTTTAGCCAAGGTGGTTAGAGGAGCCAATGAGAAAGTAATAGTCAAACAAAAGCACAGGCAAGGCTGCCGGCAGACCGAAGGCCCAAAACAATACATTGATTGGAAGAGAAGTGGTGCAGAAAGCACTCATGCAACTCCTGAGAGGCGCCTATTCAATTACATTCAGGTTATATTTGAATGACTGTGTGGACACATGAGGCCTGGTTTCAAATTATGACCCACCTGCTGTTTGTAGCACAACAGAAACATTCACGCATATAGCAAACACACACACACACACACACACACATGAGACCACAAACGGCTAAAGACCACTTCATATCTTTTAATATGGGCTGCTCATTTGGCAAACAAAAGGCATGTGAATGTAATTGCCATACACCAAGGACTTACATTCTTAAATTGAGTTAAGTTATTAAAAGGAGAATATAGCCAAACAAATAGAGGGACAGGTGGGGACGTGTGCAAAAAAACAGAATAACCTCAGACTTCAGACAGCAAACATGTTTTACTAATATTTGATTGGTTGATTTGGACCTATAAAACATGAAGACGCAGTGTCACTTTTTTGATTGGCTTTTCATAAGCACTGGCTACCGGTCAAACAGCTGACTACTGGGGTACCAAAGCACACGCAAGACGCATGCACACGGTCAAGTTGTGGCTCATTTTGAAGCTCATGTAACCACAGTTCAATAGCAAGTTTACATACATTCGTCAACTAACCACACGATCAAATGGTACATGGACTTCATGGAGGACTGATATGTATAACGTTGCTCTTACTCTACTTTGTGAACGCTCTGTGAATGTTCTGTTAGGAGAATGACGTTCTGAAAGAACATCTCGTGAAAGTTAAGAAATAAACATCCCCCGCAAAACGTTCAGAAAACAACGAGCTCGGTGTGAACGTGAAGAAAACCATAGATATAAAAGAGTGGATACAACATTACCTCATATTTTATGGGATAACCGTCCGCCATTTTACCTGGATATTGTTTACAAGCACCAGCTGCAACTGGTTGACAGCTTTCAATTGCTGTAGCAAAAGGACCAAAGAGACCAGGGAGGCTGGCATCACTTTGCACAAGTCAGTATAGAGTAGATGCGAGATATTTCACATACGGGTCAACTAAAACTACAAAGAGTTAGCGAATTTGGTAACTTTACAATCAAAGTTAAGAAGACATTCGCTACAGGGAGCACATCCATATGAACAAAACATTTGCCCTTAAACTCATTTTGTTGATGAATCGAGGTTATCTGGGTGTAATTCATCGGCTCTGTCACACTGATA
The DNA here is from genome assembly GCF_949748355.1 of Melanostigma gelatinosum. Classification (NCBI taxonomy): domain Eukaryota; kingdom Metazoa; phylum Chordata; class Actinopteri; order Perciformes; family Zoarcidae; genus Melanostigma; species Melanostigma gelatinosum. Next base: position 13,420,341 of record NC_136643.1, on the reverse strand, counting down.
ATTCATTTGACAAAGATAATTATCAGCAAGATGGACCTACTGTGAGTGAGAGTGGTGAATCAACACCCACTGCAGTCGTACAGCCTGCTGTTAGCTTTACTGGGCCACGCTTGTATGCATGTGCGTGCACCTGCAGCTCAGTTATCAACTCTTTCTGCCTCCGTGGGGTCCCGTTCCTGCATCACAGCCATGCGGACCCGTTTAATACTGTAAGTCATCAAAGCGACAGACAATTGTTCACCGTAACTGCACAATTTCACAGGAAAACCCCTTTCGCTTCGTGGAACTGTTGTCTCTCCTGCTGTTATAAATGACTCCCACCACCCCATCCCACCCACTCCCCCTTGTCTCCCTCTGCAGTGTGTACTGCAGCAGTTGGATGAAAAATGGCCTGGAAGGGGGGCCTACACAAGGTTGCCAGCAGAAAACATAACAGCTCACCATCAGAAACACACTGTGCTGTGTGCTCTCCTTCTAGCTTGGCTGTGCTACGTCTGCTTGCTGTGTTTCTATCTCTTTTACAGGTCAAGCAAGCACACGCAGGCATTTAGAAAAGAGTGAGAGAGAGATGACGGTGGTGTCTTTAAAGGTCTTTACAGTATTGATACTCTATAGTTGTCAGCTTGTTATCAGAGGGCTTTCCTCCCACAGGTTCCACTGACTCAGCAAGGCCAGCCATGTCAGGCCGTGGGGATCGGATCACTCAAAATTGAGTGTGCCAATTTCATCAGTTAATTACCTTTTTGTCTAAAAGGTACCTAAATCAAATGGGCACAGCACCACCATATGTATTTGTGTTCATCCACAAACACTTATTTTAGTGGCTCCCCTCAAATTACCAATCACTTCTTCATAAAAAGAAAACTATTCCATCCATATTTATCTGGTATGAAAGATAAAGTCAGAAAGAAAAGAGGGAGGAATCCTCAAAGTGTGTTGATGAAGTTTATCTCTGCTTCAGTAATTGATACTTTGATTTTGTGAGCAGTTTAAGAGGTAACAGTCAACTCGTTGCTTTCTGTAGAGAACCCAATGATTCCAAGGTCAGTGTCCTAGTTGTGTTACAGTCAGCAAATCCTCCACGCTGCTGCCACTGTGCTCAAGCTCTGCATTTTTAAGATTACATCATACTATTACTTAGGGCTGGGCGATATGGCCTAAAAAAAAAATCTCCGATTTTTTTACAAAAAATCCGATTCACGATTTAAATCGATTTTTTTCCCCCAAAATTTTTTGCAGATGACAGAAGCTGTTGAAAACAATTTTTTCTTTTATTTTGTGATGATTTTCCCAAGTAGGTTGATAAAAATAAAGTGCAAACAAAACCTGAACATTGTAGAAAGGTGCCTGTAGTATACAAAAAGTATTTGGTCACTCTTTTGTTTGCCTGAATCATTTAAATATAAAATTAAATTAAACATAACATTAAATGGCATTAAATAGTAGCCTTCCATTGTAAACAACTGTGCAAATGTAACTTTTTACAGTAAGCTTTTCTAACTGAATACACTGATACAAACACAGCATGAAATAAAATGTATATGACCCTTTAACATTCACATTTTCAAAAGTGCAACATCTGATCTAACATCAACATAACATATTTTGCACAGTAAATAAGTGCATGTAAACAAAATCAAGTGCATTCACAACATAACCAACAGTATTAAACAGTAGTGCATGTTTTTTCTAAATATTTTTTGCCAGGAAGACAAGCCTGTCTACTACCTCTGGCTTCAGGCATGCACGGTGGCATGTAACAATGCCCCCCCCACACACTGAAAAGCCTCTCAGAGGGGGCACTTGTAGCTGGCACAGAGAGGTATTTCTTTGCTAAAGTACTTAGCCTTGGAAAGTTAAGTTGGTGACGCTTCCACCAGTCAAGTGGATCGGTGTCTGGGTCAACCTGCTGGACCACAGGTCAGTTGTTGCGGAGTAGAATGACATCCCCTCCAGCTCCGCAGAGATCCTTTGGCGTGTACTATTGTACAGCCGAGGCAAGGCAACGTCAGAAAAATGTTTACGGCTTGGTAGCACGTACCTGGGGTCCAAAGCTTTGAGACGGTGAATAAACCCCGGCTTTTCCACGGTGTATATGGGCACCATATCTTTTGCGATATACATCGCGACTGCATCCGTGATGGCTTTCCACCGGGCACTCTGGCGGCCAGCAGCTTCACTGCTGGCCGCCATTGTTTTAGTTTGTAAACAATGCGCGCGCACTCTACTACGGGAACCCAACGGGGGGGAGGGGTGGGGGCGATTTTCTCGATTTTCAATAAAACACATCGCCTTAAAGCACACATTCGAATTAATCGATTAAATCGATTTATCGCCCAGCCCTACTATTACTTATAAAAAGTTTCAGAAAAATAGCAATTCTGAAAACATTTTGCCATTTAAAGATATCGTAATAACTGCATTAAGTGTGGCTAACAAAGATTAAATATGGTTTTCTTCTTTCCAGGAAACAGTTTTTATCCTTATTGTCTTTATTCCCACTTATTAAAAGTCACCCGCTGTCACCCTCTCACCTAGTGTCCCAAATCACTCGTTTTATAATGATATGAATTGTATTATGCCCTGAGTGTGAGTACTCTATCTGGATTAAATTCAGTTTCATATAAATGCATACTGTATAAAGCTCTGTCAGCATGAGGCCTGGATGATGCGAGATTCAAAAGCAAATACCTCTATGAACGTCCTTACTGCACATAGAACTACAACCAAACATGCACACACACACACACACACACACACACACACACACACACCCACATACGTGCACAGTCTCTTGTAACACAGCAGAAAATGGGCACTAACTGTTTAATTATCAGATGTGCAGCTACCAGAGGTGAGGAGGTATTGATAATGGAGGTCTTGTCTGGGCAGGTCCAGCAGCAAGCTGTCTGTGAACCCAATACTAGCTGCTAGAGTACATCACACACACACACACACACACACACACACACCACATACCCTGTGTAGAGACCAGCTCTACTGACAATAGATTTGATTCTGAACCTTAATAACTCCAAAACTCTCAGAGAATTGAATGTCATTTTTTCACATTCAAGGTTGAACGCAATTAAATTAAATACTCAAGTGTTACAGCCAATTACCAAAATCGCATGAGTTCACGGTGATTAAATGAAATTGCCAACAAATCATTTTATGATTATATTTGATCAGCCTGACATTTATTTATCAACATGAATTTCAAACAAGTTGATTTCAGCATCACCTAAAAGCAGGGTGGTAGTCATAATAAAAAATAGAATTAACCACGAATGCACAATGTCATTAGCTTTCGATTTCACACTTTACGTCAGATTAGGCCCCCATGGTGCACAGTACAGTGGTTATGCCTACTGGCTGTGTAGAACAATATCGAGCATTTTTTGGTCTACGAATTGAACATCAAGCCAGGACAGTCATTTCCTGATAAAAAGGTTAAGCTGCCAGCTCATGCCTGGGAAGCTGCTCTTCTAACCAAGATTTCACGACATGCTGATGTTGTAGAATGCAAAACAGGACCAGGAATTACAGCCCTCAAACACATCATAAGTGACAGGAAAATGATGTGTTTATTTGGGGTATTTTTGGAACAGCTCAGGTCAGACAAAATGTGCTTCGTCAGCAATGCTTCTGAGAAGATCAATTTCTAATAGCATTATCCCACAAAGAAGGAGCAGACTCAAGGACAATGCTCCATGTTCTGTTTATGCGTGTGTTTATGTAAGCACATGCTCATCTATGCACAGTAGGGGCACACACAGGCATGCACAATATGTGGAACTCGAGGTCTCTACTGCAGCTTGAATCATCATACAACCTGAAACTTACAAAGCATTGCACTGATCAAAGTAAGCTTTCCATTGCCACAGAGGAAGATGTGATGGTCCCTATGGGAATCATTCCCAAGAGAGCCAGAAAGGTCAGTAGTGCCTGTTTTGACCTCAAGGATTCAATAACCTGAGTCGCAGCCCCCAAATCCCTCAGCACGCCTTCGCTTGTCACTCTATACCTTCCCTCTCACTCCCATCTTCACTGGTTTCTCTGGCTAGAGCGTGGCATCTGCTAAAATATCACTGATCTCTTCTCTTTACACATTCCTCCTCCTGCGAAGATCATTTTCTGACACTGAGACTACATGTTTGACTCTTTCTAGCAACAACACTACAGCACACAGATCCCTCTCTTCTCTGCCATTTTTTACCTCATTTTTTTTTACTCTCTGTCAAAGCTTTCCACCTTTTCATGTTCTCTCTGATGTTTTCTTTTTATCTCACATGCTGACGGGAAAGTGGGACAGGATTGGCCAATTTTTTGAAATGCGGGACAAAATTAGAAAGGAACGGTAGAACCCGATGGGGCCACATTGTCTGGGCCAAGTCTGAGACTTAGCTGCTTTGCTGCCCCCAATTAGACTAAAAACTACAGGCAAAGAAGTCTGAGTCTGATATATTCAACCAGGTCACATCCCGGCCCTGTGCTTCTGTCAGAGCAAGTAAGGAAGTGGGAGAGCAAGAGAGAAATGGAGAGATGCAGACATTAGAAGAGGAGGAAGGAGAGACTGAAGATAAATTGGTCAGCCCTTCCCCCACCCCTCTCCCTCCCTCTGCCTCTCTATCTCGGGACTGCTGTGTGCAAGACTGCAGATAGATTCTGATGTTCTCATTTATGTCTTAATGATTGGGTTAGTATGCAGCTTGTGCTCTGCAATGCTGTGCTTAGACAGAAAGCAAGATCACAGAGGCACACACACACACACACACACAGTGCAAGATGAAAGGATTATAACAGAGAGCTAATGCATGTGGCACATATGTAAATGTATGTTTCAGTGGAACCAGAGATGACACTATATTTTGCAAAGCACACTTGGTAAATCAGTACTGAGTCATATATCAGTTGGAATTCTGCTGTACATTATTCTTGAACACAACACAACTGAAGGCAAAGTACAAGATACACGGACGGCAATCATATGCAGAGGGTGGATCGAGGTAAGAGAGAAGGCGGAACACAGAGCGAGGTTGTTGTTGTTTGTGACATGTCATCATGGGTGATTACTGCTTGAAATTCCAGGATGAGTGTCCTTTTAGTAAACAGCTGTATCATTTGAATATTTCATTGTGGACAATTGCTATCTTGTTTATTTATTAATCTGATTGCCAGAATAAGCTGCAGCTCTGTGTGATGGGGAGAAGCACAGAACAGCAGAGCAGAGCAGCCCCCACACTGCTGGAAGGCCTACTGCAGGAGACAGCATCACATTTACAATGAAATATAATGATGGCTTGGAGAATATTATCATGATCGAGTTAAGCAGTTAAGGCCTCATGCACCTAAATGCAGACGCAGCGTGTATCCATGACCACCACACACCAGGTAGAGAACAGCACTGCTGTAACAAGAAAACACTGAAAGCACAAACAGCTATGAATGAAAAGCCAACGTTTTACAATCACACAAAGTAACAGACCGTTTGCTAAAGCCCTCCCACCAAACAACCCTTGTCCAATTATAGCTGAGCAACAGTAACTAGGCACGGTAGAGCTGCCAAGCTTTGGGTTTTTAAAGACATCAGGATGAAGTTATCAGCTCTGTCCTTAAAGACTTAAACATGATTACAATCGTCATATACATACAGGTACACACAGTTAACCTATACGCATTTTAGGAGCAGTAGGCTGCTGTAAAGCGGCCGGGGACCAACTGTGTTCAGTGTCTCACTCAAGGACGCTTTGACATGCAGTCAGTAGGAGCCAGGGATCGATCCGTGAACCCTCTGGTTAAAACCCACTGAGCCACAGCTGCCGTCCTGCGCTGTGTTAGATGTGGGGAGGTTCACCCTGGGTGAAAATGACGGATTCATGTAGTTAGTCCTCAAAGCCTTTTCTCAGGGGAAGAGAAGCAGGACAAGATGGTATTTTCCCAAAACAGCAGTCAGGATAAAATCAACATAAAATCAACAACACGTGTTGATTAACTGTCTCTGCAGATCAGCAGGAAGCCTTTTCTCATGCTAATGAACATATAGTTGCAAGCATAAATCTTATCTTTGTGTTGCTTGAACAAGTAATTAGGTATTTGTGAACAACATATGTTTACTTTATATTGCAGCTAGCCGGGCTAACAAGCTGCTCCTTCACCTCTGTGTTTTACACATGATTTATCACCCGAAGAGAATTTTGACATGAGACAGTTAAGCTTTCGTTTTTTGTCTTTTTTGCATCATTACACATCACTGAGTTAACATGGCAAATGCAGACTTTTCATGCCCTTTTTCATGCTTCTCATGTTCAGCTAGAACAATGTACAATTCACCTAGAGAGAGTTTTCAACTGACTGGAGGAGTGTTATTTGTCAAGCTAGTTAGTGTTTTGGTGCAATGCTAGCATGACTGCAGTTGTCATCACAACTGGCAAAATCAACAGTCTAAATGTAAAACCCTTCCTTTGTCTACTTCTGTTCTTTGATCAAGGAAATATTATTGCAAACATTTTAAAATAGCTTACTACTAAATTTTGACTGCTAAATTTACAACCGGTATCGTTGTAAACTGCAGTCTTGCCAACAGTAAGTTAAGGGGGCGGGGCTCTACGGCACATGTCTTATTTCATGGTAAAAAATAGAAATAAAAACAGGGGAAGAGAAGCAGGACAAGATGGTATTTTCCCAAAACAGCAGTCAGGATAAAATCAACATAAAATCAACCACACGTGTTGATTAACTGTCTCTGCAGATCAGCAGGAAGTTATGAAACAAAAAACAAAAATATCTGACTGATGCAGTTTTTTTTTGATCTGCTTAGAAATAGATTTGAACTGTATATGCACAGAGATTGCACAGAATGTCTCAAGTGAATGGGGACCATATGTTCAGACCAAGCAATGACAGGTCCATCAATCTAAGTTTATATGTCCCATTACAAGTGACTGTGTAGCAACATGGCTGTGTCCCAATACCTGCTGGCTCATTACAATTCAAGGGCCCACTCAAACCACCTGTCCTGTCATCTCATATCGTCTATCTACACCATGGCTTGTAACAGAATACATATTTTACACTCAGATTCAGGGTAAAACAGAGATAATGGGCGAGGGTGGAAGAGAAATGTGCACTGTGGTGTTTCAAGGCCTTCTTCGTCACATCCAATATTTATCTGGGACAAGAGCATGGCTGTAATTCCATTGGGCTGTGATAACAAAATGAACTACCTAATAGCGTCATTGGCTGGGAGAAAAAGCGAGCCTGGGGGCCCAGCTCACCGCTGCTTAGGGGAGTTGATGTATGAGAGGATGAGAGGATGAGAAGGGAGCAGACGGGAGGAGAGGAGCTTAGGGGCAGCAGCAGTTTCCCATAATAGTAACACTGCAATGCCTGCAATACCCATGATCACTGTGTTGTGTGTACAGTGCAGGTGCACAGAGTTCTACATAAATGGGGTGAGTAGAGCATGTGTGTGTGTGTGTGTGTGCATTTGCCTCAGTCAGGCTCTTCATAATCCAGAGATTTTCCACTCTGCTGCCTCTATTGTGAGGAGGAGAGAACATAGGAACTCTTGGTGCACTCTGATCCGCTTCCAAACACAAGCTCCATGTAACAAAGGCTGATACTGCACTTCAGCCTCATCAAGTATTATGTGTCCTCTCCACCACTAATCACTGTCACCCACTCACAGAGGGCTTGCTTAATGAGGAATATTCTCCAACTGTCTGCGGTGATACAAGTGCAACACTCTTTTCTGTGCACAGCAATAATAGATAACCCATTTCTCGCTTCAATAATTGATAGGCCATATCCCTCCGCAGTTCAAGGTCTGCTCAGCTGGACATTAGAGCTCAGGGCCCTCTCACATAAATCTTCCAAGAATAGGGGCTTGTGCCGAGCTGAAGAAGGATCACAAGTCAGTTCATGTGACTTCAGAATTAGCTGTAATATTCTCTATTTCTATTATTGTTACGAATCCCATTTGAGACCAAAACCATAAATGCCTTATCCGTCTCTCAATGCTTTCTGACTCACTGTGTCTGTGGCTCTTACTCAAGCCCATTCATCTCTGTAGTTCTGTAGTTCTGGACTGTAGTTCTCAACAAATGTTACCCAAACAAGAGTAAATAATGCATATGTTGGGGACTATTTTCAGCTACAGGGCAAAATACCCCGCTGATGGGTCGATCCCAGCAAGCATTTGATTGGACAAGATTTGTTCAAATAAACAAACTGAAGTCAAGCACCCTAAATTTCCAAAGAAACCCGTCAGGCTAGATTTGGACCAAATGTGTGGAAAATTATTCCAAAGCCGTGCAGAAAAATCCATGTGAGTAAGACACCTGCATATAATTGTGTCTGTATATGTGTCATCTTGATCTAGTCTGGTTAATATGTTTCCAATGAATAAGTGTAGCCTTTAAGAAATGACTGCGATTTGATCAAATATTCATGTAAAGGCTTATACTATAAACAAATTATTAAGATCGTTCATGTTCTTTGTCGAAATTCCCCACAAAGTTTTGCTACAATCATGTGCTACCTATAAGGCTATGACACTTCACTGCACGGCTCCAAATAATCTCAGTAAGATGAACCATCTGTTGGTAATGGACTGTACATTTGACATCAATTATAAATCTTTCTTATTCCAGCGATCTTCTAGTGTTGCACCCACCCACTGCTTTTCTTTTTCTTTCTTTCTGACCTCGGCTATTATTCAGCCCTCTTTTGACAGTTTCAGTTTTCAATTTGTTTTCACCATTTGCCATCTCTTTCATGTTCGCACAAGTGGTTTTACTCATTTACTCCCTCTAATTTGCTACTCAGTACAATCCTACAAACAACGAGGGGGGGGGGGGCATACCAATAATCAATGATGTGGTGCTACAGAGTAGTATCTTGACGCTGTGGAGTCCTGGGCTCCATCATAACCCAGGACCTCAAGGAGCTTAACATCAGCTCCATCACCAAGAAGGCTCAGCAGAGGATGTACTTCCTGAGGCAGCTGAAGAAATTTAAACCTGCCAAAGACTATGATGGTGCATTTCTACACTGCCATCATTGAGTCCAACCTATGCTCCTCCATCACAGTCTGGTACGCTGCAGCCACTGCCAAGGACGAGGTCAGGCTGCAGCGCGTCATTCGCTCTGCCGAGAGGGTGATTGACTGCAATCTGCCGTCCCTCCAGGACTTCAAGGACCCTGAATCGAGCAAGAAAGATTGTCGGCGACCCCTCTCACCCTGGACAAAAACTGTTCGTGCCCTTTCCATCTGGCAGGAGGCTGAGGTCCATCAGGACCAAGACCTCACGCCAAATGAACAGTTTCTTCCCATCGTCAGTTGGGCTCATCAACAAAGCCCGGGACCCCCACTGACTCTGTCATCCCCAGGACAATTTCCTACCGATCACACCCCTGCACATCCCTGTTTCTTTATTTAAACACACTCGACACGTTTAACATTTCACTTGTTTACAGTCCTGTTATCTGTTTGTCGTGCACTATATTTTATATTCTTTTATATTCCATTGTAAATTGTAATATGTTGCCATTTCTTGCACTGTGGTGATTGTTGTTGATTGTTTATGCACCACCCGCCATGACAAATTCCTTCTAGGTGCAAACTTCCTTGGCAATAAACGGTTCTGATTCTGATTCTGATACTGAGCATGGAGACAGTTTGCTGAGCCATGACAATGTGTTTTATGAAATTAGAAATTTGGAGCATGTTTCTGACGAGTCACCATCTCCAACGAGACTACTAAACTGGCTGCAAAGGCCAGATTTATAGCAGACAGAGTAATCAACAGCTTTTGAAAATAACAAAGCTGCACTTGCTGTTGTTGGCACAAAGAGTGTGCTGACCTTCTCCAGGTTGTTCTCTGGCAGCTGCAATGATCCCACCAGGTCTTGCCCTTGGAAATCTTTACTGACAACAACCAATCATGGGTAATATACTCTAAACATCCCTCTACAAGCATACAAAGCCCACTTTCCTGTCCATTCCTGGTGTCTTTGGACTATTCTAGGAGCTCACATTCCCAACATTTGCATTTAAATTGAAGTCAGGGTAAGTAATTCCTTAATTCCCTGAGAATCCAAGGTCCCAGATGACCCCACTCCACAGTGTCCTCCCACACATTTCGACAAGAACAGAACAATCTTTTCCTGGATAGCACTGTGTGCTTGACACCTCCTCTTCCTCCCCCACATACTATGCACAAAAGGGTGTACATACAAGTGCCCTCATGTACATACATGAATAACAAGACTGAACACGCTCACAAACACGCGAGCCATGTCGGCGTCAGAGGAGGATGTAAGAGGATTTGTGTTGTCATAAGGGGGTGCACAATGACTCCTGCACTGCTGTGAGCTCTTTGCCTTCTTGGTGATGAGTCTGTTATGTGGGCATTGGCTGTGCTCTGAGGACACACTTTGTCTGCTGCGTACCATCTACCAGAGAAATAATGCTTAGGAAGACACAATTAGCAAAATGTAGGGAGTCCCTTTCTACCACACTGAGACGATTTTGATTAGATTCAATCACAGAGCGGAGATTACCAAGCTACTTCATTTTTAAAATGTGCTGAAACATATCTGTATCCTCATCTAAACTGTTTTAGAAGCAGTTTGCTCTTCTTTTTGCCTGACACCTGTTTACTGATTGTAAAGCCCTCTGAGGGTTACATGAAACAAAATAGGATTCTAAGATAGACTGGAAGCAATACTTTTTTGAATGTGTCATTTTGAATATGGTGCACTGCAGACAGGAGAGTTGAAGTGTCAGCAGTGTCACCAATGAATTTCATTGGTCTGTTCTGTAACCTTTTCTCGTCAATGCTGTATGAACAGTAGCAGTGGCTGTATGGTGCTGTGGGAATTTATCATATTGTTCTTTTAGTTATAACTTGCATCTCTTGAACCTGCATATATGCAGACCATCCGGACCCATTTAAACCCAAACAATAAATGTTATCATATCGAATGTATTTTCATGTCTAACCCTCTTCCCGCGAAAACAATACCAAGGCCGGGAACCTGGCCTTGGTGGATGCATCGGCAGGCAGAGGAGGAGAAGGACATCTGCAAAGAGATAAAGTGCATATAATACTTTGTTATACTATTCCTTGTTGTTAGACATCCAAACCATCTGTGGGGAAAGAGCTCTATCCATTCAGCTGAATTATTATTAGTGTCTGTTCAATAAATATGTTTTTTCTATATTTTAAGAGTTTTCTCATCTCGGTTATTTCTCACAGGGAAGTTAAAAAGATTTTTTTTTTCCACCACATATAGCAGCAGGCTTGCAGCCTAAGACTGAGCAGAGCTCTGGGTTGAGGACACTGGCATTATCAAAAGTGTGCTTCGGATATATGTGCGCAGCGGCCAAATCTAGTTTGGCTGCCTGAGTTAGCTCGCAGGCTTTGCTACATTTGAGCATGATATTGTATTTCAGCAAGTGCATAATACCTACTAAATTAGTGCTCACACTAAATTTAAAATCTCTCGACCATATTGGTGACTCTTAAGTCAAGGGCTGCTTTGGTCCGTTTGGATTTTTGACATTTCAGTCTAAAAATGTGTGGATCTGTGACTGAAATGTCTGATATCTGGGGGACAATCATGCAGGACTGTGGTACATATTATATGGTGCTGAATCAGGCTAGGAGCAACCACGCCACGCTTTCATGACACATGACTTCAACCTTCACTGCTCATCGGGACACCAAAAACATTTCGGGTTTTTTTTAGTGTGAAAGCCTCAGGTGCACCGGGGCCTTAAATGTTCCACAGTATTCAAGCAGTTACATAACACGGAATTGCCAGGATGTGTATTGCCTGCCGTCGTTGCTGATCTTTGCCAGTGTGTGGAAGCTTGTGTCTGCTCCACAGAGAGGAGGCCAGAGCACATGTCCGGCTGCTGTTCAGTGGACACGCTGCGATAATAAATCTACCAAAACTGGTTTACAATTAAAAGGAATTTAATCCCACTGATGCAAGTACGATTACAGTGTAGTACATACTCCCATGAAATATTACACGATTTAACCCACATTTGGAAAAAACTACCTCTGGTCCCGGGGGACACATCCATGCCTGGGAACCACACGCTAAGAGAGGCAGAGAAAAACGCTTCCTATCCCCGCCCTCATATCCGTTTGAAACTCCTCCCCTTCCGTATATCCCAATTCCTATTGGCTAACTTCCAGGAGTGTATTCTCCTGTCTGTCTCTCTGTCCCTGAGTTCACTAACACATTCAATCACTGTCAGTTATTGTTTAATCCCTCAATGATACACATTCCATACAATAGATAAGACTTTGCAACTTTGGCATAAGCTTCATGTCTTTAGTTCCTCTGTTAGCTACTAATCCTAAAACACTTTATGCTTATCTTAATTATGCATTTCCAAAACACTTATGATTATGACGAATTATGAATTCTCAAATATGAATCATTAAACACTTTTATTATAACTACCAAACACACAGTTCTACACTCAAATTTCTTACAAGTGTCAGCTTAGTTCATTAAAGGTATCTGCCAACTCTCTCGCTCTATGTTCAGCTTTACCTTTGTGACAGAACAACACAGAGAAGTCATGTTTTCAATAACGAGCAGGATTTTTATATTAAAAAAAAGAATAATACACAGCAGATACAGTACAGAGTTATTTTCCTCTTCACTCAAGCCTTTTCCTGGGACTTCTTCCGTAAAAGATGCAGCGATGACAAATATGTATGACAACAGAGAAAACAAGGATGTCTCTTGTGGATTCACTCCAATCCACATTATTGGGTTTGATATTGTAATGTTCCACTTACAGAGTCGGAGACAGGGTCCTTTCAATGGGTTTATTCATCACAACCGTCACTCTTATTTCCGAGTCTCTAGCGAACATTAGTCGTCGAACTACTACAGTGTGTTACACAACAACAACAACTCTCCTTCCGGTTCCGGTCTCACCCCACAATCACTAGCTCCCGACACAGAACCGGCAAACCCACTTTACAGGGTCGCTACAATATTATGACTTTGGTCTGCCAGTTTACAGCCATGTCTTAATGTCTCCATCATCTAAATAAGGTCCCCTGAGACACCGCTCAGCTAAACGTCATCAGCATGCGAATGTGGTAGCCACAAACCTCCAGTAAGTGGCTTCTGCCTCTAAGCCTTGAAGGGAAAAGGGTCCAGCCTTAATATGCTGAGTAAAGATGAGCACCCCAGTGCCCTTGTGGCCTGTATCAATTATTAATAAAAGAGTTAAGAGGTCCACTCTCTGGAGTGCTGAATCGCTTAATGCGTGCGTACATGTGTGTGTGTGTGTGTGTGTGTGTGTGTGTGTGTGTGTTCGTGTGCATGCTAACATGTGTAAACTAAAAAGCCTTTTTCAGATTTCTTTACATTACAGATGAGGGCTTAACGCATCTTGTGACCTGAGGTCATGTTTTGCGTAGGTTTTGGGGGTTGTAGCAGCCTGGGTGTACTAATATTTTTAGTAGTATTTTTATACACTGATTCTAATATCTCAGACTCAGTATATTTAATTTGAACTATTTTTTGGATGTGGTCAGAAGTGAGGTGAAATCTTGTGTCTTCCCTTCCAAATGTCTTGATGGCTCCCATCATTGTTATTATTTTTCACCTGGCCCTCTCTTTTGGCTTTCTTTGGATGGACGCACTAAGTAAAAATAAAAAAGTCACACCTGGGGTCTATATTATTCAGTTTGGAAATTTGACAAAATGTGATGGTAAAATGTCCTTGTTTTGCTATCAGGATCACACTTCAAATAGTAACTGCTCAATTGTCACTTTAGTTCTCACAGTACTATTCAAACAAGTATGTAGTAAGTAAGTAGCAAAGGAGGGCTGTCCTGAGGTACTATAACAATAAATGAAAGTAACTCAAATCAAGCATCCATGTCTCCTCAACAATAGCGGAGATACCAACTTTTGACTGCTATTGAGAGATGTGATGTGGATAAGAAGAGGATAAGAATGCAGCATGCTCAACATCAATAAACCCATGGGTGTTTTTTGCTGACAAAGAGACCACCTGCCTATAAGCCATCTTTCCGCCAAACATCCCAACACAGATGCAATCTGCCCATTCATTTTCTAAGTGTGATCTGCTGCTGGAGCTGTTTGGAAATGTTAGCTACAGCAGGTTATCACTCCCTTGGCACACACAAACAAACCAACATCACAGGCTAGCGTAAGCTACATTGCTCCCAGTGTAAATTGGTGTATTTTTGTATTGGTGTATTTTTGTATGTGTGTGTATGTGTTTATGTGCTCAAACTAGGTCTGTTTATATGATAGTGTGTGTGTGATGCTTATGAGTCCTACTTTCTATTTCAGACCATTCCAATTCATCTTTTCAATTCATTTATTTTTTTATATTTTTCAGTTTTGTTTCTCCTTATTACCCTCTTCATTATTTCACATATTGTTTCCTGGGGACAAAATACACAAACAAAGGAAACGTCTAAAATGATATCGCCTGTGTTGTAAGAATAATTCAGTCACATGTTTACCTGCGTGTCTTCTCGTACGACACCTGCAGCACTGAGATAAACAAGCAGCAGCTGAGGTAAAGACAACACACAGAGATCATAGATCCTCGGCCGTTATGTAATCAAGTGTGTTTGTCTGTTGTTTTGTGCTTTGTGTCCCACTGCCCTTGTTTCATTGTAGGGCACAGCTACAAAACGACTACGAGTGTGCCAGTGTCACTGTGAATTGGTTGGTAAAGTATTTGTTTACTACATCAGCTCCTGAGGTCTGAGATCCTGAGATCTAAAGGATATCCTTGTTTTTCTTGATTATGGCAAGAATCTTCCAAAACAAATGCCAGTTTCCTCTTAAAAATGTCTTTTTTATCCCATTTAAATGAAGCTAGAAAAGATAGTGTTTGATGTTAGAGGGTATGAAGCAACTATATGACCAAGTTTCAAGCCCTCTAAATCAGGATTGTGCAGCACTGATGCTGCTTGTCTTGGGTATGAAAAGGTGGATCAGGGTACTGTGGTAACTGTAAACAGTATATAGGATATCATAGTAATACTATACATCAGGGGTCACTAATAGGCGGACCGCAGTCCGAGTCCGGACCCAGACATCGTTGTATCTGGACTCTGGTCTGATTAGACAATTGAGAATTATCACATTTTCATGGAGCACTTCTATTTTAACTGGCGCCGCTTTTCTAGCCTTTACGGCACTCGTTCAGCGGCCCAGGAAACACACCGACCAATTATATGCGTTGTAAACCATTTCACTTGATGCTGCTCAGCCAATCAAATATAGGTATTCTGATGAGTGCTGCCCTCGACTCAAGTGCAATATTCACACACACAGGAGAGATGGGGAGGGAGACCCAACAATTGAAGAGGTACGTGAGCCAGATAAGTTATTTCACGTGGTGTGCTCGGAAAAGATAAATGTACATGGCTTAACCAGAGCATTTAACCAAGAATGGACGGACTATTAAATGTTCATTATTCCCACGAGTTCAAAACCAGTATGTTCAGAGACCGTGACGATTGTTAAAAGAGGCAATGTGAAGCGCCACTACGAGACAAAGAACAAATCTTTTGAGCAAACGTGCTCACTCAAAGCCGAAATTAGGCACAGAAAAAATAAACCGAAGAGCCCAACATGATGAGAATCCTAACACATGAATTCACTGCCCGACAACGATGTTAACAGAGAGGAATAGAGCTGAAACAAGTGGTTTTAATAACCACAGATAAAGTCTCTGCATACAGATTTCTCTTTTTAGAAGATAAGAGTATAATTTCGTGGCTCGTTTGATTGACATCACTTCACACCGGAATAAACTGAATTTAAAGCTGCGGGACAATTCAGGTACATCATTTATTTTTTTAAATAAGTACTTCAAAAGCTTTCTGTTATGTATTGTTTGTTTTTATCCAGCCCTAATTTTACTTTAATTGAGAGAATAACATGTATTTATTATTCCAGTTCAATTTGAAATCTGTAATAATAAATATTGTTGAGATATTATTCAATTGAACTTTCTTTATTTGATTTGACAGTCAGTTGTTGACTACATACAGACATTAATACAACTGCTACTTCAATATGGAACTAAATCACAGAGCAAGATAGACATTATTGTGATGTTCCCTTCCTTTATGTGAGGAAAACAACCAGCAACTGAGTCTTTTCTGGATTTCACTGTACGTCCCATGTGTAAGGAAAGTATCAGCCAAACCTCTCAAGTGGTTGAATGACACACATACAAGAACTTTGCAGAAGCAAAACCATTATGAGAATATGTCCAAACATTTTTGTTTCATCCTGTTCCGTTCCTCTAAAACAAATGCCGTTGGTCAGATCTCAATGCTACGAAACGACAAAACTACGTCAACAAACGCCTCAAAGGCAACTTGCCGACAATGTCTCTGGTAGCTTGGCCCTCTTGTTACTTTTGTTGCTTGTAGTGTAAAAACAGCATCAGGAATCAATTTGCATCACTCATGTGTTACACCTGATGTTTCATGAAGCACCACCACCAGGTCAAAATGTCCTAAACTTTGGTTTACCGCCAAATAAGCTGTGCTTGTAGTGCCAATTATCAAATATTAGCGCGCTTACGTGCTAAACTAAGAAAGGGAACATGCCCTCACAGTGCCGCTAGCAATGCTGTAGATTCTTAGTCTTCAATAGTATATATGTATACTCAAAGGTACTGACACCAAGCCCTGCCTTCAGCTTTGTTGAAGGAGAGACTGTCATTGTGATTAACTGACGTACTAACAAATCAGTAAACTGGTCACATAAATAGGGTCAGCACATCAATGCATCATTAAAACAATATCTGCGTACAATAATCACTGTTTGTGCTCGTGTCTGTATAGATGTGTGCCTGTTTTGATGTATGCGTTTACTTGCTGTGTTCCAAAGCTGCGTATGAGTGAGGGTAATTTGTCTGATGCTTTGTAGAGTGAGAGAGAGAGAGAGAGAGAGAGAGAGCGAGAGAGAGAGAGAGAGAGAGAGAGAGAGATGGCGGGTTAGCTCTCGCAGAACAAGCAAGCGATGAGACAAGAATGTCAACATACCCTAAGAGCTTTGCCTGGAATACCTAAACGTGGTGGCAAGTGGAGACACAGTAGGACAGTCTCAGCCTCTAGGTGTGTGTGTGTGTGTGAGTGTGTGTAGGTGTGTGTGTGTGTGTGTGTGTGTGTCTGTATTGAAGCAGCGTATTGGCTCTGTGTGAGTGTCAACAGCTACCAGCACTGACGGCGCTTTCCAGACACACAAGACTACGGAGTGACAGCCAACACTCTCCCAGCAGCTTGCAAGGTCAACTCACAATTTCCTTGTCATCAAAAAGGTAATAGATTCAAACTGCAAGACAGCAGTAGGACAAATAACCAGTAAATACAATCAATACACTGACACATACACCAAAACACACAAGTACTTGTGCAATGACTGAGTGAGGGAGACAGATGGTGACTCATACCCCACTTCAGATTGCCAGCACTACATTTCCCATGAGACCACTCGTAACGCCTGCTGTCAGAGGCAATGTTCTTCCTGTTTTTCTGTGATTGGAGTGCAGCCTCATGGGAAAAGGTCAGATGTCAGAGCAAGAGAGGGTGACCACTAGAGACACATCACAGCGGACGATTACAAATAGCATCAATTAGTGATGTTCATGTTCAGGCCAGAAGTTATTTTCAAATCAAGTGGTCTAATCTATTTCTTTGCCTGCCTGAAGTTGTTCCCATGCTGTACTTTCATTTCTTCCATTTCCCACAGTGACTTTCAGTAACCTAAAGAGAATGGGCAAACTTGTCCCACTTTGCTGCATGTGACTTGGTGCCATTAGCGTGATGTCACACACTTGCTATTGTCTGATTGTACAGTTTGTGTACAGTAAATGTACAATGGTTTTATATGTTTACAAGGTATTCATTATTTAGATTAACCTGAGTTCTCTGAGGCAGCTGTCAGCGGAGAGATTAGAATGACTTCCTGTTTTATGATAGCTTTGTCCCTATGGGACCTTGATGCAGATACAGATATCCTATGAGCAGAACCAACATGTCATTTATTGCTATGGCAAGATACCAACTTAACAAGCTGTGGTTAGGGCGACGTGCAACACAGGGTCAGGGGAATGTTATGTTAACTCATAGACTGGGTGCCGTGCAATACATAGGGAAGTGCAAAACACGTCTAATTTGTTGATGGGTCATGATCATGGACTTGTGTTGTTGTTTCTGTTGTTCTGTGTTTTAATTGTCTATACATTTGACTGTGCTTGACAGCTGTGAGTTCTAACAATAGTCATGTTCGTAGTTCACGTTCATTATGATAGTTTTGGGGGAGTGGCTTAGGAAGGAGGCTGAAGCGACTGGCTGTCAGAAACTACTTTAATTGGAAAAGTCTTGGCAATACTAGAATGGGTTTTTCGGATTGGATAATTCTAAAAATATAACATTATTTTTGCTATTTTCGCACGATTACCAATCTTAGCTTTAAGTTGTACTTTCTGTCTTCCAGCTTTTGATGTAACTCAACTCTTGTTCCTGAGTTTGTACCCTGAGTTTAAAGGCATCTCTCATAAGTCACTTTGAACAAAAGCCTTTGCCAAATGAATGTAATGTAAATTACATCAGAGTTCATGGGCAATATGTACAACATAAGCAACGTGTTCACATAGATTACAGTAGCCATTATCTGCAACCCACTGCATTATTGTGTTGACTTCTTAACTCATGAAGCAGTCACGACATCAAAGACAACACAGTAGCCTTATTGCTCGGATGTGGACCTGATCAGACCTGTGACATGGTTTGGCATGTGTAGCGACAGTATTCTCTGAACCAAAAACAGCTAAAAATCCCAGTGTGAAGTTTTTAGTTTTGTCTGTCCCCTATTTGGTCCAATCCTACAGTTTTCCAAACGTTTTGAACGTCTCTTTTCAAATCACTATCCTACTTTGTTATGCCACTACACCGTTTTATGTTGTTGCGTCACCAGTTGAAAATCAAGTCAAAAAACTGTTGTGTCATCTACATTTTGCCAGTTATGTGTGAGAATCCAGTGAACAGAGCATAAGAACTTGACCATTGGCTGTTTGTTAAACAGTTTTACAATGTTATGGCTAAAGTATTCTTTTGGTGTCTTATTCTTTTTATGTTAGCTGATGGAGCCAGACTGGCATGTTGGCTATGGAGGAGCTTAAAGAATGCTGAAAGGTGTTTCTAGCCACCTTGTAATGCCCGGAGGCTATTGCTTGGAACTGTCTTGCATATCCCTTGAAGAGTAGGATTGATGCACCAGCAGCATGAGGCAAGTGTGTCTGCTTGTGAATGTGTGTGAGTATATGTGTCAAATATGTCTAGGGACAGACAGATTCTCAACCTCAGAGCTAAGAGCTGACAGCTGCTGGTCAGCTACTGTGAGCACTGAAGACATTCGTCTCCTAGAGGAAAGGGACTCAGCTGGAGCCAAGAGAGAGGATTTACGTTGCGTGTATGCATTACACGTGTTGCTGTTTTAAAGTTAGTGCATGCTGGCGAACATGCTTCATACTTTTTACATTTGGCCTGTTTCCACGCGATTACGCCGAAAGGTCCAACGGGGAGAGCAAACAGGAAGCAGTTGTACATCACCCAGCATGAATAGAGAGGTTTCCATGACAACCAGCAGACCTAGTTCCACCATCAGCACTTGTTAGAGTATGAAAAGTATGACTTTACACTTCACTGTGAAGGACTGGATCAGAGTATCTATGGAGACTAAATATAGACATGAATAGAGCACATAGATCTGTTCAGTTCCATTGTAATGCTCTTTGAACTTTGCAATCAACGGTACAAAATGCAACGAGATGAAGCTTTAGGCGATGATTCTCATTTAGGATGGTGTGTTGTTTTCAAAAGTAGTTCAATATTAAATGTTAAGACCATGAAGGTCTTGAGTGTGTTATAACAAGGTTACACAGCTTTGATAGGGTCATATTGCACTATTAATACGTGTGTTGTAAAGCATGGATTAGATCATTTGGTAAAGCAGCTATAATCAATGTTTTTTATATTACCTACCAAACAAAAATGTGAAGGAGTCTCTCACTGTACCGAGAATCATCACCAGACTCTGCAGTTACAATTTGAAATATGGGCTTATCCTGCATATTGTAAACACAATTAAATACAGAACATTTGATTATCCAGAAAGTAAATGTGTGTGCAAACCCTCAATGGCAGCCACACAAATGGATCTTCCTGCAATCTGAGTGAAGTTTGGAGAGGATGAAGTAAAGACGAGTTTAACTTTGCCCAATCCTAAAATCAAACAATTAAATTACAGATTTTCGAACAGATTCACAGAATACAGAACTGATTCCAACTTGTGCTGTTGAGACACACGTCTGCAGTTTTCCATTCCACCTCAGCAAGTGATTTTACCAACAATGTGATACAACTATGTCACTGATCAAGTGGTGGTGGCAGTAAAGCTGAACAATGCAGGTCTGGGAATGGTTGTTAGGCCTAAAAGATACACACAATATCTGCAGAAAACTCCACAGTGTACCTTTAATGGAACAATTATTAAAATCCCCAAAACAACACAGCAGCACAAACAGAAAAAGGTGCAAGTCAAGATCTGATGAGCAATAAAACAGACTCTGCATCCAGGAAGAACAGACCAATACCAGGCACCGGTGATATTGTTAAATAGCAATACAGGAAAAGTAAATGAGGCCCATTTGCCATTAAATATTAAAAATGAAAAAAGCCATTCAAGCACCAGCAGTCTGCTCTTCTCTGTTTTACGCATTTAAACTGTTTTGTTGTTGTGTTGTTTTTTTAACTGGCACTAAAATGCAAATGTAAAGTCATGCTTTAACTGCAGCTCATATGAGTTTCTTCAATTATGTTAAGATTCTTCGGAAAATATATTTGTTTTATACATGTTAGGATCTTAACTACCAACAATAAACACTGTAAAATACATTTTTAAAAGCTGCAATCTGGCTTCAGGATGAGCACTTTATAGAGTGCAGTGCTCAAGTTAAAATAAATGGAATTACATCATATTGAATGATTCAACACTTACACCGTACACAGGATCACGTGTGCCTGTACAGTAGCTCTCACTGACAAATAAGCAGAGGGCTATTTATGAACATGTAATCAATCAGCGTATTATGCTTATCTGATAACATGCTTCCTCTGAAACACAAGTACACACAGACACGGATACACAATGCTGGTCATGTCCTTTCCAGCAATCTCCTCTTAGATCAGTCTTGATTCCTCTGCTGCAGTCTTGTTTAATACCAGTCAAACTGAGCCCAAACAAATGCACCATAGCATTATCTCATTCCCCTCGCTAATGTGTGTGTGTGTGTGTGTGTGTGTGTGTGTGTGTGTGTGTGTGTGTGTGTGTGTGTGTGTGTGTGTGTGTGTGTCTTCAGGGGGAAGAGAGAGAGAGAGAGAGACTGAGACGGAGATAGTGAGAGCGAAAAAGAGAACCATGCTTGTGTGCCGACATAAAAAAATATGTTTTCACACCATATTTCTATTGCTGCAGATATTAAGAGTCTTGTGGATTTATCTCTTTTTTCTGGGTCCGGGTTTGGGCCCCAATATTAAATGCCATATTTTACTTTTTTCAGTTTACTTGCCGTTATTCAAAATGTATGCAGTGACCATGTTGTCAAATTCATGTAAAGGTTTATTAGGTAATTACTTTGTTTCAGATTAAAAGTGCAATGTGTGAGATTCAAAAGATAAACTAACATTACCATTAAAACATGAGGAGATTACAGTGGTGACGTCATGTCAAAGTATTGTATCGTGTTGCAGAGATGGTTACTAATGAGCATGCTAAGCACCTAGCCCCGGCCCGTCCCGTCCTGTACCACCAGTCAAACAAACCGTAAAAAGACCGCACAGTTCCCAGTTAGTGGCACAAACACACAGATTGCTAATGTAAATTATAGGCCAACGCCACATGAAGATTATACAATAGCAGTGTTTTTGGAACCAGCAGTTTCAGCAGTATGGTTGAATTTTGCGTATTCGTGCGCTCTTGTTAGTTCGTAGTTGCTTTTATTTTATTAACTGAAGACTGTACATTTATACGATAGGGACTCAGTAGTAGAGGTGAAATGCTTCCCCCTATTGCTTTGGAGCATGTGGCTTGGCATTACACATTGCACCTAACACCTATTGCAATAACAGCATTTTTACTGTCTTTGACCATAGACCATATAGAGAGAGACAAAACAAGAACAGAAAGAGAGAGAAAGAGCTAGATGGGGGTACAGACAAGGTCCCTGGCCAAAATTTAACTTACAACATGTACAGTATGTGATAGGCAACCACCCATCCACCAGCTTGCTGCATATAAATACTTAAAGCCCACAGGAATGGTCTTTAGCAGGATAAATAAAACGTTTTCTTGTCACATAAACCTAGATCAGCACTGGTTAGACCACAGTGAGTTCAATGGTTTTCTAAAAGTCGGTACAGACAACTTATACCTAAACCTATAATTATGATATTCATTGATTTAAATGGTGGTCATATTTGATTTAAAGAAACACCTACTCAGAGAATAGTCAAAGCACCACATCAAGTCATTAAAGCAACTGTAATCAATATGTTAATAATGCCATTGGATCAGATGATGTGTACTGTGAAAGGGGTCGCTGGTAGTGATGAACCCAGAGAGAATTATCACCCAGCTCTGCAGATCCATTTCATCGCTAAAGAGACTCATCACACCTCTCAACTTTTGGCTCATTCTCACTAGTTTCGTTTTTTGGCCACAACATGGCAGCTGTTTTCAGTTTAAAAGCTCTAAAAAACCTGCTGTGCACAACACCAAACGACAGACAGACACCGTTCTGGACTAGCTGGTGAATATAATGGAGTATTTGGCTGCTAAAGAGCCAGATTATTTTCTCAGGGTTTGGTGAAGGCAAGTGACAATTGGGCTTTCATTTATTCACCAGGTGGCCAGACACACGAATCCAAAGTAATTAAGAGTAACAATTAATTCAGTAGCTATTGCAGAATTGACGTCTTCTGGCAAATATTCGAGCAAACATGTACCCAAAGTCCAAACTATCACAACAGTAGTGAAGCGTGCGTGCGTTCAGCAACCACCCAAACACAAACCCGACCGCAAACTGCCAACTTTGTGCATTATAGTTGCGGACAGCAATTCATATTTCTGTAAGTTATCAATAACTTAGCGCTGCTTTGTCCCTTTTTGACTTAGTTTGGAGCAAAAACACACAAACTCAGATAAGGTGCACAGACAAACACACACTCATCCGAGTGCACACAGGTGCTCTAACCGGTAACTAATTGAATTTACAGCAGTCTAAGCCTGGTGAGTGGAGCCCAGAGAGCATCCATGGCTTGGTTTAGAGGTCCCCCAGGACTATTAAATCAGCCCCGAGTAGATCAGGAAGTCATCGCCATAGTGACGGGGAAGAGAAGGAGCCTCATTTACAGCGGCCACACCAACTGCTGTAAACACATCCTGCTATCATGATCAGTCACACGCACACTATTGTCACACACATGCACAAAGACACAAATCCTGCTTTTCCTCCCTTTAGCCAATTAATGTCGGTGATGATGGTGTGAAGCTGGGCGCTGTTCACCGGCAGAGCTCCTGAACAGCGCTCGGTCGTCCGTCACGGTTAAGTAGCTCAGGAGAGCACACCCAGCAACTACTCAGGCTCCAGGAGAAGGCCAAAACCTTGTTTTACATAGGAGGCTGAACAAAATTGTATATTTCAGGGCCTTGGTCGTGCTGCAAGGGTCTAGGCCATGTTGGCAATTTGTCGTGTTTAACAAAGGATGGTGGTGCACTTACTTTATTTTTTGGGTCTTTTACACTACGACAGCAGCCACTGTCATAGTTCTTTTCAAAAATCATATAACGTCTCCATTAGCGAGCTATTTTTTTTTCTAGTAGTGAGGAATAACGTGCTGCATCTGTCCTCCACCAGATTCTTAATCCACTCTTTCAATGTCTTCTGATTCAGGAGCACGTTTTAAAGCACAGAGCAGCCAACCTGCCCCAACGCACTAACTTTTACAGCCTGTCCAAAGAGGTGTCACCCTTTCAATGTTGTTTCTCTCAAACATTTCACACGTGGAAACACAAGAGCCATCCCAGTGAGCACTAACCCAGATTTCAACGTTGATTTCTGGTTGACAAAGCGTTGATATGGGGTCTGAACGTCTAAGACGTATTTTAACCGTCTTTTGAACCGGCTAAATTACGGTTACAATATCAACGTGTCACAAAACACCAATTTCTTTTAAAATATTGATGGTTTGTTCAGTTGTAGGTTGAAAGAGACGCAATTTTGGTTACTATCATGTTGTGCTCATCATGCGGGCGAGGCTGCTAGCTTGTTAGCATGTAGCGTCAGCATGTTACGAACAGTAAACAGTAGACATGTGTGTTAGATAATGTGCTGTACTAATACGATCATGGTCAAAACATTGTTGTTTGGGTTATGGCAATATACAAACAATATAAACAATATTGTGTCACATCCAGGTCAGCATCGTTCCGTTGAAGACACGTCTATGGTCTCCGGTGAAGAGGTTCAAAACTGGTCTAAGTCAATATGTTTTTCTAATACTTGTTTTATTTACAGATGTCCAGCTTGAAAATATGGCAGGTCTCCTGAAACAGGCTCCTGTGTGGCTTTGAAAACGACATTTAAAGAAGGAAAAGGAGATTATGTTTTTATATAAAGAACATTGTTATATTTATATTGTGCTTTAATAAATACAAATGAACTGTTGCTGTGTCACGTGGTCTTTTGTCCTGTAAGTGTAAACTGTTGATGTGTTATATACCCAGAAGCACTGTAAGCATTTCGGCGTTGAATACACGGTTAAAACACGGTGAGGTTGAATACACGGTTAAAACACGGTGAGGTTGAATACACGGTTAAAACACGGTGAGGTTGAATACACGGTTAAAACACGGTGAGGTTGAATACACGGTTAAAACACGGTGAGGTTGAATACACGGTTAAAACACGGTGAGGTTGAATACTCGGTTAATACACGGTGAAAAGTGAAAGGTTTTTAGCCGACTATTTGTAGACGTTGATTCAATGCTCACGTTTAGACCAGATGTCTACGTGATGTCCAATACTGGCTTTCAACTGATAAATGTGGATGTGGTTTCTTAGTAAGCCTCTAAATCATGATATATTAGTATTAGCACAATGTAGAGGATGAAAAATGATAGTATTGCAAATCACGTTTAAATCTGGTCTCAGCGTGAACGTCTTTTCAACATCTACAAATAGTCGGCGAAAAAAGTTTCACTTTTGAACCAATTCTGAACGTCTTTTCAACGTCGGGCATAGACGTCTTTTAAACGTCTTTTGAACCAAAAATGCTCACTGGGATGAGCCACAACCTTACAGGCTCATAAAAGCATTTGGGAAGCTTCGTGTTTCGGGTGGTTAAGTGCCTGCAGTGAAACAATTATTTATTATCATTTCCCGCACGGTAGGTGTCTGTAGAGTCGTTGCTAACAGGAGGAATTTCAGCCTTCATTTTCCCTGAAGTCAGCCCACACCTGAGCACATGTGAATGAAGCCCTGCAGTGAGAGGGGGGGGGGGGGGGGGGGTGTAGAGGGAGGGAGGCGGGAGGACTCCAGAGCACTGAATCTGTAGGACAGGAGTAGATGTTAAGTTGGAGGTGAGAAATAACTGGTGCAATGCAGGTGAGTGAAGAAGAGGTTTCGCAGGGGGGTAGAGGGGGGTGAGAGGAAGGCCTCTGCAGTGCTTTGCTTTGGAGAACATCAATCCACAGCCCACTTAGTTGCCATCTCTGCCTTCAGACTCCAATGGGACCCCGTATTCAGAGAACACGAAGGACATGACCCGGCCCTGCAGCACTGTACACCGCTAACTGCACTATGCAATATTATTCAATCCTATTATTGACCCCATGTGTGCATTGCAGTAAATACAATTACATTGTATGCAGTCCCTTAATCACCCCTCAGTTGTATGCAGGCACTATTAAATCTACTGGACTGTGACAAGGGTAGGAAAACTGGCGATGAAGCTCCATTTTTTTCATCAATATGTCACCATGCAGCTCACAAATCATCATGCTATTTGGTTTTGTTCATGAGGTTCATTCACTGTTTTCAACAGTTTCTGCTGTAATGGCCCTCTAAATCCCGCCCTCCTCCTGTGACCAAGCTGCAGCATTTATAATCACATTACGATTGATACAGTTCAGCCTCTTCACACTGGAGCAATAATGCTGAAAATGTGACACGAGGAAAAGTCCACTCCAGCTGTCCGACGCAGATCGTCTGAAACGGGATCCATTATCAGCGTAACTCACATTTCTCCAATCTGTTGAACATTGGTCCAATATCTATTGACAAACACTGTGTCGTTTGTGTACATTCGTGTTCCCTTCCCTCTGTGCTGTTTGGTTTGCCTCCAATTAGAGTGTTGACAGACAGTAGATGCTCCATGCTGTGGAGATGCAGAGAGTGTAGGAGTACATGCCTGCATCCTCACATGTAATCATTATGGAGAATGCATCTCAAAGAATCTATACAGTATCAAGCAAAATGTACATTCTTTGAATAATATTTATTTATTTTAAATTTGAGATTGTTTATGGGCATTTATTTATGAAGGATTCTTTTTACCCTATTTTGTTTTACTATAAGTTTTTTTTTCTGAAGTTGATTTCTTTTGAATGTAATGTTTGATATATATAATCCTAAAGTCGTCTGTTTTTTTACATCGCTCTGCTTAATTCAGATTCAGATTCAACTTTATTGCCATTGCACAGAGTACAAGTACTAGTACAACGAAATGCAGTTTTAGCGTCTGACCAGAAGTGCAAAAAGAAGCAGGACGGTGCAGTGCAGCGTGCTAGATAACTAACAGTATAGATGACAGATAAATAATGAAAAGAAAAATAACAGTATGAGTAGTATAGCAATATAGACAGTACAGTACAATAAGTAAATATTTCATCTTCAAACTAACCTGCAGTATATGATGCTTAAATATTTGGGGCAAAAACATCTGTCTGTTAATGCTTACTCAGTGTATCCTCACACCTCCAGTGCATCTCTACGTCTCTCTTCATCTCCCACTCTGCAGATTAACTGAGGCTGTTTTTCTTAACCTATGAATCCTCTGTCCTTAGCCTCCTTCCTGTTTCTGTTCTCCTTCTCTGCTCTCTCAAAATCTCAGATACAAATCACAATAAAAATGTACTTCCCTATAAAAAAAAACTTTCAGCATATAAATGCTGTCATGCATTATTATTTCAAGCCAGCTTGTCAGGTTAAAAATAACTGTGGCTATATTAAGCCTTAGCCCGAGGGAAAAAAAAGCTCCTCCACCATGAAGCTTATATTCATGACTCGGGTCTCCTTTAACAGATAAGAAGCTAAGGAATATGAATCTATTGTCAATCAACCCATTTATTTGACTATTCCAGCGTAAGTGAAGATGTAATAAAGAAAAAATAAGATTTGTATCCTCGCCGAGTATATCATTTAAATTTCAAAGTCAAAATCACCTTCACAAGCAAGACAAGTATGCTGAATGTCCTGATCTACCTTACTACAACTGTGACTGTTGGATGAAAATACACTAAACTACAACATTTATGATAGAATATAAAAAGAGATGATCTCAAGTGGTCTCCATATTTTGGCCATGTTGACAGTTTACTGGGAGTTTTACTTACAAACTATTAATATTCATATACAAATTACATGAATCTCCCCAAAACATTGAAATATTACTACACAAAATAAATATTTAACAATGTTCCCATATGACTGAAGAGCTCCATGCTGTACAGGTAGATTAATGCCGTATACAAGGGTTTTCATGAGGTATCCACAGAATTGGCTCAGCTACCT
The DNA here is from genome assembly GCF_949748355.1 of Melanostigma gelatinosum. NCBI lineage: Eukaryota > Metazoa > Chordata > Actinopteri > Perciformes > Zoarcidae > Melanostigma > Melanostigma gelatinosum. The sequence goes on along the minus strand of NC_136643.1, from coordinate 13,392,380 downwards.
GAATAGAATAATACGACGCGTATTCGTGTCAGTGCCACAATACCGCCACCAGGTGGCCACAAACAGCCCAAACTCCCACCGGTAAAAGTCTGTCAAACGTGACGAAGATGGCTGCTGACTCCTCCAAAGACAATGTATGATTCGAGTCACGAACTAGACAGTGACGATATTTGCTCATATGATGTACGTAGCATTCTGCTAGACTCAGGCAACTGTAAGTATAACTTTTATCTTTCATGAAAGATAAAAGTTGGACTGATTGTCTGATAATTACTGGTGTTTTCTGAAGGTTTGGTTTCTCTTTCAATCTGCACCACAAAGAGGACAATTTATAAAAACACAACTGTATGGACTGAAGAAGAATCACCTCTACAAATGTACCTCGACTCATTCACACGATTGTGTGGTATATTCAACCAATATTATTATCAATGAGAATTGAATGACAAAATGACTACAGTGATCTTAGAAGGAAGAAAGGGCTTATGTTCAATCTCACTCCCTGTTTATTTAACCTGAACAGACTTGACATGTTGTAGGTTTTACAGAAATGTTACCAGGTCTGATCCAGAAAAACCTCCGTCACAACTTATGTGGAGAGACACTTACGCTTATTCAAACATGAGACTGACATAAAACAGCCATTACATATTTGTGGCAAGGTTCATATCTGAAAGGGGTTTTAGAATACAGTATGCTTTCTATCCTTCCTGCCTCAGCAGTAGCTCATCTAACTCATGCCATCTTCTCTCCATTGCCAAAACATAGGCAGTTTTCCTCCTCCTAACTGGATTATCAGTAATCAATAGTGATTATGGGGTGGAGCTGCCCTGGCCTATAGCTGCGGTGTGTGTGTGCCAGGAGTCAATAATCAGTACAACAGAGGTTTGGAGAGAGCCAGAGTCTTTCTAAGCCAAATAACACTACTGCCAGGTCATCATTATCGACTCCAAGAGCAGAAATAATCCCAGTTGCTGTAACCACCGATCCCCCCCCACACACACACACACACACACATACACACACGCACAGGTAGGAAGGTATGCACAACATGTACAACATGTATGCAAGCATATTTGCACAGATGCATACACACACACACCTACAGTAGATCATATGTTGTACCTGGAAGCAACGGACTGATCTCAAAAAAAAAAAAAAAAGTATCAACGTGAGTTATCACTCAGGGTTATTTTCTGATACCCCCGAGGCTTCCTTCATGCCATGAAGACAATTAGTACTCCTGAGTCATAACTGGCTAGAACCAGGAGTGTAGGAGTGAAAGCTGCTAAAAACAGCAGCAACAACACCCTGATCTGAGGGTGAAAGCTACTGTAGAATGCTAATGTACCAACGTGGAATTGTTTCTGCTCAGTGAAACATTGCAGGTATAGAGACTGCAAACTTGCGAGCCTAGATCTGAGTGGGTATTTATTTGAAGTGGGTAAGGGGGCTCAAGCTCATGCTGTTGCAGCCGTTTGAAATGCTGAAGGTGTGATGATACTGTAACAGTACGGTGGCCTGGTTGCATAATGCCCTCAAACTTCTCACAGATGCCATGCATTTTCTTTGACTGCAGCTACGCTTCAGGCTCACAACCAATGCATGGGAATTCACAAAATGAGAAAATGCCTGGAGGCCAGTCTTACGCTTACTCATACACGCAAGCCAAGTAAGGTTATATAAAGTCATTCACACAATCTAACCATGTACACTGTTGGGTTATGTTGGATGCATTTTAAGATACCAGCATGCAAAATGTCCCTATTTTAGAGCATGATGTCAATAGAAACTATTGTCCCACAATGCAATGCGTTGCAGTGCGGAGAAATGAGCAGCAGTGATGACACAGTCACAGCTCGGACAACAAATAAACTAGGAAGTCTTTCAAAAATGTATTTCACGAACCATCCACAGTGTTTTTAAATTTCAAACTTGCAAAAATATTCCGAAGTTGAATATTCTATTTCTTCTAGTATGAAAAAATGTAACTGTGGCACATTATTAACAGTATTTTGGATTATACAGGTCTGTAAAATACATAAACTTACAGCACAATTAAGATGAGATATATGATAGAATTATATTTCCATTTTATAAGCATCCCATAATGTGCTTTCTTTATTATGACACTGTTAATTAGTATCAAACAAGCAAACTACTTTCAAAAATGTTGGAACTAATGTATGATTTGCACACAAAAAAGATTTTAAAAATCAGAGGGGGTTGTTTATGAAACTTTTTTATTCACCAAAATAAATCTCAAACCACAGTAAGGTTTTATCGACAGAACCCCCTGGTTGTAACTATAAAATGATGACGCATAATCTGTGATTCTTTTAAAGCTGCAACATGTGAGTCCTTTTTCTGAGGAGGCCATTGACTTTATTGTGCTTCAAACCTCTAATACTCTAGTTTTTGTGGTAATTATTGAGTACAGACACATACCCACGATGCACTTGGGTTTAAATATATATCTTGTAATTAACATGAAGACCTTGGTCCGTACTCTCTTTGTTTTTCTTTTCTTCTGGTCTTGCTATGAAAGAGAAGAGTTGGAGAATCAGATTTTCTGTTGCCCTCTGGGTTGATAAACTCAATAAACCGTCAATCACAGCTCATGAGTATCAGTCTCTCTCTGCTCTGCAAGACGTCATAGCACAGGGGTACTCGCAAGACAAGACAAAGCTTTGCATCCGTGTTACTATATTCGTGTGTATGTGCACTTGTGTGTGTGTGTGTGTGTGTGTGTGTGTGTGTGTTTGTGTGTGTGTAATTATCAGTTTCCAGAACGTTTTGCAGCCAAATAGGCCAATAAAAGCCCTCACCACCTGTAGGGAGACCTGGTCAGGATTTTCTGTCTCTGTCAACCTGCTCACACACACCAAGAGCTCCTTATTCCAACAACACACACACACACACAGACACTCCATTGTGATAACTATGACTCATCAATGAGACATCTGTATCTTTTGTGGACCCACAGTGATATACTCATCATCACAACATGCTTGTTAAAAAGAGAAGACAGGTTCTCACCTCCGTTTTAACATCTATGCCTGAAATAGCAACACAACTTAATTAGGAATTGGCAATTGTTCAACAGAAAAGTCTTTTTTAGCAACCCATGTGTCAAAAGCTAAATCTATCTCTCCAAATGTTCCCCTCTGTCTGTCTCTCGCTTACACACACTTGAACTCTCTTCTCTCTCTCGCAGTGCTGCTCCCCAGAAGCCTGAGGGAACTCTGAGGCAGCGCTATGGTTTCTCTCTGAGGAAACCAGTGCCCTTTCCTAAATGCTGCCCTAGTGTCCTTGATTGTCCTTATCTCATGTCCTCACATTCCCCCTCCTTGGGCCTCCACGCCATATTTTGGGCAGATGCAGAAAACGTACAGCTTAACTTTTTCTTTATCGTGCATAACTGATTTAAGCTATGACTGCTATTTGAATTGTGCGCCACACTAATGCTAGGAGATGACACATTAAGGTGGAGGAACACCGATATGTATGTATGTTATGCATTTTTGTTTCACTCTGACTATAAATCAGTAAACACATATCAGATGTAAAGAGGAAATGAAAAGTAAATCCAATTACTGTATGGTAATAAGGCCAGCGGTGTAGAGTAGAGTAAATGGAAGATGGATGATTACATCTTACGTTTACTGCACCAGATTACTGCAAAGTAATGTGCACACATGTATACTCTTGTGCACATGAAAGTATTTCAATCAGGAGAGACTTGTTTCATAAGTTAACAATGATTTATTATACAAGCGTCAAATATGAAAAGTGCAAAGTCTTTGGCGATTGGACTCCATCCTGAAGTACTATCACAGAGGGTAGGGATACTGAGGTCCAACAGGCCTAATCGGCCCTTGGAGTCCAGACACTGGTGGTGGTGATGAAAGGAGTTGCTGCAATCTGATGATGAATCAGGAGCCTGACTGTGATGCTGACTGGAGGCGACTGGGGTGGAGGATGGTTGCATCTGCTTCGCTGAAATGACAACTGACAGCAGCAGAGAGGAGAACACTATTTAAAGATTGACAGCAACGATATGATTGGCTTGAGGAACCGGTGTGCCGAATCTGGTTGGTTACTTAAAAGTGCACGCCCCCAATCAGCTGATAGAGTAATTACAAGGAGAGGAAAGACAGAGATTACTAGTGAGTGACTTCCTGACTGAACTTGCGCTTGAGCTACATTTGTATATACCTTAATAGCCTTCCAGTTTACTTCGAGTTACTTATCAGACATGTACTGTGGGATATATCCCCAGAACTCATTGAATACGCCCTCATGGTGGGACACTGCTTTTAAGGAGATGGTGTGACTGATACCCGACTGTAACCGCCCTCTTGCACATCTCCTGACAAATGTTTAAGGATTGTTGAAGGATTACATCATATTCCGATGCGTCCATGTTTACCTGGATGCACGGGACACCGCTAGCTGCAAACATACCAAATCACCACTCTTACACATTTGCCTGATTGTATGCTGCGTGTTAAACTGCACCTTGAGTCCAAAAACATTTAACTTTTTTGAATCCTCGATGGCAAAATAACTACTCTACTCACGGTCCTGTATTTGTTTTGAAGTGGAGGCCATCTGAAATAGGCTGGTACAGTAAGTGATGACTGTGCCGGCCACAATGACACCCAGGAGCCTAGAGCTACAGCACACTCGCTCACAACGTAGCACAGTCTCTAATTAACTAATGAAATATTAAGCACCTCTTCATTCTCCTTCTATTCTGTCTGCTCCCTTCCACACTTTTCGTTCCATGCTTCTCATTACCCATCCTCCTTCCCCCATTTTTCACGGATGTTTCATGTTCTTATATACTGATTAGATGAGGTCAAACCTCTGTAAAATGGGGTAGAGTTATAAGATGTTCATGTGTCTGCCGGGTTCCAATTTTCCATGATATTGATTTAATATCACAATTTCATTCTTTAGATGGAATAAATCATGACATTTAATAATGAGAGGCAGCAGTATGAAGAAGAAACTAATGACTGACACACTCTTTCTCTACAATATACTCAACAACTACTTTCCAATACCGACCGATCACATGTTGGGCTCATTGTAGAAGTCAGTGTGTGTGTGTGTGTGTGTGTGTGTGTGCGTGTGTGTGTGTGTGTGTGTGCGTGTGTTTGTGTGTGTGTGTTTGGTCTGTAGGGAAGTATGTGAATGCTGCATGGCTGTCTGGATGTTAAAAAAGCATTTTACTTACAATGCCATGAAAGGACTTTCCAACAAAGATGGAAAACAAAAACATAATAAGAAGAAAGTAAAAGTGACACAATATAGAGACACACAAACACACAAACACTAAACAACAGCCACTAGGTCCAAGTGCTGCTGTGATATTGGCAGCTCGGCTCGGTGCCTATCAATAAAGCTCTGGAACAGGCCAGAGGGCCAGGACCTCACACTGTTCTCCCAGGTGCCTGATCTATATTAAGGTGGGTTTCCAGACCAGCTGAGCCGGCAGGGGGTGCACAGCGAGGGGAGGGGGGGGGGCAGCCTGAACAGTACAGTAGTTGGCTACCTCCTGCCATGACTCTCTCAAAGAAAAGCACTTATTAGCCACACAGATACAAAAGAGCGAGCAGCTTAACACAAACAGTCCAGAAATTGTACTTCTTGTGACAGTGGTTTGAGAGAGGAGTGCAACCATTACCAGATTGTTATTCAAATTTGTTTCTGCATGTACTGATGTTTATTAGCTAAACGGTAATCTTGTGATTCTGATTCTGATAAACACGTTTTTTCTGTTGTATCAAAATTATTTTTCTTGCATGTTTATCTCTCTGCCCTTTCCTCCTGAGACAACCTGCCTATTTGTGTGTTCTTTCCACATTGTAGTACATCTACATTGTGACATTGAACAACACAGTCCACAGGGAACAACACAGTCCACAGGGAGCAACACAATACACAGGGAACAATACAGTACACAGGGAACACAGTACACATGGAACAACACAATACACAGGGAACAATACAGTCCACAGGGAACAACACAGTCCACGGGGAGCAACACAATACACAGGGAGCAACACAGTCCACAGGGAGCAACACAATACACAGGGAACAATACAGTACACAGGGAACAATACAGTACACAGGGAACAATACAGTACACAGGGAACAACACAGTCCACAGGGAGCAACACAATACACAGGGAACAATACAGTACACAGGGAACAACACAGTACACATGGAACAACACAATACAGGGAACAACACAGTCCACAGGGAACAACACAGTACACAGGGAACAACACAATACAGGGAACAACACGATACACAGGGAACAACACAATACACAGAAAACAATACAGTACACAGGGAACAACACAACACACAGAGAACAACACAGTACACAGGGAACAATACAACACACAGAAAACAACACAGTACACAGGGAACAACACAGTACACAGGGAACAACACGATACACAGGGAACAACACAGTACACAGGGAACAACACGATACACAGGGAACAACACAATACACAGGAAACAACACAATACACAGGGAACACGATACACAGGGAACAACACGATACACAGGGAAATCACGATACACAGGGAACAACACGATACACAGGGAACAATACAACACACAGAAAACAACACAGTACACAGGGAACGACACAATACACAGAAAACAACACAGTACACAGGGAACAACACAACACACAGGGAACAACACAGTACATAGGGAACCACACAATACACAGGGAACAACACAGTACACAGGGAACAACACAGTACACAGGGAACGACACAGTACACAGGGAACAACACAGTACACAGGGAACAACACAATACACAGGGAACAACACAACACACAGAAAACAACACAGTACGCAGGGAACAACACAGTACACAGGGAACAACACAGTACACAGGGAACGACACAATACACAGGGAACAAAACAATACACAGGGAACAACACAGTACACAGGGAACAACACAGTACACAGGGAACGACACAGTACACAGGCTCTCTGCCTGACAGTGAGTTTATACTCGGTGACGCAACTTCAGTTTCTCTCTCCTAACATGAGAGAACAAGTTATATATTTCAAACAGGTTTATAGAAGAGAAGGGTCTTCATGTCCTCTGTTTGTTCATTTTTTGTTTTTTTTATACATCAGAGTTGGCTCTTCTTCTTCATTTGTTGTTGAACACTTCCAGTGCGGATGTTTCACATTTAAAGCCTTTCAGCGGCTCCATAGTGGTTAAACACGCATTTTCCTAGCAGGCTTTTCATGTGAAGCATCTGCAGGAAGTGTTGGGTTTCACTGACAGTAGCTTAACATTAAGTGAAAGAATGGCAAAGAGATTGTTAAACAGAAAGACCCACACCAGCAGATTGGTGAGTATGGCAAGATGTTGTTCTACTGATGTAATTAATGTTAGATACAGTGCATATATAAAGAAAAAACTGTCCAACCCTGTCCATCAGCTTTCTTAGCTCTGCTAGCTTGCATGGCACGAGCAGCCTAAAAATATAAATGGCTACCTGCATCTTGAGTCCCATTATGGAGCAGTTTGTACAGGGACTCAAAAGAAAAACACTGTTTGAATTACATTTCACTGATTTCATTATCTTTATATCAGGCTCAAACTGTCTTTACTCACTCTACTATCTAAAGTTTTGGTTGGTGCTTTTTAAGACCTGTAATCCATTTTTCATGGATCTCAATAGAGTATTTAACCAAAATTCACGCCAAGCTTCAGAAGGTTTCATACAGTAGTGAACTGCAAATAAATATTTCAACCCACGAGCTTACTCAATAAAAAATGAAAAGGAGAAGGCAAACAGTGACACATCTTTTGACCTGAAAAAAGGACCAATGTTTATTGACAAACAGCAGGTTTCCAGTACTACACAGTGCCATATGGTCCTTTTCTGCCTTACAGCTTGTACATCATATCCTCCCCAGTAACAAGGGAGTATCACTGAAATATTCAGCAGAGGTTTCGTCACCTAATATACTCAGTGTCCTGAAAGGTAGCAGAGTGCCTGTGTATTATGTTGCTCCCACCCGGGGCCACATACGTCATGCTAACTCAACGTAGACGCAGCAAGATGTGGAAGGAACACAAAAACACGTAGGTCTTCTCGGGATAAAAAGGGAAAGGAAGATGTTAAAGAGGATGAATTATTTGAGGTTAAGGAGAATACGTTTGGTGCCGCCCTCTTTGAACTTACTAAGTCCGCCGTCGAAAGTTTCTTTACAAAACAAGATGATTTCTTGGTCAGCGGGGGTTTTCTAGCCGTTAGATTAAGAGTAGCAGGAGACAGGCTGCACTACTCCAACCACCCAGCAAGGTCACCAACTTTACTGTGTCCTGCTGTTGTGTGGGAAACTATTCGGGCTGGGTGCATCGGGAAATCAGATCGCGGTTGCAAGTTATTATTGACTAAGTTCTTTAACAGAAAACAGATACACCAATTGTATTTATGACGGTTTACCTGCTCAGGGAGTGCTTGCTGTCTTTAAACCGCACTTCGGTGAGCACGAGTGTGTCGACAAATCAATCAGGAGCATTTACATGCTTTTCACCTCTTAATTGCCACGCAAATCCATTTCTGTACCTGTACTGATGCTGTTAACTTGTGCCCACAGTTTGTAAAAGTTGAACTGTGGTTTTAACTCACGCAGGCTCCGTCCTCTACTGGATTCTATGGGTAATACTTTCCTCCAATCACAAGCATGCATTCACACACTGAAAAGGTGCTTATTAAGCCTCGCCGGCCAATTACGACACACCTACACAAATACGTGCGGACCCACAGTATATAAGACAGCACACGCCGCTGTTCGCTGTCCTTTCTCTCTTAGTGCACGGCGGTTTGCCGACTGACTGCTCGTCTCCTTGGATGGAGACCCTGATGGAGACCCTCCGTCAAGAACTTTGTCAGTGCTCGCCATGTCCTCGCCTCATCTCCAGGGATGGTTGTTGTTCTTCTAATATTTTCCCCTGACATTTATCTCGAGAGGGCTTATTTTCTTTCACAGCAGTGATAAAATATATGTTAGTATTGTTATATGTGGATCATTAGTCTTAAGGAAAACAATGGGGGTGTAAATGGACTGCATTTATAAAGCGCTTCTAGTCTTAACGACCACTCAAAGCGCTTTACAACACAAACCAGCATTCACCCATTCACATACACATTCATCCACTGGAAGGCAGAGGTTACCATACAAGGTGTTCATCAGGAGCGATAAACATTCACACGCACTCTCAAAGTATACTCTTTAGTGTCTTGCCCAAGGACTCTTTGACATGCAAGGGCCAAGGATTTATCCACTGGTCCTCCGATTAGTGGACGACCACTTTACCTCCTGAGGGATGTAATGGTTTTGCTTAATAGTTTTTGGTACAGCTAAAATCGCATGTGGCCCAAACCTGGCCCCCTGGGGTAAATCTTATAAATCACCTTTCATCCATCAAAAACTACAGCAAAGAATGAACAAACGGACTATAATTGAATAACCTGAAAACCTCAAAAAACCCAAAACACCAATTGTTTAGCTTTGTGTACCTAATAAATTGGCAACCGAGTGCATGTTCCACATGTCCCACCATAAAGTGTCTTATTAGCCAGTCATTGTATTTCAAAAGGTTGAAAGAAATGCAATTCAGCCAGTTAAGACGACCGGTACATTACTCAGTCTTCAGCCACAAGGTGCTTCATTATGACTGTTCAGGGCACTTGGTCCTGAGAGATTAAAAAGATGATCATAAATCCAAAGGGATTCAAGATTTGATTCAGACACTTGCCTACACTTGAAACTCAACTCAGATTAGCATGAAATAGCTTAATACTAAGTCAATGGTGAATGTTCAGCAAAGCCCATGGAGGACTCTCTCTCCTCCTCTCTTCCTCTACCAGGGACACCTGGGAAGGACACAATTTACCTTTCATCAGCAGAGGTTGATAACATCAGGCTTCAGAGAGGCCACGCTGACACGGGACTAAACAGGTGCACACCTGATATTGACTCTCTCTCTCTCTCTCTCTCTCTCTCTGTCTGTGAGTGTGCAAGGCAACAAACAAAAGCACACACAAGCACACACACTCAGGCACATGGGCAAACCTCTGACTGCTGAGGGGGAAACCTTACAGCAGCTGCTCTCATATCATCTTCAACAGAAATCTCGGCATACACTGTATAACAGTATAACCTTTCGTCTAACAATAACGTTACAGTATTTGTGGTTGCTCTGAAATATTCTCAGTCAGGTTTACGTACATTAAAACCAAATTTAAGATGTATAAAAAGCTTTGTTAGTCTAGGCCCCAATAAGTCGAGACTATAAAGGAGAGGATTTGGAGGAATACAATAGAAAGAATTGTCATTGTAAAATGTTAAAATACTGTATGTCTTAGCCAGAGCTGTATCACACACACAAAGACACAGTGCACTCCCAAAATGTTTCTTATTAGCTGGTTAACTGTCTTCTATAAACGAACCTTTACTATTACTGAAGAAGAAAAACATCTGACTTGACAAAAAAAGGTCAGCAGTCAAATTTGTGCTGAAAAAGGAATCGTTGGAATTAATGCTCAGACAGCAAGTCTCGAGTGTCAATCACGGTGTTTGAAGGTTTACAGAAATGCTGTCACTAGCAATAAGATGCTAGTTGAATGAGTTTCGTTCGCACTACCTGCCACTTGATGCAGTGACAAAAACTCGATCTGTTCTACCATTTCGAAACATCTGTAATGTAACAGAGCTTTTATCTCATAGATAAAAGTCACAATGTGGAATAGTTTGGGTTCTTGACTCCTGTGTCAGGTGCATATATCTACCGTATGTCACATCACATATATGAGGAGAAAAGGCCCACACACACATGTATTTTCAGTCAGACACACTAAAATTGTCTGGTTGACAAGTGCTCTTCAAGTTTCTATCAGCCACCCGGTGTCTAATCCCTCTAATAATGTAAATTGAGTGCTATCTGTTAAACTGAATTTACAAACACAAGCATGCAGTACATAATGGAGGAGTGCAGGAAGACTTGGAAAAAATTCAGTTATGTAAAATATGAACATTATCCACCAAAAACAAAAGGCAGCAATGGTAAAAAGACATGACTTGTGCTGTAGTTTGAATACCCTTCAGCCTGGATGGTCATTGGTTGATATGTAGGAAAGCCCTTGAACATATGCTCAGTGAGTTTTTTAATTAATGAGAAGCTGATATCCGGTGCGATGAGGAAATTGGAATGATAATTATCTTCCTTCCTGAACTTCTACTAAAAGCTACATTCAGTGCGTGTGTTAATTAGGTGCATAGGTAAGGTGCATAAGGGAGTCATGGAAGCAGTGACAATCACTCACAAAAAAGTATCAGCCGGAAGTTGTTGAATGTGATGAATTATTTTGCACACAAAATGCCGTAGGGGGCAATGGATCATTTCATTTGGTATGGTTTTCTAGTGGTATGAATTCCTAATACACTCATTGAAACATTGTTTCCAAAAGTATTGAACTGCGACTATTTGACGATTTTTATTGCGTAGACCTCACAGTCAAATCATTGGTTCCTGCAGCTCAAGAGCCATGTTTTCAACGATATTATTGGGATGTTTTCCCGCTCACAAACACAGGCCGCTCAGGCCACTGGAGAAATGTTTGCTACTACTGAACATAAAGTCACCTGAGTTTATACTCGTGAAGAAATTCAGACTCTACAGAGTTAACACTGTTCACATGTTCTCTATGTGTATGCTTGAGCTATTAAAGTATTGGAGGAAGAAGTACAACATGCTTTATTCCCTTGAAGTATATGTTTGGGAAAGGACTGGAAAGACCATTTTTCTACATTCAATTTTGTCGAAACCGATATTAAACACACTGAAAGCGAATGTTCAACCAAATGCCCTTGTATTGCAGGATTAAGTGTTCCATCTTGAATGCATTAACCTTTATTAATTAAGCAAAGGTTTGCAGTCGTCCATTTATAGAACCACTCTGAATGGATTAGCTTAAAGTTGGCTGGTTACAATTTTAAACAGGCAGTGAGAAAGCATACGTTTAATGAACTCGGTCCAACATCTTACTTTGTATGGTGACAACACATCTTGCTTCATGCTTATACTTTCACTTGCAGTATTATAACTTCAGAAACAAAGATCTTGCCTTTCTGTCATTACAATTTTTCTATGTCTATTGATGTGTCAAACCTCTTTCTCTCCCATTTGTCTCAAGTCTCACGAATCCAAACCCTGTTTCTACTCACTGCCCCCCATGATGTTTGCTGTCCTTGTTCTTAAAAGCACCTCAATCAGCTGTGTATTGTTAGAAGATGTCATGTAGAAGGTAAAATATTTAAAGGGTGGCAAAATATATGTATATATATATGATATAAACAGATGCCTACCATTTCAAAACCATGAAGAAAACGGTCACTAGAAGAATACCACATGAGTTAAATAAAATTACAGTTTTACTAAACAAGCAATATTAAGTAAGTGATACAATTTAGTTCGATACAATGTTTGCATTATCTATGCTAGCGCCATTGGGATCCATGAAAAAAGAAAATGGACACACCACCGGTGAGATCACATTCTGGGTACATGAGCATGCTTCTTTTTTCATGCAATATGTGCATCTCTGCTGCTGTTGTGTGCAGAAGCACAGTGATCACCGCTTTAACGCAGAGAATTCACACAATGAGTGTTTGTTATTTTCCAGTGAAATGTGTCTTTAAATGTGCATGTGACTAAGTGATGAATAAGAATAATAGTATAATAATAGTCTAAAGTAATTAAAGTATATTGAGAAGGAGCCTATCAATAATGCATTAACCTATTAAATGATGACATATTTCTCTCTCTCTTACATGATAGCACATTAGCAACTTTTTACAATAACAGTATCATAATCGGTGATCATGGCCCTGGTATCGGATGAAAATTAAATGTTGTTGTGTCGTCCACCCCAAATACAATTACGCATTATAATGAAGAGATCCTGTTTATTTTAGCTACTGTTTTCCTTTGTGTTGTAAAAGTGGTAAATTTAATTAAATGAGAAGTGGGAACAAACAGTGTTAGCAGTAAAAAATGAGCTCCTGCATGCTTAAGTAAAACTGTATAGCTGTAGTGGCAATATAGTGCTGTAACAAGAGCACCACTCAGCAGGTGAGCATAGTAAAAAAAAACACTTCGGCTGTCATCAAGCTAACTCCGCATGACTAAGTGAACCTGGTATTTACCTCTAAAGCGGGAGAATACAATCATTTCATATCATTAATAAGCTGGCTGTAAATAAGAACCCTTTCCGTTTGATGACTGGATAAAGCTGTTTTTGTTTCATAGAGGGGCAGTTGAGTCTGCAGCCCAAAATATTAGGAGATCTATCTGTTAAGAAAACTTGAAGTGCAGCACAGCACTTCACCTCACATTTCCGACACTATCAACTTACCACAACTTTCTGCATCCATGCTTTAATCTCTGCCAAAACTCTCAAATTTATCTCCCCCCCCCCCCCCCCCCCACAACAAATATGGCATGGCTTCAGCCCAAAGGCCAAATAAGTAATCTATTCGGTTCAACACCAAGTCAAGCACATGCTAAAGCTGATATTTGTCAACTTTGTATTTTGCAGCAAAGCAAAGACCCCGTTTCCTCCAGAACAAAAATGAACTGCTGTGTCAGCCAAGTCCCACTGCAGGTGCCGAATGTTCGCTCCCTGAGCTTCAGTGTTTGTCTCAGCCCCTGACCCTCGAAATGTACTCTCACTCTCTCTCTCTCTCTCTCTCTCTCTCTCTCTCTCTACTCCTCTCTGTTGTTCCTACTGCAGAAAAACTGCAGATCTGCGTCACCAAGGACACCAGAGACAAGTCTGATGGATCTGCTATCACCCTCTACACTCCTTTTTGCGTTGACTTTTTGCAGCCTTTTTTTTTTTTTACTATACCAGCCTTTTGCATGAAAAAAAACATGAATTCAGAGAATTCATAACAAAAATGATTACCTGTTAGCATGCTAGCATTAGCCTCTCCAGCTTGCTTGTGCATTTGCATTGTAGAGAAAGCGAGGATGCTTCGTGTTAGAGGCTGATTAGCTGCGATGTGTAAGAACCGGCCTGAGTGCAGACGCCCATATCCTCCCCTGACCCACCTCTCTCTCTCTCTCTCTCTCTCTCTCTCGCTCTCGCTCTCGCTCTCTCTCTCTCTCTCTCTCACTCTGGTTCTTTTACTTAATATGCTTGCTGCAAACAACTCAGACTGACTTGGCGCAGAGCGCTCACAGCCATGCTTACTCAAACAGCATTCAGAGTCGGGTCAAGGAATGAGTGTGGAAACAGGTACCTGGGTGATGACGAGAGAAAATAAATGCACAAAGCTGCACAGCCGGCGTCTGAGGTTACGATAGCAGTGGTAGACCTCGTAGTGTTGTGGTATCTGCTCAGTGAACACCGCTAGACCACATCTTTCACTCAAATCCAGCCCGTTTCCTGTTACCATGGCAACCTATCTCTTCCTTCTTCCCAACTATTCCTTCTTTCCACCTCTTCTTTCTCATTCATCTTGTCTTACTTCAGCATACGCTACATCAAATGTTGTCTATAAGGAGAACTGTTAAAGTTATTTAATAAGAAGATGGTGCAGAAAGAAATGATTCATCTCCTCCACTAAATCACATCACATCACTTACAGTGTTATTCGCCAACTTTTTAATAGTGCATGCTAATAAAGGAAGCACTTGTTTACATCAATTTCATGAAATCAACAGCACATTAGCAGCAACAAAGACAAGAGAATGAGGAGAGTGGGTGCAAGAAATCCTCCGAAATATTAACTTAAGAAGCTTTTACTTTCTCTCTCACATGCACACACACACACACACACATATATATAGACGTACACACACGCAGACGTGGTGGGTAGATTTTACTGCAGTGGATGTGTCGTTGGTGTCTTCACAGTGACATTGGTGCTGAGTTACAGTGCTAATGAGAACTTTAATGTCACCCACACACAGACTCCTGGCAGACAGATTAGAGCTGTGATTACACTGAGCCCAAAGAATACACACACACACATACACACAGAGAGAGACACACATTACACACCACGCAATGCCCAGATTACACTCACACATGTCGACAAAGTAACATAAATGGGGTTGAAGTTTCACAAGCGAAGACTTGTAAAGGCATCCAGTGCTCCACCTGCGGTCTCCTCCTTCATACTGTTGCACTGTGCAGTTAGCGCAGCTTCAAGAGTGAGAGACACATCCAAAGAGAGAGAGAGAGAGACGGATAAACCCAGGCAGGCAGTGGAAAAGAGTTGGCATATGACAATTTGAAGGTTCCGACTGTTTTCGGCAATGACACTACTGATCTCATTAAGCAGATCGGGTATTGGCCAAACATCAGCGATCCTCATAAAGAACAGTTCTCTGTTCCACATGATGTGTTAAGAGTGGTAGGCTAACATACACAAGGCTTCCACTTCCTAAATGTGCTACTCTAAATGCATTTCAATGTGAAGGCAGTGGTCGGTGTGGACGCACACTACACACCTACACTCACACACACACACACACACACTCCCTTCACCACGTGATTGCTTGTTGCTTTTAGGTAGTATGCATGTAATTGTATAATAAATGTTTCATGATTTATAATAATGTAGATATTTGATCAGTATTGTTAGAGATCAATAAACTCTGTTATAGTTTTGAAGAGCAGTTTTCTCTGGTTATTTTGTGCATATATGCTGTGATAGCTGGTCGTTATAGTCGGTGGTCAGATTCAACCCTTCACTCTGAATGTGGAATAGTACCTGACTATTGATATTTTGACAATTTTTTTGACTTAATCCACAGTTTGGTTGTAGGTCCCTGATCCCAGGGTGGTGCCCCATTATTATAAATATATGTTAATAATCATATTTGATCATTTTATTGATATCAATCATTTAATTCTCATACTTGCTAATAACTAAACCTGGTCCTGCCAAATCCCAACATTACCAAAGATTTAGTCAATATAGTTTTTTCTAATGGTGTATTAAGATATTAACTTTGAAAATGTGCATGATAAGTTAAAATAAGATACACTTTATTGTCAGGAAATTTGTCTTGGGCTTCAAGCCGCTGCATCACACAATACACCTGCCAGCGTCACAATCCACATGCACACATAAAACAGAGATCGTACATAAACTCATGTATAAACATGCCTAAATACATATGTCGACAATATAGTTACGAGTAATAAAACCATAATCATGTCACAATATTTTAGTTCCCAATAAAATCATATCATATAAAACTAATTGTTGCTATTTCATATTTTGATGGAAGATGGAATGAATGAATATTTGTAACAATAAAAGGCAACACCTGGAATTATGGGCTCAGAATATGTATGTGGACTTAATACTTGACTTGATGAAGGAAAACAACTCTGAAAACAAGGGCTGATGTTTACATCTTATTAAGGTGCGATATCTGAGATTCGGAGCATTTCAATTGCCTCTCAACGTCTCTCAACATGTCGATGGGGAGCCGGCAGCTTAAAGCTAACGGTGCTAACAGTGCAAACATTGCAAGCTACGAAGAAAGTGCTGACAGAGCTTACAGTTTCTAACTGAGGGGGAACCAGTGGGTGGGTGCTACGCTTCCACAACAAAGCTGTCGGTCGGGACCATATTATCAGCTGTAACTGCCGTATGGGAGCTAACCAGCGGGGCACGCTCACATGCACTAACATCCACGAAAAGCACGTTCGTGTGTGCAAAAGAAGCTTGGATTACAACACACACAGAGCAACATAATTCTCTGCTCAGGTAGACATTACTCCACTATATCTTTACATATCAAATAGTTGTTTGCTGCTATAGTATTGCTCTGAACAGCTCCTTCAACAAAAAAACTTTAAGAAACTGAAAAGTATTACTGGAGGAGCTACATTTTTTAACATTCTAGTTTTGGTCTGGTGAAAAAGAAGGAAAAAAACAGAGCCACACTCACCAAAGTGGTTTGGTGAAGAGATGCAGAAGCTGTAATTATGTAATTAGTCTGAGGGAAGCCTTTTCTGTGTGGACACAGAATACATTGAGCGCAGCACCAGCTCTGATCCCCACTGCTCACAGCAGCTCAGCGCTGATTGCCAGGTCTGTATCTGTTCACGGCAGCTACTCTACCGCACAAACTCTGTGTGTGTCAGACAAGAACTTGAAGGTAATTTTGGAAGTGACCTTTTCAAAACCCAAAACACGAAGGTGTGAGGAATGGATTAAAGAGTGTGTGTTTGTATCTGCTGCTGCAAAGGAACAGTACATCAACTGGCTTACTACCTCCAGTAGTAACCACGTGTTATTACCAAAGCAAACAAAACTATTATTATGTGTTACAGTTTACGTGACAAAAACACCTGTTTGGGACCTGAACATCCGCTGTGTGGGAGTCACGGTGCTAGTGTATCAGAGTTTAGAGAAGCGCGAGCAGTTCTGTCCTTGTCTGGTTTGGGGATTTCTACGCTTCATGAACTCACAGTCAAACTTGTGATTGATAGTGTTACTCAATATGAAGTTATTTCTCAATCTCAAATCATTTTCTCTTCCAAAAATAAAGCACACTGTTTGAACATAGGAGCACAAAAGCATAAATCTTACTGCTGTCCTGTGTTGCATGGCCGCGGATGTTTTTTCGATAGTAAGCATTCAAACCATCCAAGGGTTACGAACCAACAGCATTTTATTTACAATTTTACTGAAACAATAAAACTGTTCTATAACATACAAGCGTACGTATCCACCCTGCAGAACATAAACAAAGCTGCTGATTTATTTCCATGTCTTCTAAGGGCATCAGCTGCTGGGGATGCAGACTTTACACCCAGGACATGTAGCGTTAGCCTCAGTTGTGGGAGGTGAATAAAGGACTGATGGAGACAGAGGAAGAGATGAAAGAGAGAGCCCAAGTAATTCTGTCAGTAACAGTCCTGCTGCCCTCTGTTCGGGATATGACCCTCATCCTCCCCTATCAATCAAACACCATCATTTCCTATGCCAGAGTTGTGCTACCATCTGTGTTCCTTGACTGAAATACATTAATCTTGGATGAGGACGTGGGGTTGTAAGATTAAGCGATATACTCCCCATCACCAGCAGTGTGTCCACTCTAATTCTACATGTGTGTCCAGCTCACTCCCTCTCCGAGCATCATCAGTATTATTTTGTTGTCAATCTCGAGACCCACCCCCTCTGTTTATGCCTTTTCTTTCCACCTCATGTCTTCCTTTCTCCTGACGACTCCACCTCTCAATCGATCCCATCCAAAACATCACCCCTGCTTTTAAATGGGAAATCAACGAGTCCGTTTGTGAAAGTCGCCCTTACTCTCTCTTACTCACCCTTTTCACCTTCTCACTCACACAGACACACACAGACGCACAAGCACAGTCACTTATACGCCTTTCCTCACATCCCACCAACAATGCTACAAATCGTTAAATCCTGAATGTTAGAAATTCGGAAAATCTCTCTGACGAAATGTCACATTTCCTTTCCATCCTGTCCTATTCAAAGACACTGCACTGCGGGAAGACTGTAGCAATGACGGCACATTATGTTTAAGTACTGCAATGTATACCACAACAAACTGACACCACAGGCAAGAGGACACTGAGGAGAAATTAAAGTGAGGACAACCACATTTTATAATGTGGCCAATGAAAATGAATGGGAAGCCCCTCGCCCTCGGTTCCCATGGCTCAGGGAAGCTGTGCGCTGCAATTTAACAGAAGCGCGGCGGTTAGCCAGATTTACAATCGTCGACCGATCTACTAAGTCCACATCCTTAAAGTTATTTTTCTCTTAAAACGAAAAAATATTGTTTGAAAACTCTTCCAATTAAATATAGCTTTCACCTTTTGTGTGGTCTCACCGCTACGATTATAGCGTCTTCTTCGCCTTATTGGAAAACAACCTTCAACAAGTGACACAAAGGAGAGATTTCTACTTCATCTCAGATGCTTTCAAACTCTATTTTTACAAGACTCACGGAAGAATAACTGGTCGGTTTAGCAAACGTTCGTCTGGTTCCCCAGAACCTTTCAATGGAAATCAGCTGGGAATGTCTCCCACACCAAGGGAGAGACAGTCCCAAATACTGGGGAAGCCCAAAGATTAAGTGCCGCAAAATGTTTCATAGACCATCACAGTATGAAATAGAGAGGTCTTAACTTGACACCGAGTTAAAACATGTGCAACAGTGTGTCCTAAAGCCAGTGAAGGGTCAACGTTGTCTCCATAAGACTTTTTTTTAAGTAATGCATGAATGATCTACAATCGTTTCAATTGAATTTAACCATTTCATGTTGTGTTTAGTTGGTGTTTTGTTTGGACACCTTTTAGGTCTTCACAGGGATTTCCTTGCCTAACCGAACCGTATGCTCTCCAAAGAGCACTGCCCTGTGGAAGCTACCGTAAGAGTGCTAAAAGGGGGATATGAAGGGGTACTGCTGTAAATCCTGCCATGAAGAGAAAGGATGGAGACAGCTTTATCCAGCTAAGAGCCTGCACAGGAGGATTAGGGCCAAGGGAGCAAGATAGGGAGAGGAGGAGGAGGTGACGAACAGGGGCAGCGATTGTGTGACGTGTAACCACCTTGATAAAAACGGAAAGAGGAATGGTACGAGGATTACAGTGGGGATATTATATCTACACCAAAACACATTCATGCCCTCCAGGTAAGAGCAGTGCAAACACACACGTACAGTGGCAGTCTGGACACCAAAAAAAAAAGCCAAATTTTATGTAAAGCTCATCCCTACTGTCTCAATAGTCAATGGCTGCTGTCTCAGTTGTGGGAGTCTGGGCACATGGGTATGTGGTACTGAAACACAGAAGAGAATTTTGTGTGTGTAACATGAATTTTGACATACTGTATGTGTACGATACATCAAGCACACATAATGACACATAATGGCCACTTCTGATCAAATGGTCTCTGTACCTGGCGGAAAAGTCAGCAACTTAAATTGTGTCGTAGCCCAGGAGTGTATATGTTTCCATGACATTCCAATATCTGCAAAGATTGAGTAGAGTACAAAGCGTCAGCCTCGAGAAGGAATGTTTGTGTGGCGAGTACTTTTTTATTTACTGTTGTGTGCCTGTGACGTTTGTTGAAATATGCTGGAAAGAGGGAATGAAGAGGTTGACAGCGTATTTGCATTAAAAAAAAGCAAGGTACAGCAGTGTCACAAGGGTGTGGGAGCAAGGGATAGAAGTGTTCTAGTTCCTCCTCTGTGCTTTTGAAAAGTCAATGACGGATGAATAATTTACAGGTAATACAAATAATAAAATGAAGAATGATGGGGGAAAATGGAGTAAAAGGATGACAAATGAGTGAGAAAGCTGCAGTTGATGAATGGCAGATGGAGGGGCAAATAGACAAAAGGGTCCCAGACAAAGAGGGAAACTTCAGCAGGTGGAAAAGCACTAACCCCTCCGCCATCCATCCACTTCACACACACACATACACACGCATGGCAGGCAAAAAAACACTGCGAAGAGGTGCAGATAAGACCCTCATCATCAGGTCAAGTTCTCCTCAACTCCTCTTCTGTCTTGCTTTGTTCCTTCCCCATGTTCTATCTGTTCCCATCAACAACCTCTCTCTTTCTCTGCACCTCCACGCTCCATCCACAATCAAATGACTGGGTCAGACTGGAGGAGGTGTGGGGGTGAGGAGACTACATGCTTATAGCTTCAGCCCACTCACAAAATCGGACCACCAAACACTGTAGGTCTCACATACGTTAAGCCTGCATCCTGCACAAGAAAAGGATCCCCAGGTTTGGTGGTTGCTAGGTACCACTGGGATAATGATGTGAATAATAATCAGCCTCTTTGGCTCTATAATGAGGGCTGTGCGGAGGACAACACAAACTCATTTGCAGCCATTTGAATGGAGGCATTAAATGTAATATTGCCGAAACGCTATTTTAGCATTTTTTTCACCCCACTTGGAAAAAGCTTTTTAGGGGACACAAAGGGCAATGACTGAAGAATAAATGTGTTTTAAAAAGTCTGTGTCACGCTTGGTTGTTACCCTGAGTGCAATCTGCCATCATGCTGCCCTGGAAACAGCCATGAAACAATGCAATATGGTTGTCTTGACCTCTATTATGACCAAACAGGGATAAAAATATCCATCATGACTGAAAACATTTAGAGCGTCAAAAGCAAAGTCACATTGTTTTCACACTTGTTAACCCAGAAACAAGAACAACTGCATCAACTGTGTTTCACTTCTGAATGTCACCACTGGTCGACTGAATATCAGGATATTGCAGCTATAGAGCTGAAACAACAATTGATTCATTAATTTGTCGAAAAATGCTAAACATTCTCTGGTTCCAGCTCCCCGAGTGCTGCTGTTCTTTATCATTTATGATGGTAAATTGAATATCTTTATGCTTGGATTTATAGTTGAATAAAACAAGCAAATTAGATGTCACCCCAGGCTCAGGGTAATTATAATGGACATTTTTCATTATTTTATGACATTTTATGGAAATAAAAATGAATTGGTTCATTAAAAAATAACCAGCAGATTATTAGAATGAAAATGATTGTTAGTTGCAATCTATAAAAATGAAAATATTTCCAGTGTAAAGTTACATAACATAAAAAGGAATAGTTCAGCATTTTGGGAAATATCCTTATTTGCTTTCTTGCAGAGAGTTGGATGCAGGGGCGGACTGGGGGAAAAAAGTGGCCCGGGAGTTACTGTCAGACCGGCCCACTCAATACACGGCGCGCTGCCCACTCAATAGTCTATATCTATTAGATATAGTTTATATCTCAAAGACCTCAGAGTTTCTTTTAATACTGGATTAAAGGAAGCTATAACTGCTTATTTTGCCAACCTAATCTCTTCTTCAAAGAGAAATCCCAAGATTCTGTTTGACACAATTAAGAGAATTGTTTCACCGTCTGTCTCCACTGTACCATGCTATTCTGTTGACGATTGCAACAAATTCCTTATCTATTTTATTGATAAGGTAACAGGTATTAGGTCTGGCATTCGGCCTGGGATCTGTTCATCTACTTGTAGCTCCTCGCAATCTCCTGCTGTTCTGGACTCTTTCCAGCCTATCAGCCTTCAAGACCTGATGGACTTAATTAACAAAACAAAGCCATCATCTTGCCCTCTGGATATAATTCCATCCTCTCTATTTAAGAAAGGTCTGCTAACTATTGGCCCTGCAGTAACATCTATTGTCAATTCCTAATTGTCTACAGGAATTGTCCCTTCCTATTTCAAAACATGCCACTATCCAGCCCATATTAAAGAAAACTTAGATCCAGCTTTTCCCATGAACTACAGGCCCATATCAAAACTGCCTTTCTTGTCCAAAATTTTAGAGAAAGTGGTGGCCAAACAACTGACTGCTGCACTGGAGAGGCACAACATGTATGACAAGTTCCAGTCTGGGTTTCGTAAGCAACACTCTACTGAAACCGCTCTCCTGAGGGTTTTGTGTAAAAGTAAACCCATGTCCTAGACCTGCTCTTAAAATATGTTTTACGTTTTTATTTTAGTTTTTATTATTTTTTATTTTCTCTTTTAATTTTTTTATTTTCTCTGTGTAGATAATTTATTGACCCTTGGGTCACATTGTGTTTTTTATGCTTTTAAATGTCTGCTCTGTTAAGCACTTTGTGATACTACTGTCTGTGAAAAGCGCTATAGAAATTCATTCTTTCATTCAATACATGGCATGTATTTCGCCGGTCTACGGCGGCCATTCGCACCTCCGCCGGCCCCGCCCCGACCGGCGCCCGGCACGACCGCACGGCGCAGACCGCGGTTATGGAGAAAAGTTTTTAAAAGCACCGTAGTGTCCAGCCGTGCTATGGCGTCCTCGGATCGCGAGGAGCAGTATAATGTCAGTTTATACTGTTGAAACAGTTTTCACTGATTATTGACTTTCGGTATCAGAGTAAATTGAACGTGTTCTGTGAAGCATATAATATAGTCGGGGCCGGCGATGTCAGAGACCGGCCCAAACCCCGTCGGCCTACCGGGGATTCCCCCGGTATCCCCGATGGCCAGTCCGCCCCTGGTTGGATGAGAAGATCTAAAACACTGTGTCTGTATGTTGAATATGAATGTTAGCAGCTAGTTAGCCAAGCATAGTTGGTTAAAACAGCTAGCCTGAATCTGTCCTGAGGTACCAAAATGAATCTACCAACACGTCTAAAGCTCACTTATTAACATCGTATGTCTTGCTTGTTAAAAGAAATCGAAACGTGAAAACTGTTTCCCCGAGCGTTTGTTTACTAGGCTAAGCTGACCGTCTCCTAGCTGTAGCTTATTTAACCAACGGTGGGGAAACAATAAACACTAAATTGTGGGTGGTAACGCATTATTTGAGATCATAAATGTAATATTACCAAAATCCTAACAGTAACGTGTTACTGTATTACTGTAATTCTCAGCAAGAAAGCGAATGAGTGAATCTTCTCAAAACTCTTCCTTTGAGACATGCTTTCAATCTTCATACTAAATGAATGACAAAAGCTGATGGAAGCAACTACAACATCCCCCTGCCTACGCCATGCACTCAAGCATGCAAACATGCGCCGCCCTCACTCAACAAATCCACTCACGCTCATCCATTGACAGAAACACTAGCCTGATTAAAATTGAAAGGATTAGGTAGGACCAGGTGCTCAGATGAATTGTTTGTACAACACCCAGAGAAAATACAGTATGTCAGGGGATCTGAGCCCATCATGCTGCACACGTCACTGGGTATTCCCGATTTAACCATTCACTTGTCAGTCCCTCTCCACCCCTCTTCTGTTTGCTTCTGCCTCTCTCCCATGTGTGCGGTGTTGTTGGCTATGCTGTAAAGTATGTGTCTGCTCATGCCTTGAACTGCATGTACAGTATGTGAGTTCATACCATAAAAACTGCATATTCGTGTGTCTATCTTCTCTCACTCCTCTGCTGTTCTCTCCCTGAATCAGGACGAGCTGTGAGCGGCTGACGATGATGATGACTCAGTGATGTGAGAATGTCACCACCAGAGTCTGGGAACTGGTGACTGGTTTCTGTCGCTCTGCCAGTGATGCTCAGAATGTAGCTTTCTCAGCACCCTTCACTATTGCTATCAGTTTCTTTATAAACTTGGTGTTTTTTTCCCATTTCAATACGTTTTGTTGACATGTAGACATTTATATGAGTCTCCGCCAGATTGCAATCCCAGGTTTTCCCCGGCTTTGCAAATCAGAGTCAGCACTATACTTTGCTCCACTGGGTGGCGGGTGTCAACACACCTGAAACTTCTAAAAAACACAAGAAGAACAATAACGTGTGTACTTCGCTCGTAATGTATTCACAACATTAGCAGCTCAGCTAGGTAGCTAACAACTATCCATAAACACAAACGTTTTAATCTCGTCATTACGGGCTCTCACTCACACTTCCTCGCAGACAACAGATCAATGCTCTTTCACAATCACAGATCATTCAGTAGTTACACTGATCAGGGATCAGATAAGTGACACAAAAGCACATTATGACTTCTGCATGACCTTCAGTGTTGGAAACGCTGTCCTGCTTTCTTTCTGATGCTTATAACTCGGCAGGAACAATTGTGGCTGATTTCCATGTAATTTCAGTGTCACTTCAGCCGCCACTATCGCAAAGGAAAGAGCCCTGTGAGGAGCTACGTTCAGCTCACTGACGTAGTTACACTTGGAGGACAAAAGATTGTGATTATGTCTCATAGTTATTGATACATTAATACTGTTTCAATGTCAGAATGATGTTTTTAATGGTTTTGGTTGCATTTTTTATTTTCTGGTATCTGATTCATCAGAGATGCATGAAGTGGTTATGTGTTCAGCTCAGCTTTTACTATTTTTATAATTCCCCTACTTGCTCCCAGTCAAGCTGTTTGTTATAAACTGTGACCAGTATTTTCTGTAAAAATGCATAAAAATAAAAAAAACGACCCATCTTCAACTACTTCCATCACATGCTTACAGGTTTAGCTTCAAGATGGTTAAGGTCAGGGTTGAGATGATTTAGGGTAAATGCAGAGGACACAGGATATGTAAACAGACTAACAGGAAGTGCTGCCTCAGATGTAAAGCCCGCCAGAAAAAAATACCCTTCCAATTGAAAGCAGGAAGTGGTTTGGGATTTGATAAAATAGGCTTGTTTAAGATGAATCCCTTTTCGCCCGGTGGCCTGCAGCCGGAGGGAGCATCAACAGATCAGGAAGTCACATACACATTTATCAGATCCTGATTGAAAAAGAAAAACATTTGTCAGCCTAACCTATCCAGCTTTTGCTCAAACACCACCAGCCGAGTCTCTTGGCAGTTTGTGAAATAGTCATGAAATGGAAATCGAATGATTCGTGTACATGGACACACATTTTGATTTTGTGCTCCGTATGAAAATAGTGGCAATGGAATGATAGTGACGTAGTATTAGATATTGAGAAAGACTATCTGTGGTGGGTGGGTCCAACAAACACAGGACTTTCAACCACGAGATCGGTGTTTGAGACTCAATGTGTTATGTTGGACAGTGAAGTGACGGGCTTGTTTCTAAGGGTCCAAGTTTGTTGCATACACCTAAGGTTAGTTTTGTTGCACAATGTCATGGTGAAGGGACAAAAGATACTTCCAATTGAAAACATTAGTTTGAAAGTCCCGGAGAGAAACACAAAAAAAAAATGGATGTCCACAAGAATCACTAGATTAAAATGTGACTATTTCACAAAATGCCGTGAGTCTGTGTTGATACCACAAGGTATTGAACAAGCACCAATTCAGCATTGCACATTGTTGAACATTGCAGCTCTAACTGCCGACAGTTCGGTTGGAGATTTAGGTGTTTTGCTAGTAGCCGCTGATGTCAAGCCACCAGCTTCAAGCAGAGGTGAGGAGCGGGCAACTGCGGTGGCTGGTAAGGTCATTTCTTTAAGTACACATCCCCCAGAACGAGATTTGGCAGCTCCCTCTGGAGCCACAAAAGGCTTTATCCATTTTTTCACACATGCAGTAGTATTTCCCAAGACCAGTAAACACACACACCTAGTTCATTCAATTATTTTATTGAGAAGTGCCATGTAAAGACCCTGTTTGCCTCAAATTCGTTCAGAATTCAGATGCCTTTCCCTCTCGGAGAGATTGTAAATGAAATGTGATGTGCTGTTCCATTCAGTTTCTCATCCAATATGAATGACCCCATCAAACAGCACACTTGACATTAGTGTAATAATATTGTGTAAATGGCACGTATTTGCACTCTCTGCTTTAAAAATGCAATGCAATGACTAATTCCACTGAAAGGCACTTTCTCTTCCTTTCAAAGAAACTTTTCAGTCCACAGATCGATGTCATGCTTACGCACAAGAACACAATTAACATTTGCATCTCAACACAAATGAGACCAGAAATATGAATGACTGTCATGGTAGCACTAGGCTCCTCTAATTATTGTGAGATTATGTTAATCCAATTGACATCTTATTGTGTTCGCCACCAACTAACACTGGATGAATCTGAAGTGGGAGATATCAGCCGCATCCCGGGCTCCAGAGCAACATCTGTTGTGAAGATGCATATTGTTTTTTTCTCCTTTAGTCGTGAAGATGCTGACTATTTTATATCGATGTGGGCTGTAAACACCTAATATCATCAAAAGCCTAAACAAATAAATGCCTGTTTAATCGATTTTATCTGAGAGTTTAATGCATTTTGGATGGAGTCAGTTATCAACAGCAGCCATTTCCGCTCTCTCTAGCCCCTTCTCTCTCTTCACTTTGTCACAGAAAATCAAAAACAACACATCACCCACTCATCAAATCATTCAACTAAGCACACCAGTGAGGCAGAGGAGAGAAGAGACAGACAGCAAGTGTGCATTTGTAAAAAGTCATAATTTGTTTACGCCACAGATCTGATTGAATTTGATGCCTTCAGAGGACTCATTGCAGCGTTCATGTCATTGAGTAGAGCTGATGTATGGCCTACAGTGACTGGCTGGATACATGCAGCTGGCTGTTGCACACAGTCTCGGACGCATGGAGCACATACTGTTTTTTTTTTTTTTACCCATGCACCAAGCTAACAGGACAGCACTCTTCCACACATCGACTGAATGAGGGACAGGACTTTTTTCAGAGAACTGGACTGCAGGAAAGAGGGAGGAAAATATGTAGAGAGAAGGAAATGGGATGTGTCGATCGAAGCTGAGGCCGAAGCTGAAGCGAGGGAGGGAGATGTACGGTATCATTTTGCTGCGTCGACGGGGAATAGAGGAGGACGAGGAGGCGTTTCCATGGGAGTGCTGCTGCGTTCTTCTCGAAACAGACGCATTCCCTTATCTCCTGCCTGGGGAGAAACAAACACTGGCACCACATATGAAGGGGAGTTTCCCTGGATCTATTTGAGCTGCGTAGAGAAGCAACAGAGCCCTAATTGAATTTGAGGGCGAGAGAAAACTTGCAGTAAGGACATGCTGTCTGTGCTGATAGCAAAATTTCCTTCCTGTGTGTCAATAAAATGCTCTTTTCTTTTCTCCAGCAGGGACTTTTTGTAATTCTGTTTTATTTAATGGGAAACCCAATCATCCTATCCTCGCTGTAGAGTTAAAACATAAACAGCTGAACTAAATAGGGGCTTAACTGAATAGTCTTGTAGAAATAGAGAGTGATAGAGGAGACACGGTGATTGAATAAGCAGAGGCTGTGTGAGGGAGCACACATTGGGATTTGTGTGGACAGGCCTGTAATTCAAGGGAAGGAAAGGACCTTAACCTAGATCAGTATCTATCACTCCAGCAGGAGAAGAGAGCTCAACACCCACATATTTGTAGGAAGGGAGAGGGAGAGAGAAACCGAGGTCCCTGATGGGAAGTAAGTCTATGAGGAGGAGGGAGAGAGGGGTGGAGGCGATGTAGATACGGATATTGGACACATCTGTACATGTGATGTTGGTTCCTCAGAGCTCTGACACAGATGGGAGGAAGACAAAGAGGGAAAGGATGTGAAAGTAAGAGAGAGACAATAACAGATAGAGGAAGGAGATCAACAAGTTGAGGCAGAGCCCTGGAGACACAGCCGCCAGAGAAGCAGAGTGCAAATTAAATTACACCGGAAGGGACAGTCAGGTCTGGATCTGCAGGAAACACTGCACATGGGGCTCTTTGTGTGAGTGTGTGTGTAGGAACACATGCATGTGTGTGACATAGACAGGTACATAGACTGATCAAAAGGTGTAAATAACACAAGAAGAAATAATAAAGAAATTAGACATTACATCACTTCTGCCAATCCTGGGAGAGGGTTTCTTTCTCTTTTTTTTTCCTGTTAAAGGGTATTTTTGGGGGAGTTTTTCATTATGCGATGTGACGGTCCAAGAACAGAGAATGTCGTATATTGTATAGATTGTAAAGCCCTCTGAGGCAAATTTCTGATTTGTGATATTGGACTGTACAAATTTAATTGTATTGAATTGAAAAGAACAGAAAAGAAAAGAAAAAATAAGGTATATAACATAATCTACAGAGGGCTTCACAGAGGACATTTTGACTTGTCATAGTCGGAGAAGCACAGGTGTTATTAACATAAACGATGGGGGATTTATTCCCATAACAGGACACTGAAACCGGAGCATGGAATCTTATATATACACCTCAGCTTTTCCTATGTCAAAATATCTTTGGAGATAAAGGCCTACCAATCCGATCTTGTTTCGGTTTAGTGTAAGTTAAAAACTGAAGTGGCTATGATGAGGGACCGATGATTTAGCAAAGGTGGCCCGATCTGTGCACACACTTTCAGGAAGTGGAGTGTGACAGCCACAAGTCAGAACAAATAAAGACCAACCTCAGTCAAAGGCAGCGTCTGGCATTCAGCCGCAAGCCCATTTGTTCCTTCTGAAGTTGTATATTTTAAAAAAGCGGGTCACACATCTATAGTTTATTTCTTTTTGTCGAGTAACTCGAACAGAAGTAAATAGTGCATTTGTTGGGGACTATTTTCAGACACGGGTGAATACACATTCAGAGCACTGATAAGTATTCACGACAGCAGGACAGGGTGTGTGGATCGACTCTAAATAACCTGCGGTGCCTATTTTCATGGAAATGAAGAACCATGTCACCAAATGCAACAGCGTGGCTCACTGGTTTGTTTTTAAAAGCTTTTGGGGCAACAATGGAGATCTATGACACAGATGAACAAGCTCTGTGGGTATTTAGCTACACAGCTAACACTTGCTAGTACACTGTAGCAACACATCTGTAAACAAGGCAGGCCCAGTGACAGACACCAGCTTGATGACAGCTAGCTAGTTTAAATGATCTGTCCATGAAGATTACTTCGACTACGTCCTATTATGTGTCTACTGTTTATACGCGTCGATATTATCACCTCTTTGTGAGAGTTTCCAATCTTCAATGCAAAGTTGTTCTTACTGTCACATTCACCTCTGAACCTTTCCTCACGTGTTCCCCTATGCTTTCACCTTCCTGCTCATCTCACTGCTTATCCGTTCTGTCATCCCCTTAATTTATACAACACCGACAACTTACGTCCACGGTATACAGAGACACCACGTGATGTTACAGTTGCAATTCATTCAAACCATTTTGAAATGGAGCCTTGAGGAGTTTGTTTTAAAATGTGGACGAGGAAGTAAAAAAAGAGGTCTGAGATGAGAGAAACAGCAATAAGTATTGTTTCGAGCTGTCTACTGTCTTTTTATTGTCCAGTAGAGTGTTTCTTCAAGGAGCGGTGGTTTGTGATGCAGGCCCGGGGTGCTGTGCTTTCACAAAGGTCACACGAACACTGGAGCAGATTAGCAATTCAGATTGGGCTAAAGGGGCTAAAAGGCTGCTGTAGCCCTGCCTGAGTCTGATTACATTAGCAAAGAGTAGGAGTGCAAATGCACCACAGCGATTAGATGGCATGAGAAGGAAGCAGCTATGAGATGTTTTATGAAACAGGTTCATGAACATAAATACACATACATTACCTGCTCTGACAAACAGGCCGTGTAAACTATGGCTCACAATAAAACCTCAGTATACCCTCCCACTAACTGGCCTTCCTCAGTCACACACACATGGATTATCAGCACTCACAGCCCAGCCTCCTGACCATCTGCCCTTGTACAACATCCATCTTGTATAAAATGGGTTTGGCTTGCCGGATCATTATTAGGGAAGTTTTAAGGGAAGATTTCCTGCTTTCCAAGGTCCATTCCCTGACCTGGTGCTGCTGCAGCTCACCTGACTTTGGACACATATTTATAACAACTGTCACGGTAATTCCTCACAATCTCAATATTCAGGACAAGGAAATTGGTTATGCCACGGTGCATCGAACACAAGAACATGTTGCAGCACGGGAGAAAAGTTCATCTGCCAAGTATAAAGCTCTGTGAATACAACAGAATGCCCCCACACTGCATATTTCCCATCCATCGGGTGTGTTCAGCCGAACAGGAACTCTTGAACCCACCTGATTTAGCTAATCGGGTATATGGGTGGAGGTGGGTAAGATGCAGTGTAGCTGTTCGCTTTGTTCAAGAAATGAGGTTGGTCATGGTCTTTGTGCCGGATTAATTAAAATAATTCGCAATGTAAGTACACAGCTGAAGAAACAAACATGTCTTCCGGAAAGGCCTTTCGCAGGGCCTTCTTACAGCACGATGGACAGTGAGCACAGGAGGATGCACAGCTGTCTGGGGGAGAAAAACGCCTCTGCAACAGTCCAGTGCACAACAAATGAACCAGATTGAAGTGTAATTCAACCAGTGTATCCCCACCATGTTACGATTTACAGGTACGTGTATTTTGCTTAACACAGGCGGGTGGGCTTTGATGCCTAAAGTAACACAAGACAAAGTGTGTTTGTCTGCGTGTGTGGACCATGGAGGTATGCCACGTTGTTCACCTGCGCAGCATGTACTCCACAGCCTGAGGTATGTGCTGTCTACAGCTACCGTGTTATGGAAACAACAAGCAAACTGGGAACAACACAAAGCCTGGATTAGGTGCAGAAATCACTGGCGTGCTATTAACGATATTGAAATGAGCACCGCTCAGCAGCCCTCCTCTCCCCTCATCTCATAGAGCTGCAGCGGTGCAAGCCTGGCCCTTGCTCCAAATGTCAAACGTCACTTCCACAGCCACAGGTCACAAAGTAGTCCATGTTAAAAGATTAGGTTTGGAGAGAGAAACGAGGAAGAAAGAGAGGGAGGGAAAATGATGAGGAGCTGTGGGAGCCTGCTGACCTGTCCTCTTGTCCCCCATGCCATGTGGTGCAACTGTGTGTTTGTGCAAACCCTGGCAGGCCAAATGAAGGCTACTGGTAGCCTGAGAGCGACAAAAAATAAATACCAGTACACTGGCAAATATGCCCAAGGGTTGCCATGACGACTGTCATGGCATGACGCCTTAAATGCACTTTGTAGGTGCGCGTGTGTGCGCGCGCGCGACCCAGCCTCGCTAGTCCTACCTTGCATTCCTCCATGCACGTCCTAACCGAGTACGCATCCGTCTCGTATTTCTGAACCAGCAGTTCAAACTCCCGGTAGTTGTCCTCCGCACGCTGGTCGAGAAGCTGATAAGCCCGAACACACTTGCTGCATCCCAGCAGATCCACCCCCATGGCCATATCCAGGGTGCAATTCAAATCGTCCGGACTCGTAAACCCGTAAAACAAATCCAAAAGTGAGTAGGAATTACAAAAAGAAAGGTACAAATCGCTCAGATTCACGTACGCCAGCGGTGTCCCTCTCTCCCCTCCACCGGAGAGGGCCAGGCACACGGTCCTCGCGTCCGTGAAAGTAAAGCAGTCTTTGGACAGGCTGTCTGGATGACAGGTGTCCATTCGCCACAGAGGTTTGGTAGAATTCCCTAGAAAAATAACATCTTGCTTTCTGGCGAGACGGTTGGGGTCGGGTGATGGTGGGATATGCTGTCGGTGGAGGGAGTTTGGGTACTCGCCCGTGTCCGTAAAAGCAAGCCCCTTTTCCGACCGCTTGTCTCGGGTTCGCGTCAGTTTCGCCTCGGCGCAGAACCACAAGTGATCAGAGAGCAGGACGGTGATGAACAGCAGAGAGGCCAGCGACAGTCGCCATCTCTGGGCCCGCTCCGACTCGGTAAATGGCTTCTCGTTCTCTCGGGGTGCAAACCAGTATTTTAAGCCCTCATCATGCTGCCGACGCATCCAAGCACCCCTGGTCATATTTTAGGAAAGTGCTGCCCTGGCCGACTCCACCGCGGGGGCTGCTTTGCCACAATACTCATGGACTTGGGGGGAGACGGACTCCGGTTTATTCTCCTCTGTAACGGTGGGGTGCCGTGCCTCCGCCGGTCCAGGGCGCTCCTCTATCGCGCCCGCAGCGATCGGTGCTATTCCGATCCAATTAGCGCGCCCGCACAGATTAAGCTTCGCGCTGCCGCATCCTGGTTCCCCATGGCTCTTCGGGGGGAAACGGCGTCCTCTTTGACCGCATGCCCCCCCTCTCCCGACCGTCCCTCCCCGGGGTTTGTTCTGTCGTCGGGGGCGCAGGGAGACCAGCTGTTGGGAGCCTCTCGGTACTGATGCTGCGCGTCTATGCTACCGCCCGTTCGGTTGGAGGATTCACTTAAAGGAGAGCAACGAGCCCTTTCGATGCACGCACACTATCCGGTACCTGGGTGGAAAGCCTAGAATCCGTTCTCCCGTTGGCCATTGTCATCTTGAACCGCGATTAAGTTGCCGCCATGTTCGTCTTGAAACACTTTTTCGGAGAGCTGGGTCGGTTTGCGTCATCTCCATCGTTGCGATAGCTCCATCGTTGCGCAGTGGCGGAGCAGCTTATTACCTATATGCACACACACACAAACACACACACAGGGAGGGAGGGAGGGAGGGGGGAAGGAAGAGGGAGAGAGTGAGAACAGACACACAGAAAGGTGGGGTGTTTAGGTATATCCTCTCTGCTCTGAGTAACAGTCCCCAAATATTGTCTTGGCAGGGCACAAACACACACTTTTGGCGACATCTTGCTTTTGGTGCAGGATAGACGCGAGTCCTTTCACGAGAACAACAATGCAGGTAAGACATCACTCTGACTGTTTCGATATAGTCATGAAGATGTATCGATCTGGCCCATTTCATACACGCAACGTATAGGCTGCACATATCTCAAATCCTCACATCGCATTGCTCCTTTTGTTGCTCAGAGGGAACGCAGCTGAAATAGACATCAAGAAAATCAGGGCTTTGACAACACCACTGAAAACTAGTCAGGCTTGAGCCTATAGGCAAGTGGAAAGCAGCTGAACAAGCAAGGTTTGAGCTTGTAGGTTTAACAATATCATGTACCTGTTCCCTGCAGGGGTCCTATCTTATCAGTTGTGTTATGTTTGGTCAGTGGGTTTAAAACAAACACATGAATTACACTATGGCCCTGTATGTAATGTCCCTGGAGTGTGTGTGTGTGTGTGTGTGTGTGTGTGTGTGTGTGTGTGTGTGTGTGTGTGTGTGTGTGTGTGTGTGTGTGTGTGTGTGTGTGTGTGTGTGTGTGTGTCGTTGTGTGTGTGGGGGAGCCTGAGGGCAAGAATGAGACACGGGAGAGAAAGCGTTTGTCTGTGACATGAGTGCAGATAGCCTTTCCCTTAAATCTGGAGCTATCACGGTAACAGTGAGGGCTGGCAGACATGACTCGCCATCGGGCAACGTGTGTGTGTCCTCCCTGAAGTGTACATACGTGTGTAGAATTGGTTGTGTTTTTTCATTGTGATGATACAATCGCTCTTTCCTAATCAAAGGTAATTTGCGCACTTACCTCTATTCATTTTAAAGTATGTAGGGAATCAAAACAGATGAAATATCAATATGCATTTGCATATTCAACATCAAAATGCCTGTTATATCTATTTTTACATCATTGATCTGCCTGGCTTGTCAAAGCTCAGCCAATCTATTTATGAATATCTATTTTAAAACGTTTAATAAACAAATAAAAAATTGCATTTGCACTACTCTGAAGCTTTTTAAGGCGTGCTGACAGCAGTAGCCTGGTCCATTTGGGACTTGGCTTGAGAACAGGAGGGTTAACAAGTGAGAGTGGACTGATGGCCTCTTGGGCACTTCCAAGGTGCACTTGCTCGTGGTGCCGAACCCTCAACTGCTCAGGGCGCCTGCCCCATGGGCAGCCCCCTCACTCTGACATCCTTCCATGTGCACAGGTCCTGTTTGTGCATATAGTGTGTAACAAATAACAGAGTAAAGAAGTTGAATTTACTCTCAGGGATCAATAAAACATTCCTTTACTCTGTGCCTTTGGCATTCCCGATGGAGGGAAACGGGGATGACGAAAGAGGTGGAGAGGACTGGACTGGACCTGACGACAGTCAGAGGAGGAGAGGAGAACGGGGTGAAAGAAAAGAGACAGGTGACAATAAATCCACTACCAGCGTGAACCTATTTAAGTGAATCTGTCGCTATCTCTCTTTACTTCTGGGTTCAAGATTGATGCACTGTATTCTCTATCTCTCCTCTTCTGTATTCACTTTTCCTCCTTTGTAATGGTCTGACAGCATTCTGTTGCTCTCTCTTACTGCCACCATTTCTCTCCATCTTTTTCTTCTTTCTTCTCCCGTTCAGCTGACCCTATTCGACTGTTCTGATGCGACTCCTCCTCTCGCTCACCATCACCCTGCCTTCCACTTTCTCCTGGTCTCCCTCTCTTTCGTCTGCCTGACGTCAGAGAGGAGAAAGAGACTGGCTCAGCCTCTCTTGATTGGTCAGAGAAGACAACACCCTCCGCCCTGGCTTACTGTCCTGACTGGATGTTACGAATCGTCAAGAGATGTGTGATTTACGGTGAATGGATCATCCCACTCAAGAACAATGGCGTATTAACCTGCAAAGGTATGTTTGTGTTCATTTGTGTGTGCATACATGCTTGTGTTTGTGTTCATGTATATTGTGTCTATGCATGCTGCTGCTCTGAGTGTGTCCCACTGTGTTGATATCATTATCATTTGAATGCAAAAGTTCACTCTTGACCTTAGGAGTCATATTTTGATGAAAATGAACTCGAGGGCAACGTCAACCGCATCTCACATTCTCCATCAGTCAATTGAGTTTGCTCTATCATCATAACCTGTGGAACTTTGGTCATGTGATAACAAGTAGTCATTAATGTAATATTAATTTAATATTTACTGTATATCAAAAAAAACATACTTTTTCACTTTTTAATTTGAGCTCTTCTTCAAACTATGTAGTATAAAATGAACTGCTTACAATTTTTACATTAAAAAAAATGTGTGAATGTCAATGTATGTCATCATGTATGTAATGTCTGACAACCATTGATTTCCATTTATTCTTTTATGATATGAAAAACAATTAAAATATTCTTGAAATTGTCTTGACTGGTGTTTTATTTCATTTATAAAAAATTGTGCACTGCGCTGCTTCATAACTTTGACAAATAACAAATACATAGTTGTTGTATAATGGATGACAAAGGAAGTCCAACAATAGATTTCCAACCATGGAGAGACATATGGAAAGCAATGGCTGCCTGG
Source organism: Melanostigma gelatinosum (assembly GCF_949748355.1). Lineage (NCBI taxonomy): Eukaryota > Metazoa > Chordata > Actinopteri > Perciformes > Zoarcidae > Melanostigma > Melanostigma gelatinosum. The sequence goes on along the minus strand of NC_136643.1, from coordinate 13,356,732 downwards.
AAGGTAAAAAAACAAAACATGAAACGCCTCAGGTTTGCCAAATACTCAGCAGTGATGTGAATTATACATGATTGCCATGAATGGAATAACATATGCAGACGTATGGTCTTTGCATGTATGTGATAAAAGAAATGTACATTGTTCAGACTTTTGAATTGGTCACAGGAATTGGATTAGGCTGATGATTGAGATAATAATCATGCAAATCAACCTACCACCCCACCCACCACTACCCCTGCTCCCCCTCAGGGTTTTTTACTCTCCTGATCGATTGGCTCACCCCATTTCCATTCCAGGAATCCCTCAGAGGCTTATCAACACAGCTCACTTTCCCAAGGACGCTGCCTCATCCCATATCCATGATCCTGGATTCCTGGCCCATATTCCCACGTGCAGCCTGGATCTCTGCGTTCACCGGCATCCAACTTCAAAGGAAATGTGCCTGTCAGGGAAGGCAGAGTACAAATACATAGCAGAGGAGACAAGTTTGTGCTGGAATAAAATCGACTGATGTCAAGGCACTTGTGGTATGTGTATTATTAGCATTTTTTGACTAGCAACGTAGACAGCTTATGTTTACCCTTTTTATGCTCTACTGGTCAACATCTGATTTTAAATATTACTGTGTTATGATATATACTAACCACAACATCTAATACATTCCTGTTGTAAACATCGGCTGTATCACTATAACAATAGTCAGATGAAACACTGTTGAATATGTGCACAATTAAATGTATTTGTGTTTGTTAGACGTCGTCCTCTCTTACCCTGATCACTGATGTCCTGAGACTACATGCGCTCACAGTCTCTACACAACCTCTCACACGGGGATTGCTCTCTCTGGAAAGGACCAGAAGGCTGTAGAAATGACAATCACACAGCGTGTTCAACTATTTTTACTCAAGTTCTAACAACAGAACAGACTTTTTTGTCTTTATGCAACAAGTATGCTTTTTAAGAATTGTTATCTTTCAACTAAAAATGACTTTTTTAGGATTATGACGGTTATAATGAATTGATGAGGCGCATCATTTATTGTGTCCTCATAATGTTGTTGGTGTGCAGAGAATGTCTTAATCTTTAGCCATGCTAGCGGCGTAATGCATTCTCTTGAGAGAAAAAATGTTTGCCCTGCATGGTTCTCTGAGTTAACGAGATGATTAAGTTTCATGGAAGAAAATCTGCTCTTTTTTTGCGGAATTAACACGACAGGAATATATATTTATGAGGACTTTGATTTCAGAATGCCACATTTATTTCCCAGCTCTTTTTAATTCTTCTGTTATATTTACATGAATCGGGCGTGGTTACCTCATAGATTTAGAATGAAGCAACAGCACAAGAATTAGCTAGCAGCGCACGATTCGAGTTGCTACAGCTGCTAACGTCCAAAAGGCCATCTCTGGATTTTATTAATTTACCAAATGAGAAAAGAATAGTAAATTCGTAAAATCCAGTGTGAGATAAACACGCCGCATTCATTTGAATATAACCGATGGACATAAAAAGTGCTGGGAAATGAATGTGGAGTTAATAATTAAAAGTCCCCTAAAATAAATAAAAGTAGTTTTTGATTTATTGAACGATGGAAACATTTTCATATTTATATGTATCTATATATTTATGTATTTTATGTGTTTTATGTATTTCAGGATTTATATAGGCATTTTTATTTATTTATGTAATTTTAAAATTGTGTTACATGGCATTCCATAGATGAGAGCTTCTCACGGAATTTGTTGATTCAGAAAAACAGAGCAGAATTATTTTTCCATGAAAACTTTTCTCAGAATTCTGAGATAATAATCTCAATATTTGTTCTGGATCTTCTGACTTTTCCTCAAGCGCCACCAGGCGGATGACATTTGTGGTTTGAGTGAAATATCGCAACAACTGTAAAATAGATTGATACACAAAATCAAAGATAAATTGTATCACTTCGTGATCCCCTGACCTTTCAGTTAACATCAGGTAAAAAATTCCAATCTGTCCAATACTTTGATTCATGACCAAGAAACACCAATGGCTTTGCCATCCGCCTCAGCTGTACTATGGTTTATACTTAATTGGCAAAGCTTTGCATGCTAACATGCTGAACTAAAATGTTGAACATAGTGTAAACATTATAACTGATTTACATCAACTTATTAGGATTTGAACACTCTCGTTTGGTTAATTTTACAACATGGAACACCAGAAATTCACATTCTACATAGAGTGGCTTTAGGGAAAGTGATTAAGCAAAGTGATTTCATTTGCTACATTATGTTCAATCAAATCACAGACATGGACACATTTCTTTCTGAGGAGATCTAGAATTCAAAGAGTGTCTTGATGGCCTGCTTCCTCCAGATGGAAGGAGCGGGTCCCTGTAACATTAGCTTCAGTCCTAGTGTAAACAGCAGAAGGCAGGATTTACAGGAACTCCAGGGCTGAGACTGAGGCTCCACACTCCAGCAGAGAGAACCAAAAGTGTTTTTGTCACCAAGCACCCCTGCTGTCAACACCAACCTGAGTTTAACCCACAGTACCTTCCCCATCTGTCTCTCCATCCTCCTCTCCTATAGTCTCTGTCTTTACATTGAATTATATTTACTGAATAAATAGAGATCAAACAGATAGAAGACCTTTGAGGAACTATTTATTGATGCAAAGCATGGTAAGGGCTCGGTGTGTTAGTAAGGAAAATGAGGCTGGCATTTATAAATGCATTTGCCTTTTCAGTAATCTGTGCTGTCAGAGAAAAGCACCTCCTGATGAAAGGGAAATGTCTGCCCCTGGATCCAACAGGAAAATAGGGGTGGGGGGGGGGGGGGGGGGGTGCATGTTGAAGCCTTTGAAGAACTGGGAGTGAAGTCCAATCCTGGCTAATATAGGACCTGAGAAACCTCCAGAGCTGAGATCCAGTCACCTCTCATCCTGTAGAAGTGGTGTAAACATATATACCACCAAGAAAGGCCAGGGTAGCTCTGCTCTCTTCTCTCCTTCCCTCTCCTCCTCTCCTCAGCTTAGAGTGTTGTCCTGCACCACTCAGCAGTCCCTGACACTCTGTTACGACACAGCTCACACTGATCCAAAAAAAAGAGAGAAGATCTGCAGTGGAAATTTCTTTGATCAGATATATCATCAAAAGTGAATTATTTTACAATAAATGTGCCATCGCTGCCTTTTGGGAGCCTTATTGCATCTCATTTGGTGTTTCACCAGCTATATAATGTTTTGCCATATCAGTGCGGTCTTCCATGCAATGCTGTCAGTAGTTCCACCACTTTGCTCCAGACTGAAATATCTCAAGAACTATCAACTGGATCGCCATTAGTTGACATATGAATTGAGCGCAAAGCACAGCTGTGTCCAAAGCACGCCCTCACAGAGCCGCTATTGGCTGCAGACGCTTGGTCTCATGCAACGTGATACCTCATGTTACACTCTTTGTGTGGCTTTCTTCTTTGCAAATAAAGCCAAATTGCAATCGCTATCAAAACTACCATGCAAGGTATGCCCTTAGACCATAGTATGCCCGGACCCGTGTGGCACTCTGCTGTACTCGGCCTAAGCCCCTTTCTCTGCACCATCTATCTCATCACACAGACTGGTCGACCTCAGATGACTTTGCAGACACACTCTGCAGTCTACCAGTCACGTGCAAACCTCTCCCCCTCTCCCTGTGGTTGCTTGTTCTACTTCTGATCACAGCACACATCTGTGCTTCTCCTGGCAATCTAAAATCGACGTCTAAGTGAGACAATCAAAGGAGGAGTGCCATCCATTAGCAACTCTTTACAAGTTGCTTTTTAGATGCTCCACTGTAAACTCAGTTAACCTGGGGCCATGTTGAATGTAAAGATAGTCTCTGTTAATTGTGTTATCCGCCGATTTGAAGCTCTGTTCATTGCTCCCTAAAAGCGGCTTTGATGTGAAGGATGCTGTAGGATGCTACAGCACTAAGTCCCAGACGCACACTACTTGTGACCCTGCTTCCTTCCTTTAAAAAAACACTTTAAAGAAACAAAAAATCAATTCTGCGGTGCTACTGTGAATTGTGTATCATTTTAAAACCAGAGCTTGAGAAAGTCCCCAGTGTTCCATCTCAGGTAACATGGTTTAATCAGCTGAGAGAAGACAGCATATGATCTGCCTTAATTTTTCTTACACCTTCTTGATCAAGCATGTAAATCGTGGCTTTAACCATTAAACAGAGCCTCTAAGCAATGATCAATGGAAGAACATCAATCCTTGTTGTCGTGCTCCTCAAGGCTCGCTGCAGCTGTGATGTATTACGCCGCTGAGATGCCTGAATTTACAGGAAGGGGACAAGGGAGGAATAAATAATACAGAGAAATCAAATAAATCAGCTCCAGAAGATAGGCATCATCTGATTTTCCGATCTCCCATCATGCAGTGGGGCTTATTTATGGGGTCACAGTGGGGTCATGGCTGTAGCTGCAGCGATACACTGCAATCAAGCCAGGGTCTGCAGAGCGCAACCTGGGGAACATAAATCAGTGGCGTGAACTGCCACTATGTGCTGGTGGGTGGTGAACTACCACACACACACACACATACACTGTGGCACAAATAAGCTATACCTCAGTTATCCAGGTATCATACCCTGCCATCAGGAGGCACACGTTCACGTACAGATAACAACACCCTGCTTTCTGCTAATTCCTCCCATGAACAGTGACATTAACAGATATCTCCCCAGTGCACAGCCGCCAGCGTAAAGCACCTTTCCATTAAGCTCGTATTGTGTGGGGCCTCAGGGGTGAGGCGGGGAGGTGTCTGGGAGAGTGTGTCTCCCTGGGTGTGTGGGAGAGGGCAACAGAAAGAGAAAGAGCACAGACGAGAGAGAGAGAGAGAGAGAGAGAGAGAGAGAGAGAGAAACAGCTTGAAACAGACAACAACTAAGAGCCAATTGTGGAGATAAAGAAGGGAACATGAGGAGGGGGGGGTGATATATTGTCCAGATTCTCAACAAGAAACTCTTGTCTTTAAATCATGAGGCTCCGTGAGCAATGGCTACTACGCTGACTTACTACAGGGTCATCTGACTGGGAAGGGAGAGATATAGGAAGCCAGACACATATATCACTACGGACTAGTACGTTGGCCCTTCCTCTCAATGGGCCTCATTCACCAGCTGTTCTTCAGCTGAAATGTCTTCTTAAAACCCACTTTCGCAGTTTTCACTAAGACTCTGACGATCACTTATGTTCATTTATTTGGGATTTGTTCTCAGGTGAGAAAGGAATCCACACACACTCAAGCACACTTACTCACATTTGAGTGTTGACATGTTTGTGCAAAATAATGGGTTATTGCATGTTTTTACAATTGCTGTATAACATAGGAGTCAAATAAAAATAATACTCTGATATTATAATGTTTTAATATTTCTTTGTAAATAATTTCGTTATTTTACAAAGCATTATGGTCTTTATAAATACATATGACACTAACAATTCCATGCTGAACGAGTAATAGCATCCTTTGGACCTTTTGTGTTATTTTGTATCCACTAAGCTAAATATGACAGCTTATTAGCACAAGTACCTCAACTTCAGAACTACTGCAGTTCTTTTTTTCTTTGGAGTTGTGGTAGTAGGAGTGATAATAAAGCATTTAAATCCTTCTTGACAGTTTTTCCAAAATAATGCAAAAGGCATGTTATACACAATAGGCAACCCTTATGCTTAGAAAAACAAAACAGAAACAAAAACTTCTAAACTTGTCCTAAATGATAAGGATACCTCATTTTCGTGTGTTTACCTTCTTTTTAAACGTTTTTCATTTTTGATTTGCAATGTAAAATACATAATTTGAATTCCTTGTTTAAAACCTATTCTGTTTTATTTACACTGGTTTTCTCACTAACAAGCCCTGAATACAGTTAGGAAGCAAATTATTTTGCACTTCATATATTATCTGTGCAGTTTTAAGATCAACTGGATCACAAAATGTAAGTTAACAGATAGCATGTTGGTTCGTAGTAATCCGATCAATTTAAAATCCCTATTGCTCTCTTCCGTAGCATGAAAATGGGATTCACCATTGTATTGGACACATGTCCAAACAATTCTGCGGTTTAGGAACACGTCGTGAATCTGACTTCGACTTTTCTTCAGAACAAATCACCAAAGAACGAAGATATTGATAAACGAGGCCTCATCATTCTTGTCTCCTCTCTCTCTCTCACTGTTGTCCCTTTTTCACACAACCTCCTCTATGGAGCTCCTTCTACATGGAGAACTGTATGGGCGAATATGTCATATTTGAAAATCACATGCTGTGCTGGATTACTCCCAAGTCATTAACTCTGATTTCATAGCAGCCACCTGATGTGACACGCTGTGTACTTGATGGTCGTATAAATGGCATTGGTCGGTCAGTCCAGTGTGTATGCAACAACATCTTAATTGGATGGATAGCTGTGAAGCCTGTGCTGCCTGTGAGTGGATTTATTTGCCCCCAACTGGGCTATTAGTCTATATTTACAACTCTTTAGAGCATGACCTGCTGTCACACACTAATGAATAAGTACTTCCCTTTCCAATTTACATCATTAGTTTCAAGGCAATGACAACGTGCGTTACTCAATAACAACCCACATATTGCAGTGCATGTACATTATTGTGTAAGCTTTATTCCACTGTGACTAAGTTTAATAAGTCATTGTCCAATTGAATCTTTAACTTAAAAATAAAGATCCATTTTGCATTATGAAAACATCAGAGTTTTCTAGATTTTCAGGTTACTAGGTCAAAAACCTAAATTTGGGGGAACATTGTCTACTCTTTCCTTTCAAACCTATTTTCACCTGATCAACCGACACTCACATGCACTCACAAACACACACACACACACAGACACACACACACACACACACACACACACACACACACACACACACACAGACACACACACACGGACACTTATTCAATTAGAAATGAAAGATGGCCTTTCCGTCCCCACAGGATAAAACAGTAACCTTTCATCTGGACCTCAACTCTGTCTTTTTTTTACTGACCACAGTCCACATGTCCTCTGGTATCAGCTCAGTCAGGAGTGATCTCCCAAAACAACTCAATCATCACTTCTTATGCCTACCGGTCTGACTGACCTTCACAAAGTGACTGAGCTTTCTTTAAATTGAGTGAATTCGCTCTTTAAGTGGATCGAGGTTAGCAACACGGCCCCTTTCTGCCCACACGTTCCCACAGTTTACCCACCTTTAGAAACCTTGTGACTTCCATTAGATGTGTAAAGGCGGCTGCATTTTTCAAGGGCAGCGGGTTCTACTTCTCTTCTGCAGAGACTGAAGTCTCCACAGGCTAAATTGAACACATTGTAATTACAGCATGCCCTTGATATTGCACTTTTTTTCAAATAGGGCTTGCTGCTGACACTATTTCATGGTTGCACCTCCTTTAAAAAGAGAATCTGCTTCACAGAGAGCCGTGTTGAGGAATTTCCCGACGTGATGAGCTCTGGGCAAAAGGTTAACTGTTACCGCAATACATTATTGTAACCCGGATTCATAATGATGGTAAGGATGATGAGGATCATCCGTACCATCAGGATTATTGTGGTAGCAGCTGAGGTGGTTATTGCCTCAGGGGAATCGTTTGACATTTCATGAAATATGATTATTCGCTTTTCTGCTAAGAGTAAGACAAGAAGATCAATAGCACTTTCTTGTCTGTATAGCTGGAATCAGCAGGTGATTCACTCCGCATGAAGATCGGAAGCAGGGGGAAAGAGCAAGCCCACCTCTGTCCAAAGATCAGAAATAAGGCTACCAGCACTTCTTAAGTTCATAACCTGTTATTGGCTGAGCCTTAAAGGTGCTGCGCATATTGCTGAACTTTGGAAAGAGCCAAGCTAGCTGTTGCCTCCTGCTTCCAGTCTTTGAGCTAAGCTAGGCTAATTGTCTCCTGGCTTTACCTTCATACTTAATGCACAGAATCGAAGGTCTAACGATCGCAGGTGTCATGGATTGTAAAGCCCTTTGAGGCAAATTAGTGATTTGTAATATTAGATTACTATAAATAAAGTTGACTTGACTTGACAAAAGCTGGCATTCATATACTTGTCTAAAAAAACACTTAGATGAATTTCATTGACAAACCACTTGAAGGCTGCTCTATTTAGCATCTCTGGCAACTGATGTTACCAGTGTGGAGGCTGTTCAAGGTGTCTGGAGAGTCAAAGACAGCTTCTGAAAGTCATCTTGTCATCTTTATTTTTGGCACAGTGGTTGAATGTGCTAATTATCTATCTCTACCATCAGAGGTGGTTGGGCAAAGACCGGGAGATGAACGACAGCTTAGGATAAGATCATTCACACTCTAAAGATGCTGCAGGTGTGATAATAGCATTTTAGGCAGCGTGGTGACCACTCTTCCTTAATCCACTTTTCACGTTGAGAATATTTAACACCGTGAGGTGTGAACAGAGGGAGCTACAAGTCCTGCAAATGTGATCGACACGGCACAGACAAAAAAATTACCCAAAATTACCCAAAGAGTAAAATGTTCAAATGAATAACAGTCACTAGAATTAAAAAGACACAAGAGACAGAAATAGTAGGCAGTGAAAACCAATGATTCGAAAAATAAAATAAAAACGAAGGCAATAAATGACGAGGCACCTTAAGTAAAAGCCAGGCTAAAAAGATGTGTTAATAAGGTTTCTTTTAAAAGTGTCCCTCGGATCCTCAGGCAGACTGTTCCAGACACGAGGGCCACAGTGATTAAACACTGGCTCCCCACGCGCTTCTGTTGAGATCCTTGGGACAACTGAGAGGCCAGCAAAAGATCTGAGGGACCTGCAGAAGTAGGTAAATATCTAAAAAGCATGTCTCAGAGATAGGCTGGTGGCAGGACATTCGGTATTTCAAATAATAGGAAGAAAATCTTAAATTCTTAAACTGAACCAATGCAATAACTTTAAAATAGGAGTCATACAATGTATGTCTCAGTACTAGGGCTCCTGTGTTATTTGTTGATGGCCAACAGCTTTTTTTAGGTAAACCAAAGAAGAGAGCATTGCAATAGTCACGCCTAGATGTTATAAAAGCATGAATTAGTTTTTCTGTATCAGCCTAAAAGAGAAATGATCTAACCTAATCGATGATTCTCAAAAGCTGAGGTCAGAATCTAAGGTTTTGGACCTGGTTCTTGGTGTTAAGGGCTAATGACTGAAGGGGTGACAGTTGCTGACTCTGGGCCTTTGCCCCAAATATGAGGTTCTCTGTCTTATTTTGATTCAGCTGTAGGAAGATGTGACATCCATACATTTGTGTCGTATAAACATCGCACTAACCCTTACTTCTTTATTACGGCACTGGATGGCTTTGGTTTGGGATGGCTCATCCTTACCCTCCAAATCCTCACCACTCCCTGCACTTTAGCAAGACAGGTCCCACATTCCACACAGGAGAACACACAGACACAATAGTAGGCACAAACCTATATCTGCAGGTTAATTCGATTGATAGATATCATCATAGATGTGAAAAAAGGTGTGTTTGCAAGGGCAATGAGGGAAATATAGCCTTTATTAAATCTCTGCTTCTTCGCCACAGGAGGCCGCCTAATTGCTGCCTGAGACATACAGCAATTTCCACCCAATTTATTCTTAGCATGCATGTGTTCAGGACACTCTATGCTGCACGCACACAATGCCAGGTAGGCTTTCCTATTTCACTTAGCTGATTAGGCCGTCACTGTACAATGTGCAATCTCATTAAACCTGGTTGACTGACACAGCAGCTACAGCAGCTCTTATGTTGTTAATTATGAATCTGCATGACGGGAAACAAAAGGCAGTTTAATGTTGCACTGCAGTGAAATGTAACTCCTGGCTGTATCTGCCCCCTCCTCTGAGATGCGTTTGAAATGAGGAGTCGCCATTATGTAGCCGGCCTCTCTGACTCAAAGCAACGCTCTGTCTCCAAGGTGACAACACATTTACTGTAGCCATGGACACCACATCTATCACCCCGTGCAAGGCATTCAATGACTTGCAAATCAAAGAGTCATCATTCATGATGATGTCAGATGAGTTCAACTGTGTCTTTCACAAACCCAGCAGAAAATGCAAAGACAGCAACTCTTACACTTGAAGATATAAAGTCGCAGCACCAGTCAGGAAAGATGCTGACTGACAGAGAAATCAATGTGTATCAATCGCTTGGCTATTGGCTGCGCAGCATGAGGTGAATGACAAGCATGTCCCTTGGCTTGATAATATGATATTCCCAGCAAGGTCATCACAGTCTCCCCCCATCCTGTAGCCGCTCTGAATTTGTATTATTGAGCTCAAGCCCTCCAGCTGTTTGGAGTGCTAGATTTCAAGTAATTGAGTCGTGGAATACGATAGTTGAGCCACAGAGCGTGCGTATATAAGTGTGTATGAGAGTTTCAGTGTGTGTGTGTGTGTGTGTGTGTGTGTATAATAGATGTTTTGACTGGCATGTCAAAGGTAATTGAGTCGTAGATAAGAGAGAGTAAACTCGCCAGCTGTCAGTCTCTTATAGCTGAATCCATCAGAGTGCACTCCCTATAACCTAAAGAGACGAGTGTGTGCGTGTCTCTTTGTGTGTGTGTGTGTGTGTAGGTGTGGGTGTGTGTGTGTGTGTCTGCATTGCATTCTACAGGGCTGCAGCCAGTGAAAAGGCCGCAGCACTATGATTTTGTGTCATTAGCTTTTCCCTTTTTTCCGAAAGAGTGTGAATAAATAATGGAGTTTGAACATGGACATAATCTTAAAGTCAATCTGTTGAAAAGTCCCTCATCCTCATTTCTCATTTAATTCAACGAAACCCTTTTCCATTTAAAGGCCATTTTCCAAGTGAGCTCTTACATACAATTGAGCTCTGTGAGTTTTTTACTGACACAAATTTAAAATTTGCATATACGCCAAAACCTTTTCTCCTTGTGCGAAAATATCATAATACAATACGCCTCAATATCAAATCCTGCAGTCTGCCCGACATCTTCACATATTTTTGTTGAGGTAACAAATTGCAACGGAAAAGTTGCAGCTGCATGAGTGAATGTAACAGTCGGAACATGGCTGGACTTGAAGTTATCATCATTGTTTACGTGTGGATAGTAAGCTCCTCACCTGCCTCTGTGCTGCAGCTATGCGGCTCATTATTGCCGGTGTCAGCATTTCTGCCTCGACGATAATTAAATCAACTGTTATGTTTTCACACACAGACTTGATTTTTGGTGACTTTATTTTGGTAGCCGGAGAAGTTTTTAACTAACAGAATAGAGGGGTGATCCGTCTAAGGTTTTGACGCTGAATCAAATCAACGAACCTCAAGGGCAGAGCTGAACGGGCAACAGCTGTGCTAGTGTGCACATAATCTGTCTGTCTCCTCCAAGGTCACACTGAGTGTGAGCTAGATGTTACGGCAATACCAATAGTCAACCTGGGAAGAGAGGGCAAAACATCAACATATCTTCAAATGTGTATCTAACGAGCTTTATACTCCATATTCCCTATGTTAGGGTATTTGTTTTATATCTGATGAGTTGGAGGCTGTAATCTTCAAATGATTGGTTAAAACATGCTTTCTGTCCTCAATGTCCTTTCATCAAGGGACACTTCACTCAGCGTGTCAACAGAGCAGTTACAAATTTATTACAAAGGTCTTTATCTTTGAAACCCTGTTTTCCGGGGAATCTACCTATTTAGTGGCCAGATTATTGTGGGCCTACATCAACAAAACGTACCAACTTCCTGGCTCAGTTTGATGTCATGGATGTATGATAGCAACAGTCCCCTGTCGATCTGTCAATCTGCTCCCTAACACAGCATTTAGGATTATCGTGAAGCATCCCACTAACTTTTATTGAGGGATTTTACTTGTAAAATGTAAAATGAACCTACATTTAGTGAATTTTCAGGATTCTAATCTTTCCAAGAGCAGCATCTGGTGGGCAAAGATCGTATAGCACACAATTTGAGATCAGAGTTAATAACACCCAGTGTTACTGTTATATGATTTGTATGAGACAGGAGTAGTGGTTGCTGCTCTCTCTATTATAATATTTCAACATGCTGCAACACTGTTTAACAGAATGGGTGGTCACCATATGTTCAGTGAAACTGTCTGGAAATAATTTAGAGACAGTTTAGACATTTTGGTTCTTGGAGTATATTTTGACTCCTGTTTCTGTGTAAACAAATTGTAGGCTATGTGGCCGATGTAGCCGATATTGAATCATTCAAATACCTGCATATAGCGTAATAGAATCAAGGTTAAATTATGGCAGTGTGGTTTTTGGATTTGCATGAGAAACTGTAATTGGTTGATTAGATGTGTTTCGGGCTCTTAGATTATGTATAGGAGCAGTAAAAACATTACCCGTGTCTGCCCTGCAAGGTGAGACAGGCGGAAATGTGTCTATGCAGAAAACAGCTACTGAACTATTGGATGAATTAGTTTTTTCCAGCTATAATGTGGCCTTTAATCCCAGAGAGATGAGTTAAAATTATGTTGGTAGATCTGGAATAACTTCAAATTAAGGCAAGAAATAATAGGGTTTTTTATAGTTTTCAGGAATGTAAATATACAGACTGTATGCCGGTTTTTATAGACAGAACGGAAGATCGTCATCAGCTTTCAACACAAGACTGATTAGAAAAATTTGACATACCAGCCACTGTAGGAGTTGTTTAACTCCAGAAGATGGCAGTAATGCAAAATGTAGGATGCCAGCTGCTGTAAAACGTCAAAGAAGAAGAAGAAGGAACCTTTCTTTTGCTGCTAAGAAATGCACGGAACTTCACGAAGGGTACACACTCTAGTAACGTTAATGCTAGCAAGTGGTGTAGCCGGTTCTTGCTAACAATAGTTCTCCTTGCGTTTCTCACCAGTTTACCGTCACTGTAATTCATTGAACCGCTAAAGAGCTGCTTGACAGTGACGGCGCCGTCTACGTGCTACTGTTTGGTGAAACATTCATGCAGCCGAGGTGCTAAAAATGAGAGGAGGGTGAGTATGTGGCTATACCTGGCTAACCATAGAAGACATAGGTGGCTTAATTTATACGGCAAACAATGCGGCGATAGGAGTAAAGAAGGGCAGACCGATAGTTAGCGTGCCTGTCACTGTGCTAGCTCGCAGCTAAGCTAGCTAACGTCACTGTAGATGGTGTTTCATGTCCAGTCACTTAAACAGTCTGCTTATCGCCGTCTCGGGAAACAGCTCGGTTTGACAGTCTCTCACATATCGCATAAGTGCTTAGTGGTGATTCATTATGTAATACTGACACGGACATATGCGTCTCAAATACATTTGATAGATGTCAGTAGAGTTACTGTTAAACGTTAATGTGCTTTTCACCGGGCTGGCAGCAGCTGTCACCATGTCTTCCTTGTGTGGGTGGGGTCGAGACATTTTTCAGTCTTGTAATATTTCTAAATGTTTTCACCATTTCTACCCAGCAACATTAATTCTTCGTTGGTGCTCGTTCCTGGTCCCGTAGAGCCCCACCAATGCATACTTACTAGTTACATCTGGCTCTACTCTGCCCACACCTGATGAGGTTCAGTTTAGGAGTTTCACTTCATCAAGAGTTGTTGTCCACCGGCCCTTAAAATCGCTGAACACACCTGATACTCATAAACAATCACTGCAATGACAGCCTGACAGACGGTGGTCGTTTGGACTGATTGCAGTAGCTAAATGGTTTGAGTGACATAATTAGCACCACAAAGAAGGCCTTTTGGTTATTAGGGGGTTAATTCATGGCTGCTAAGGGTCAAACCTCCCATCTTAGTTTATGGCCATTGTGTAAGGTCCTCTGCCTGGAAGGGATCATGTTTTACATAATGTTTGACCTCAGTATTAAATGCACCTACATAGTGCCTCATTTAATGCTTGATTATCTTTATTTTCCCATTGAGAGTCAGTGAAGTTAGCCCCACACAATAACCTTAACATGTAGCTGTCTTCTCCTTAATAACTTGGATTGATATCCATAACATTGTCAGAACAGAGGTGATTCGTTAAAGTACTTCTACATTAATTATGTTAGTGATACTAAAGATAAGTTGCATGTTAATATATCGTTTTTGGCATAAATATACCAGCTATAGATTTTATTAGTGAGTTATTTAGGTAATATTAAAGATTCTCAAATGTGAGAATTTGTATTTCCTTAATTGCACTGTAGCAGATTGTAACCATTTTTGATATTAAATAATTACAAACGAATTGATAATTAGCCTTATGTGCATTCTTATGCGCTGACGACTCACTTGATTCTTGATTATGTATATTTACATTAAACCCGTTACTCTTCTCTTTGTACTTGCAGAGTGTGTGTGGTGTGACTCAGCTCTTGGTTAGCTATGGAGAAGCCCTGGAGGCTGTGGGCTGGAATAGAGCGTTGTACCCTGACTCTGGCCTCCTGGTCCTGGGGTGCTTGTCGAGTCTCCCTGTTGGCCCTCATCCTCACCTTCCACCTGTATGGGGGATTTTTTCTCCTCGCACTGATCCTAGCCTCTGTGGCGGGCATTCTCTACAAATTCCAGGATGTGCTCCTCTACTTCCCAGACCAGCCCCCCTCCTCTCGCCTTTACGTCCCCATGCCAACAGGAATCCCTCATGAGAATGTGTACATTCGCACCAAGGACGGCGTGAAGCTCAACCTCATCCTGCTTCGCTACACGGGAGGCGACGCGCCTCCTGGAGTCAGCCCCGGCAATCAAAGCAGCCCTACCTCCTCTGCTCCACCCACGATCCTTTACTTCCACGGTAATGCGGGTAACATTGGTCACAGGGTGCCAAACGCCCTGCTCATGCTGGTCAATCTGAAAGCCAACGTGGTGCTGGTGGACTACCGTGGCTATGGAAAGAGTGAGGGCGAGCCCAGCGAGGACGGGCTGCACCTGGATGCCGAGGCCACGCTGGACTATGTCATGACCCGTCCCGATCTGGACAAGACGAAGGTGGTACTGTTTGGCCGCTCGTTGGGGGGTGCCGTGGCTGTGCGCTTGGCGTCGGTCAACCCTCACCGCGTGGCAGCCATTATTGTTGAAAACACCTTCCTCAGCATCCCCCACATGGCAGCTACACTCTTCTCCTTCCTGCCCATGCGCCTGCTGCCCTTGTGGTGCTATAGGAATCAGTTCCTGTCCTATCGACAGGTGGCGCTGTGCCGCATGCCCTCGCTGTTTGTCTCCGGTCTGTCGGACCAGCTCATCCCACCCGTCATGATGAAACAGCTATACGAGCTGTCTCCTGCACGGACTAAACGTCTTGCCATCTTTCAGGAGGGCACACACAACGACACTTGGCAGTGTCAGGGCTACTTTGCTGCTCTGGAGCAGTTCACGAAAGACCTGCTGAAGAGCCACGCCCACGAGGAGAGTGCTCAGCCGTCCTCTAGTGTCACCATCATCTGAAATAAACAGCCGGGGACTGACTGGTCGTGAGCTGGAGGAAGTGACGGCTGTCCAAGGCTTGATTGGATGGACTTAATTGATTTCTGGAAAGAATGTACTTTTTTTTTTTTTTTCTGCTTTGGTCTGGGTTTCTATTCTATTGCACTCTTTCTACCTTTTCACTTTATGTAAATGTAATATTTGTTGACATGATTTTACTATTTCAAAGGTTTTAAACAAGGGAAACAATTCCCTCATGGCTTCTTTTGTGTTGCAGCTATGAATGCATGCGTTTCTGACCTTAATCAAATGAAGCCAGAGCACACACGCCCAAACTGCAAGGCGTGTCACAACCGCAGAAGACTAGCTGTAATGGGTCTTATCAGGCCTGTACTGTGTATATATCTTTGTTAACACTTTTTGTGTTCCGATTTACCAGAGTAGGCTGACATCATCTGAGCAATACTTTGAGGAGCATTAGGATGTTTGTTTTCTCTCAGAAACTGGTGAGGATCATCATTGCAGCAGCTTGGCATGACATGACATTGTAGTGATTAATATATATATATATGGATAAGCTGCAAGATATTCTCCCTGTTACTGTCCTGTTAAAATACAACTAGCACGCAGGATAGTTCTTACTGTTGAATGGACTTAAGTTGCTATTTGGTGACTTTGGCTCCTGTAGTTTGGTAAGGAGCGTTTACTCAGTGTGTGGTTTTGTTGTTCATAAATGATGGGTGCAGATTTATTCAGGTCTATCTCAGTACAACTCTATAACACATGCCCGTATGTACACTGACATGTTGCCGGTCGCTGTAATCCTCCTATCCCTACTGATCGGGAAGAATTGTTTATAATGTAAAATCCAATATTGAGCATAGGATAAAATGAGGCTTCAGCAGCCTCAGTAAGAGGAATCAAGTGGGTACTTTCCAAGGTGAATCCTATGTCCTCTTTGTGTTGCTGGTCCTCCCCCAGATCACAGGAGGCTCAGTCTGGAAAATTCCAAAAGAGATTTTGTGTAGAAAGAAACATTTGATCTTCCTCAGACTGAAGCGTCATATTAAAGGAGTGGATTCTGTTCCCCATGTCGTACACTCTAATAGAACCAGCACGGGATATAGAGTATAAACAGAAATAGGGTTGCAAAATACTGGGAAACGTCCCATGACAATTGGCAGGAATTTACGGGAATCATCTGGAATGAAATGGCTAATATTCTTTCCGATATTGCATTTACCTTGTCGTATGCAGCTGAAAACAAACCTTGTATCGTATCACATGCTGAAAAAATCCATTAATTCCTATTTAATGGGATTCTGGTCAAATTAACTACACGTGATATTCAGCACCGCATGTTTAAAATTCAATTAAATGGAAATACTCTTCCGCAAAACGTGCCATAAGACCTCGTAGTACCAGAAATGTATCGACCCTTTGCAACCGATAACAGCGACCTGTGTGTGTGTGCGTGTGTGTGTGTGTGTGTGTGCGCACACACGCGCGCACACGTATACACGTGTGTGTGTGTGCACACGTATGTATGTATGTATGCGAGTATTGTATTATGATAGTCTTGAAACAAATATGAACATATATAAGAGCTGAGAAATAATGTAAGTATTTCTGATGAAACGTGATTACTTCTTTGCCGTTATCAGCATCATAATTGTTAATTGGAAGATTCTCTGTTCTCGTCTCACCCCGTGATTATTTATCCAAATGTCCTTCCTCACTCGGAGGGCTTTTAATGAGCGGACTAACCTTTCCTGTATGTCTTCCGGGGACGAGAGGAGAGCCCGACGATTAAAACCCGGTCTCCTACTCTTACCGTCCAAATGCAACATGCAGCGGTGTCACAGCCTTCTGAATACACGTCTGATATTGTTTCTAAAAAAAGTAAGCTAAACTACATTTAACAAACATCAAAAGGCCTAATTTGTTTGTCTCAATGTGGACTTAAAAATGGTCTCAAGGCTACTATGAATGTAAATTATGGTCTTCAATTAACAAGAAGTAACGTATCAATGGTCTTTTCTTCCTTTCGTTGTCTTGTTTTGCCTCCAGTGGCTCAGAACACTCAAGACGTTTGTTTGTATTTTAGCGAATCCATAAACGGAGTTCCATTTGTCCCACCATGTGTTGCTAGAGCACACTGTGCACTCGTTTAGTTCCCAACGCCTTGTTCTACACACGTCTGCTGTTAGTCTCCATTCAAGAGAAGATGTAACTCATCAGTCACTTGATGTATTGTTTTTGGTGGCTGGCCTCAAGCTAAATTAATGATAACTAGAATTTTGGTTTTGATCCTAGCCAAATGTATTGTTACTGTACAACACCCTGTTGAATCAAACTGAATGTCTCCATCTTTTTTTGTTTTGAATAAAGAAAATCATTTGTCAGGTGTTCTGCAAATGCACTCTGGAACATATTAGATATGTTCCTATGATTGTTAATAACGAAATGAATGCTGTTAAGTGTTTGCAAGCCGGCATGTGATAACGTTGAGCCTGTAACGGACCCGCACAGTGTTGACTCTTATGTGTGTACATCTACCATGACTTACAGCGACACATGAACCATTGATGGGACATCTGAATGATTCATCTTCAGCACCAAGCTGTCAGTTTGAGGGATTTTTTTTCCATTTCACTTATGTTTTCTTTTCTATTTCAAAACAATGTCGACTTCTTTTTGTAAGCACACATTTTCACTTTCTATTTTCTGTACTGTCACATGCAATAAATTGATACATTGAAATTGCTTGTCCCGTTAGATTTTGTTGTTGTAAAAAAGCTTATTTTTTAAAATAACAGTTCTAAACTCACTTATTTAACCTGGCATCACTTCACTTTTTTATTCTGGGAATCGCAGTTTGTTTGTTTTGCCATTCAAAGTTGAAAGTTATCTTTGTACTTCCTTCTTTCTGTGCGTGTTGGCTCCTCGAACTGTAAAGTTCAAATGTGACGGTGCCGATAATTATGTCTTATTTCTCCCTCTTTCGCTCTCTCTCCCCCTCTCTCTCCCTACCACACTGTCCCTCATCTCACTGCCAACCCGTCCTTCCTGTTTCCACCATCACATGGCTTGTTTGTTGGAATGTGGAGAAGCTGGGATGTGTTTTATCCTTTTTAAAGAGCGAGATGAAGAAAAAGAGGACTTGTCAGGGCTGCTGGTCAGGCAGGAAGCGGTGAGTGCGGTTAGCAGAGCGGAACAGTAGAGGGGAAGCTGTTGTGCCCTTTCTTTGTACAGTATTTCTTCTGCGTATAGTCCCTCAGACAGACTAAACCGGAACCAGCTACCGAAGGAGAAAGCGAGACTTAAGGAAGCCAGTGGTGCTTTTAAACCGGCATTAAGGTAAAGCTTAAGACACCGTTGATGACGGCAGCAAACACTCACCACTCCTTGCTCAAGCGTGTCAGCAGAGAGGCAGCTTAGTTCAGGCCTGAGGCTGGTCATGCTGCCGTTGTGAGCTCTCTCTGGAGACTGTTTGGGCCCCGCAATGGAAGTTTTGGCAGGTGTGAAGCCTGATGCTGGACAAAGGCCAGGTGAAGGGAGGCTGTCCTGGCCAGTTTTCCTGCTGACGCTCGCTGCGGTCACCTCCTCCTCTCTTTCAGCTTTCTCCCTGTACCAACTGGTGGCTCTCAGGGCCGAGGTGGAGGGACTCAAATCAGAGGTCGGTCGCAGGAGAGAAGAGGGACGAGAGGCCAAGCATGCGGGCCAGGTGAGAGACTACTAGTCCACGAGGACATCTTCATCTGCACAGATTTGGAAAGGCATTTTGCCAAGATGTATTTTTTTTTTTTCCTGAACACTTCATCGTGTCTTTTCAGATTGAGAACATCGGTAGGAGGAGCAGCCAAGAGTCCCTGCACCCACCTGGCTTTCCACATGCTTTCCCCCCGATACGAAAGAAAAGATTGGTCTCCGGATCAGAGGCATCAGGTAAGACACGGAGTCTGACAGTTCACTGTGAATGTATGATGCAGATAGCAGTTTCTTACGGTTGCATGGAGCGTACAGGGTGTGACCGATTTCATTTCCAGGGTTTTACGGTGGGGATTAAGTTCTTCAATCCATTCCTTAGTGTTGTGATATTTAGTCTGCCATTTTCCATTCGTTTATTTCTACAGCTCAAATGGGCTTCGCAATCTGTACATGCCTTTTATGCTGAGACCTGTGATTCAGAAAAGTTTAAAGAAACAACATAGCCAAGTGTGGATGACACATCAGCTTTGGTGATAATCACTTCAAAACTGAAACGCCTGATGTGGTGAGCTAATGCAACCATCAGCTCAAGCTATTGAACAATCCCCGGGCTTTTACAGGACATCAACATTTACAGTAAGCTGTTGCTAAGTGCTGACTTTGGCAATGGAATTGTTCCCAAAAACCAAAAAGGGAAGGAGCAGAAGGAAAAAGAGAGAGAGAGAGAGACAGCCATGAGGAAAGCAATGTGCAGATTGTGAGGAGGCCTCTGGCCAGTATGAACATGTCTAACATTGTTGTATGTTTTGTCACAGTTTCTCAGCCTTTCCTGCAGTTGTTGGCAAACAATAGCAGGAAAACCTTCCAGAAAGGTACAGTATGCCTGACCTGCACGATGACACTTTGGAGACTGTTGCGATACATATTTAGCTCCTCAGTGCTTTGACGTGATTTCTCATTTGTATTTCCTCGGGAACAGAATATAACTCTGAGCCGCACACCGGCATCCCCTGGCAGGCTGGGCTGAGGAGAGGCTCTGCCCTGGAGACAGACGGAGACAGCATGCTCGTCACAGAGGAGGGCTTCTACTTCGTGTACAGTCAGGTAGGACGGTTCATGTTGTCGTGTCATAGTTCCTCCACAGGGAGGCGCTGCTACTCCGTTTGCCCATCACCAGATTTTTTGACATGGGAGGGGAATGCATCTCCACACATTGCAGGAAGAAGAAAAAACAATGTGCTCGATCCAAGCATGCAGTAGGTCAGATAAAGAAGAAGAAATGCAAAGGATGCATGCATAATAAATGAGGTGGCAAATTATATACCACCTACCTGACCCCCCCCCCATGCCTCACAGCATAGACTGAGCCCAGTGTTTGTGATGTGCTCAGGTCTACTACATGGACAGCACCTTTGCAATGGGTCACGTGGTGATCCGGAGGAAGAGGAACGTGGTGGGAGACGAGCCTCAGTATGTGATCTTGTTCCGCTGCATCCAGAATATGAACCCCGTCCACCCTTACAACACCTGCTACACAGGAGGCGAGTATTGAGCTGTTGTTTGTGTCAAGCTATGTTACAACAGCTGTTACGGAAGGTCAGTCGGTGTTCTTTAGTCAAGCTCTCAAGCATGTGTGTGTGTGTGTGTGTGTGTGTGTGTGTGTGTGTGTGTGTGTGTGTGTGTGTGTGTGTGTGTGTGTGTGTGTGTGTGTGTGTGTGTGTGTGTGTGTGTGTGTGTGTGTGTGTGTGTGTGTGTGTGGATTGGCTGTAGTCTGGTAAGGGGGATAGCTGTTTGTAGCAAGAAAAGAAAAGAAAAAAAGGTAGTTCAACATCTGAAGTGTACATTTGACTTCCTTAGGTATTGTGAAGCTGGAGGTCGGGGACCACTTGGAGCTGCTGATCCCTCGTGCCACGGCCAACGTGTCCCTGTATGGAGACACCACCTTCCTGGGTGCTGTCAAACTGGCTTGAAATGTGTCACCTCATTTCAGACTGGAGGGACACTGTTGTGGTGGTGACGGGAGCAACATAGCACAGTTCTGGTGACCACGCCTGCCCTTGTGTGAGGTGAGAAGAAAACAGGAAGCAGCCATTTCTGTGCCGGCTGAGTGACAGACTGCGTGACTCCGAGCTTGTTCCGCCTGAGGGGACATGAAGGAGACTATGAGTTGATGGCATGGTCTTTACTGTTAAAGATGCACCTTGTGCATGTAGGTACAGCTGTATTATGCTCATTTCTACTCTACACATCATGACAGGATATTGTACAAACCGTCACAATCAAATGACTGAGACGTGACTTTGTCTGGCTCGTAAGAGATGTGTTACTTGTGTGTCATTCTCATACTGTTTTTGATCAACAATCTTTCCTCCTGTAGCGTTCCTGAAATAGCTCTCGTATGTGACTTTAGACATTCAAACACAAACGTATCTTCTGAGTGCCATCATTTTGATTCAAGTTTATTCACTGATTAAAAATTCAGATGCAATAAAGTGACAGTTCTGTGCAAAACAATATATGATATCATCTGGAATCTGGGTGGAGGTTGTTTTGTTTTTCTGTTGTTGGCCACAAGGAGAGACTTCAGTGTGACAGAACATCCTGCTAGGCAGCGGAGGGGGGAAAGGAACTAAGGCTGAGCAGGAACAGTGGAACGCAGGTGAAGGAGACTATTTTTAGAGTGAGGCGAAACTGTACAGGCAGATGGTGTCTGCACATTCAAAGGAGCTCCTGCTCAGTGAATGTGAATACCTGAGGAGCCTGGAGGAAACAGCGATATGTCCTCAATGGATGGTTCCTTATGTAACGCTAGTGGGAGAGGGAGAGTTACACCTGGGATACAGACACATTTTGACCAACGGATTTCCACGACTTGATACAAATTCTCCTAAAACCAAACATTTGGAAAAATCTGAAAATGACATGTGGTGTGAGAATAATACATTGTACAGTAGCACTGGGCCATAATGTGTCACTTTTTTAATGGATTTTCAGTGCGATGGTGTTGTCATAGTCACATCTTATTGTTTTGTAAAGTTCTGCCGAACAAATTAATGAAACTGAGCAAATGGTTATTAAAAACTGAACTATGAAATGAATTATTACAGGTTGACACAGAGTAATAAATACTGTGATATTTATCACCCGCCGCTCAATACATCTTACATAAACACAAATGAATGACAGGAAATAAAGTTTGATCTGTATTTGTATACAGCTGTTATCTGCTGACAGGGAACAGCTAAGACAACAAACACACTGCTCGTTGTTGGTGGCACCCACCCACATGTGACTCAGCTTGTGCCCAGTGTCAGTTCAGTCGATGTTTTTGCCTACATACACACATTTGTTCGGGTTCATCTGTTTTGTTTTTGTTTGGGAATTCGGCACAGCATCAGATTTTGAACTCACCTGATCTTAATTATTCTTTGTCGGTCTGGAAGCATCTGTGTGTTTTTTTATCAAACACAGACACGGAAATTCACGGTGGCCATCCAACGAGGAGATTCAAGCATTTGCATTAGTTTGAAGCTAAATGTAACATTTTCGGATATTTATTAACCCCCAGGGGTTTGTGACAAAAATCTTTAAAGGAACATCCTCCCCATCACAATATGTTTCCTGTGTGATTATTAAATTGACTCATTCTCAGATAATGTTGATATGCTTAGATCCAAACCAAACTGCTAACGACATTTAATACTCAGATAAAAAAACAATAATAAGGAGCAATAATTTGGTCATCGACCTCTATTTAAAATTGAGGTAATACTGTCATAATTCAAAAAAATGTTCAGGCCTAAACCATTGGAAGCTAACCCACATTAAATCAGCCTTTTCAAATGAACTTGGTATTTCACTCAGTGAACGAGAGGCATCACAACATGGCGCTCTGTGATGTTTTTTAATCCGGATATTTTCCAACTTTTGAAGATATTTTGAAGACATTGATGTATCAATATTTGTTGCTTTGGGGTTCTCTTACCTCTGTGTAACTCACAAACACACACACACACACACACACACACACACACACACACACACACACACACACACACACACACACACACACAGGCCTTCTGTCCGTTGGGGCAAAGAGTTGGACAAAGCCCACTGGGTGGTCACTTCTTCACTAGGCATTCTGCCCTTGGGAGTCATGGCTCCATTCGACAAGAAGAGAGACCGAAAGAGGGGGCGGGAGGAAGGAAAGTCTAAAATAGAAGGCTCGAGTAAGAAAGATTTCAAATTGGACTTAATGGATAGCATTAGCCATTAGTGGAAGAGAAGAGAAAGGCTGCGAGGCGAAAACGGAAAGAGAGAGAGCAGGCCAGACTACGGCCATGGAAGTCAGAGAAGCTCTTTGAGGATCTAGTAAACAGAGCAGGCGGCTGTAGAAACACAGTTCAGAGAGAACGAAAAAGAAGGAGGAGGAAGAGGAGGGGTCGGAGAGTAAAAGAGAAGAGGGGTGCACAGGCACAGACCTCTCCTATAAACGTGTCAAGCATGATGCTCCCCCTCCCTCTGGGCCAGAAGTGTCTTTGTGCGGTGCCATGGAGATGGCTGGTGTGTTGGCGGAAGCTGATGTCATTGTGGGGCCTCGCCTCTCAAAAGAGAAACCAGCATCTGACCGGAGAATCAGGAAATGAGGACCAGCTGTGTGTACACATGCTGGCACTGTGTGTAGTTCACACACACACACACACACACACATGATGCGAGTGCACTTATTATTACACACGGGGGGGGGGAAAGCAGACAGACAATATCACACATATTAACATTTACAGTGATTGAGTGCACAAGTCACAGAGCGAACACGTTTGAATATTTAACATGTTATTGAATCTATTTTTAGTTGGAGCTAACAAGAACAGGTCGAAAATGTTGTTGACACACGAATATAAAAAAAGAACCTCTGTCAAGTGTAAAGACTGCTTTTTTTTTTAGAATCAGATCAATCTTTAAAAAAAGCATCTGTACCCTCAGGAGGTACAGTCGGATGGTAGGTTTAATATCAGTCAATTTCTCATACAGATTCTTTCTGACTTGCTTGCCGGAGAGAGGGATACATTCAGTGGAATCATCAGTCTCTGTCCCTTAGAGCCCGTCTCCATCAACGTCCCATTTTTCAGGCTGCATCCCTTGCGTTAAAACGTGGACCGTAGTGTCTCCGTGTCCCCATATGTCCTCTTCCTTCCCCCTCCCTTCTCTCCCTTCTCTCCCCTCTCTCCCTGTTTGGGAGCTTTAGGACAGGTCTGACAGGCGATCCGTGAATCCTGATTATAGAAACCCAGCATGCTCTGTTTCTGCAGCAAGCCAACACCATCGCACGCTGCAGCTTTTTGCAAGTAGACATCGATTTGCACATGCACATAGACACGCGCACACACACACACACATATGGACACATGCATCTTCACTGCCTCAATACTGACAACATGCACAGCACTCACATCGTCGCACTGCTCTTTGGTGTACTACACGGTTGTCTCCGTGTACGTTCTTCTCTAGTATTTGGGGATTACTTTGATCTGCTGCAGTCAGACCAAAGTGATCAGGCTGATCCAGAGCCCTGCAGCTGAACTGGCACCGGATTTCTCATTGAAGTGAGAGATTTGGTTTACCAACAAACTGGATTGTGCCATCCGCTCCTCCAAAGTCTAAACACCATGTTCTGTGCCCGCCGCATGCTGTCGATTTTTTTTAATCGATTCGGCTTGAGAAGAGAAGACACACTAATTGTTTTTGATCCGAAAAAGGTGACCGACCCAGCAGAATGGGTGGCTTCATTTGTTTTTAACTGCGTTAACGTGAGAGCTGGTTTAGTTTCTTCTCCCCTGACTACATAGGAGCTTTTGGAATATGAGCTGATCTATAATTCATATGGTTCTGCCTCTGCCTGGAATCAAACTGGGATGAATTGACAGGCTCGCAATCTGCATGTGTGCAAGAAAAGTGAGAGCAGATTTAAAAGTTGCCTCCATTCAAGCACATCTCGATGAATCTTGCCTTCAATCGTGGGTCTTTTTCTCAAGGACATCAGCCGATCACAGAGGAGAGGAAAAACATCAAGTGGAGAGGAGAGGAGAGGAGGGAAGGATATTTGGTTTGCCACAACTCTGCCCCCCCCCCCCCCTCCTCCCACCTCCTCTCTCCATCTCCTGATTTCCACACTCTGCTTTATGGCTCCAAGATGGAGCTTTGACAGAGGCACACAGGGACAACATTTGTCTGAGGGGGGGGGGGGGGGGGTCTGTTGAAAATATACATCGACAAATAGACAATATAACAGACATTGTCACTTAACTTACACAGTATATTGTCTTTTCCTCTGCTGTGTTAGAGAAGACAGGAGAAGACGGCCTGTCATGACTGTAACACAGCCGAGAAGTGTTCAACATATTCAAGCTTCTGTGAAGCCTGCTATAGTTCTCATTATGAAAATTGTCAGTGTTTCATCAATAATAGATCTTTTTTTGATGTCTCACACTGTGATGTGCTGTCCTTGAATTTGAGGGAATTGGGCCTGGGAAGTCCTTGAATTTGATGTTTACGAAGGTGTGGGAACCCTGTATATACTGAACGTATACTGATGCTAAGCACATACAATGTTTACAAGTTCACCATCTCACTTTAGCACGGATTTAAGCATGCTAACATTAGCTAATGAGCACTAACCACAAATAGCAGCTGTTGATGGGAATGGCATCGGTTCAACATTTCCTGGCAATTCTTCGAACAGTTGAGAAATATCGGTCTGGACCAAATGTATGGACCGAGAATAGAACCACGCTGTCCTTCTCATCCATTTCTTTAATAGGTAGCAACCTGCCACAAACCACTAGATGCCACTAAAACGTCCCTTTAATTAATCACCGCTTTTACGCGCGACCTGGCCAGCGTGCCGAAAGACGCACAATCAAACACGCCCACAACAGGTGCATGCTGGCTCTCTCCGCTCACGTTCATGGTGGAATCCTCCATCAGTGAGTCGTGTGAGACATTTCTGCTGTCACACGTTTTGAATTGGAGGAACGCAGTGGGAGAAGTTGCAGCTGAAGCACATCGCACAGTGCCCCTTCAGACGGGTGCACGACGTTAAAACAACGAATCTGTGGATGCAGGTGAAATAAATGTGTGCATGGCATGCTAATGCCCTTCATTCTGCAGGGCAAACAGTGTTGACGGCAAATTATACAGTTGAACAAGTTATTTTAATTTGCTATAAAACAAAACTAAATTCTGGTAGCCGACTCTCTCCATCCTTGGAGTTAAGGGGATGAGAAGGCATGAAGTAGGTCGGAGTTCTATCCTCGTGCTCGACACATCTGCTCTGCTTTTGTTATCCTCCTGTCTTCACTGTGCGCTTTCACTTTCAGTCCATTCGTTGTGTGTTTGGTTCTCCTCCCACTCGCACAGCGTGCACACGAGATGCAGCTACAACAGAGTGCAGGACGCGTGTATGAAGTCATGTCACTCATTCCCACCACCTGCTTACAGGCTTGTGATAAGCAGTTGTAATTAGAGATTTAAACTCTCATCTCACTCTTGTTCCCCCCCAAACACACATGCTCACTCACTGACAAACTCCTAATTCTCTCTCTCGCTCTCTCTCTCACTGACTCATGCTCTCTCCTTTTAACTAATTCCCCCCTCATTCACCCAAACTGGCACACTCTCCTTTCTCTCTCTCCCCCCCCCCCCTCCCTATTTTCTCTGATGGGATGTCAGTGGAGGATTCTAGCCTATGGTATGGTGTAGAGAGAGCTGGGAGTTGATTTCCCTCTCTCTCTCTCTCTCTCTCTCTCTCTCTCTCTCTCTCTCTCTCTCTCTCTCTCTCTCTCTCTCTCTCTCTCTCTCTCTCTCTCTCTCTCTCTCTCTCTCTCTCGCTCTCTCTCTCTGCAGCTGAGATCAGATTGTCTCTGGATGTTATTTTCCCGGCTGGAAAGAAAGCATCAAGAACTCCGGGGGAAATGTTGCAGTGAGGTGCGGTGCCACTTGCCTCCTGTTTGACGGTGGGTGTTGTTTGGCTGTGTGTGTGTGTGTGTGTGTGTGTGTGTGTGTGTGTGTGTGTGTGTTTCTCTGTTTACCATTCACACAGGGCCTGATGGCACAATGTTTGGGCAGTTTTTTCTCATCATGATTTCTTTTTTTTTTTGAACGCTTCATTCTTTACATGCATTTCTGTAACTGAACAAACATCTCACAAAATGTCTGCATTGATTCTGCTTTATTTGTTTTCCATCTCTTCTTCTTTAATGCCCACCGTCTGTTTGTGGACTGGCCTTTTGTTTCCGGCTCTCTTTTCTGTTTTTTCCCCCCTCTTGCGTGCTGTTGTTTGCCCTGAGATGTTGCATGTGTGCCGGCTGGCAGCACAGAGAAAGGAAAACGGGTTTGTTGGCACACACTGCGCACACACACACACACACACACTCCTCCAAAAAGCCTCCGGGGTAATGGATGTCAGTTGGGAATCGCTCTAGATTCTGAGGACCTGGGCAGCTTTAGCCCGAACGCCGTGCGGCTGTGTGATGTGTGCAGTGTCTGCCAGCGGTACTGTGAAAAAAAAGCACGGGAGGTAGAGACAGAAAAGGTATAAGAGGCATACAGGGACACAGAAGCATTGTAACGGACAGACAGAAAAGAGCAGTGAGGAGACGGAAGGGAGAAACGGCCTGTACAGCTTTTTTTCTGCTTGGTGTAACGGACGAGAACATAACTCCGCCTGGGGTCACCCCACAAAACTCTGCTTTTGTTTCACAGGAGCTCACAGATGGGCTCATTCAGACGGCTGAGGGCCGTGCGTATGTGCGTGTCTGAGAGTGAGCATGTGTGTTAAAGTTGTTGGGGGGGGGGGTTAAACCCTTCGGAAGCAGAGCTGTAACTGTTAAACACTGTGTACAACAAAATATAATCCATCACGTTAAACTGATGCACAAGGAGGACCAGCCATTTCAGTCACAGCCGCCCTTTTGAAGGTATTACTCTCTTTTTCAAACTGAAAAGATGACCTCAGCCACATGGTTCCATCATGCCATTTTCCAGCTGTTGCCTTTTCCAGCTTGTCGTTGGTCTTTCACATTTCTCTTCTTTGGAACACGGTCAGACCGTCTTCGGGTGTAGCCGGCAAGAGGCTAATGTCTCAAAGCTGTAGCCTGTCGGTCTGTGTCGGGACGCAGCCCAGTCCCCTGCGCTGTGGTCAGCTGCTGAGCCACATGGTCTCAAGACATAGTCACCACCACTCCCTGATAATTATGGGTTGATTTATGAGCTACAGAGGGTGATGACGATGATTAGGGGGCCGAGAGGAGGAGGAGGAGGATGGGATGGCTGTACGAAGACTTTCCCCAGCAAGAAAGCGTTTTGATGGATCTGCTGCTGTCAGACCTCCAGAGGTGTTAGAGGGATATACAGCCCCCCCCCCCCCCCCCCCTCGTGCTTTCACATGTGTAAAGCAGCCCGCCGGCTGTGTTGCAATGCTGAGGCCCCGTGGCTTTGGCAAGATTTAAATGAGACCTTTTTATGCATGATTAAGGAGGGGAATAGTTTGCCGTGTGGCGAGGTCGTGAAAGTCACAGCTGCATACGATTCAACGAGGAAAAACTAGAAATGACAGCCACCACCTGTATACCTGGGATATTCACTGACTGCTGTAACTCCTCCAACTGTGGGCCTGATGGTCTGAAGCTAACACTTGGTGTGTCCACCAGCTCATCTATTCTTAGATGGGACTGGCCGGTTAGCCCCCTCCCTCCCTTCTAAAGAGCAGCGCATGCATACAAACACTGAGTGGATCGATGCATCTGATGTCAGAAGGCAGACAGCTGACGAGGCAGACGGGGGGGGGGATTAAGGGGGTTAGTGTTCATCTGGGGAAGCCTTAGATTAGTTTCACCCTCAAATCTGATTAGTGCAAATTGTAATCCACGCAAATGTGCCATTTATAATAGGCAAACTAGGACTTGAGACAGACGTCTGAAGCAAGACTTGTAAACACGCATGTGCCTCTAAGAGACCATGAACATTTTAAATCACTTCAATAATCAGTCTCGATTTAATCTTCTGTTCAGACACATCAATTTCAGACACTTTTTCATTTTCTTAAGAGTTTTCAATCGATCGTGTGCTGGAAATCGGCTGTAGATAATCTAGATGCCTGTTAATGTAATGCAAAGAAGTAAAATAAACAGAAGGCCTCATGTATAATTGGCATCTGTTTTCTTCTGAGCCGAATGATCCTGAGATGAAGACGAAATCCCAGACTATTCTTATCAGTGAGGCCCATGTGACTGGGCAGTTGGCAGCCTCAAACAGCAGCTAAAGCCAGAGACAGGTGGTGGGAAGCACTGCTGGCAGCAGCAGCAGCAACATGTTATTTGGGCGTGGAACACCTCCAGCAGTCCAACATGAAATCCAAACCTTTGGTCTTGAGATTCGCCGATGAAACGATGTCATCAAAGCAGAGCAGTCCGCATGGATCAGACACTGAAGAGCTGCACCGGTCGACCGAGCCCTATATGATGGGAGTCCTTGTCAGAGGAGAGGGAGGCTGCTCCCCATGTGACCCTCATCTTTCTATAGAACGCTTCCTCACGTTAATGCAGGCCACATGCCGCTGGCATGTGACTGGTGGCCATTGCAGACTTTGTTTCCCTTCCAAGGCTATGATTGGAAACCCTGTCAATAAGAAACATCAATATGAGGGTCAATGGCTGGGTTTGCCAGGACTTGCTTCTGCTGTGTGTGTGTGTGTGTGTGTGTGTGTGTGTGTGTGTGTGTGTGTGTGTGTGTGTGTGTGCCATACATGTGAACATGTATGGCTTCCCACCTGTTTGTGGTTGAACTGGAATGGGACAGCTGTATGTTCTGTGACGCTGGAAGTAGAGCAAACCGTGCTGGAGTTTGTGCTCGCGTAAAGAGAAAACGAGCACTCCGTAGCTACTTCAATGTTGTGAAGGTAATTGCGAGCGTGGGAAGTGGAAGTTGAAACGAATAGATTGTGTGAAACGGTGACGGGGAGATGGCAAAGGTTTCTCTCAGGAAGAGGCGGGAGGGATGAGAGTAGATCACTCCCCCTCCCTGGAAGGGTGCATGAGATGTAACCGCTTTACTGTTACCGTCGCAACACAACAACTTGTCCACCTACCTGGCTCTCGTGCCTGCAGCTAGACGGCATGTATTAGAGGGCCGAGTATGAGCCCAGCTGCAGAGCCATGCAAATGATGTCAACAGATCTGGTTCAGCATTCCCTTTAAAAAAAATCACTGCTTTGATCTAGCCAAGAAGCCATGGGGGGAGTTTACGCTGAGATCAAAGATAACGTTTGCCTGTGATATGTGTGTGTGTGTGTGTGTGTGTGTGTGTGTGTGTGTGTGTGTGTGTGCGCTTC
Source organism: Melanostigma gelatinosum (assembly GCF_949748355.1). NCBI lineage: Eukaryota > Metazoa > Chordata > Actinopteri > Perciformes > Zoarcidae > Melanostigma > Melanostigma gelatinosum. The sequence continues at coordinate 13,326,218 of NC_136643.1, read as the reverse complement.
ATTTCAAGCATGTCATCGCTCACGTTCAAGCCAAATCAAATTAGGTCAATACTTAATGGGGCATGATGCCCCCCTACTTACAATGCTATGATACACTCCCACCCACTAGCATGCTAATCTACGGATCCCTGTCAGACCGTTGTCTGCAACTCGGGGGGGGGGGGGGGATGAGAGAGTTGGAGAGAGATTGTGGATGAAAGAGTGAGGCAAGAAGTAGAGAATGTGAGGCAAATAGTAGAGAACAGGACTGAACACCCAGTGTAGCTGGATTGACGGTGGAACATAGTGGTGGTAGAAGGAGAGGAATCTCGTTGAAGGGTGAGCGGGGAAGAGGAAGGGACGATAAAGAAATGTCTGTCAGTACATTTCCTGTTCTCTGCTCATTTCTGTGAGAGCAGATAAGCGTCCTGCAGAGAGGTGTAATGTCTCGGGAAAGCAACAGCTCAGACCGTACTGTGGTGGGAATTGCTTCGGCTGTGGATTACAGGTTCCCTCCTCAGGTGTGTGTGTGTGTGTGTGTGTGTGTGTGATTTGAAACCACTAGTCTGGTAATTTCATTCCCCTGACGCACCTCAATTCAGAGATTTGATCCACACGCCCCCCCCTAACCTCCCCACCTCTCTTTCTGTGTCATTACACTGTCTCCGTCTTCCCTCTCCGTTCATGCTTCTCACTGCACATCTGCCAATTGACCCTATTCCAGAGTAGATGGGGTTTAAGCTCAACTAGAGCCACCACCTTACACACACCGGCTGATGAGGAGATAAGAGTAAGGCGGTTATTCGGAGTGAATGGGACCACAGCTAGAGCTTCGTGAGAGGCCAGAGACTGCCTCGTTCTTTGTACGCGTGTCTGTGAGTGAAGCGTCACCAGTCTGACTCTTGGCATTCATGTTAGTGTTTGCACCAGCCAGGGCAGTTCTTTATAGATTAAAAAACAATAAGAGACTTCTTTATGTTGAGTATTAGCAGTCGCACACAGTCACATTGTCACATTTTTGGGTAAAAACCACGATGAAATGTGTGAGAAGCAACAGAGGGATGAAGAATGACGTGCGTGAGCTTGATGCAGACAGATGGAGAGATTTTCCAGGAGGAAAGCATGAGAAGCTAATTAAAAAGCAGATGATCTGTGAAGAGATCCCCCCTCTCTTTCTTTCTGTCTTAAGGCTCCTTGGTTTATGTTTATAACCTCTCCCTCTGTGTCCTTTGTCCCACTCAAGAACCATAGTCTCCTCAGCGTCCGTCTGACGAGTGGATGTGTTGAAGTTGTTCCCCTCTTGCTTCTTCCTGTTCCCGTTTTTGATCTGCAGGCTCTTGCAGTCCTGCAGGTGAAGATGAAAGTAGGTGGGAGGGGGAGCTGCAGATGGAAGATCTGAAATAGGAAAACAGCAGGATGGCGATCGGTGGGAGGGCAAGGGGGAAATGGTTGAAGTGAGGCGACGATGAACGTCTGTTGCCCGTGGAGGTTGTGAAGAGAGGGCTGGCTGGTTGTGGTGTGTGTGTCTGTTTGGTTTGTCTCTCGGTGACCACATTTTCCTCCCCCTTTTCCAAGGTGAGCATGGGGAGTCTTAGCCGACAGGCACCATAGTAATTACGGTGCCTGGTCATTAACTATTCATCACCTCACACCACACTGCTTGGCCGAGTGTTTTGCGCTTGTGCGTGTTTGGGAGTTACAGACGTACACATCTCTGCGTCAGCATTGTGTTGTTTTGCTGCGTGTCCGTGTGCAAATGGCACAGCTGGCTCGCGTCTCAACAAGAGGTTTCCAGGCGCAGCTATCCAGGCTCCGTTGTGTCTCCCTTGTTGTTGTCCAGTCCTCATTGTCTGCCAGCGCTGCCTTGACAAATGCACACCCGTCTGACCACAAACCCTTCAGGGCGTGTTCGCGACATGAGGTGAATCCAGGCGCCGCCTCTTTCTGTGTTTTGTACCCTCCTCCTCGTTTTCTTTTTTTACACCAGCATTGTGATGGTAGAGAATGGAGCGCTCGTGAAGATGGGGGTGTAACTGTACCCCCTCAGATGGAGCAAGTGGGCTGGGTTCACTGGGGTCTGGAGAGGGGGAGGGACGTCGAGAGAGAGAGAGAGAGAGAAAGAGACACACACACAGAGAGAGACAGGGAGACAGGGAGAGATGGATGTAAAAGAATTAGCCGCTCCAAGCGGCAGAGTTGCCATGGCTACGGGGGAAACGGATGAATGAATGACATCACAGTGGCGGGGAGGTGAGAGAGTGTGAAATTCATTTGGTGGCGGCGAACAGGGAGGCGGCTCTCGCTGGGTTTCCGTTGGGCAGACACATTTCTCTCTCCTCCGTACCCCGGTGTCTCCTGTGGACGAGCTCTCACCGGTAAGGCAGTTTCTCTTCTCATCAGAGGGAAGGCACATTTTGAGGATGAATGTAGGTGTGATTTATTTTTTCTCACCCTGATAACTGTCTTGACCCCATGTGAGGCGGACTTAGGGAAGACGTGTGTGTGTGTGTGTGCGTGTGTGTGTGTGTGTTACATGCACATGGATGACATGTGGTGCTCCCGTCGTGCCACTGGGAATGAAAGGAAAGGCAGATGTGCCGTGCAGTTGTCGTTGGTATGTATATATATATATACAGTATATATACATACACACACACACACACACACCACGAGATGCTTAGTGTGGAAGAATGTGTGTGTTTCTGGCTGGGAATGAACAGCTGATTGCGCGAGAATGATTTCAATGCGCGGTGAGATCCTCACGATAGTGAGAATTAGTATCTGTGTCGAGGTTGTCGCACTTCAGAGCTGCACATGATCGTGAATCTGTTGTGACTGTGTGTGTGTGTGTTAGTTGGAGAGAGACGTACTATCTTGTCGCGCCGTTGTTGTCTAGCAACTTGCAGTGCTGATGTCCCCCTCCACAGATCAGAGCACATGATCAGTCGTTGAACAGCAGCCTTGGAGCTGCTAAAGTCTCGCTGAAGTGTCGGAAGCTGCCTTTCCTGACATTGGAGCGTGAATCTGGCTCCTCTGATTTAAAGGGGCGGTCTGACGTCGCATTGGCACCAGCCTGCTGCGAGTTCATGGGCAAAGCCCGCAACCGTTCATCTGGCTGCGTGATGAATTACAAAGTTGACCTGCGGTGACCCGTGCGGGACAAACGGCCGGAGTTGAAAGGTGGGTGCTAGAGGTCACAGCAAAGCCAATCAGAATGCTTAGCTCAGTGTCTCTTCACTTAGGCCAGCATCCAGGATCGGGGGAGCAGATTACATGGGGTATCAAGGGCTCAAACATGGAGGCTAGGACGTAATCCATTACTACAACTGCTCCACTACTCCAATCTGCAGATCTTTTTGGAATGAGGTGAATTTGGGATGGTTGGCTTCACATCGTTTCGCTGGCTGATGGCTGAACATCGAGGCCATGCTGCTGCTGAACAGAGCATTCAAGCTCCGAGGACACAATACTGCAGGCGATCTAGTATCATGGTCTTCTGCGGCAGGTATAGTTGAACAGTGGCGTCTGTTTGGTTGACGGGAGAATATGCGAAGAGATTTACATTTGGATTTGCATCATTTAGCTGCCGTTCCTAACTAGACGTTGTTCAGAAAATCACAGCAGTCGAGTACGCAAATTATAAAGTTCAAAGCCATTACGATGCATGTAAGGATGATGAATGTTGGCTTTAAGGCAGAAAGTTATTGTAAATGTTGTTGCTATGTGAAAGGGGGAGTGATGGTCAACTTAGTTAGCTTCAAAGCTAAGTTCACGTAGTTCAGCGGAGCAGTTGATGCTGTGAAGGCGTCTTTGAGAAGGACTGAGATGCTGGAAGTCAATCTGTCCGGCTTCAGCACAGGGTAGGCTCAGCTCATCATTTATGAACAGGTGAATGTACATGAGGCCATTTCAGACAGATTCATTTGAACCTGCGCAGGTGTAGGAAACTGCCCCGTAGGCGTTGGTCGCTGTTGTGTGTGTGTGTGTGTGTGTGTAGTCCTTTTATACACGCCGTACACATCACACAAGCTAGTTGGCTTGTTTTATGTCCTGTGAGGAGAACATTAAAGGGCTCCAGCACAGACAAAGCAACGCTGGCATGTCTTTTAAGTCAGCGAGCTGAGTGAAAGGCTGTAAGTCTCTCAGCTTTTTGGATTGCACGGTTGGGGGCACAAGTGGGTCAGCAGTGTATCTGCTCGTCTCCGCTCTGAGAACAGAACTACCCCGGAGCACAACGCTACTCAACTCAGGTTTCTTTTTTTTTTTTTTTTCTTTTTTTTTCAGTTTTGAAAGTAAATAATCTAAAGTGGTATCAAAGCCACTCCACTCTGAGCCTCTCATACAACATCCTTTCTTATGCAGCGTTAAGTTTTGTTCTTCATCTCCTCAGTTCACTCTGTGCCTCTCGCTCACTGTTCACGACTACTGGAGAGGTGGAGGAGGCGTTTCAACGAGGTTGATGGGCGCCATGATGGGTTGTGTTTACACGATAAAGTCAGCGCGTTTTTGTTTGTGCGGTCCGATAAGGTGACTGGACCGTCACACAAACCCTCCCACATTTAAACGTGCCCACGTACACAGACTGTGTGGAGGGTTTTGGCACGTAGGTCTACCTCATGAGTTAAACAGAGACTTTATTATATCATTCATTTTACTGCACTTGTTGAAAGGAAACCAGATGGGTAAAGTAACAGGTTTTCGTGGTGCATCGTGATTGCCCTCAGATGAACTGACTAGCGCTCTCTCTTCCTCACTATGTCTCGCTCTCTCGCTCTCTCTCGTCATATCCAATTCTCGCCCAGCCCTATATTTGGCATGTGTGTGTGCTTGCGTATCTGTCTGAACAATGCCATCTCTTCACCAGACTGTGGCAGCAGTGACAATTGGGGGGTTGACAAGTACAGCAGCATGCATAGCAGAGACAAACAAAGAAAGCGCTCGAATGCACTGTCCTGTCCTACAAGTGCAGCAACTGCATGGTCCGTTTAATTACCTTTCAGTCTTCACTCCATTTTTGTTCGTTGGCTGTAGTTCTCGACACGGAAACAGTTCATCCTCCTCCAGTACTTTTATAATCAGGACATGACAGGAGCCGTTGGGCTGGAGGTTGCCTCAGTACATTGTTCGGTACATTTAGTTCTGCACTAAAGTAGAAAAATAAGTTCTTCGACTAATTTGTACATTAGCAGGAATGTAGCACAACATGGAAGTGAAAATAGCTGCTCTGTTATTTTAAATCTGCAATATTTTGTCCCTAAAATGTATGAATAATCATGATTTCCATATTGATCAAAATCATTTTGATACTTTTTTCTTTTCTTTAAAGTTGTTTTCGTCAGATCATTGCACTAAAACCCAAGTATTCTTATTACACTGATCATTGGGTCGACTTTCTCTTACTACCCTTTTGCGTCACTCTATATCGTTGCTTCTGCAAGCACCTGAGGCTTTGCCAAGAAAAGAGCAAACAGCTGGTTAAGTATAATTGTGCAGTGTGTTTGTGCACACTTGCTCACATACACAGCAGGTATTTAAGGGAGCATTGGTACTTGAATCTGAGCAGCTGTGAGCATGGCATGATAACATAAGTGGAATGGTGATGTGGGTTTGGAGTTAGACCCGAACTGTGCGCTCTTGGCTCGCCGTGAGTCACTAATGCAGTGCGCGTCAGGCAGTGGTCACGGCTTTCACTCTGAGTCAGCGGAGAACAGAACAAGGCGAGAGGAGGAGGACGCCGCCTCTGTGCCGAGTGGCGCTGTAGTCTGTCGTTGGGAGCTTCGGTCCATAAACCTCTATTTGATTCTGTGCAGTTCCTCGGTGCTCTGCAGCATCATGCAGAGAAGCATTTAAATCTTCCCCTTGCAGGCAACGATCCACCCTCGACTTCTCCAATATAGCTGCTAGGCTATTAACGTGTATTATGAATATTAAGTGATCCCTGCTGTTCCCTTTAAACCTGGATTGAGCTGCTGTTTTGTATGAATAAATGGTTGGATTACAATATAATCCATTGTAAAGGGTGATACGCAGATTATTAATAGATTTCACACACAGGTCTCAGTGGGCACTAATGAAAACTGCGTTTTGTTGTTTTTTTCTTTTCTTTTCTAGTCATTTTTTGATTCATGTGATTAAACATCCAAGCAGGGTTGAGGGATATGTTGAATTGACGACCGACATATTTTAACATATGTTGTAACTGATCCTGTGTTCAAGATGTGGTAAAACAAATACTAACAATACTTTTGTGTTTTAAGATAAGTGGAGGGAGAGGCCACAGTAATAATACCTCGAGTCTTTTTACCTCGAGTCTGAAAACACTCGGGTGTGAATTATAATTTGCAACATTGAGTTTGACACCATACCTTACGGGCATGTAATGATTCAGTGCATTGCCTGATAATATCTTTTACAGTTCAATTTCCAATTAGTAAAAAAAAAAAATCTCACACACAGAAATAAACAATGGAACATTTCAGAGTGCTTTGTCAGCAGCATAATTAACACAAACAACAACCGTGTTATTGGCAGTGCCACAATAAAACCTAATGTAGTGAGAAAAACAAAAGCTGTCGCCACCGCAGCACGGAGAACCAGGCGGGGGACGACATTAAACAATACAAGGTGGTATTGTTCCCCTAAAATCAACAATTTATGTGTTCATGCTGCTGGAGGTAGCCGCAGGACAAGCGAATGACCTCGAGCTTGCGGGTACAGAGGAGAGGGGTTAAGGTAGAGACAAGGAGGCGATGGAGATAGCGTAAATACCACTGCATAAATCTCCTGTGCATTGTTTGATTTATTTGTTAACATCATATTGTGATTGTTCATAGAAAACAAACACATATATATATTGCAATCACATAAGAACCTTGAAGTCCCAATGAACTACAAGACTGTTGCTTGACAGTATGCTTACTTGCTTCATCACGGTTTATGTTTGGATGCAGATGCACCACTTCCAGCCAGTAATTTGTCTGGTACAATAGATACATATTTATTTGTGTAAATATATCACATTCGACGAATAATTAATCCAAAAAGAGATCTTTTCATATATAATGCATCGCACCCCAAACTTTCTAATTGCCCTTTGGCTTTGCCATAATTGGGAAAATTTCCTGCATCAAGCCTCCCGCTTTATCAGCGTCAGTGCTCTTATGCTAGCACACACACACACACACACACACACACACACACACACACACACACACACACACTAGGACGGTAATCAAGGAAGTCACAGTGGTAACACAGTCGTAGTATTGACTGACACCCGAGGGTGTTGATGGCAGAACGTGTCAAACAGAAGGAAATTAGTCACCTCCTGCAGGACAGAAGCTGTTATAAAGATGTTTGAGGCACAATCCACCAGCTACCAATCACAGCATCACATCTGATAAAGAAACACGCGGCGATATCGTGGCACACATTTAGATAGTGGAAGAATTTTTTTTATTTTAACCAGTAATTGCTGCATAAATGGCCTATATAATGAACCCCTTCTCGCTGTTATTCCGCTCTATTTTCTTCAGTGTACGTGCACTCTCTGTGCACCTCGCTGTGTAAGTGCCTGAGCTAAATGTAGTTGTAGAGAGGTAGAAATTGTTAGGACTCGACTAAAACCCATTATCCTGTCGCTGCCCCCCCCCTTGTGTTACCTTCTGTCCTAAGGCTCCAGCATGTCGCCGCTCCTCTGATACAGCATGTTGTCTGTGGGTGCGGGGTGGTCACTGTGTTGGGGGCGACCTTGGCTCACTGGGTTAAGAGGGTTGTCTGGCAACTGGAAGGTCAACGGTTCGATCCTGGGACGTGTCACGTGTCGAAGTGTACCTGAGCAATACACTGAACCCCTGGCTCCCTGGGCGCCTGTCATTGGCAGCCCACTGCTCCCTATATACAGGGATGGGTCAAATGACTTATAAAGTAGTCTGTATGGGACAGTTTTTGCAAGTGTTCAGGCTCGGTATGCACACACACACACACACACACACACATCTCACTTTACTCAGGTAGATGTTGGAGAAGTTGCTCCAGCAGTGTTCACAAACCTCACCTGCTTCCCACATCCTTTCATCCCGTCTCCACGTGCCCGTGTTTGACAGCAATGGGAGATAAACGCTCAGCCCCCCCCCCTCAGAATGTGCAGCATGCTATATAACCTGCAGAGATATAACCTATATAACCTATAACCGTGGCACAGGTTTCTAAAATGTGTGTCACAATCTTGCTTTAGCGACATTTACTGCACACTTCATTAAGCTGTTTTTCGCTCCTCTACATTGTGTGTGGGTGTGTGCAGTCTTTCTTGCGATCTCACTTTATCTTTTTCTCTTTAGTCCACAGTTCTTCCCCGCTTCTCTCGCTCCCGCCTTTTTTTCTCTCTCCTCCTCTCGTTCATCCTCACCTTCTCACCCTCCTCGTGCAAATCCTCTTTCCGATGCAAAGCTTTGGTGTTCATATATGCAAATCAGCCTTAAAGCACAAAGCCGAAGAGATTGCCCTACTGACACTGCGAGCACATAATGTATGGTGTGTCACTTAACTGTGTGTGTGTGTATGTGTGTGTGTGTGTGTGTGTGTCGGAGCATGATAAACGCATGATGGAGAGTGTGTGTCAATGTACTGGTCTCAGCCCCTACCATTCTCGTAAACTGTACTTATCTGTAGTTAATTTGTAGCCAATTTAAGGGCATTGATGAGCACTTAACCTGTCACCGCACCAAAAGCCGCACTGCAGCAGCTTCTAATTCTCTCTCTCTCTCGCTCTCTCTTTAGCTGTCCTGCTATCTAATTCAACACTCCCTCTCTCTCCCCGTCTTTTGCTTATTTTTCTTTCTCTTGCTCCCCCTGCTGCATCTGCATTCCCTCAATTTCCCATCTTATCGCTGTCCTTCTGTTTTCTCCAATGACCTCCATTGCTCGCTCTCCTAATCCCTCTCTCTTTAACTGTAGTATAGGAAGACACAATTAATCCCACCCCCTCCTTTTCTTGCCTTTCGGCTGAGATGGTAGAGGGTACTCCAAAGAGCTGTGCATCCCTATGAGTCACTGCATGTGTGTCTGTGTGTGAGAGATAGACGGAGGCTGGAACGGGGGTGTGTGAGGAGGTGAAGAGCATTGCGTCATTGGGGGTGTGTTGAGAGGGAGGCGGACTGAGCCGTCTGTCAGTCAGTGACGCGAGTGGAGCACGTGCGTCGGTCCATGGCTGGGAAGACGCTGTGCGCTGGTTATCTGGCTGTGGGCGAGGAGAGCGAGAAACACCGCAGCTCCCCTTGCCGACGGGTTGATCGAGGGAGTGAATGGGTGTGTGAGTGAGTGAGTGAGTGAGTGTGTGTGTGCGTGCGTGGTGTGAGAGTCTGGGTCTGTGCACATGTAGATGCTGCATGGACTGCAACCGGAGCTGCTGCTGCTGCCGCCACCACTGCTGCTGGTGAATAATGCAGACAGGGAAGCGGAGTTTGGATAGCATGCAGGGAGCCAGATTAATAATGCATCCTGCCGGGTTACGAGCTCTGCATTAGTTTTCTGCTGGAACCTGTAGCTGCCTACTGTCTGCCTGCCTGCTTGACTTACTGACTTCCCGCCTACCTTTCTGCCTGCCAGCCAGCCTGCCAGCATTTCTACCTGACTGGCGGACTGTCTGACTTATTCAGAAAATGTCTCACTACCATTTCATCAAATGCTGTAAGTAGCCATTCACATCTCTTTCTGTGCATGTCGGTGTGTGTGTGTGTGTGCGCGCAGGTGTACTCGTGTGTGTGCGCCTCGGCCATCGGTGTGTGTCAGCATCACTACATAGGCAGTGTCATGACTATGCTGTGAGTTTATGTGCCCAAGAATTCTGGTCACCAGCTGCTGTCACAGCAGCACAATCAAAACTTTAAATGTGTATCCGTGTGTGTGTGTGTGTTTGTGTGTGTGTGTGTGTGTGTGTGTGCACGCAGTATGTGGGTGTGCAAGGTTGCTGCAGAGAGCTGCTGCAGATGTGTGAAGTTGACCGGTGAATGCGGCAGGTACCGGCAGAGGGAAAGAACGATGAAATAGAGTCCCACAGATGCAGATCCCATGAGCGTCTGGCATATTCATAACACAGCGACAGACTGTCAGAGCGAGAGAGAGTCATTGCAGAGAGAGGAGGACAGATGGAGAAGAAACTGAGGGTGATTTAGAGGAGTGTTGCAGAGACGGGAGGCAGGATTGGGAAATGGAAAGGAGGCGAGGATGAGATATGAAGAATGTGGCCGAGTGGCGCGAAGAATGATGAGCAGACTCGGGGAGGGATGACTGAGAAAGAGGGAAAATCAAAGAGGAGAAAACAGTGAAATCTATCATAGAGGTGATGCATGCTGCCATAAAGTCCCTCCTTGACTCTGAGAACCCTAGCTTTCTCCCCCCCCAAAATCTCTCCATATATCTATATCCTGCATATGTATGGTGTCTGCAGTTTGAAGCCTGTGTGTGTGTGTGTTTGCCCACATGTGTGTATGCTGTTTTCTGATTTACAAGCTCCTGCAGCCTGCATGGGATGTTCCACGTTGAATCAATAACTGTTGGCCCGGTGATGGAATGGCAAGAGAAGAAAGCTTCTGCTTTTTTTTTTCTCTCTCTCTCGCTCTCTCGCTCTCTCCCTTTCTCATTCACATACACGACTATTCAAAGTCTATTCAAATGTCAGTTGTTTTTTTCAAATGTTGAAATTAAGTAGGAATGATTCGTCTTTTCGGTTGATGGGATATTAGATGGAAATTCAAGTATTCGTTGACTGAGGGCAAATTATTATTGATCTTTGCTGTCAGTACTGGCCTTCTAGCACACTGAGCATACATCATTATTTATTAAGACAAGTGCATTTGTATCACTAATTTACTGACTAAATGTTGTGTTTCAGGTTTGTCTTAAGCTGTTTTTTTTATTTATTTCCCTCTACTACACGATGTATATGCCTCGTGAGTGAGTCTTGAGTCTCTGAATCTATGTGCCACGTTTTGTGCAGAGAGTTTATGGGGCTTTGATGTGACTGTAGCCTTGAATACCTGTACAATCGATGATGTATGAGGTTGACAAAGAGTGTGAAGGATATGTCCAAGCCAAGGAAGCGATGACAGTCACAAAGTCAAGGCAGAGATGGAGACATACGGTTCACCATATCTACAATGTGTTGGTGTAAAGCAAACAGAGCTAGTGTGGTTTATGCATATGCACGTAAATATAGCCTAAACCTCCAGGAGCCCTCATTGCTCTGTACGGTAGCCCCGCAATGAGCTATGTGACAGCATACAATAGATCAGGGCAACATATATCAGTGCACCCAATTTTTATAGGTGTGCGCTGTGGACACGGGTGGAACACACACCACAGCTACCGCTGCAAGTCACCTATCAAAGTAGAAAGGGTGAGCAGAGGGAGAGAAAAGGAGGCAATGACTGACCAAGCTGGACTGTGGAGAGATGGAGTGGTGTGATATTGGAAAAGGCAGTAGGTTGAGTGTATTTTTTGTGTTTGTTTGTATGTGTGTGTGTGTGTGTGTCTGCTCAATGTGCAAGGCAAGTCACCAAAATAGAAAGCAGTTGAAGCAGACACCTGGCATAAACAGTACATTAATGACCCCCCACTTGTCTGGAACCTGAACACAAAAGAACCTTTTTTGCAAGTCTAACCAGAGCAGATGGTGTGTGTGTGTGTGTGTGTGTGTGTGTGTGTGTGTGTGTGTGTGTGTGTGTGTGTGTGTGTGTGTGTGTGTGTGTGTGTGTGTGTGTGTGTGTGTGTGTGTGTGTGTGTGTGTGTGTGTGTGTGTGTGTGTGTGTGTGTGTGTGTGTGTGTGTGTGTGTGTGTGGCAAACCAGAGTGGAGGGGGCAGGCTGTGCCTCCATTTGTCTGCCTGCACGGCTTTGTCTCTGCCCGATAAAGATTGAGTCCAAACACACCTCAGCCCCTTAAGAGAAGAAATGCCAGTTTATTGTATAAAGTAGACACAACACAGCAACAGTCCTCCAACGGCAGACAGACGGACGGACGGGGTTGTGGGACAACATGTAGTACTTCAAAGGTGTCCCACTAACAGTACTTTCCACTTGACGAGCAGACTGATGTGTGCTCCGTCACCCTACAGAGACAAAATAGAGATACAGAGAACCTCTGGAGATCAATGGAGAGACAAAGATGCTCCAAGGGGGACACTTAAAACACAATGGGCCCAAAAGACGCCGAGCAACGAAGTTGAGCTTGATTAAAGAAGGAAATGAGATATCGAGACAGCACGGGCCAAAGAGGGATGAGTCAGTGAGTCAGAGAGAAAAACACAATATCTCTGCAAAGACATCCTCCTCCTCATATTTAGCTTGTCCTCCGGGGTGGCTGTGACCTGAATTTGTCAAATCATCAGCGCTTTAAATGCCAGATTGATGCACATATTTTTACGTAAAACCTGCCTTATGTAATATGTTTTTCTTTGTATTGTATTCTTTCTCTCCTGATTTTTAGCTTAGTACCCTTACAGTGAATCAAATACCCGTGTTACCATACGACTTAAACATTTAGTATGTCCCAATATAGTATGTCAAAGGCAGTACGCCAAAAAATACTAGAATGTCTTACTGCATCCTGTGGCATTGTGCAGTATGCAAGCCAGCATGGTTTTTTGGGCTATTGTGACCCACCGCAACTGAGCCACAGAGAGGGCACAGCTCATTTACAGATATCACCTTCATCAGATGTGTAAGCAAGAGGGTCAGACTTCAATTCTCAATGCTATGACAAATATTAGCTACATTAGTGCAGCTGCAGTACCTACTAAAAGGAAAAGAACAAACAAAGTAAAGTGGTACGCAGCCTCGGTGAAACTCTTCCTGAGCCCACCTACTGCACAAGCGCTGTGCGTCCCAGTCATCCAAGCAGACCATAATAGGTTTAGCAGCTGCCTGGGATGAGATCTGTTTGGCTAAGTTCCACCGAGAGGCAGAGAGATTATGCGGAGTCAGGAGAATCACTGCGACAGGAGAGGCGACACACAAATATGCTATGACGCTTCTCTCAACTCACCCCCGAGGCTCAACAGATAGCCTACATGTTTTACAGTCAATATACTAAATGCCTGCCCACACACAACTGCAGACAGACATGCAAGCATACGTGCATGCACACAAAACAGTGAAACGCAGCTGTGCCTGGAGATGAAACTGACAGCGTCGGTGTGTTTCATCACTTTGGTGCCGTCTCATTCGCTCAGTATCAAAGTGAGTAAATGCCCTGGACCGCCGTGTTTACACTGATTTCTCTTTTGCTCTTTAGGTTGTTTCCAGCTATGTAATGTCTTCCGCCAGAACATGGAGATAGACCAGTGTCTGCTGGAGTCTCTCCCCATTGGCCAGCGCCAGCGGCTGGTCAGGAGGATGCGCTGTGACCAAATAAGGGCGTACTACGAGAGGGAAAAGAGCCTTCAGCGCCAGCAAGGTGGGATCAAGGGTCGAGCGCCGCCCACCCAGCGCAAGAAGCACCGCGTTCGCTTCAGCCTCGCCGACGTCATACAGGATGCCATCGTTCGCCGTGACGACAAAGAAGGTGGGTGCGCGAACGAGGGTGTATGGGTGAGTGAAATGGTAGTTGTGTGTGTGTGTGCGCGTTTGCAGTACACACACAAGTGGACACACAGAGCTTCTGACTGCTGTCCACTCGACTGAGGAGAACACAGTGAAGCTTTTATCCTGATACTAACTGCTCTCAAGGACAGAAGTACCTCAGCGGAGATGATAATCTCCATAGAGAGCCGCTGAGAGCCACTCTCTGGACCTGGCTGGTTTGTGGTTTCAGATTTGTAACACAAGATAATGTCTCAAAACAAATATTAGCATGTTAAAATATGAGCTCAGGGCCGATGCATACTGGCCATTGTTTCAATTCTGGGTGTACTTGAATGATTTAGTTTTTTACAAATGCAGATGACATTGAAGATCAGAACAGTCAAAATGCGTTTACTCACCCTGTAAAAGTCTTGAGAGCTGTCCTCGGGTACGCAGTCATTCCTGTCTCCCCTCGGCCTCGGCTCTAAGCAGGACTGCAGACTGTCTCCCAGTAAAGACTCGCCGGAGTACTCCAGCTGTTTTTGCAAGATCAAATAGTCAATGAACTCATACGATTCAAAAGGTCCTCACACTTTACTCCAAAGCACATCGATTTTTTTCATCCAACCTCACCGTCTTTCTTTTTGGCTATGCCAGTCATTTGCCAGTTGTTTACCCAGCTGTCCGGGTGTATCTGTGTCATTCCTACCAGCAGCCTTTGCAGGTCAGTGTGTTAATCTCTGCTCTCTGGCTGCCTATGAGCTTCAGCTGGGGTCTGTGGGAGCAGCTGGTGCGCCATTGCAACAGCCAGACTGAAACCAGGGTGCGTTGGCTTGGCATGAATCAGATCTGCCATTCTGCCTAATGCCTACCTACCAACCAGGCGCCGCCATGGCAGTGAACTTGGATCCGTCCAAACCTTGACGTAACATTTAATTATCTTGACAAAGGTTCTCGAGCTTTCCTCAATGGTCCTGGTTGGCGGAGTGCTTATAGGTTTTCTCACCGTTGCTGCTTAAGTGAGCTCTCTTTTCCTTCTGTACGGACTGATAGGATTTGCCTCAGGCTTGGACTTTCCCCAGATGTAATGTGTGAGCATTGCTGGATCTTTTCCCCTTACTACAGAGGTATTTTAAGTAAGGATGGATTGTGTACACACACTCGTTGCAATGAGAGCCCAGGGGTTAATCAGGTGGGTCGGGGTAAAAGAGTAAAATAATTAGCATTTGACTGATTGACGATGAGTCTGTTGCCTGGAAAGCAGACCGCAACAGGAATATTAAACAACGTATGTGAGGGCTGATTCCCTCTTTATAGATGCAAGTTGTTTCCTCATACATGTGTATCTGTTAGCTGAGATACAACGATGTCTTTCACATTGCTGTTATCATGAACTAACTGTGCACATGCCAACTTGATTCGTTTTTTAATCTTCAAAACCGTTTTCCCCCAGTTGGTGATGATCAATGGAAATAAATGGACGGAAAGACGTTTGGGAGACTCATCATTGTTTTGAAGAACTTATGAGTGTGCAAAAGAGAAAAGATGAACCAAAATAAGACCCAGAGAAAAGAGCACAAAGAGGCCGAGAGGGAAATAGAATTAGTGAACCCTTGTTATGTCCTAATTAAAACCCGTTTTCAGTGAGTGAGCTTGAGAATTAGATTCACAGATAGACTCAGTCTGCTGACAAGGCAGCCAGGTAATCAGACATCACAGATATACAGCCATACCAGGAAGTGTACAGCAAATAAGATGGAGAATGAGGTAAAGAGAAGCGGGGTGGAGAACAAAGGACAAGTTGAACATGGTGGGGAAATGAAAAATTGGTTAGCGAAGATATTGTAGGCTTAAGGTGAAAAAACTACCAAGATCACACAGCCATATATATCAGATAGGAGCATACTATATGTCCTCTCCATTCCTATCTGTCATATGCAAACATCTGGCTCGCTTGCATTTTGACATTTGGTGAAATTGCTTTCCCCAAAGCAATCTCTAAACTTCATCAAAACAAGGCACATGTGGAACGGCAGCAGCTGTTGCTTTGTATAGCCACGAAACCGACAATCTATTTTTATTATCACTTCCCCTTTCGACAGAATATAGATGTTAAATATGATATTTTGGTGTGTGCATGTGTGTCACACTCGAGTGCATCCGTCAGAACTACCACTATTGATCGGTGTGTGTGTATCGATCCATCTTGCAGGGACTCACAGACTCCAATCAGTTCTCCATAGTGAGGAAGTGAAACAAGCGGAGGTCAAAGTTTACAGCTAATAGCTTTCAGTCTGTTCTGGAGCACTGCTTCAGACACAATTCATAAACCTGAATTATTGCATTGCTACAAAGAGGAAAAGTATTTGCACCATGTCTGGTGTTGTACAATGTTCAGCCATATGTGTGGATCGCTCTCTGCCTCCAGATCAGATCAGTGCAGCAAAGCTTCTTAACAAACAGAGCAGCATGGTTTCTGCTAGTTCAAACGGGGATTCTTCCCGTTGAATTGAGCCCCTAAATACTTCCTGATTCAGAGAAATTCTGCGACACTGGTGCTCATACTTGTCCTTAGTCCTCAGTAGTTAACCAGGATCAATGTTTAAAAGATCAGAGATGGATGTTTTGTTGTGTTGCGTGTCTATCAAAGGAAATGATATTCTCTAAACATACTCGGGACGGCACCGTAGCCAGACAGGGAAGAGGAGAGATGGGGGGGGGGGGGGGGGGGGGGAATAGGTGAATATGGATGTTACAGGAATACATTCATATTTCTCTGTGACAGCATGCTGGGATTAAAGGCATGCCAAACACCTGTCGTGTTTTTGACAGATCGGGGCCTCGGCCCACAGAGGGGGTAGAGCAAGATGTCATGATATCCCCAATTTAAACCATAAGACTCTCTCTGATACAGCAGGGGTCCCGATAATGTTGACTGCGTCATCAGGCAGCATATTGAAACTTTTCACTGGCAGTGCTGTTTAGCTCGGCTTCTAAAATGAACCGCCTGACCGCATATATCTGGTTTTCAGAATTGGGGTTTTATTTGTTGAATATGTGGCGTTGTTTCAGACTTTTAGCACCTGCATTCCATACAATTGTCTCATTTCTGAACAGGTGGGCACGAGTTCCGTCTTACAGAACTCACCATACGATAATCTACATTTAGAGTTGAGCTTTATTGGAAAACTGTACCGGTGCCTTTTTTCATCAGCACCGAAACCTTGGAAAAATGTCAAAGCTCATTTCAGAAACATAGGGCAGCGAGGTGAGACATGAGCTGGGGACAAACGTTTTGCCGCCGATACTAACTGCGGATGATTGATGATCCATGTTGGCAGATATAGATCCCTTTGATGTTCGATTATAACGGCTGGTCTACAAGGCTCCAGACTATTCTTCTTCTTTTTTTTTGCCAATGTCCCAAACATCATTTAAACCGCTCTGAAGTCGTTGTAAAATTCGATCCTATTCTTATCCTTTTACTCTGTTATACTATTATATAGTTGTTTTCTTCATAAAAACACACAATTCAAAAGATTATGATCTTTTATGATTGTATTTTTATGGATTAAAACAAATCTTGTCATTAGTAGTTTTAGTAATGTGTTACAAGCTGCTTAGAGTTAGTGTTCGGAAGTTAAACAGGTCAGAATTCATCTCTTATATTTATTGATTGATTGAACAACTAGTTAATATAGTCGCCGACGGGCCGTTACACCACTAAATATCACCGTCCAGTAAAATGAAGAAAAACCAAAGCATCCAAAAGAGAGGCTGAAGAGATGTACATTTAATCTTGTACTGTGTCTACAGAGCATGCTCGTTCGTTATGTGCACAATATCTACTTCAACAAGTTCAACAACCAATAACATGGTTGTCATGGCTAACGTGGAGGTTTGTGCTATTGTTTCTTAGCAGAACCCTTTTCGGGGGAGAAGTGCAAATGTATTTGTTTCACTGAACCTGAAAGTGTACTTACTTTGCAATTCTTTGAGTTGTAGATAATCGCTATATTCAGATATTATTACAACACACAAACACACAACGACAGCATAGATAGGTGAGCAGTCAGGAATCGTAAAACTACCAATTCTCAGTTTTGAGCTGCAGTTTTGCTGCATAATGTCACATGCCGATCGATCCATATCTTCTCTAGGTTTCTCTCTCTCATCCTCTCTTCTTCTCTCTTTTCCACTCTGCTACCAGTTCCTATCTGGTTGCCATGGAAACTCCACATACGTCTCGAACAGCTGTTTTGCAATTTTCCACAAAATGACAGCCGACTTTGCTTCGCGCCCACTCCACATTCCTCGATCAGTAGCCTCCTGATTGAGGGTAATACACACACACACACACACACACACACACACACACACACACACACACACACACACACACACACACACTACCAAGACCAAAGCCTGAACTCGGTGCACAATCAAACACTAATTGACAGATAAAGATTTAGCATAGGGAGGAAATGACTGTTGTATGCTCACTGTAGCTGTTCTAAAGATAAGCATCTCGATGACGGCCGCTGTTCCTTTTCAACTACAATACAACAGAGACGAACGTTCTTTACTGTAAACCTGCAAACAGATCCTGAATACACTCTGCTGCTCCTATAGACAGTATTCCTCACCTACGTTCTTGGATAATACTAAACTTTCCAGTTTATCACTGAATGATATGAAACTGTACGTTCTGATAACATATTTTTAACTGTAGAAATGCCACGTATTTGTCAGATTGGGTGTCGTTTTCAGCCACTTCAGAGCTTGAAGACAAGAGAGTCATTTGTATCATCTTGGTACTGACCTGCTACTTGACATGTGGCCTGGTTAAAATCTCAGGAGTGTGGATTTTTTCCTCCCATCTCTTCCAATGGCCAGTGTGAATATCTTTCAATGTTCATACTGAATATTGTTTTAATACACGCTTGAAAAACATGTGAAGTTCCACTAATCCTAAAAGTAAAATTTAAATGTTCACCTCATATAGCTGGCAAACTCCCGACTCGTGCAAAAGGCAAGCGGACATAGTGGACGTAAACTCTAACAACATGAACCGGTTCTAACAGACGGGAAGTTTTACAGTCAAGAGACTTTTCCTGACCACTTGCACTCATCCATAGTTTATTTTTGTGAAAATTCAAATTATGAGATCCCGCTTAAAAAAAATAAGCAGACCTATGATGTACTGTTGGATGGACAGGAAGGAAAGATCATCATCTCTTCCCTGGTAAAGACTTCGGTGCTAGATGATTGGTGGTTTACAGTCTGAGCCCCGACAGTATATTGAGGAGACGGGAGGTAATTGTGCCGATTGACTGAAAGGTTGCCCAGTTTGTTTCTCATTAACCATTTAAAGGCTGTTAAGCACTGAACGCCGTTAGAAGAGTGGGGAAATGTCTGTGCACAGTGTTTGGAATGTCGGCATGTGCTTTCCAAATGATTAGTCAATACTCTGACTCGTCAACAGACGGAGAAGGAACTGATGACAATGTTGATAAATGTGAATTTCTCAGTTAAGAGTGCCAAACATTGGCTGCTTGCAGCTTCTTGAATGTTACAATTTGACACTTTCCTTCATTATATTTGTCAAATTACATATTTTTTGTTATTTCTCAAACAATTGGTCCAGACAAAATGTATGGGATTGCAACACACTCACAATTATTTATATTATAGATTTAAATTAACAGTTGTCATTACTTCATTGTTCAGCTGATAAAATGTCACAAACTAGTGAAAGATGATGATGTACATCTTCTTGTTTTGTCCGACCAAATGTTTAAACCACAAACCGACTACAAACTCAAACCAGCAGATATTTGTCCTCCTAATTAACAAGTCATTTATTTGTAGATAAATTGATTGGTTCAACTCTCAACATAAGCTATTTGTTGGCCACATGTTGATGATGAGTTATTTTTGAAATTTCTTAGAAGAATAAATAATTCACTTACATAATGAATAAATAATTATGTAATGAAAACAAACAGTCAGCCTTAACAGTATTATGTACTGTAAGTGCATAGATGTGGGGGCATAGATGACTGTATGCACACTGAACACGGTTAACCGAGTTCATGAAATATACATACGATGCAGGGACACCAGTATACAAATACATTGTAGAGGCTGCAGCTCACGGTGTTGAATCATAATGTTGAAACAGCACCTTCCAAAGACAGTTTCAACAAAAGCATAACAAACAACCAAGATTTCTTGCAGCGCTGCTTTCTGTGAGAGTCTTTACCCAGATGTACCTATAACCCGTATTATGCTCACGCTTGCAACAGTGATTAAACATTCAAAGGATCAGAGTGACGTTTGCTGTCGAGTGTATAACAGCTGTAGCTTGTTTATGCGGGTTAACGAGCCATACATTTTAATTATTTAGTCTGTTTCAAAGTGTGTGTGTGTGTGTGTGTGTTTGTTGAAATATATGCTGTTCTTTTGAGGCCATATTGTGGTTTTGTTGTATTGCATTGTGTACTGTTGTATATGAGCTGTTGTTATCCTCTGTATACAGATGAGTGATCATCAACATATTTATGAGTGTGTTTAGATTATTAACCAGCATCTACTGGTTTTAAAACATGCTTTTTGTGTGGGTGTGTGTGTGCAGGGTTGGATGAGGTTATTTAAGCATGCCTGTCGTCATAATGACCCTTTAAGTGAAAGGACCTCATGGGGGTCATCAGCAGGTTTAATTAGCTAGAATTATTACCACTGTAATTACCATGGTTACTTTGCTCAAAGACTCCACTCTTGTGTGTGTGTGTGTGTGTCTGTGTGTGTGTGGGTATATGTGGTGGGATTGCGTGACACTGGTGGCTGCTTTGCTCGGAGAAGGTATTCCAGGGTTTAGTCAGTACCCATCTATTGCTGTCGGTGTCAGTGAAATCACATATGTCCAAACCCCAGCGCTCCGCCTCCCTCTCTTGTTTGTCCATCCTGCTCTATTCATCTCTCTCTCTCTCTCTCTCTCTCTCTCTCTCTCTCTCTCTCTCTCTCTCTCTCTCTCTCTCGCTCTCTCGCTCTCGTCTGCCGGGGCCTCGTTCATTTTTGGTACATGTTGAATCAATAATATATGAGTGATGGAGCAGAATCACTGCGACCGGTTTCAGACCTCTCATGGCTGAGTGCGTGAACTTGTTCGTAGTGGTTCGTGTCGTCTTCAGTCGATCTGTGTCAGCGTGTGAGTGGGTTGTGCGGCTCACTGAAGCTCACAGCGTGTGACGTGAATGTGTGTAACCCAGAGGCGTTCTCACCCGCTACTGCAACAAGGAGCTACAATACACACACACACACACACACACACAACCTTAACACAGATCCACGCTGGCACGTCAAGGACAGTCCGAGGACACTCGGCGCATCGGTTGTGATAGTGACTGGCACAGATCAGTGTGCGTTTCTACGTCTTCACTGTCTTGTCATCCAGTGTTAACATTATGGATGTTTGTTGTGTTGCAGTGCTGCGGCTCCTGAAGGAGGGAGCAGACCGAAACACTCCCACTTCTTCTGGGGGATCCTTGCTACACCTGGTAAGACACACAGTGTTGCGCAACTATTATAAGATACATTAAACTGACTTACATTCATTCCCCTCAATTTAACCATACCGGCTCCAGTCCTAGCCCTGACCTAAATACAAGCCGAATGGGAACCAGAAATTCAATCTTAACCGTCACTGAAATGGTTATCTTCTTCTTTTTTTTTATGAATGGCTTTTGTCCCCACAGCTTGATTAATACAAGAATAGAATAGAATAGAAAAGTACTTTATTCATCCCCAAGGGGACATTTGTCTGTGGCAGCAGCAAACAGGGTTACACAATAAAATGAAATATTGGGTATGGAAAATGCACACTATATACAATATAATAAAATAACAGAGCAGGACTTATTCAATTTAAGAAAACAAAGTAATACAAATGCACAGTATAGACACTGAATAGAATTGTATTAAGTTAACTATGTAGGAAAAATAAAAAAGTACAGTCAATTAAGAAAATATTGCAGCAAAAACCCGGAGATGTCCACTAACATGATGCAGTCCCGATTGCTGTTCTCCATGCCTTTTCATCTTTTCGGCCCCGTGGCTATACACGTAGGCCTATGTAATTGTTAATACTGTTGTACAATACCCTTTTCACATATATTAATTAGTACGCCCTGAACCACTCATGTGTACTGTTTGTAGTTAGCGATGCTTCAGGAAATACACATTTCTGAAAAACCTCTAATAAGGACATCTACTGTGATTGCATTCTGCAGTGTGCGCGCCATGACAATGTGTTCGCGGCGGAGCTTCTGATCGAACGGGGCCTGAATGTCAACCTCCAGGACGAAGACCTGTGGACGGCCCTGCATGTAGCGTGTGCGTGTGACCATGCAGACGTGGTGCTGCTGCTGCTGCTGCTGGTAAGAAACACGCATGCAAACATGAACCTGCGGTATATTTGGGGGGGGGGGGGAATGACACAAATATACACACATTCACACAATTTGTGATTTTATCATTTTTCTTCTTGATCCTTGCAATTCCAAGCGTGTCGGCTCCAAATTAGATTGGTGTTTTGGAATGGGTCGGCCGTACGAACTCCGTGTTTCAAATCAGCTTTGGACCAGTGGCTGTGTTCACATTAGTCATCCAGAATCTTCTGTCCAAGTGGAGCGTTTTGCATTCACGGGGGGGCTTTGGATTAAAGAGGGTCTGAAACACAGCTTGCCATTTCTCTCACGAAACCCGGCTGAATCACTGAAAATGACGATATTTAGAATTTGAGCATTAGCATGATATCAAAGAGAGAGCCCCACTCTGTGGAGGATGTTTCCCCCGCTCGTGTCTGGTCGGTCTCGACGAGAGCTGTGGTTGTACTGATTAGGTCCATAACGAGAGCGTGGGGCCAGCTGCAGGGGGAGGGCATGCGCATCCAGTCCAGTCGCTCAGTGGGCTGATTGGACCCACGGAGGGTTTAACGGTTGCAAGTCTGGAGCCTCCATAGAATCCAGTACAGCCTGGTTCTGCTTATTGGGTCCTGAGTGATTGCCGTCTGCGTGCGGGGCAGGAAAGAGACGTTTCCTGAGAGGAATGGATACGTTTGAAGAGCTGCCAGGCGAAGGATGTGCAGCGAGAAGCCCTGTCAGCCTGTAGTGACTGGTGGTTCATGTGTACGTTGCGTGTTTGCATATTTGCATGCATTTAAATGACCTCGAAGCAAAGATTCATGACGGCTGCCTAGTATGTCGAGCATGGTGCGACATGGATACGCCAAATGCAATTCATGCAGTGAGTTATGCTTTCATGATAGGCAATACCATGAGAGGGGGGAGAGAGATTTAATACTGCTCCCTGGAAGGCAGTAACTAAATGTCTCCCATTCACTACCAAGACGCAACCAGTTTCTACTAAATGAGGTCATAGTTCCACAGAACTGAAGAGAGCCGGAGTTAAAGACCAAAAGAGGAAGAACATTTCCAAGAATTTCCAAAAATCACTCTCAACGCTGTGAGAAGTTACAAATGATTCCAGTTTACACCAAAATACGTCTTCGGCTTTCACAGCTTCAAAGTCCTTTGATAAGAAGCACTCATTTGTTTCACTGAATATGCCTCTGTGGATGCTTTTGTGATTGTGACAATATGTGGTTGTGAGGAGACTAGCCGAGTCAGAGAGGACACTTGAAATGTAATAACATTAATAACATTTTTTCCTTAGGGTAAAATCAGCACTAGGGTTTGTTTTCCTGCTGTAATCAGCAGGAAAACCCAACGCTCTTCCTGTCTAAGGGTGAAAAAAGCTTCAGTCAAGCCACATTTCAGATAGAGATGCAACCCCCCCTCCCCTCTTTCTTCTATTCATTCATTTTGACAGCCGTCTCCTCTACCACATGGCCCTGCCAGGGCCCAGTCATTCCGCTCCGCTGCGAGCTGCAGCCTTATCGGAGCCTTCCCCTCCGAATATTACGAGTTTACATTTTAATGAGAAGTGGAACAGCGGTCTTGACTGGCAGCTTTATCTTTGATTGTCACAGGAAGGAATGGGGCTGCTAATATAATCTATGGTGTCCTTCTCCTCCATCTCTTCCCCTCGTCCTCTGCTTCCGTCCTTGATTTCCTGTCTCCAGTTCCTTCATTGAGAAGCAGAAATGTTTCGCTGACAGAGATGTTACCATGCTGGTCTTGTGTGTGTGTGTGTGTGTGTTGGACCATTGTAGCTCTGTGTCCGGATTGGCAGTAATGTTTGCGCTCTTATCTCCTGCCTCCAAACAGCAGGAGAAGCAGTAAGCTGATTCCCAACCCATTCCCAGATACGCTGCTAAGCTATTCCTAGCTCAAGCTGTGGTTAATGTTGGTCACTGAGACTCCGACAGGATTAACTGCCAGTTTAGAGACGCAGTGGATTGTCTCCTATATAGATGTCAACATAGTCCAGTGTAGTTAGCCTTGGCTCATACACTTCTTGTCTCATCTTTGGGATTCAGCTACAACCCATACTTATCAAATGTAACTTCTTATAGTGGCTCAATTATCTCTTCCTAATTTGGTTCCTTATGAAATTCTGAACTGAAAAGATTTGCTCAGTGATTAGACAAGTGATGCGTACTTTCCCCAATTCTGCTTCAGTGTCTCCTTGAGAGAAAGTGCACAGTGTCTTGAAGAACATAAAAAAATGAGTTTGTTTAAACTGTTTACCACCGATGCACTTCAACGGATGTTTTTTTTTTGAATTCTTCTTCCTTTTTCTCCTTTGCCATATCGTAGTTCTCTGTGAAGTACTCGCTTTCTGTGTCTAAACTTCCGCCGGGGAAGATGCAATGCAATCATTTGGTCCCTGGGAGACAGGTTCTGTCCCAAAAATGTTATTTCTCATCTTGCAGTTCAAAACAGGGTTACAGATGTAGAAGTGACCCACTTTCGGTGCTTGTAAATGATGAATTCAAAACTTCTGAACTCTGAGTCCTTTGAAGTCGAGCGATAAACGGCAAGCCCCCAGCTGCATTGCACACCAGTTGCATTTTTTTGTGGATTTTCTGTTGATAATATAAACCTCCCTCTTCTAAACAGAATCAAGCAACTGTTGCCCGCTCTACAATCTGCTTGAATTGAGCCCCAGACCTTCAATTAACGAACAATTTACATTTTCATATATTTTCATTCAAATGCAGGATTTGTGAACAAACTACAAAATACAAAATCGACTATTTATAGATCGTGATGCTAATGTGAGTAAATATTTAATGCTGTAATGAAGAGTTTAGTTTTAGTGTGGTCAACAATGCAGTACGTTGTCTCACCACAGCGTTGGTATCTGCATGATGGTCAACAAAAGGAACAGACAGAAATGCTTTCGAGGATTCAGAAGTGTGATGATTACAGTTATTTTACAGCCGCCTCAGCTGTTTACAACACATCACTGCAGCATGGCGGATCACAGCTGAGCCGATGTGTGCGATCAGTTGAGAACAATCATTGCTCGGTTGCCTCTCGTGACAGCTTTGTGACGAGAGTTTGATAATCAAGTGAGAAGGTTCATTGTTACTGGATTGCATTTTTTGGGAAAAACCACAAAAAAATTAGAAAAAAATGTGTGAAAGATTGTACACATCTGACTTAGACTAGATAGGAGATTCAAATATGTATCTCCAAACACAACGGTATAGATTTGAAGGAGATATTTGGGTGTCTGGAGTGCCAACCAACCCACTGTGGGCTGCCTGGATCAGAAAACCTGTGATTCAACGAGCCATTCCGATTTGTCTGGAGATGTCATGCATTCAATACTTTGTAAACATGTTCTTGCAGAAACCCCAAAACACAAATCAAAGTATGAACCTGCAAAATGAGCATGATATGGGACCTTTTGAAAGAGAAACAATAGTGTACGGGGGCCCCTTGCTTTGGCTGTGACTAATGTGACGGGCAGTGTGACCGCCCCCAGGGAAAGCTTTCAGTGCACGTCTGCTAGTTGTTATTGATTCTGCGGCAGTCACTGCATGTAACAACTGCCATTATAACCCACGCGCAGCGTAGTAAGAACAGAGTTCCATCTCCGGGACGTCCGAGGTGGATTCATCATATGGTGTCTTGGGATCGTGTCGGGGTCAGAAGTCAACTTGTTAAACCCTCGCAGCATGCGCAGGCTGCCGGCGAGCGCCCACTCGTTTATATCTGTCGGCACTGATCATGTTAGCCCAGACACATGATTAATGGTCCTTCACCAGAATCTGTGGGGGGGGGGCAGGCGGTGGTGAGAGTGGCCTCCTGACAGAGCAAGATATATCTAACTTCATCCAGCCAGACCCAATTGACTTTTACTGGACCTTGAAGTCAATTGTCTGGGTTAACACCCCCCTTAATCCCCACTATGCAGCACACACACACACACACACACACACACACACACACACACACAATAACACACACTCGCATGTTAACAGAGGCACCCTGAGTGAAGCTGTCTGGTTTATGAGGAAGTTGATTACCGTTTGGGAGCAAAGCACAAATTGGAGGAATGTTGATGGTGTAGGCCATGTTTGACAATAGAGTGTAAGGGAAGGATGGGGGGGGAGGTGGAGTGTGTGTGTGTGTGTGTGGGGGGGGGGGGTGGGCCTAATAGTATATGCACTCTCTCTGACTCACTCATCTCACCATTTGCTCTTCAAGCTGTGCTTCACGTCGCGATAAGGTTTCTTGTTGTCTCATGAATAGTCACCAAGCAGCAGCTGATGGTTATTAATGTTCATTAATTCCCTTTGTTAAATCCTAACTAACCCTCATAAGAACAGCTCCCACCAGACGACACAGATGGACGCACACAGAGAAACCGCAGCGCTCACCACAACAGATCCTCTGATAACCGGAGTCGACAGCGTTGCGCTGCCTTCATCGCGCTGTAATTACTCCGCCTTTCTTGAATGAAATTGTTTCCTTTGAACGTCTTCAAAACGTTTTTCATTGTTGAAAAATGATTGAAAAAGAAAAAAGACTTTGTCTGTTTATGAATCAATTAATAACTGCAAGGTTGCACTGATGGCTCCGTGTCCTTGTGGTCTTGCTGCTCGGGTTTCAGAGCGCTCAGGTTAACCGTTGTTGTGTAGCTCTGTCAGCCGGCTCCCTCCTCGCATTTTCAGCCCTCTTCCTCCCATTTTTCTCTTTCCCCACCCCTTCCCTCTCTGTCTACCGAAGGACCGGGTCGTGAATCTCTTTGCCGCACTTCAACTCGGCCGTTAGAATTCTATTTGCTGTAAATATTCAATAAGGATCCTCACTTAGAGTCCCCTGTCCCCGTTATCAGACCCGGCCCAGCTACGATCGTTACACCCGCTTGTCTTTTACGGTTAAGTCAAACAACGGGACGCGATTTATGGCTGGATGCTGACAATTTCCTCTTGAAAGGATGTGTGCTGCTTTTAGTACCCAACCCCAAAGAGGGGAGAATAAAAAATGAAATGGACAGAAGGAAAGTCCACCGGAGCACATTTTGTATGGCTTGCACACATTTCTGCTTTACTGGTGAAGCATTTCCACGAATAATAAGTTCCTCCAGAGAGGAGCAATCAATCGTAGCCATATTGGGACCAACGAGTACGGTCATGAAAGGAGCCAGAGGGAAGGCCTTCCATGTTATCTCATGCTTCACGCTTCACCCCGATGAACCCAGGTACCAGTAACCAACACCCTCGCTATTCACTGCCCCCCCCCCCTCCCAGGCAGTTATTTAATGAGTTCTTTAATTCACTGTATTGTCTGTTAATGTCTCCATGGTTCTGCTCAGGTATACGCCTCAGGGACGCCTCCATAATTGTGCCCGCTTCATCGTCGATTTCAAGTCTGATGAATTGCCCCGGCTGAAACTCTCTTTCTTCTATCTTCTCTGCTTTCTCCCGCTCTGCGTGTGGAAGACTCGGGTGAATGTTCTGCTGCAGGACGTCAACGGCAGCGTTCCTCTGGACTACGCCGCCGAGGGGACAGAGACCAGCTGTATCCTCCGAAAACACCTGGAGGAAAATGGTAGAGCTCTGCGCACCTCTCATTTGTTTCTGCGTTGCTCAGTGAGAGAAAGACAGGGAGGCAACATTGACATTTCATTTGTCATGAGCTCCATTAAAGCTGTGATTCAAATAAATACAGTGGCTCAAGTCCCTGTTGTCACAGACCTTCAGAAAGAAAACAATTAAGCACAGGGAGAAGAGGTAAATGTTTCATTTTCTTCATTTAGGAATTATAGGGATAGTGTGAATGGTTAATATGTCATACCAGCAGTTAAAGTGTGTGTGTGTGTGTGGGGGGGGAGTACACCCACAGGCCTAATGATGGTGGATTGCGATTTTGTCTCCCACAGAGAAGGGAGAAGGTCAACACAGGGGATGTGAATAACAGAGATAAAGGCACAAGAGAGTTGGAGGCACACAGAGACCAACGTGGTGGAGGCGCAGACACTGAGTGACAGCGGGAGAGGCAGGGAACAGTGGCAGAGCAAATACAGAGAGACGCGCAGAGAAAGGGCAACGGGAATCGTGCTGACAAAGCTAGACAAACAGATATAGACAATGACGGAGGGTCTTCCCTCATCCGTCTGCCATTGGCCTGGAGTGCATATGACAAACTCAAGATTCTGAGTGCAGACAGCTAACTCATCAAAGACAAGACTCATCTCACACACACACACACACACACGCAGGCTGACTCTCTGACTCCCCAGACGCAGAATATTTTGAGACTTTTCTCTGCTTCTGTCTGCCAGCCCCCCGTGGAGATCTCTCCCTCCTGTATACCCCCCCCCCCCCTCATCACCCTGGGCCATGAAACACACTCTTACTCACACAGGCTCACTCTGTTGCTATAGCAACTTGGCTGTACGCTCTCTATGTCCATCAGGTTTGTGGGAAACAGACAGACTGTCCATGTGTCTCTACATCAGAGAGAAATAGGAATTTAGGTTGTTTTTCTTTTCTCGCTGTCACAGCCGACTCATTTATTTTTCATGTTCTGCTGGATTCCTCCAAGTATTGGCACTGTAGAGGATATTAATTCTCTTCTGTTATGGTAATGTTCGTCTGAGCATGTCTCAAGAAGCTACACACCCTTTGGCTCTCATTTGTTTGTAAAGACAAACTTATTGATGAGCTGATCCAACCAGTGTACCTGCAGAAGTCTCATTAGTTAGTTCTCTAATGCTTATCCCAGTGGAATATAGATCGATTGATAATCAATCCACGCTATTGCGGCAGCCAAAGTCAGGTGTTGTTGTTGTGTATGTGATTGTGGAGCCGTGCATTGATCTTCATAGTTTGGGACAGATGCCCTTGCAGACGGCTGTTTGGCTGTGTCAGCCAAAGAGGCGGCTACAGTAGCCTTGTTCTTTACGAGTGTTGGATGTCCTCTGACTTTTTTTTATTGAAGTTTCAACATCAGGGTCACTTTTGGTCATCACTTGATTTGCCAGGCTTCGGTTTTAGTGTGCTGTCAGTTTGAGGGTTTTTCCCCTGCCAGTGCCGCACACACAGCCTCCCAATTGCATACAGTGGTTGTGGCACAACCACTGTCGGAGAGCACCGTGCTGAACTCACGCCAGATCCTGTTGAGAGTATTTAGTTCTGCTAAAGCTGGGGAATCTTTAAATACAAAACGTGTACTTGAATGTAACTCGTCCCTACATGTTGGAGAACTCTGTAAACCAACTCGTTTGTTTCAAACAACTGAATCATAAGTATAAGGTTTAAAGGATCAAATCGACTTGCTGAGAGTTAAAATAAGACGATTGAGACCAGGAAGTCACTGCTCCCGGCCAAGAGATAGTCCAGCACGTAACGCCCCGTAAAACGGCAAGTGATACTTTTTTCGTTTTTGTTCAGATTAAATAACGCGTTAATTAGAGGTGTAGGCCAATTTCCTTTGGACAGAGCCAAGCTAGCTGTTTCATCTGTTTTTCATGGGACTCCAGCTTTAATTGTAACGCTCAGATATACATAAGTGCCATAGAACATCTCCAAAATGTCAAACTGCTTCTTAAAGCATAACAACTAAATACTTAGCGTAATATCTCAATTGTGTTTGTGTGTTTTTAGGTGTGGATGTGTCATCCATGCACGCCATGAAGATGCAGAGACGTAGCACCATGCTCTCTGATGTCAGACAGCTTGTAGCCACAGGGGGAAGCCTCAACCAGCCCAATGACGACGGGGTCACACTAGTAAGTACGCTCACATGTGTGTGTGTGTGTGCGTTGACCTCTCTTTTCCCCCTGGTCATGGTTTGTCCTCTTCCTTCACCTCTGTTTTTATTAGATGCTGTAGCTTCCTCTTTCTTCGCTGTCATAACTGCATCTCTTTCTCTCTCTCTCTGAAGCTCCACATAGCATGTGCCAGTTGTTATAGAGAGGTGGTGTCTGTGTTGTTGGAGAGTGGAGCGGACCCTCATCCAGCTGACAACAACTTCTGGACCCCTCTCCACCTGGCTGCTAAATATGGACAGGTAACTCCCAGCTGCTCAACAAAATGTCACATTGACGTTGATGAAGTAGTCCCCTTCATTTCTACTCATCCAGCTGCATTGATCTGATGCGATTACAGTCATTAATTGAGTGAATGAAATAACGAGGAAGTTACTGATGGATGAGTGCTTCCTCTGAGGAAGTAGCCTCCAGTTACCCTGCACACACTCTGATAAGCTGCTCTTCTTTCGGGCCTATTGATTAGGAACAGTCAAACTGCTGCCACAGAGCACTACTGCACATGCATTTGTTACAGCATTTTAGATGAGCAGTTTAATGGCCTCTCTTAGAGCAAAAGAGATTGATTTCCAGATGGGGCGGAGGAGAGTTGTTGGGGCGATGATGAGATCGGTTTGGGAGGGATCCAACTATGAAGGAAGGGAAGTGAACACGTTCAGATCTCGCTGACCTAACTGGCTTTCTGAACACACCGTTCCCTTTTTACTGACAGTGACATGTCAGCAGTCAGGATATGATGGGTTCAAGATGTGTGTCTGCATATACAGCCGACTAAATCACTGCATGGTTCCACCGAGAAGAGGCTTCGCTGATAGGAGGCAGAAGCAAACCGTTGCCTGGAAACACTTGCCGGTAACTGTAACACGAGCTGGAACGTTAAACCCAAAGACCCCCATCTGCAGCGTGGCATACCCGCTACACTGACCCTTTAAGAAGATACATGACCCTATTACTGCAGCTAATTAAGCCTCCCTCTCTCAGTCTTGTGATAAGTTAGACCCTGGCTCTTGGCGTCCTTGATTTGAGTCTAGGCTCTTCAAGATGTGTTCTCTTAAGGGAAGGAGTTTTAATAGTGTGTGGATTTTCAAACAAAAATGGCAGGACGTTAAAGTAGAGCCCTACTGGGGTCGGATTAATTCATTCAGTTTTTTATAATGAAGGTCGATATGAAAGCTGTGGCAATATAGCAACCACCTGAACAAGTTTCATGATCTCAAGATCATTTTTTAGACCTGACAAGTCATTTAAAAAGGAAATCTGAGCCTTTACAAAAACCTTTTGTCTATCTGAATATGCATCAGCTATGACGTTGCTCTGTCCCCGCGGAACCCAATGTGCTGACCTTTTCCTGATCCCCCTGACCGATTTAAAGAGTTAAGATCTTGTGGTGCCACTGACGCGTTGTCCATATTTGTAGGATGCGAGTGCAGCTGACAGGGTTTGTGGGCAGAAGAGATGCTATAGACTCATAGCTCGTTAGTGCAAAGAAGTTCTGCTGCTTTGGAACGCTCCTTAAACTGTTGAGAATCAGTAACGATAGTTTGCAGTTAGTTTTACCAGCTGAGTTAACTTAGCCCAAGCATGATAATGTGGTTTATTGCTGTTTAATATTCTCTATGCACAAGTGAATAGCAGACATAGCAGAAATATGTTTTAGGTGTCCTGAATTGAATGGCACTCTTCCAGACATGCTCAGTCTTTAAACTGTGCTTGTTGCATTGCAGCTAAATGTGGTAGTGCGGCCTGAATTAGATTTCACAAATATGTTTTTAATTAAAGTCGACGTAGGGAGGAGGATGGGCGGATGGTCAAGTCACATAGTATTCACAGATCACAGCTGCACATCCAAGATCTGCAGCACACATCTTGGATTCTTTACAGCTGATAGTCCACAGAGTAGAAGAGGGGTGTTGACAACGAGAATGCAAAATGAAGATGAAAGGGGCAGTAAGAGGGAAAGGACCGAGAGCCCGACTGCTTCGACAAAAAGAGAAACCTCCACAGAACAATAGAGGACAGAGGCGACAGCCATCACATGTCACTGTGTGCGAAAGTGAGTGTGGACAACTATGGGGTTCTTCCACTGTGACATGTGATGGACGATACGCTTATTATCAAAGGATCTCCTCAGTCAGGGGCAACGCTTGCATCGATCTGTCATGCGTGACATACATACATTGTTTGTTTGTTCTTGCACTGATGGTTTGAAAGCTGCTGCAGTTCATAGTGCCCTAGAAATGTTGGATTCTTTTCTGAGGATCTGATGAAAATGGATGTGGGTGTTTCTCCCGGTCTCTTACAGACGAGCATCGTTAGCCAGCTCCTGAGGCACAGAGCGAACCCGACTCTGTTGAACTGCAACCAAGACAAGCCCTCAGGTAACTCATTTAGGCATTCACACAACTACGCACGTGTGCACACACACACACACACACACACACACACACACACACACACACACACACACAAACGCTGCTGCTGGAATGTGCAAACGTGTTTTTTAGAAATCAAGAGTTGATGAGGCAGAGAAGCGGATAAATGGATTTTGACTTGTTCAGCTGCAAATGCATTAATAATCACAGTGATAATGTAAAACACAGGCTCATGAACACACACTCGGTGTACACAGTGAATGAGGTTCAGTCACCGCTGAGCCTATCTGTGCTCATCTGAGTGCATCTGTGAGAGAGAGCTAATTTTTTCATGAAAGAAAACATGAACACCTTACTCCTGCCCGTACACACACACACACACACACACACATGCATTGATTAAAATGGGGTGTTAGCAGTAATCAAAAGAGGCTTGAGTGATTAATTTGCTAATGGGCATAAAGGTATCATATCATTATCGAGAGGCATCTACTCATTTTTTCAATGTTTTCTTAATTGAAGCTTACGAGATAAACAGAGGAGATCTGAATAAAGACTATTTGCACTGATTCAATGTGGGGCAAGTTGTGTGGATGTCGGTCTGGGAGGATTCCCTTTTGACTGGTAGGCACTACAGTTAAGAGAAGACTTAATTGGTGATTATTGATTTAAATAACTTGTTGCAAACTTGTTAATTCTAGACCCCCGTAAAATCACACAGTCTGAAATGAAATGCACCGTTGATGCTGTGGAGCAGTGTTTTGCTCTGACTACAAAGCCAAAGAGAATGACAATAGAAAGTGAGGGTGGCTCGACGCAGCTCGCTGCTCCAACGCTCTCAGCTTCGGGGTAGAATGTTAGCGAAGTCAGGCAACAACCGTCCTGTGTAATTTGCCGTTAAGCTATATGCTAGGTTCATGTGACTGAACTATGAATATAAATCCTTTCATTTGCTGTGTAGAAATCATGTAGGCTGTTAAACGGTAGAATTAAATGTTTTGTGTAGGCAGATAAGTCCTACATCAGCCCTAATGTCGTGTTCTGCTGCACGAGGATGCAGGAATATGCTCACATTGCTGCCAGTTACAGAGGGCGGTAATGCAACTTGTTGTACATGCAGGCCATAACACATGAAGAAGAAGAAGAAGATAAACGAATGAAACGCCTTTTAAACAGACTGGAAACAGCTCAACAATTTGCTAGCCAGGTGTGTATGTCAAATGAGAAAGGAAAGGCATCCAGCACATTCGTAAGGCAAAGATGCACACAATGCATTTCGAAGAGAAACATTGGCTTTAAACCTAAATTATATCAGTGTTGGAGTGAAAGCTTCTAAATTCCCCTTACACACACACACACACACACACACACGTGACGCAGCAAGGGTTGAACTCTTCGCATCTTAAAGCTGAACAGATCTGTTGTAAAACCATTCACTGAACCGGGCTGCTGATGAATGCAGTGTAGTCATTGTGAAGCGTGATGGTGGTGAAACCTATAGGTGAAGCCTATAGAAAGGGCTTCGGGTTCCTCCCCATTGTGGGATAGAATACCATAGCTGCCTCTCACCATTTACTCCCATGGCTTCATCACAACTCTTGATTGCCTCACTCGGGCCTCAATCAATAGTTCCTTCTAGCATGCAGGTTTGTAAAAGATGTGAGACAAGCCCTCGGAGACTGAGACAATCCCCCTCTTTCTCACTCGAAGCCCCACATCCCTCCTTCAGCGGCCACGTGACGAAAGAAAGCCGGAGCAAGAGATGGGAGTCGTCAGTCAGACACAAATGAAGACGGGATGAAGCCATTCCCCTTCCCTCGTACCCTGTTACACCTCATTACAGATTATCTTATCTTATCTCCCCCTTCCTCTTAAGCACAGTTGGGTGATCCACAGTGGGGTTCACATTGTGCACCAGTGCAGGTTCATCCACTCTGATTGTGAAGGAGGGTTGGCATGGTGAGAGACCAGTGAACAGAAAGGCGTACCTGGTTGTTTTAGAGTGTAGAGTATTATGGGCTTTGGCTACAATATTACCTGTGATGGCACAGAATGGTGAAAAAAAACTATTTTTACTTTCACCAGACATTTCCGCGTCGGAGCCCATAGCGGACATGCTGCTGACCGCAGAGGAGAGCTGGCTGCAGAGACTAAAGGACCCCTCCGCTCCTCTACCCGCCACTGACCAACGCTATGATGGCGGTTCTCACGACCTCAACACTCCTGTCAAGAACTTGTGGGTTAACAGTTTCATGAGCACAATTGTCCTGTTATGGTTACTCCATAAATTGTAAATACTGTCCTAAATTGTTCTCAAATCTGCTTCCCATCCATTTACCTTCTGTGTCTTTTCCAACACCTTGCCTGTCCACCTATCACACAGGAACCCCCTGGGTCTCTCCATCTCTAAGCGGGACAGTCTGCTGGAGAAGTACGCCATGTTTAGAGATGCAGGTGGAGCACTGAGCCGACAGCCCTCACAGGACAATGGCCTAGATGGTCCCTTTAGCTCTGGAGCCAGCAAACTGGAGCAGGTACCGTGTCGTCCTACAGCTCACGCACTATAAAAACACAGTAAGGCAGTGAGAACACAGATGATCCCAAATGACCCCAAGTTTTTATCTATTTCAAATTAAACTTGTTTTTGTAAAAATGTCAGGCATAGCGTTTCACGTCTGCTTTATCAGGCTCTCTTGTTATCTGGAGCGACGTCACACAGTCTGGAATAACTCTGGTGTTTCATAGAAGTATCTGAATAGACAAAGAGGTGGGAATCCGATCAATTTAATTCAGCAATGATGATTGAGAAGTAATCAAGTATGTGCTAGCTAAGCAATATGCGCTATATGTCTACAATAATGTGCATTGTAGTACTTCTCAGATGTAATGTTGGAAAATAGAGGAAATAAATTGGTGATGAACTTGATTGGAACAAAGTGCTGCAATGTCTTTAGGCCTCAGAGGATCTTAACTGGAGACCACTGTCCCAGACTTGAAATGTGTACAACAAATGTAAAATACTCCAACGTAGTGGCAGCCTGTTGGTGTTTACTCTCAGCTTGCGCTTTCCTCAGGTCAAGCTGATGCCTCCCGCTCCCAATGACGACCTGGCATCCCTCAGTGAGCTGACCGACAGCAGCCTGCTCTACGAGATGCAGAAGCGCTTCGGAAACGACCAAATCTACGTAAGACCCCGCTGTCATTGTGCCACTGAACCAGGAAGTCTTACTCAGCATTAAACATGCATGAAAACACAAAGCACACACAAAACAGAGATAAATACAAACACACACACACACGCACACTCTCTCGCTCTCGGCCATAACTCAGTTGTTCATTGCTAGTGGAGCGTTGTGTTGTTTACGGTCTGGGAGTTTCAGAGTGTGATGTTTGGATCACATCACACCATCTTTATACCGATGAGCACCGGCATATGTGTCTGAAGTATAAACTGTACCTTCTCTCCTGAACACGATTGTGCAGATCACATTTGGATTTGTGACCTCTGACACGCGCACACACACACACACACACGCGCACACGTACTTACACTGGTGACAATTGCAAAATCAATACCATTTAGATCGATTGGAAGATAAATCCAAAACTATATTCAGGAGTAAAGTGCCTTAATCTCAAACAATTGTTCCATTTTATAGTCCTGTCATCTTCCTTCCTCTTCTAACCGTAGTCTGGCCCATACTTCTCCATGGGGGCCGAGCTCTATAAAGACTGGAACCAGATCAATGTGGAGCGATCCGGTGCACTCTCCTCTCTGTGAAGAAGCAGTAATAGTCTGTTATTATGGAAACCCAGATGGGCACAGACAGTAGGGTTAGCCACAGCAGGGGACGACCGATAAGGGGTTGACAATAACAGGCAGCAGAGTGGTGGATGAAGAAGAGAGAAATGATAAGAATTCAGAATAATGAGGGGCGAATTTGGAAGAAGAAAAGGTTCAAAGAAAGGACAAAGTGAGGCTATCATGGGGATGTAGGAGCAGCTGATCTGATTGCGTATAACTACTCTGCCATGGAGATGCACATGCTACAGTCATGAGTTATGCTCCATTCTGTTTGTGGCAAAAATATACAAAAATAAAGCCTTATATGTAAAGATGAAGTTTTCAACATAGTATCCATCTTCTCTAAAAGTGCTTGGAAATGAACAACGTACTCTTTTAGTGTTGCCAAATGAATACATTTCTTTGCTTTTCTGCCCTCCTTCACCTTCTTCTTTTTATACTTAAGGTGTGACCTTATGCACATGATTGAGGGCATTTCAAGAAAGAGGTGAACAAAGCAGAGATGTGATGAAGGACAGAAAGAGGGAGAGGACAAAGGCGGTGAATGCTCCATATGTTCCCAGCAGGGTGGTCAGAGATGGGGCTTTGAAGGAGTGGTCTGCTGCCTTCTGCCAATATAGAAGGACCGGGTGCGCCGTTAAAACCCCCGAGGAGAGCAGCAAGGAACTGGGGAAGGATAGGCAAGGCAAGGCAAGGCAAGGCAAGTTTATTTGTATAGCACATTTCAACAACAAGGTAATTCAAAGTGCTTCACATGAAACCATTAAAAGCATAAAGGCAAAAGTAAAGGAGATTTAAAACATACATTGAAACAATAATTGATGTCTCCCTGAGACATTACGCTGCACGCAATCAACCATACACTGCCGCAATTCTGCAATTACTCGCACACAAACCACGTCTGGAAAAGATCTCTGCCGATCTGCATTTTATAGTGTACGCCTTGCACGAACTCGGTCCCGGAGGAAATGGCGATATATTGTGCAGTCCTTTTAAAAGCATCAAAACATAAGGCAAAAGAAAAGGAGATTTAACAGCAATTAAGAACAGTGTAAGAAATAAAATAGAGTAGTAAAATGCAGAAATGCAGGAAATTGATTAATATATTAATTGAATGTGGTTCAATTAAAGGCAGCAGCAAACAGAAAAGTCTTCAATCTTGATTTAAATGAGCTGAGGGTCTCAGCAGACCTGCAGCTTTCTGGGACTTTGTTCCAGATATGTGGAGCAGAAAAACTGAACGCTGCTTCTCCATGTTTAGTTCTGACTCTGGGAACAGAAAGTAGACCGGTCCCAGACGACCTGAGGGGTCGGGATGGTTCATAAGGTAGCAGCAGATCAGAGATGTATTTTGGCCCTAAACCATTCAGTGCTTTGTAAACCAACAGCAGGATTTTAAAGTCAATTCTTTGTTGGACAGGAAGCCAGTGCAAAGACCTCAGAACTGGGGTGATATGATCCACCCTCCTGGTCTTAGTGAGGACTCGAGCTGCAGCGTTCTGAATCAGCTGCAGCTTTCTGACAGACTTTTTACAGAGACCTGTAAACACACGTTACAGTAGTCCAGTCTGCTGAAGATAAATGCATGGACAAGTTTTTCCAAATCCTGTTGAGACATAAATCCTCTAATCCTTGATATATTCTTCAGGTGATAGTAGGCTGATTTTGTAATTGTCTTGATATGGCTGTTCAGGTTGCGGTCTGAATCCATAACTACACCTAGATTTCTGGCTTGGTTTGTGGGTTTTAACATCAGTGATTGAAACTGAGCGGTGATTTTCAATTGTTCGTCCTTGGTACCAAAAACAATTACTTCTGTTTTATCTTTGTTTAATTGAAGAAAATTCTGGCACATCCAGTTGTTGGTTTGTTCAATGCAGTTACCCAGCCCTTGTATGGGATTATAGTCCCCTGGTGACATAGTTATGTAGATTTGTGTGTCGTCTGCATAATTATGATAACACACTTTGTTGCTTTCCATCATCTGAGCTAGTGGAAGCATGTAGATGTTGAACAGAAGAGGCCCCAGTATTGAACCTTGGGGAACACCACATGTCATTTTCGTCAGCTCTGATGTGTAATCAGCTACAGACACAAAGTATTCTCGGTCCTTCAAGTAGGATTCAAAACAGTTAAGTGCTGTGCCAGAGAGTCCCACCCAGATGTTTAGTCTTTCTAGGAGTATGGCATGGTCGACCGTGTCGAATGCAGCACTGAGATCCAGTAACACTAAGACTGAACTTCTGCCATTGTCTATGTTTAAGTGGATGTCGTTGAAAACCTTAACAAGAGCAGTTTCAGTGCTGTGGTGCTGTCGAAAGCCTGACTGGAAAATAGGCTGATTTTGTAATTGTCTTGATATGACTGAAGACGCTGTTGTTTCAGCTTGTGACGTCCCTGTCAAAAATGCAGCCTTCCCCAGTTAATATTGACGTTTTACTCCGTAGAAAAAAAAAAAAAGCTAGACTGGTAGTGTGAATTCTGCTCTGTGTCTGCAGGCTGTGGGAATTTGTTCAAGTCATTAACCTCGAGCCAGGGCCGAAGGACAGAGCAGCATGTTACTGAATGTTAGCAATGTCTGCGTTCTCTCGGGGGGACACGGCGTTGGCTTTCAAACATCCTCCGGGGCTCTTTGTGAGGAACGGAGGGCTGGCAGTTTAGTGGAAAGGGTCAGGAATCAGGAGTTGGTTAATTTGATCTAATTGGCCTCAGGGTTTGTGTCCGCGGCGTGGGAGGGCAAAGGTTATTGCTGAGGTTATCGTCGGAGGTCCCTTCTTGGCCTTGCTCTGCCCTGAGATTACCATATTCTTATGGTAACGGAGATTGTCGCTGCCATGAATTCTGATGTGAAAAGAAGACTGGGACAGCACTTTTATTTTCAGTTCAGTGTTACCTTCAGGAATTATAAACCAGCTTCAGCCTGTTTGCAGGTCGAAATGGTCGACCTCACACCCAAATAGTAATTGTCTTACAGTTAGATTCACGAGTAATCGAGCAGTCGGGTGTGTTTTCTTTCTTCTCTTTCGTAGACTTACATTGGACACATCCTCCTGCTGGTCAATCCAAACAAAGAGCTGCCCATCTACTCCACTTTGGTAAGCAGCTATTTTAAATGACCTCCACCATTATATGCCGCGCTTTCTCTCTTAATATTTCATTTGCAGATCTATGTACCACGATCCACGCTTTAAACATGTGGCTTTACATTTGAAAGGCTGTGCGTTTCTCATGCAAAAGCACAATATAAAGGAGGCATGTTTGCCGTATAATAAGCAGGACGTGAACGGATGAAATGGGCCTTGTGGTTGATAAATAATGCAGTCTTCCTGTCAATGATACACAGCACAAGGCTGACTCTGCATCAGCAAGGGAAGAGAAGTATCCAGTTTACCTAGCGCACACACACACACACACACACACACACACACACACACAGACTTTATTATGCTACCTCACCGCTTTAAAGAATACATTTTTAAAAACACTACCTCTAGGGGTGAAAAGCAGTATTTGCAACATTTGCAACAGCTAAAGGAGACTCAGCGAAGGACTGACAGTCTTTGATGTTTTTAAACAGCATTATAATTAGTTTGACGTCGTGATATCAATCAACAACAGTGTGCGTCACCTTATTTATCGCAGTGGATAACTCGTTTTGAAATAGCTGAATTAACGGCAGCTTAGCGCTTGCCCATGTGGACCCAGGAGGGGTTGGATGGAGGGGGAGACGTCTTCTCCTGCCATGAGAGAGTGAAGCCAAGCCCCCTCTGGCTGTCCCGTTCCCGCCCGTGTCTGGATTCACTCCAGGCGTCCACACTCGACTGAGAGGATGTGTGGACGAGCAGGGAGGAGCCAGTGTGAGAAGGACATATGTCCCAATATGTGTGATCTGCTGGCCGTCTGTCACCCCCTCCGGTCTGGTGGTCCACCGCCCATCCGCCTTTCCACAGACACCAATGCAGTGCTGGCACACATCTTCTGGACTTGTTACAGAAAGAGGGTGTGACGGTACAGTCATATAACCGTTCAGTGTGACAGACAATGGAGGGTACCCGCTGTCTTTCTTCGGCATACATTGTGCAACATTTAAACCATAGTTGCTGTTATAGGTTTCAGTGCAAAAGTCAGGTTTGCACTTAATCACTTTCAATCAAGTGTTTTACAAGCATATCTTTTTTTGTAAAACTAAAACCAGAAGAGAACCTCCTTAAAAGAGTCTGAAGAGCAGGAGTAACATTCTCCAAACGCCTCAGTGGATTACAGCCGTGTCAACATTTTCCAGCCATGGTTACGTCTAATTCTAAGTGTGGGTCTCCAGAGTGTAACTTTTTAAACCAACAGTTGTTCAGACAATCGCAGTATTCCGATAAGCTGAAATGGTATTTCATTTTTTTAAAATTTTAACCAGACGGTTGATGATTTGCTGGCTTCCTTATTTACTCAAACTCTATGCATGGAGAGGTTACACCCAGCGTGGTTTCACCGTGTCCATGTTACATGAGGTTGTAATCTCATGTGTTGGCGGACTCTACCTCTCTTTCTCCCACAGGTGAGTCAGCTGTACATGAGCTCCACGGGTCGCCTGTGCTCCTCTCTGCCACCTCACATCTTCTCCTCAGCAGAGAGAGCTTACCACATGATGCTGCAGGAGAG
Source organism: Melanostigma gelatinosum (assembly GCF_949748355.1). Lineage (NCBI taxonomy): Eukaryota > Metazoa > Chordata > Actinopteri > Perciformes > Zoarcidae > Melanostigma > Melanostigma gelatinosum. The sequence continues at coordinate 13,285,600 of NC_136643.1, read as the reverse complement.
ACGCCCGCAGTGTTTCATTTTGAGGTACACGGGCCTCCCTCAACACACACACACACTCACACACTCACTCTCACAAACACTGAACTCTCTGCCTCGGGATTATGAGACAAAACTCTCAACAGAGCGAAATAACTGTGCAGATTCTAGTGACGTTCAGCCGGCCACCTGGTTGGTCCACACCCCTCACTGCCACACACCTGTTAAACACTCCCTGAGGGATTAATATCGCTCGGCCTCAGCTGAGCTGTGGACCTGTTCAATATTCACGCAGAGACGGAGGTTTGCTGGGAGCGTTGTAGCGTCTTGCTCTTCGTCCTCTGCTGGACGGAGGCAGCTCCCTGATTGCAATTAAATCCCGCTCTGCAGTGACATTCCCGCTGAGTTGTAACCAATCTGGCAGAGAGTGAATGTGCCCTGGCCGCAGGCTATCCATCTCACTCACACGTGCTAGGACATTGTACAATGCATTCTAATTTTCCCTTCATTCTTTCCCTGCTACACTTTATTCCTCCCTTTTTTTTGTTTCTCTTGCATTTACTCTTTCCTGTTCGTTCACGATTCCTCTTTATTTCCTCACACACACACACACACATACACATTTACAGGCAATCGGAGGCCATCATCCCCCGAGGCCAGTGCTCTGACAAAATGCCCTTGAAATCTAATAAAAAGTGCTAAATGAAATAAACAGGGGAAAGGGCTTTGGACTTTGCACTCAGCAGGACTGTAAGTAGGAAATCTAGTAACACACATACATACACAGAGACAAACAGCGCAGCACAGCACGCTGTGCTCATTAGTGAGGGCTTCTGACCTTCTGAAGCCATCTGCTTGGTGCTACTGTGCCTGTCTCAACTCTCTGTAGACTGTAGAGGTGCCATATGTCAGATTTAATATCCACTCAACGCCATTAATTCATTAATTTGATTAAAAAACAGGCGCCCACTGCCAGATAAGTTGTGGCTGTAACGGCGTGTGGAAGGTGGCGATCAAATGGAGCAACGTTAGTTGAGTCAGACAGAAGGGAGAGATTGTGATTTTGATGGGTGGGGGTTCCTGAAGGAGGTGATGTCAGGAGGTGGGGACATGGAACCGAGGTGACAGATGTGGGGAAACACCCTGATGACTAATGCTTTACGTCTATTCTTCTGAGAATGGTATCGCACACAGATGCTTGATTTTTGTACTGATATGTTTGCTTTTAATTTCATTCTTTTTTTACTCGCCCATTATCCAGATGGAAGTCGTTCTGTAGATGTTGCCGCAAAGAGTGCAATTATAAGATGGGAATATCAAATGGCAATAAAGGCGCAAAGTGTTGCACGATGACTACCTACCCCATCACTTCTGTTGGAAGCACATAAGGAAGCATCTCTTAATGTCCAGCATGAACACAAGGATGATCACAGCAAGCAACACCTGTCAATGTTCGATTGTTTTAAAACAGACTTGAGAAATGATGACCTTAAGACATGAAACATTGGAGACCGCGACAACCAGTATAACAATAACAGCATCACTGAAGGACATTAAATCAGCATTTCTTTTTGTCTGTCTCTCTAGTGGTGAAAGTGGTTCTGGGAAAACAGAGGCCTGTAAGCACATAGTGAGACACCTGACAGCCCGCTCCAGCCCCACAGGCTTTGCACTGGAGCCCAGAATGAAACACGTAAGTCTGGTCCTGATACTCTTTTATTTTACACTTCAAACAGTCACCGGGTGTCCTGGAGGCTTAAATGGCTGAAGTATATGTAACCGCACTGTCCTGGGGATGAGTCTTGAATCCTTTTTTGCTCTCATGCTCTTGTGTCTTTACTTTTAATTTGCAAAAAGGCTAGAAAAATAACATCATGGTAGACATCTTTTTCATTCCAAATTCAATTCTCTGCACAATCGGTCCTCATCGAGAAACTCATGATATTCGTGTGTTCTTCAAAGCGAGGCACTGACTGAATCGTGCATCCTTTCACCCTGTGCGCAAGTCTTTGCTGCGCTTATTGTTCCCTCTCGCACGTCATCTCTGATAAAGAATCAGATGGCACACATTGTAGCGAGACAGTGGTCATAGCGGTGTAAATGTATCCTGCTGGTCTTCTTGTCTCTGTGCTGGAGGAGAGGATAGACGTATGGATTAGTGGACACAGTAAGGGGCTTTACTGGTTGTCTTTTCTTCTCTGCTCGATAGCTGTTCATCTGTCAAAGACAGCATCTGAGCATTCAGACCCTGTGTTTGATTGCATCATCAAGATTTCCATTAAGATGACTTTATCTCTCACCATACTGTTGCTTAAGAACAGAACCATTGGCAGCGGAGAGAATCATTTGGCCGTTATTCTGAGGGGGCAGTCCATTTGTCTTAAACTTTACAGCCTAATGAAGGAATATTGATTCAGAAAGATGATGGAGTACAATAGGATGCCAAACACCCATATCCGCTTCATGGCACATCTTCCAGTAAATCAAGAGAGGCTACAATCATATAAAAACATGTACTGACAAATTATTGTTATTAATATTTTTTACAAGGTATTTAAGGTCAGAGTTTAGTATCCTCCCTTGTCTTGTTTATGAGCAAGAAAGAAAGAACTTGCATTTCTGCCTCTTCGTGTATTCCCCGTTGCGTAGATGTGGTTTGGATTGTGACATGCTCTGCTCTCTATCAGTCGGGCAACAAAGCAGCGTGTAGCCAGGGATTGCAAGTGACGTGTTTCTGATGAAGTCGTCGTTATGTCGTCGATATCTGGGTCAGCTCTCCCTCTGATCGTCCTAGGACACGTACAACACTTGGCTCCCGTCTAACGGGTGCATATTGACATCTCGTGGTGGGAAGTGGAATTGTTTGATTCAGGTGTTGAGATACAAGAGAGATACTTTGTGTAAAATAAAAAGGCAGACATACTCTGCAGTGAGGATGTTCACACTCACTGTTAACATTTCCTCTGGTTTAACAAAATATGCAGGTTAACTGCATTCTGGAGGCCTTCGGTCATGCAAAGACTCTGAGGAACAACAACTCAAGCCGCTTTATCAAGTTGTTGACCATCCAATACTGTGACAAGAGGAGGACACTGCTCAGAGGTAACACACATTTCTCTCAATGGAAAGTGATTGATGGTATTGTTGTCTGTAGTTCCCATTGGAGACGGGAGTAGAATGAAATGCTGATAAGTGTCAAAACATTGTACTTAATTCTTCAAAATGTCTATATTCTGGTTTGATTTTGCTATACTTGACATAACATGTTTCCTTATATGATTCCACACATCATTATTTATTGTTTAATAAAATCAAATATGTATTGCCAAAATAAGTGAGCAAATACTCATTGTTTTCAAAGTCTGGACCACTACTTTATGATGATAGTACAGAGATGATAGCATACACTAAAAGATGCACAGAACTACTGTGTGATGACACAGAACTACTGTGTGATGACACAGAACTACTGTGTGATGACACAGAACTACTGTGTGATGACACAGAACTACTGTGTGATACTTGCTGTGGGATCAGGTGCTCGATAGTGAACACCAGCAGGGGGCAGTAAAGGCCCATGCATCTGCTCTTACTGCCTTTCAATGTGTGCTCCTTCATTTAATGTCCTGTTTACCTTATTTTGCCCCAGTTCATTTGATCAGTGAGCATCCACTGCATGTTCAGCACTACTACTATCTGATGAAATGTAATGTACACACGTGTTATTGAATTATGAAACAAATCTGATGTTTTAAGCCCGCGTGTCCACCCACATGCTGGAGAAGTCTCGCCTGGTCCACCTGCCTCCTCACCAACACAGCTTCAACATCTTCTATTTGATGGCTGAAGGCCTGTCGCCTGAGGAGAACAGCGCACTTTACCTCAACAATGTGCTGGCTCATAGGTTAGTGTCTGTCAGCTGTCGTATCTATATTATATCCACAATATAAATGTTTATATATATCCACTGAATGTCACCAGTGTGATAACTACCGACCTGATTCGCTCTGATGTGGAGCCTGACGGGTACGCTTGCCCCTCTTGCGTCACTATTGGTGATTTACAACCCTGTTTGCTATTTCTCCTCCCTTCCAAACGGAGCTCTCTGCATAGAGTGACATGAACTGTATGTAGCACTGCACAAAACGACCTCATAAATCTTTTGGATCTAGGTCTCTGTCATCCACAGATATGCACACATGTTTGGAACCCATGCACCTGCACACTGGCCACGGGACACACTTTGTCCTTTGTGAGCGTTTTGTTTTTGTTGTCTGAAATATATCAGTCCACATTGTCCAATGTTTATGTCCTTACTGCAGGTATCTCAGTGGAGGGCGTCTAGGGGAGAACCCTCCAGTAGCTACAGCCTCCGCCCAGAGCCGGGAACGCCTCGCAGCAGTCAAACAAGCCCTGCGAGCCCTGGGCTTTAACAAGCAGGTATCGATCGGCACTGCGTACGGCTTCTGTTATTCTCCCTGTTTATTCAAAGGTTATCGACGGCGGGGATCGTTCAAAGTGTTGATGTTACAGACCCTGAAGTAGCCACGTATGAGGTCATCAATGACATTTCACCCCAGGTTTTGAGTCTGTGACTTTGAGTCCAGGGGCTGGATCCTCCAAAGGAATGCGTCCCTAATCTCAAAGATGGCAGAACTACTGACCCAAAAGTCAAATACTTCAAAATATATGAGCAGAATGTCATCCCAGTAATACCTGGTAAATACTGTCACGGTCAAAAGTCATTTTCAAGTCGAAGAGGATTGTCCATGCTCCATTAAACAATTGACCACTGCATAATGGACTGCGGGAGACTGAGTGATGCAAAGGACACAACGGTATATCCTCCCCCTTCAGGCACAAGACGTGTTTGAAATGAGGCGGTCATAATCTGTTTCTAACGACATATTCGGCCTTGATGTTTTGATCTCTTAGGATTGGGACTCATATTCTATTTTCTGTCTGAAGATCATATGAAGACATTGATATAGTCCTGCTGAGTGCGCGTAGTGTGCTACAGTGTGTGGTACAGAGCTCGTCCTGTGCACCACCAGCTGTGTTCCCAGCCCGTTATCAGATTCTATTCTTAAATTCCCAGTCAGCATGTCAGCAGTGAGGAGTGACCACCATCTCACCTTTTAATCCAGCAGCAGTCAATACACGCAGGGATGGCCTTAAGGACGGGGGGGGAGATAGATAGGCTCATATCAGAGGGCACTAGTGTCTACTGGATAAGAGAGAGAGTCCAAGGGACCAAAGAAGGGACGGGGGGGGTAAGACTGGAAGTGATAGACCACCCATTGGTCTCTGTCTAAGTCTAATCAGCGTAAGACTCCCAGTCCAGACCCCAAAGGTCAATCGTCATTAACGCTCCCCATCGCTCCTTTTCTCTCCCTTGTGCCCTCGCTCCCTTTCTTCTCCCTTTCTAAGCAGGGGGAGTCTGTCTGTGTATAGAGTGTCAGACAGAGACTAATGCTTGTGTTTATCTCCCAGATATCAGCTCCAATATCCTGCCTTGAGAGAGTGCACACGCAGACACACACACACACAAGCGCACACCCTCAAACTCGAGCTTCCCCCTCTCAGAGATTCAGAGCAGTGGGTAATGGGGTATTCCATTAAGCCTCCTCTACTCAAGGCCAGAGAGGGAGGGAGAGTGGGACGGAGCGAAAGAAGTGCGTGACCGAAGGGAGGAGGAGGGTCGATGCGCCGTTAGAAAGCCTTGGGTTTTCTATTTTTGTGTTTCTTTATTTTCCAAGGCATTTGTAAACTTTAAGATAAATGTAGTATATCGCCAGTCCCAAGGTTGAATTTAGCATTTCATGGAGTGCATGTTGGACTTAAGCAGTGGAAAAGGAGAAATTCCTGTTTTTGATTGTTTTTACTACTTTCGAACTTCTAGTAGTTCGTATCTGTTTGCTCTCTAACTCCCCACTCTCTTCTCTCTCTCTCTCTCTCTCTCTCTCTCTCTCTCTCTCTCTCGCTGTTAGGAGGTTGACTCAGTGTTTATGCTGCTATCTGCTGTGCTCCATATTGGGGACCTACGTTTCACTGCGTTGACGGATGCCGACACAGCCTTCCCTTCTGACCTCCAGCTGCTTGAGAGAGGTCAGTGCCCTCCGTCACATGACCGGGGGGGGGGGGGGGGGGGGGGGGTCACATTTCCACCCTGTGTGGCGGTGGGGCGGGGCAGGAAGGAGGGGGTGCATCACACATCGTGTTTACCTCGTCGTCATCGCCCCTCCCTTTCTCTTGTCTCTTGGAGTTCTGCTTGGCAGCTTGCCAGCACGAGCTAAATGCCAGACAGTCACCTGCTTGTTAAGCCGCATTATCTGGTAAACAGTAACCACGGTGAGGAGAGATCCCTCTTAAACCCGCTCTCTTTCTATCGCCCTCATTATGCAACCGCTATATTCGCTCCTGTGACCCCCGACCTTAGTGAGATGGTAAACAAATGACGTAAGCGCCTGAGCGGGAAAGAGCCGGTCGTTGTCGGGGAGATGTGATGTCATCGGGTTGTTGTCACCTGTTTCTGCTGCTTGTTTATGGGTTCTGCTCAGAATTCCACTGGTGACTAACTGCTGCCAGCTCTGCTGATCGATTCGGTTGGAGTGATGTGAAGCGGGGCTCAGCTTGTTGCGCTGGCAGCGTGATGTTGTCATCAGAGTAGGGAAGAGCACATTCATTTCTGGGAAGTTATCAGAGCTACCTTTCTGACCTGTCCTCATTTTGAATGATTAATGCTGTTTTGATGTTTTTCATCCTGTCGTCACGTCACTGTCAGTTATTCTGACGGCTTCTTTCTCTCTCTTCCTCTGCACAGTTGCTGGATTGTTGCAGGTGTGCTCCAATGACTTAAGCACCGCCCTCACCTCCGACGTCCAGTACTTCAAAGGTATCCACTCGCCAGCCTTCGCCGTCACTTGGCCCTCCCTTTTCCACTTGCATAAGCAGTGACAGTCCCTCACTATGATTATCATCGGATTCATCTTTTATATTGATCTTCAGGGCAAAGACATGTGTGAGACTTGTACTGGAATAACCTCAGCACTGTTAAAGTTATAAATACCGTACATCTACATTTAAAACACATTCACCAGTGTCGTCTTGCCGCAGAAAACAAAACATTGGGCCATAAACCCCAACATGAACCTTACAGATCTTGTTCCATCACTGTGCTATCAACATGATCATCAAGGAATTGTGTTGCCATGTCCCTTTTGTGTCAGGTGACGTGATCACTAGGGGCCACACAGTGGAGATGTCGGAGCAGTACAGAGACCAGCTTGCCAAGGCCATCTATGGACGTCTCTTCAGCTATCTGGTCAACAGTACCAACGACTACCTACAGGGACAAGACGACAGCATTGGGTATAGCTGTGTGTGTGTGTGTGTCTGTGTTTATGCTCACAGGTTGCTTTTTCTTTCCCCCCCCCAGTGTTTACCGGCAAAATCATTTCTTTGCACGCCCAGGCTGTTGATAACAAACGGCACCAATGTAAAGTATCTGTAATCACACGAGCGCCGTCTCTCACTCAGGGCCTCTGGAGTGACAACACTGATTATTGTGACAGACACAGAGTTTAGAGTGAAGGTTTGTAATAGTTTACATTGCACAGATAGGCATGCACACTGAAATGAAAAGTACTGAACAACAAGGTGGAGGACACACCCAAGGTTTCTGTGAAGGTCTTGCAAACAGCAACTTAAACACACACACACACACACTCTCTTAGATCGAGGCCAATGGATCCTTGGTTGTGTTGATGTTGTGAGGTCTTATCACACGGATAACTGGTGCTCCGTCTTCTGGAATGTGTTTGTGCTTTGCGTTGTTTACACACCAACCACACAACATAATTCATGTGTCAACCACACTACTCACTACTGGCACACCCTCTTCAGATGTGTTATTGCACACACACACACACACACACAAACCAGATAATTCCTGTCAGAGTGACGCAAACAAGTCCTCACATTGATGCTGGAGTTGAAGTGGTCATACGTAATACATTTGCTCTCTTATCTGTTCATTTCTTCTAGTGATCCTGCCTTGGAAATTGGGATCTTGGACATCTTTGGGTTTGAAGAAGTTCAGAGGAATGGATTTGAGCAGGTGGGACAATGTCTGCTTAGATTTCAGTCAACCCCAAAGATAGGCATCAATGTTGTGTCCCTCTTCCCCTCAAGCCAACACATTTCTTCTCCTCATCAAGTTCTTCAAATGCATTCATGACATTCCCTGATTAACATCAGTGGCTTAGAAGGCCGCCCTGAGCTAAAGAAATCTCTTTGAATAGTGTGTGGTTTTGTAGTTTCAAACAGATCTTAATCAAATTGTGAAAATATTTGACGGTTATCTATTTTAGACATTTTGGTCTGTAATTGTACTGAATGTCTGTGGCGTGATTTCCAGCTGTCCTTAAGTGAACTGAGGGCTGACACAAAGGCTGCTCTGTGTGTGTGTGTGATGTCAGAGTAATGGGCTGCTTCAAACCTGTGTGTGTGTGTGTGTGTGTGTGTGTGTGTGTGTGTGTGTGTGTGTCTTATTTTTACACACATGATTTAGTATATTTTTGGGGTCACGATGCAAATTATTGTTGATTATTTTTTAAGAACCAAATCTTGTTCCAATGAAGTTGGTCCCAACTGTTTTTCTGCAAAGAAAACAAAAACATTTGTCACATTAGGCGGCATTGTTCGCATCATTGAAAAAATTTAAAAGTACCAGCAACAACCAAAATTACAGAAATGATTTCATAGTCAAGAAATTCCTTGTCAAGTGTTGTGGTCATAAAGAAAGCTAATTTGCCAGTTATGTTTGATGATCAGCAGTCTGGCTGTGAATTCATGTTGTATTAGAGCTCAGTGCAACAGTGGGAGCCTGAGAATAGCAGAAGAAAAAAAGCTCCTTTTTCTCAGAGAAGCTACTGGTGGCTGCACCAAGTAGTATATTTAGAGATGGAGAAGCAATTGCATTTAACAAACAGGACTCCATTTTTTAAATTTGATTTATGAAGAATAGGAATCTCGACTTTCTTGCTCTCTTTCTTTCTTTCTCTCTCTCTTTCTCTCTGTCCTTTACACAAATGGATGGGCGTGTCTGCAATGCTTGGTTGTTGTTGTTGTGTCAGTGTGTGTGTGATGACATAGTGTACGGAGTACAACATGTCCAGCTCACCTGTTCTGGGCTGTAAATCTGTCATGTGCTCATCAAGCACTCACTGTTAATAGACTAGACCATTCTGAGACAAGCAGGCAAGTCTGTATATCACCACACACACACACACACACACACACACACACACACACACACACACACACACAGTTTGTCGTGTCTTCGGGTGTTCATAAGGCACAAGAGACTAAGTGCTTATTCCTTCTACTCAGAGCTGATGTTCTTTCCCTCAGGAACTCCCAATATCCTCCCAGTCTTTATTAAGGCCAGTGTGTGTTTGTCTTTGCCTACATGCATGTGTTGGTTTTCGTGTGTGTATGCGTGTGTCACTGAGATGTCAGTGGTCTTAGTCTTCCCTTGGATATATTCTCTAATCTAAGTGGAAGTGAGGTATTGCGTGACCGATCCTCTTCGTGTCACGGAGAGTGCAAGTGCCAGAAGGGAAGAGAGGGGAGGAGGCTAACGAGGACGGGAGAAACAAAGAGACACTATCTCTGGCAGGCGGTGGCATTGCCCGCCTCTTTCTCCCAGACATCTTCTCCGTTGTTTAATGCTGATTTTTTTTCTTTTTTTAATATCAGCCTGTTCAAATCACACACATTACCCGCCACACCCACACCAGAGGAAGCAGAGGGGAAGCGAGGTCTGGATAAACAAACTCGATGATCTCTTACAGTAGATGTGGCACTTCAGTGACAAACAGGCACTCGCACTCTGACATGTTTGTACACACACACACACACGCAGACTCGTAACGGGCAGGCTCCACATGTGCAGCATGATCGGGGTCATTAGGGCTTGTTAATTAGAGCTGTGTTTGTCAGGGGTGTGTTGTACCTGCTCAGCACTTTGCTAATGAGCTAACTCAATCAGCCACCTGCTGGGACTAAGCCTTTAATGTACTAGACCAGCTTGAAGACAAAGAATAGACAAACACTGATGAAAGCAAACAGGACCACGGCCCCCGCGGCACAACACACCTCTCGATCAGCACTTCTCAATCAGCGTGCCGCGAGACAAAATGTGGGTCATGTTGTGATTGTTCTGATTGAGACGCATGACGGTGCCCAAAGAGAGAAACTAAAGCCTGTTTATTTATTCTTTCCCCCCAAACATTAATTTGTTTCTGTGAAATCTCGTAAAAAGACATTACCCCAAAGCTAAGAGCTGCAAGGCTTTACTTGAGCACTGAATACAACATGATTATTTTCACTTTCGCTTTATTTGTGAGCCTAACCTACAAGATTCATGTTCTTATCACATGGTGGCATCGGTCTGGCATCTGTTGTCGTGTCAGGTGGCGTTAGACAGAGAAGATGCTCCAGATCTCTGGTTGAAAACAGGGACAGGGGCTCACGGAGGTACAAGAATGACAAGTTCATTCCTAGACTAAAACCATGTACCACATTTCTTATGTTTCACTTTGTGACACATTTGGGTTCAGGAGAAGTTTAAACAGGCCTGCTGCTGCAGACTGCTGTCCTGTGTTGTTCCACTTCATATTCTGTGTTCCTTCTCTGTACATCAATGTGACAAGTCATACTTGAGCCCCCCCCCCCCAGTGCTCCACACACACACCCCAGATAAAACCTCACTTGATTGACTCCTGTGCTGTGATTGGTTGACTGCTGGGTTAGGAAGAGTTCATGTGTCCCAGCAGGAACACTGTGTCCGTATTATAATGGAATGGAGTAAAGGCCCTACATTGGGACATCTATTACTAGTATACTATGCATGCACGTGGTGTCCCCTTTAAACCGCTCTGGGGTGTGATGTGCTTATATGAGTAGTCGGTTCATTTATGCCCCCATTGACTTCCCTTTTGGTGCCAGAGCAGGTTTGTGTTCCAGATTCTATTTGTGCATTTATTTGCTTTAGAACTAGAACGTACAGCTTTGTGTCTCTGAGGAGGGATTTCACACCATGTGCACTTGTTTACAGGTTGATGTGTGTGTTTTGTGTGCATTCCAGCTGTGCGTGAACATGACCAATGAGCGGCTGAGGCAGTACGTCTCCGAGGTGCTATTCCAGCAGGAGCAGTCTGAGTGTCTGCAGGAGGGCATCGCCATGGAGACCCCTCGCTTCCCCGGCAACCAGCCAGCCGTTCTGGACTTCTTTCTTCAGGTACTGGTACACTGAACTGGTTCAGACCGGACTGATCCACTTTGGTGTCTCGTGATGTCATGCAACATTGCAAGCCCGCCCAGAGCTTTGACGAAAGCTCTTAAATCACACGGATCAAATTCACACTTTCATCGCTTTTTTCTTTCTTTCTTCTGTTTTTCAAAGTTGGAAACGGTTTCAGCTAATTAATAGCTCTTTAATTCTTCTTTTTTCTTTCTTTAAGTTTAATTTAAAGGTATACATACAACACAAATGTGACCTACATGAAGACTGGTTGTGTAAAAAATAAAACTCAGACTGGATTATTGCTGGTAGGACTGGTGGTTAAGATGTTTACAATGTCATTGCAACTTTCCCTTTGTTCAACTTGTATTGCATGTTAACCTTTCACCCCATGTTTCCTGTCTGTCTACAATCTCTATCACTAATTGCCCCCCAAAAAAGTTATTTGAAATCAGAGGGATAGTTGCACCCTGTAGGGGTCAATAAAAGTGTCGTAATAAAAGTAATTTATCACTCTTATTAATGGTTCTTTGTCAACATGACTGACATAAATAACTTGAGCTTCTGTTTGTTCATCCTCCAGAAGCCTCAGGGATTCCTGTGCGTGTTGGACGAGGAGAGCCAGAGCCTGCGGCCGGCAGAGCAGACCCTGTACAAGAGGCTGTCGACCCAGCTGGACTCCAATCCCACTCACGGTCTCTCTCTCACAACCAAGGACGGCAACGGAAACCCACCGCCCAAAGACCAGGGCCCAGCATTCACCGTCAGCCACTATGCCGGACAGGTCTGTCATATACATTACAGAAAAAGAGTTTAGACGCACTGAATGTTGTGTCTAAACTCCATGTAACAGAATGGGTGGTGTCACGTGACACCACCCATTCTATTAATATTGAAATATGTACAGTATATATACCGGTGTGTGTGTGTATATATATATATTGTTGTGTATTTTTTACTGTTGTTGATTTCTGTTTTGTTTTTCTTGCCGGACAACCAATTGAAACTCACGTACATGCATACATGAAGATCCATATGCACACATACTTACCTGTTTTTCATTTTTTTTTTTTGGTTTGTTGTGTTTGTTTTGAAATTATTATTATTATTTTTATATATTGTTTTCCCTCCATCTCACAAGGCTCAAGGACATTCTCACACACACACACACACACACACGCACACACACACACAGACTATATGATATTTGCTGGCTTTTATCCCACTGTTCTTGTCATCCTCTTGTTGTTGTGTCTATGTATTGTCTTAATATTACAGATAAGAAATGAGTTGTGCGTGTTTGTGTAAACTTTATTTTTGAAAGAATTGCCTCGTGAGATTAGATTTATAGGCTACACGTGAAAAAATGTAACGGGAGTTTATTTATCTATTCATAGCAAGCACTATGCAATGGAAAACTGTGATGTAGAGGACGAGGTGGTAATTGTCCACAGCCAACATTTAGAAGAAAAACAATGCACTGTGTAAGTGAATGTATGATTTTGTGTTTTTCCACCAGATTTCATATGATCTCACAGGATCACTCGCAAGAAACAAGGACTCTCTTCCTCAGAACCTCCTGTTTACGATGAAGTGTAAGTACCGAATACATGACACGCGTATGACCACATTGTGGCGTCGGAGCAAACTTGATCACAAAGATGCACTCTTGTCTAAACTAACAGCACACAGAACCACTCTTTGTCTAAGTGTGGCTGTTTTTGTGTGTTTCATCCCATATGTGGCAGACAGCACCGTCTGTGTGTATATTGTCTATAGAAGGTGCCAGATGTGGGGTGTTGTGCTTCAGCAGGACACAGGCACTCATTGTGTGACTGCCAGGCTAGCCTCGCATCCAGCAGCCTAATTGCTATAATTTCCATGATGAGGCTAATCTTCTAAAGGCTAGCCCTTAACTCACACTTGGCTGTTGTCCCTCCATCTGACCGAGACGATGCGTCGCTGCCATTCAGCCGCACACATTAACATACGCACTCCGTGGTTTCCTCTAACGGATGTCATCGCCTTAAAGTTTAAGCCTGAAGCTAATCGGAGAGGCGAGGGGTCTATGCAAGTCTATATTCAGGTGGTGGCAATGATTGCTTTAAGTGAAAAGACAATTACCCTTGGAGCTGTGTGTAGTGAAATGAGTCCAGGACTCGTGTTTGTTTTTCTTTGCAGAGAGAGAGAGAGAGAGAGACGCCCACGTTGCTTGGCTCTACTGAATGAGCTCATTGTTGTTGTGGACCGCGCCACGTGTCGGTCCACCCCCTCTTGTTGCCTGACTGATTGTTTACATGAAGCCTAACTTTAAACCTCCTCCCCACACTTCTCCTCTTATTCTTCTCTCCCTCCTTGTTTACATCATTCCCACTGTTCCTCCCTTCTTTCTTCCCTCCTTCCCTTCTTTCTGTATATCTTTCTGTCTTTCCTTCATTCATTCTGTCTTGTCCTTCTTTTTCATCGTTCCACCTTTCCTTACTCCCCTCCACCCCCTTGTTTCCACCAATGCTGTTGCTTCTTTTCATCATTTTTTCCCCCCTCTCTGTCTCTGTATGTGATTTATGGCCGGCAGCCAGTGAGAGTGTCTTACTGCAGCAGCTCTTCCAGTCCAAGCTGACTCAGACTGGTTCTCTGGTGCCAGCGGCCCATGGCCGTGGCGGGCTGAGGGGGCCTAAAGCTGCCCTGTTGCTCCACAAGAGGCCATCAGCCTCCCTCGTCACTGCCAACATCGTCCCCCAACAGTCCCGGAGGTGCTATGACCGTACCAAGGTACAGTACACTTTTCACAGAGTGCCGAGCATTAAATGATGTTCAAGGCCTTGATTAATACTAGCTTTTGAAACTAGTAAATGGAATGAAGGAATTTATGAGCTAAACAAATACGAACAAGTCACAAGGTCTTTGTTCCAACAGGGCTACTGACTGCTGTGCCAATCAATGGACACACAGCTGTGGTCATTTTGAAAAAAACAAACAATCTAATCTAAGATACTTCCAAACATGGTACCTCTGGAAATTGGATTTGTTTCAGATAGAAACTACACAAGCATGCACACACATTGACGTGATCACACACTTCTGATCTTTCTTTGATTCTTTCTTCCTCAGTAGCTTCTTGAAATAAGATGGCGATCTATCTTGTGTGTTTTTCTCTCACTATCCCTGTCTGTGGCCAGATGTTGAAGAAGAAAGGCTCGAGCTCCTTCCTCCAAAGGCTAGAGCGCTGTGGGCCCATCACAGTGGCTGTCCAGCTGAGGGTAAGAACTGTGGAAGTCTGAGTCTGTTCCACAGCGAGGAGGCCAGAGCACGCGTCCGGCTGCTTTTTACAGTCGACACGCTGCAATAAGAAATCTACCAAGACTGGTTTACAATTAAAAGGAATTTAATCCCACTGATGCAAGTACAGTATTTACAGTGAAGTACACTATTTCATGAAATATTAAATCAATAAAACCCCGTTTGCAAAAAGCTCAACTCAGCTCCTCAGGTATAAAACCCGTCCGTCCTCTGAGAGCCATCACGCGAGAGAGAAAAAGACTTGAAATTAAACCACCCACATCCGTTCGAAACACCTCTTCTGTTTATCCCGATTCCTATTGGCTAACTTCCAGGAGTGTATTCGCCTGTCTGCCTTTCTGTCCCTGAGTGTACGAACACATTCAATGACTGTCAGTTACGGTTTAATCCCTCTATGATAATCCTTCAGTATAAACGTTAAACTTCTGCAACTTTTGGCAAAAGCTTCATGTCTCAAATTCTACTTCTAGCTACTAATCCTAAAACACTTTATGCTTATCTTAATTATGCATTTACAAAACCCTTATGATTATGACTACTTATGAATTCTTAAATATGAATCATTGAACACTTTTATTATAGCTACAAAACACACAGTTCTATGCTCAAATTTCTTACAGAACCACTCGACACACATTTGCACTTCTGGACAGGATCAGGCCTAATGCTAGGTCTCTGAGTAGTAAACCATGATGTTTGGTGCTTTTTCCCCATAATAGCCATTAATGAGCATGTTGACTAATTAGTGAGCACTTGTAAAGTTTGAATTTTTCTCTGCATGGGTTTTCTCCCACACTAGTTTCCTCCCACAGTGGAAATGCATGCATGGATTTTGGAGTTCATTGAAGTCGGTCAGTCCTTCTGCCAAATAGTAAATAAATATGTTTGTCATTATCTTAACAAGCATGTGTTGCAGTAAATATACAACCCTCAACTGTCTGAGAAAAGTCAATATACAAATTGAGTTTGTCTTTATTTTACTGAATACCTGTTCCTTACGTCGAGTACCTACAAGCATCCAGCTCAGATCTCACACGAGTAGAAAGATTTGTTCATGAAACTTGAGGTTTTGTGTGAATTGAGTGCTGATCGCAAAAAAACCGCTGCAGGGTTCTGTGATTTCCTAACGATATAAAGCAACAATAATATTCAGTCAGAGGAAAGTAGCTCAGTGTCTGCTGGTGACGCAAAAAGGGGCTGAAATGTGGCTCAGAGAAGCAGTACCTTTTGGCTTGAATGAAGCCAGTGTGTTGCGGGCCGGTGGTGGACGAAGTCCCTCAGGGAAGGAGAGAGTGGGCTGAAGAATGATGCTGTACCAGGCCAAGCATGAAGCCCTCCACATGAATGAATGAACAATGAACAACTACCACTGTGTGCCGTGCGCACGCGTGTGTGTGTGTGCATGCGCGTGTTCGGAGGGAGGACAGCAATGTAAATGCTGGTTGTGACTTTCAGACATGAGGGGGAGGGGTGAGGTGTTGATTGATCATTGTACCTAAGAGTATGCACAGACTGACGTCAGTTTGCAGCAGAGATACAGATGTTTGCGTTTGCGTGGATGTGTGCGTCTGTGTGACCTTGGATGCAGCATCTGTGAATTCAGGGCTTGAAGAAAAAACTCACACACACCCTTCAAAAGAGCTCTTTGTGTTTCTGCTTCCTCCGGAGGCAAAACACCCCCCAAAAAAAATAAATCGGACCGCTTTATCTCAAACACTACGTGATCTCACTCCAGTCAGTGCGTCTTGGAAATCAAGTTACAACATCAAAAGCAAGAAGCCCCAGAGCCCTTCCTTTGTTGTTTATCAAAGCACTACATATTGCTCATTCTGTTATGATTGTGAAATGACTTCATTCAACGGCATCTCCTCTCTTTTTCCCCTCTTTCAGAACTCTCTGTCAGAAGTGATCAGTAAGCTGCAGGCTTGCACTCCTCACTTTGTGGAGTGTGTCCGCCCCAACGCCAGTGGTCAGCCAGACAGTTTTGGCAGCATCCATGTGTCGACCCAGCTGCAGTACATCGGGGTTCTGGAGATGGTGCGCATGATCCGTTACGGATACCCTGTCCGCCTGGCCTTCCCAGGCTTCCTCAGCAGGTCGGTGTCGGAGCATGTTGCCTAATAAAGAGTGCAGTAACCGTATTGCTCCGTTTGCCGATTCATTCCCTTCACAGCCTCCTCTTCTCGTTCAGCTTCGTCTATAAGGGGCGGGTCTTAACGATGACGGATTCCTCTGCTGCCTGGTACATTACCCTCCCAGCAGGTCACCGTGATCTCTGTCAGTTCATATGTGACTGGGCGAGCGGGTCAAAGCAAGCCGAAAGCTTGGCAGCGTATTCCTCCTCTACATCTGCAAATAAGCGCAAGGGCATCTACTGGACAGGATCATGCGCTCACATGCAGATGGTTACATTAACATTTACAAGTCACAGCAACCCTTGCTGTTAGAAGGACGACGTGACCTTTAATGGCTTTTTTAGAGCGTATGGCAGCTGATGACTGCCACTATCACGTTTCCCATGTCAGCCCGACACACGCACATTAACCAGCCAGTTGTGTGTAAGGTCTCCGTGCCCCTACACTTGAATGTCCGTCATTATTTCTCCCCATCACCTCTTTTCATAACTCTTTCACCATGTTCACGGCTTTCCTGTAAAGTGGTAGATCCCTCTTCCCCTCTTACCTCTTAAACTGCTCCACCGATCCATCTCACTCGCCTCTTTTCTTTCCTGCGTGTCCCTAATAGAATCTGTTGCTTTTCATTCTCATCTAGCGCTGTGAAGTCTGGGATTAACAAATCAACTTCTGCTCTCGTACAGACCGTCTCCCAGCCTGTCTCTCACTCTTTTTGATTATAAAGGGATCAGCATGAACATTCCTGCCAGATAATAGGAGAGGACAAAGCCGGTCATGACCCCCCCCCTTCCAAAAAAGTTTCCACTACACTGCTGTATACGTCATCACATCATTCCACACACACACATACACCTTGACACACACAATATGTAGTTGTGTGTCCCACACGTCCTAAAAGATGATTGATGAATCACGATCACTGTCTTAACCTTAAATACATCAAAGGCGTTGAAGCATTTTACGACTTAAGAAAGGTTTCTGGTCACATTCCTCATCTTGAGTTCATTTAGCATAATAAAAGAAAGGTTAGGCACTGTAGAGTGTTGTGCAAAATCTGAATAAGGAACAAATGTATTGCCATGGAGGTTTTCACATATAGAGGAATTTGTCTTGGTATTTTGGTGCGTAACAGTCAAAATAAACAAACTGCAAGAGTAAAGAATCAAAATATAGACTAGAAATTTACAATTTAAGATTCTTGAAAATGTGTTAAAATACAAAGAGCTGCACCGTGGTTGAACAAAGACAATGAACATGTGCAAAATATACAAAACAAATGTGCAATTGTTCACAGCATGAAGAATATGTGCGAAAATGATGACCCGTGAGGCGTTGTTGAAGTGTGCTGCATTCATTGTCTGACACTTAATATGATCTGCTCTAACAGACTTACTCAACTTACTAAGAGAGGTACTCGAAAAATCCACCTTTTGGTAAAACGGCAAACGAGCCGAATCCTCAAAATCTTTAAGTAACATTTCCTCGGATTAGAAACTGAATTTCAAATTGTAATCCTACTGTCACTGAAAGAGAGATCGCTCTTCTACTTAATTCAGCACTTTGTTGCTGCCCAGCAATGGTTTGTGTGCGTTGCGTACAAGTGTTTTGTGTTCATACAAATGGACCTTTTGAGTGTGCCTTTGTCTGACGTGTGTCCCCGTTCTGCTGTTTATACATTAATGCCATGCTTAATTTGAGTGGCTGCCACTCACAAAGACACCAGTCAGCTGAGCCCAAGTGCCATTCATATCTCTCCGAGTTCAACGCAGACACGGCCGATGAATGAACACAGCCTCGGCCACGGAGGGAGCTGCTGCTGAGTGTGGGCGGACTTCACTGCTGTCTTCACAGAGCTCTTTCTCACTCAATTTCTTATCCTTTCCTCACAAGCTCCACAAGCTGAACCGCCATTTACTTTTCTTTTTTCTTTCATCTTCCCGGGCCCATACTTTTTATTTTGCTTCTTTCGTCCTTTCAGTCTTCATCTTTCCTTCTTTCCCTCTACCCTTTTTCTCTCCTGTGCACACACACTGTTGCAGTCTTGTCCTGTTTCTGATTTATCTCCATTTGTCACTCTTTCGAAAACAGGCCGTGGCCCTTGACTAATCAAACTGACAGGACATTAACTCAACCGTTAATCTTGAGGTTGTTCTCGTGAACACAAACACACCAATGTGTACACACAAACACACACTTGCCCACTAGAACCATGCAGGCCAGTTCACTCAGTCATCATTATTGTTCTGGTAACCAGGGTGATTTATGGGGGAATCTATTTTACTGTTGCTTTTATTTGTCTTTTATGATACACTATGTGTTTTGTGGCGGGATTTATTTCGTGCCAATGTGTAAGGTCAAATACTACCACTTGAACCTCGTGTCTTTCCTAAGATCTTACATGAGAAAGAGGCATCGGTATTCACAGAGCAGGTCACAAATGCAGCTCCATAATCATACAGGTCATGATTTCTCTAGCCATGTCTTCATTACCTACTGATGGATACACATTTGTAGATTATTGAGTTACCTCCATGATTTCAGACTGAACACTGAGATAAAAATCCATAAACAAAAGCCAATATGAGAATGTGGCAACGCGTATGTCTGACAGAAAGGAGCAGCTTCAGGGAGGAAGTGGTTTAAAATCGCGCTGCATGGCCTTTACCACCTTTGTGATGCTCACTAACAGTAATCTGATGGCCTGTTGGTCACAGACAACCACGTTAACGCCCCGTCTCCTTCCATTTCAACTCTTATCAAAGGGGTTATTTCACTTCTTTGGTTCCACATGAAGCCCCTTAGGGTCTTGTAAAAGTAGAGACCATCGCTGGTTTTCATATCCTCATCGGGGAGGTCATGGGTTTACAGAGTTCCTTTGTAATTTGATGGGCCATGGGGGACAGTGTGTGCCGTCTGCAGGACTGGTATTACCATACACGGAGAGGGTTAGGGAGAGTTCAGACAGACCCCACTCCTGCAAATCAAACGCATCCCACATTCACGTGCACTTACTTAGTCACTATTGACAACACAAGCGGTTATATATATATATGTGTGTGACATCATCAGCTCGCTCTGCGTCTCATTGACAACAGAAGGGGCTGACTGACAAAATGCACGGTCCAACTGACATGAAGTTTTTTTTATTTTTTTTATTTACTCAGCTGATATTCCTATTTCATTCAGAAAATGTAATTTTTTCAGACTTACAGTACACAGTATATATATATATACACATGACATCATTGCACTTCTGTCCATCCGGTGAGAGGGATCCCTCCTCTATTGCTCTCCCACAGGTTTCTTCCTCTTTCCTCCCTGTTAAAGGGGTTTTTGGGGAGTTTTTCCTGTTCTGATGTGAGGGTTCCGGGACAAGAGGATGTCAAATGTGTACATGTTGTAAAGCCCTCTGAATTTGTGATTTTGGGCTGTACAAAAGTAAATTGAATTGAATTGAAAACATTAAGGATTAAAGATGGAACATAAAAATGCATGAAAGCAGCGGAATGGAAGCAGAGACCATATTACACAGATTTATTCATCAAATATTTCATTTTGACATCTAAGCTGTTTTGACAAAAACAAGTAAATAGATTAATTGAAATAACTTTTCATCTTGTGAGAAAAGAGCCTGGAAGACATTCAAATTAGGGAGTCCTCTTCTTCCTCTTCTTCTTCTTCTTCTTCTTCTTCTTCTTCTTCTTCTTCTTCTTCTTCTTCTTCTTCTTCTTCTTCTTCTTCTTCTTCTTCTTCTTCTTCTTCTTCTTCTTCTTCTTCTTCTTCTTCTTCTTCTTCTTCTTCTTCTTCTTCTTCTTCTTCTTCTTCTTCTTCTTCTTCTTCTTCTTCTTCTTCTTCTTCTTCTTCTTCTTCTTCTTCTTCTTCTTCTTCTTCTTCTTCTTCTTCTTCTTCTTCTTCTTCTTCTTCTTCTTCTTCTTCTTCTCTCTGACACTTCCTGGAGTAGGTGAAAATGGTCTCAAAGAGGTGCTTAGGAAGTAACTGCTCATGCATTTTTTTAAATCTGTGGTCCAGGCATTCAACTTGGTAATTCTCTTCATAACCCGATGAACCGTGTCCATCCAGCTGACCATTCATAGCAACAGTTGCGTACCTAGGGGCAACACCAATAGGAACAGATGCTGTTTGGCTGGTCTGCCGTATGACCCCACTGACCTTTTAACCCATTGTTTCTGAAAACAGGAGGTGATGCTACGTCCCGTCTCAGTTTAAAATTTTAGCATTTCAGCTCTAATGTTTTCCGTTTTTCTCTGTGTGTCTCAGATATAAAGACCTCGTGGTCCCAACTTTGGGAGACAAGAAGAAATTGTCACCAGAAGAGAGATGTCGCTCAGTCCTGCAACAGTCCAAACTCCAGGGATGGCAGGTGTGTGTGTGTGTGTGTGTGTGTGTGTGTGTGTGTGTTTGTCTATGTCTTGCCTCTTTTTCTGTCTCCAGCAATAACAAAAGATTTGCCAAATAACTTAATCCCTGACCCTCTACTTGAAAGATCCCATGGAATCTTTGACAACTCGCTCCAGCTGTCCCACCTCATCATCATTCTCCTCACACACACACACACACACACACACACACACACACACACACACACCCCTGCTCTGTCCTGTCTGCCACACTGCTGTTGTGGCTGAGTGTGTGACCCTACAGGTCACATTAGCTCCCACCTCACACACTCATACGCACTCCTCCACGATGCTCAGCAGACATCTTTTCATGCACTTCTGCTTCACACACTCGCAAACGAACCGCTCCATCAAGTAGCGTGCGTTGGAATGCATCGCGTCTGTTGAAGTATGTCACCCCCACAGTTCTGTGCACCTGGTATCTAAATCCAGGAAGTGAATGCAGTCAAAATGCAAACTCCCTACTCCCCCCCCCCCCCCCACACACACTCCACACCCACCTATTGTCATACATCATTGCCACATCAATGCTCTCCCATCTCTCAGCTGGCATGTCACACTCGTGTCAGATTCCCAACAGAAGACAGCCGGACTCCCAGAAGCTCATGATGATGGCAGTGTAGAGTACAACAACGATGACTTGTGTCGTTGTGTGTGTAGATCGGCAGCAGCAAAGTTTTTCTGAGGTACTGGCAGGCAGACCAGCTGAACGACCGCTGCTACCAGCTTCATAAAAAGATCATCACCTGCCAGAAAGGTAATATCCAAAATAATGAACCAACACCCCGTGATGCTCTTTTAGGTTCATCTGTGTTTCTTCCTGACTTCTACTCTTCCTCTTCCTCGTGTCTCAGTGATGCGCGGCTGGCTGGCCCGCCAGCGCGTCCGTCACAGGCTGTCATCGCAGCAGAAAGAGGAGTGCGGTGTGCAGCGTTTCCTGCAGGGGGCAGAGGACATGGGGCTGCGAACCTACGACCAGTTGGTCATCCAGAATGCATCCGACATCGCACGAGAGAGCGACCGCCTACGCTGCCACGGCAACAGCCTTCTCAACACCCTTGGCAATAGCCCACCTCTTGGTGAGAGGCCCGAGCCGGTGGGCAAGGAGGAGGATCGGCCTGTCAGGAGGTAAATTAGCAAACACCCTCTCAATTCACACGCCTTCATTCAGGTCTGAAGGTAAAGATGCGAGAGCATTCGAGCAATATCGATGAGCGGTTATTCATTTTTGTCCCCGTTCTCGCAAAATATTAATTTGCTTCAAAAGTTCACCTGTTGTTTGGATGATAGACTTCCACTATTCTGCTGATTACGTCACACTAATGCAACCCATCAAGACTCTATTCTCACTGAAATAGGGCTTTCATTACTAACTACAGTATAATTTATTCAGTCAACAATCTGCAGGTACTGTCATTCCCAGGATTTATTATATGAAGGAATCATTTGCTTTGTTTGTGTGTGTGCCGATATCTGCGCGTCACGTATTGTCTCTATTAATGATTGTAGCCCTGTGGGCTGTAGGCTTTTAATTGTACGTTTTGTGATAGATAGTCAGATAATGAGCAGTGTTGTCAGATTGTGTTAGTATTGTGTTGCACTTATTGCGTTACGCTAAACTCCACCTCACCTCATTCTAATATAAGATACCATGCCTGGAGCAAATAGAATAACACTAGAGGGTCGAGTTAGAAAGGGTTAGAAATAAAAAAGTAATAAGAAACTCTTCTGCTAAATGAGCAAGCTTCATTTTGAAAACTCACTTTTCTAATTCTTTGAAAAATGACTTTTGTATGGTAATACCTGAAATATGAAATATGACTTGTGCATTTCAGCCCTAATAAGCCTGCATACATGTGATATATGTTATGTGCTCGGTGGCACAATGCATAATTAATGCATTTGTTATGTCAATCGCATATTTCTTGCCCTGCAGAGGAAGCGTTACCTTTTGCGCCGATTATTACCATTGTTAATAATACTGACTTTCATCTCAGCCTGACAATGATTGGTTACCATCGTTAATGTCTCAATACGTTTTGACAAGATGACAAAATATGTGTTCACTACATTTAAAAAAATGACACATAAAAGTGTTTTGCTTCGAGCTAACTTCAACTTTAAAGTGCCTGGAAAAGTGTAAACGTCTCACTATAGTGTATCATTTACACCGTATTGACATTTTTTTTATACTTTTGATATAATTTAATTCTTAGGTTGAAACATACACACACACACACATGATTTCTGTGTCCTTGTGCGTGTCGCATCTGCTGCTGGGACAATAGACAGGAGCACAGGGAGGCTATAGGGATAATATTGACCCAAACTCACCTAATTTCTCTGCAGGTTTTCAGAATGCCTTCCCCCATCAGCTACACCAGGGGTGCCCAATACGTCGATCGCGATCGACCGGTCGATCACGGAGGTAGTGCGAGTAGATCGCATACCATTAAAAAAAAAAAAGAGATGTCCTCATGGCATTTGCCATTTGATTTTCTAACACACGGGTCACCACTATGCGCGGTCAACCGCGCGAGCTACTGCAAAACTCCGGCGAGCTAATTAGTTAGCCTTCCAATTTATTTCCACTAAAGAAGCTAAATCTGCAGCGCCATGATTTGGGAAACGTCCAAAACCTTGCGTCAGAACTGGAGACGCAACGGAAGGCGTGTGCGTAACTTGACAGTGCGCGCTACACAGAGCAGATTGACAAGTGTCTGTCAGGGTTTGACAAACGCTTTCCAGACTTTGCTTTACTCGAGCCAGTTGCTACACTTATGTGCTGCACATTTCGGGAAGATATTGAGGTTGATTCACTCGCATCAAAAATTGCAACATTGTTTCACCTGAACTCGTCTGGAGTGGAGGATGAGATTCTGACACTGCAGCTGAAGTCCAGGGCTCATGGACAGTTTTCTCACAGAGGAAAAAGTACCCAAACATGAGGAAATGTGATACCTTTTTGACTGAATTATTCGGCTCTACTCATTTATGTGAGTCAGCCTTTTCATACATGAAGAACATTAAGTCCATACACCGTTCCACCATGACTGATGATCATTTGAAGTCTGCTTGAGGCGGATACCAGCAGCTACTGTCAGGACTATGCAACTCTGGCCAATCCCATTCAGTGCAAGTCATCAGAGTAAGGGAACGACCAAAAATATACAGAATATATGTATATATATATAAATAGATATTCAGCATTTTTAATGTAGGTAGATCATTTTGACTTGGTCATTTTAAAAGTAGCTCGCAAGCCGAAAAAGTGTGGGCACCCCTGATCTACACACATGCTCGCCCCCCCCCCCCCCTGCCCCCCCCCCCCCCCCCTGCCTGCAATCCTGGAACCAACAGATGGCTCACATAGATTAGCAAACGAAATATTGAACTTGATGGTATCACTGGCAGGAGATCAGATTTAAAGCATAATCTCTTTGGTCTTTATCCTCCAATTGGCCTCCTTAGCTCATATTTGTGGCATGGCAGTTGAAGCAGGTCTACTTTGGGTTTGAGCATACTGATGATCTAAATGACATCATTAACTCAATCTGGATCAGAAAACCATTGGATGGGAAACGAAGGTTGTGCCTGTAACTTTTATGCTTCCTTTGAGAAAATCATGAATCGCCAGCACAAGTGATGGCGATACAAACGGTCAAATATTCTTCTCTTTCGACCACTTGAATATAAATTCTGTTATTCTTCCAATTTGTAGGGTTGTGGAGAAAAGCGGAAAAGTCTATGACGGTCCCGTCAATGGGGGCAGTCGAGTTATTCGCCACTTTCGGTCCAGCTCAGTACCCATCCCCCTCGCCATGGAGAGCATGGTCCATTCCTCTGCCAGTCCATCCATCAAACCAGCCCTGCAGCAGGTAGCTCATACCACCGAGGACGCAGCAGGTGGGGGAGGTCTTTCCTCTCCCCGGAAGCAACCTCCGCCCAAACCAAAGAGGGACCCCAACACTCGTCTGAGTGCATCTTATGAAGTCGTTAGTGCAGGGTTGACGATGGCAGCCAAAGAGTGCCCCACTCCAGAGGGGTATGGTTCGCCCGCTGGAAGCCCTCCTAAGTCCCAGCTGTCCCCAACAGACCCTGCAGGTAAATCGCCTCGACTGGTCTTTAAAACATGCAACAGATGAGGCTTTTCCGTGCCTTGACTTTCTCTGTATTTAACTGCTTCCTTTATAATTTCCTCAGCCTTGTCCAAACCCCGTCCCCACAGTGATGACTACACAACCATGAGGAAGGTGCCACCCCCCAAACCGAAGCGCAGTCCCAACACTAAGCTGACAGGCTCGTATGAGGAGATCAACGCTGTTGCCCCCTACATTCACCAGCTGCGTCCTGCCGACGTAAAGCTAGCCTTGCTGTCCCGTGCCGGGGGATTTGGAGGGTTTCCTGGTTTGCTGCAGAAAGCAGCCTCTGTGGATGCCCCACAAGGGTTAGGACTGAGCCTTTACCAGGGCCAATATGACGAGGATGTGTACATAGAGATGTTGGGCTCCCAGCCACGGGCCCGAAGTCTCCAGGAGCCCCCTGATAGTCCAGAGCTGGCTGACTCAGAGGCCGTCTATGAGGAGATGAAATATTTTCCTCACGAGGATGGCGCCGCGCCCGCCACTGTGGCTAGCAAGGCAGCCAAACTGGAGGCACTAGGCTTGGGCCTGGTAGGATTCGGGGCGTCTCATGCTCAAAGCGGGGACACCAAACGGTTGGCAGCAGGGGTGACCGCTGCCATGGACATCGCTTACTCACAGAGCACGTCCAACAGCGGAGTTCCCAAAACTCAGCATGGCAAAGATGGCGGCTGTGACATCCCTGCTCCCTTCCCCAACTTGCTTCCCCACCGTCCACCTCTCCTGGTGTTTCCCCCCTCTCCCGTCACCTGCTCTCCCGCGTCAGACGAGTCACCCCTCACCCCACTAGAGGTTAAGAAGCTGCCTGTGTTTGAGACAAACCTGAACTATGCTACCGGCCCAGACAGCCCTTTGTCCCCACAGTATGCCCGCCAGAGGGCTGACTCCTCCCCTAGCCTCACTGTCCTCATGCCAGAGAAGAAGTCCACATCTCCTCTCACCCCTCCGCCTCCACCTCCTCCCCCCAATGCCCCACCTCCTCCCTACAGACCTCCTTCGTACTTCCCCTTCCCGCCTGAGGCTAACTTCCTGTCTCTGGCCCGAACGGCATCTGTCACAGGGAGCTCGGACCCCCCAAAAACCTCATCCTCTCATAGGACGAGTGGCGAACCACTTGGGAAGCCACCTCCCTACTCCCCGGTGAAGATGTCACGTCCTGAGCCCCGGAGAGCACACTCGTGCTCCTCCTCTCCCCTGCTGTTCAACCCAGCCAATGGCAGACCCCTGACCAGCCCCCTGGATGAGCTCAACACTCTGTTCAGCTCTGGACGCACCCTGCTGCGGAAGTCCACCTCTGGCCGCAAGATGCGAGATGGAGGTTTGTCAGTAATGTTCACACGCATGCACGCCCACACTCTCACACTCTCACACACATCTAAATCACTAGCGGAGGAAATGCATCTGCATGGGTCAATGGTCCATTTGCTGTCGGGAGAACTTGGGCTGTGTGTGTGTGTGTGTGTGTGTGGGTTATGCGTTCTATCTACTGATGAGTACATGATCAAGTGTCTCAGCCTGCTCTGTGCCACATGATTTATTGGGTGATTAGCTCTTTCGTAGGTGAGGCTTTAGGTAAGTAATATCCCCCTGTTTTGTGTGAGTCTGTGTGTCTGCGGATTTACACACATGCTCTGTGTTTGAGTGGTCAGGAGGTGAGATGGAGGCAGCGCCCGGCAGCCTTTCTCATAAATCCCCCTTCTCTACATTTAGAAACTCCTTCCATTGATTCAGGTGTTGTAGCCAGCCACCCTCGTTGGCCCACTTGAGGCGACCCATTTGTTACCGTCTCCAAGTGCAGTGCCCTTTGGCCTCTCCAGCTGCCTTTTGACATGTTGCCGAATGAGCGAGCCGGTGTTGCCCATTTAGCCTCCTCCTGCACTATAAGGATGATCGAGCTGGGTTTGTGTGTGTGTTGTAGCTCGATGCGCTTACATTCAGAGCACATACAGGCTCTCTGGCATTGATGCACAGCTTTGACCTTTGCAAAAAAAGAGGCCAAACATGTGTCACGCTTAGTCAATGACAAGGGTGGATCCTCAGGTCCAGAGGTTCCCAAACAGATAAATGACTTTGTGATGCCTTTATGATTTCCCATTGATACTTCAGCTTGAGAAAGCACAGGCATATGAGAGAAGATACAAACTGTGTTGTCACACTGCGTTTTTGTCTGAGTCTTGTTTCCTCCAAGTGTATTTGTTGTGGCCGGGTTAATAATGCACGAGCAGTAGAATGACGAGGATGGGTATCAAATATTTAACAGCTCATTCATGTTCTACTGAAAGCAGTGGCACTGCCCAGCAGCAGCAGCAAACAGGACACCAACAACAACAATCAGTCATCTTGCTTGAGTCTCATATTACCGTGGATCTGTTTACTTTCTAGAAGACAGAGTTGTGTGTGGCATACGTCTATTACCGTAAGAAGTTCAAGGGGGAGGAAGCTGAACTCCTGTGTGTGACAGGTGAACTTGGCACTGGGGTTCACAACCTTGCTGTTATTTTGAGTGGGCAAAGCAAGGCGGTCCCCTTAGATCAGAGCGCAGAGGGATGCCGACGGGCTTAGCGGGACGGCCTACTTCTGTTGGCTGTTAGTGTGATACCTGACGCTGTGGGAGTGGCCAGGGGTTACAGTTGCTATCCCAGACATCTATGTGAAGAGCAGCTGCCTCTCCCTCCTCCTCTTCCTCCCCTTCCTCATCCTCAGGGAATGGGTAAACCACAGGAATGCCAGGGGAAGGTGGTCTTAAGGCTTCAGGAAATTACTGTCGACACCCCATGCCTCGACAGCAGCACACCAATTAGCCAAAATCCGATAAAAGTCAAACTTTTCCCTCATTATCGTCTTTACTGTACAAATCCAAATACTCATTGGACTCTTCACAAGCATGCAACGCTCACATGGAAACCCTCCCTCTACCTGGCCTTCTGTGCCTCAGAAACACACACCTGCCCCGTGGGACCTATAGTAGAGTTTGCTCAGTTTATATTTAGGCATCTTGTGACCATGGGGGGGGGACCAGGAGGCACACATTCTCGGTTTGGGACGGCAGCTGACGAATTCCCATTCACACACTCCACCATGCACATATGTACCCACAGTCTTCTGGTCATTCGGTGCGTCACAGCATGTGAGCCCCGAGGAGCAGCAGCAGGTCACGTGGAGTCACCTTCCTGCCAGACAGAACAGATGAATCATTTTTTAAATGTCTCGATGGGATAGGAGGAGTTGGAGTAAGTGGTGAGAAGATACTGGAGATCAACACATGACTAGCTGAATTATGCAATTGTAATATAATACTAAAATGTGTATGGTTTGCAATAAAACCAATTTAAAAACAGACTCCCTGTGCTGGTTTGGATTTTGTTATACCCCACAGATTTAATCCAAACTGTATCTGATGTCTACTGTGTATGACATGTACTGACATGTAGTGTGTTGTCCTTTGGCTATATTCTTCCCAGGATTCAATTCTAATATCAATCTGCCCGGGAGGGAAGATTGTGGCTCTGCCCCCACCTCGCCGTCTCTGCAGCTCCAGGACAAGAACGCCAACAACCACACGCATCCTCACTCCCAAAGCCACGCCCCCGTAGAGAACGGCAACCAGGTCTCCAACGGTAACAGCCCGCGTGTTGCACATTTACACGCATAATTCAAGAAGAAAGAAATGATCAGGTCCAGGTTGAATGGCTGTACAAAGATATGTGACTGTCCTGTGGAGTGAAGAAAGTAGCTGTTCACTCTCCTTTTGCCCTTTTTGTCCATGTCACAACATAATTACAAAAGCAGTGAAATTCATCTTAGAGATGCCTGAAATAAAAGCACTGCACGGTCACTGAAGAAGGGGAGGAGGTGCATTACATGAGACAATGAAACGATCTGAGGAACAAGGAAAGAAGACCACTGGTATCATAACAGCGGACCCCGAGTTTGATCACAGTGTTCTTTAAATGCTCCGAGAGATTGGAAATCACAGTTCTTGAGAAAAGCCTTTTTCTTTGTGTTTAAAGGGTGAGATGTCCGTCAGTCTGTGTGTGGGAGGACTCGCAGTCAGATTTTTGTTGCTATGTAATGTGCTTTTTGATTTTGTGTGTTCAGGGTCGCTGGAGGATGAGAGTCACAGCAAGTTAAACTCCACCGCCTCTCTGCACAGACACATGGACAGCCATCATACTCAGGTAAACACACAGAGGCCGGCACTTAACAGCCTAAACGCACACGAACACACAGACAATGACAACACAACTACATCAGGCCTGTATTTTGCTGCTGTGGGTCGGTCGACATTTTGAGTGGACGGGGAAAGTGGCCTCCTTTGCACAACATGCATCACTCATGACATGCGATCGTCCTCTGGCTCTGTAGACGGGTGTACGGTTACAGGATTGAGTTAAATGTCCTGCACACACGCTCTCATGCAGAAACACACACACAGCCTCTGATATATGCAATTGATAAAACTTTGATGGCCAAGCAGAAACCATCGTGAGTTAAAGAACTTTCTGAAAACTGAGACACCACCAACTGATAAATGCATGTATTTTAGAAAGCCGTAATCATTTAAAGATATAAACATAGAGGGGCTTACCACTCACACGACTAACATCGCCTGCAATAGCTCTTCTGGGACAGCGTTACAACGCAGAGCCACAAAGCTCTCGTGACGATTATCCTGCGCTGTACCTTCACCTCAGATAACAACAGACATTCAATAGGATTGTCTTTTCTTAACAAAGGCCAGCTTCATATTCTCTTTTGATTTGTGCTTTCTTATTTCTTATTAATCCATCATCAAACTGAAAAGAAGAGTTGCCACAATATTACAACAACACTCTTCATCCCTCTTCACCCACCCTGAAGAATTAGCTTGGTGAGCAAATGACTCTGTATTGGATTTATAGCTTCTTATAACTTCCACTTTTGATAATGCCAGCCTATAGAAGTTGAATTGTTACAACTTGTATTCATTGGGAGAGAAAAGACGAGATCTGGTTACAAATAACACAATCTCTACAGATGAACGGCTAATGCACACTGGATCTTGAATGCTTCACTATCCGGCTCCATCGCGGCTGCTGGAGACAGACTGCTGGCGTTGTAGCCTGTGTGTGTGTGTGTGTGTGTGTGTGTGTGTGTGTGTCCGTGTCCGTGTCCACCGTCTCTTTTGTCAGCTGAACTATCTTTACGCTGGATGTATTTGTATGTATGGTTCCAGCTTATAAGTACTATGTTGACTAGCAGTCATTACCATTTCTGCTGAGCTGTGGATAAAATCACCAAAACAAATATAATCACAAAGTAAACACGGATTAATGGAAGCAACTGCGGTTGTTATATTCATGTACAGCCACAATGCGTCTGAATACGCTGCAAACGTGTTCTCATGCTTCTAAAACATAAAAGATGTGGGAGAGACAACTTCAAACTATTTTAGAAATGTGGCTGCTGAGCACGGCCAACGCGACATAACATGTACTCAAGCTTCCACTCTGCTGTTAATAAGATCATGTCCACAGGCTACGCAGCGAACCTCCAACAGGAAATTTGATTTATTTAAGACACCGGCTGTCATAACAACAATCGATCCACAGATGTTACCATTGCAGCCTTTACTCCACCATGTACATTGGTTTCATCTGGAAGTCAAATTATTGCAGCAGGTTACATACAAGTTCAAATGTCTCGCATAACGGCGTTCACGATGTAAAGGCTCTGCTCAATATTTTCTACGCCGCTGCGTCCTGTATCCCAGAATGCAGCTGGTTCATCCCGTTCCAGAAAGTTTCACCGCATGAAAACTGATTCAGATTCATCACAGACTGCTTCAGTCAATGATTGAGTATCACCGTCAGTGGTGCATGAAGCACAGGAAGGAACAAAGCACATAGTGTCCCACTTTCACAGAAGCTGAGGACGTTCGTAAGACACTGCCACTAGCGATGTGGAGGGCACACAATGTACCCACTTCACAATTCTCAGGTTGCCTAAACATTACGGGTGAACTCAGCCGTGCCAAGAAAGTCTGAAGCACATTCGTGCTGCAAATTTAAAAGTCTAGTTTTCCAAGTTTTTACTCAGAATATGTGAGCTATTGGGCTGTATGGAAATGACTCTGACTTCTTCTTTCTTTCCTCTCTCTCTCTCCCGTTTGATTCTAATGAGCTTGGCTGTTACTCTCACTCCCTCCTTTATCTTCCAGAGAGGTCATCTCAACTTTTCTCCGTTCGGTGCGGGGGCAGCCCTCTAAAACAGCGAGCGGGGGGGCAGGGGGGTTCACTGGAAGCCCTGTTCACATGTAGGGCTGTGGTGAGTGTATGCCATTCCTCACCGATCTCCACCCTTAACAGCAGTGTTTTTCATAGACCCAGTGCGGGATCATGAAAGTAATGGTCCTTATCATGCACAAAAGAAGAGCCTCAGAAGTTTCAGCATGAAGGAGTTACCCTCCTGTAGAATGGCTTTAAAGAATGTTTAGTTTTGTCCCTCATGGACAACGGAGACTGTGGTCATCCTGCAATTATTGCAGTTACAATTGTTTCCAATAATAACCAATATTTAAAGGGACAGTTCACCCCTAAATCAAAGATGCACATCTTACCTGTAGTGCTATTTATCGATCTAGCTTGTTTTGGTGTGAGTGGTCTAGTGGAGGAGATAGCAGTTGTAGAGATGTCGGCCCTCTCTCTTATATAATGGGACGATATGGCATTCGGCTTGTGCACAAGTGCCAAAAAAAAATACATTTGAACGACTCAACAGCAATGTCTCTTTCCAGAAATCATGACCCAGTTACTCATGATACTCTACAGACGTTGTGAGCAGTTTCATGTTTCAACGATGGTTGAAAGAAAATAGTTCCCACGTGAAAGTCCCCACAACAAGGACGCCTCTACGGCGACATGGCAACTCACACCAAAACAATCTAGATTGATGAATAGCAATACAGGTAAGAGGGGAAAATGTGTATTTTTGATTTTGGGGTGAACTGCTCCTTTTAAGGCAGGGAAATTATTTGATAAAAAATTTCTGGTTTTAATCCAAAGATTCAGATCTTCTGAAAATGTGGGCCCTCGGAGGAGGAATCTTGAAAACCACTGCTTCTTGTAGCTTCACCAGCTCGCCTTGTTTGCTGTGCTGTTTGTCCTTTAAGCACTGGTCTGGAATCAGATCAGCTATCTGCCCTTTCTTCTGTGGGGTGAAAAGTCTGATCCAACAATCTGTGACGCTGCTGCTCCCCCCCCCCCCCCCCTTTTTTTATCCCTCATTTCTGTAAGGAGACTGCCGCTGTTGGACTCTCTTCTGCATCTGTGTGCCTGCTCATCATTATTCTTCTTTTCATTCAAGGCTACCTATATTGTTTATTGTTCAGTGAGATGCTTTGTAAGCTGCTAAATTCAAAAAGATCTCTACGTCGGTTTATCTCGACGCAGTGATGCAGAGGGCTCTTGTGTGTGAGGATGGGGTGCACCTGATCAGTCAGCATATCCAAACAACAGTATAATTCTGTGAGATATTATTACATTGCCACTGATATTAAAATTGCACCAGACATATCGGGTATAGGATATGTGGATGATTCATCTGGTGATTACAAAGTCTTAAGTGTTTCGTGTATTTCAACTCTAATCTACTATAACGCTGACAATAACTCTTCAGCGTGAATAGATACGGTTGATGCCTCCTTTCCTGTGGATTTCTATAAACTTCTGTTTAGTGTTAAAGGGAGCAAATTACTCCCATGTTCTTTATTTCTTTTTTTAGAAATATATGCATTTGAGGCTGCAACATGACAGTCAGCATCTTACTTTAAGGTTGCAAGTGCCTGAGGAAGAAAATGCGAGATATAAGAGTTTGAAAATGCAGTGTATTGGAAATACGACAGGCGATCAGTGTGGTGTGACTTCTTACTAAGCGTTGTATAACCTCAGAAGTCACTCCAGATCTACTTCCTCGTGTGTCTGACATTATCTCTGTGTCAGAACATGTCTGTAAAATAGTGGTTTCTTGCTGTTGTCATTGCAACTTGTATCTTGATTCCTTACTTCAGTAATCTGGTGTGTTGTCAGGAACAGGTCCGTTACCATGAGTTCATTCAGAAGATGGGAACAAGTCTGTGACCCAGAATGCCTTTCAATTAGCTGCATTCCAGACCGTGTTTATACAGGATTAGCAGATCTAATGGGATAAATGAAAAGGAAAGGATGAAGGAAGAAGAGGGGGATGGACAACTCCATTCGGAATGAATGGACTGGCTTGTTTTGGTTCCCGTAGTCGGGAGTCAACGGCAGTCTAGACTAATCGTATAAAGAATAGGCGGACTGTCTTCCAACTAAATGATTGGATTGTACAGACATTAATATTCTTAGTAGGTTTTTTTCCCCCTTCCGACAAAATCTAGGCAGAAGTAATGTTTAAAGTGGGAGAAGGACTGCGCCACATGTTTGCTGTTCAGAATAACAGCAGTAAGGATGACAAAGAGAGCTTTGGTGTCTCCGCATGAGTCACCCATGTTTGGCAAGGTTAAAGCATATTTGTGAATAAAGGCTTCATAGTCGTTTCTCTGAAATCCCCACGTCACCTAACCCATCGTGAAATTTCCAGGAAAGAGCTCACACACGGGTCATCGACATCTCTCCCTCTTAGCAGTCCCTCTTTTTTTGCTTTTTACTTCTCCCATCAACAGTCTGGGTAAAATGCTTCCAGAAATACACACTATTTAGTGAGGTCTTTGAAAAAGATCTGGCATCGGTATTGATTTCCCTTGTCTTGATGTTGTAATGATTTAAAGGTGTAGCTGTTTATTAGAGGCACCAATATATTGTAAATGATTTAAATTGTCTGCAGAGTGCAGCGCGTATGTGTGATGAACACACAGCATGAATGATCAATCATCAAACATACAAGCATGTACTGTGTTTAGCAGTAGAATGAGTGGTTTTTCTGAGGAGAAGCTCAGAGGTTATTGTCACACGGCATTCCGTCTGCGAGTGACAGTTCGGAGTGACCACTAGACCTCCGACATTACCATATTATTAACATAACATTACCAACCCATTAACGTGTTGGTTTGGATATGAGCTCCCTCCCCCATGCTATTGTGAGCAAGGGCACGGTTAAGATGTCAGACGTATGAGGACGTTTCAGTGGAAAAATCTTATTTTGGCTACTTAATGAAATTGTTCCAGCAATTTCATATTTTAAGTCACTCGTATCAGTTCTGGTAGATGAGATCTCATTGGGGAGTACAAGTTAAAATGCCAGGGGCTGAATTGGTGGGGGTGCATGTTTCAGGTACCGGTGGGACAAACGAATAAAATCCAAAGTCCAGTCTGAGTAACAGATTCATGAGTTTAAACACTTAACAAAACACCGTAAATAATCTACCAGGAACGTACATCTTTTTGATTGGCCGACACAGCACTTTGCTAACTGAAGTCACAATGCGGCCCGTAAAAAGTTTAGCCGGGTTTAGCCGGATAATTCTACTTTTATTTGAAACACAGACCCTACCGTCAAAGTGATGTGCACACTGCTGTATAGTTTGGGCTAGGCCCCTTAGTATGAATTAAAAGAAATGTCAATGCTGCATACACATACAATGAATCCCCTTCTTTAAGGCAACACTAAAGGAAACCAGGTCCATTAAGACATGGTTTTCCCAATTTGGTGTGGAAGAATATGACTGGCCTTGGCGAAAGCTTTAATGGTTCCAAGAAGTTATCGCAGCATATTATCGCCCGAGGTTTGCCAACTTCAACAGCCACACATAACGTTGCAGTTGGAGAGCCCACATACTTGCCATAAGAGAGCCGTTTAAGCATGAGGGTGAATGTGATCTCTAAATGCAGACACTCTGAAGATGAGTATTCAAATTATGTCTATATTTAGGCATCAAGGCCGCAAACTATAAATCTGTTCAAATGTTCTTCTCTCGGAATTATTGGATTCTATTGTATCTGATGTTGCAGCATTGTGTGTGTGTGTGTGTGTGTATGTGTGTGTGTGTGTGTGTGTGTGTGTGTGTGTGTGTGTGTGTGTGTGTGTGTGTGTGTGTGTGTGTGTGTGTGTGTGTGTGTGTGTGTGTGTGTGTGTGTGTGTGTGTGTGTGTCTATGTACTGTCATGCATTGACGAAGGACAGGGTGTTCCTACTTGTCTACTGTTCCAGTAGCTGGTGTTCCTGGCTGGCGCCAGAGCAGAGAATAGCCTGGCAGGAAGGTGTAAATTATGGATTAGGTCGCTGAGTATGGCGCTTGTGCAGGCAATCAATGTGTGTG
The DNA here is from genome assembly GCF_949748355.1 of Melanostigma gelatinosum. Taxonomy (NCBI): domain Eukaryota; kingdom Metazoa; phylum Chordata; class Actinopteri; order Perciformes; family Zoarcidae; genus Melanostigma; species Melanostigma gelatinosum. The sequence continues at coordinate 13,250,046 of NC_136643.1, read as the reverse complement.
TGTTTGAGTGCATGTGCATATGCATATGGACACTCACAGGTATGCAGTTGTCCAGATATGTGCATGTGACCCTGCCTATGTGTGGCAATGTTACACCGTGTGAAATGCATCACTACTGCACTGTATGCTTTGCAATATGCAGAGAAAATGTTGCATTTTATGCACTGCAAACTTGATTTAGCTTACAGCTCCAACTCCAGCAGAGATGCGAAGTGGAGGAGGGGGGTAGAGGCAAGAAACTAATTATAAGGGAAGCTGAGATCACAGCCTAGAGTTGAGTTTTAATCAGTTTCATGAGAATTTTGAAAGATAGTGATATATTTTCTAGAATAAATCCTGTTAAAGGACTTTAATTAAAACTGCTTTTACACTACTGACCATGTATAGGATACAATACAACGTATTCTTCTGTGTCATAGAGCGTCCTTGTTGTCCAAAAACTTTTAAAAACACATTGCACTGGATGACATGTTCCTTCATGATGAACATGGGCACTGTAGTTTACAACCTTCAGCTGTAATCACTCACCAGTGCAACAAATGTGTATTAATCCACGGCTGAAAATAGTCCGTGACAAATGTGCTAGTTACTCCTGTTTGCGTCACATTTATTGAAAACCACAGTACCCATGTGTTTTAGGAAATGACTGAACCTTTATTTATGAAACAATAGATATTCATAAGCAGTTTTTTCAAGATCTACATCTTCAGTAGGAACCAATGGGCTCGGGGCTGAGTGCTATGGCAGAACAGGGAGGTCAGAAAAGCATTGTGAGACAGAACAACACATTTGTGCATTTAGCTTTTTTAATTTCTTGACAGTAAGAATAATATAAAGTATAGTAATGCCAACCTTATCCTTTAGAGCTTATCTCCCAGCATGAGGGGACAGTTATTTGCACTTTCACAGCCCATCAACGAGCCCCCATTACAACCTCCGGTTCCTGATCTGGTCTTGGTCGTTAGGGTTTGGCCCTGTTGTGGGTATGACAGACCGAGGCAGATTGGAATTCCTGTCTGATTGATTTACATGGATGTTGACTGGCAGATGACGGATGATGTTGTTTACACAGAATGATAACCACGTGTGCACCTTTGGGCATTTGACCCGAGTGTCTCTGAGAAAGAACATGAGCCACTTGAGTTGCTCACTGCACAAAGGTCCCTTGTGTAATTCACAAGACCTTCTTTGAGGTGATTTATAGACGGTCCAAAGACAGAATATGGAAATGAGTCGCTGTTAGAGCTGTCAGTCAGAGAAGGCATCCCCCCTCCCCCCCTCTCTGATTCCCTCTGTATCAACTGTCTCGTGAGATGGCTTGGTGACCACACCAGATTCAGCTCAGTGTTGGTTAGTAGAATGATTCATGAGAAAACCTGTCCTACTTTGAGAGGAGAAGCCAGCCCGGTGATCGCTGCTGCTTTCAAGAAGATGGATCAGACAAAACGCTCCTATTTCTCTAGCTCTGTAGGTGGTCATCTCCGATTGAGACATGATGGTATTTTAAAACTCTTCCTCTGCTTTAAGATGCTTTTGCAATGACAATGAGATTGTTTTTTTTCTTTATATAAAACCGCTGCTTGTCATTCACACTCCCCTCTCCCTACTTCCTCCAATCACAGCTTTGTCATTTCAGCTTTCTGTCATCTGCGTGTCAATCCATTCTGGAGAAAGTCATTATTTAGTGTGTGGTTTAATTGTAAACATGCTCTGTCGTTTTTCCTCGCCTCTGCTCTGCGCTCCAGGTGTTCCAGCGGTTGCGTCTATCCAACAGGGATGAGAGTGCCACTCTCGGGGAGCTCCTGCAATGGCGGCGAGCGCAGTGTGAGGGGCGGGGTGACTGGAAGCACCGCCCACCTCAGTCCCCGGCCCTGCCCCCCACGCTGCTCTGGACCAATAGGAAGGCCTCTCCGTGACAGAGGCCGTGTGATGCAGTCACATGTATTGGCCCTGCTCCTTTTTTTTCTCCTTTTTCATGTGGACCATGTAACCTCAATGCCCAGGGGCTAGGTCAAAGCTCCAAGCCCCAAAGTGTGAGCCTCGTCCCTGGGCTGAAGGTCCTGCCTCCGCGCCTCTTGACCTCGACTGTGGAGGATTCCCCAACCTTTGTGATACAAGATCAGCACTCTGTAACACTGACGAGTGTCGTCCATGGAAGAAAAAAATAAATCCAGACACAGTAGAGGTCCATGAGGTGCTATTTATGTGATCAAAGATGTTACTAACAAAAAGAGACAGAATATTATTTATTTTCAGTTCTTCTGAGACCACGTGTATGATGTCCATCAATGGGAGGCTGATGTAGAGAGCAGACCAGCAGTGTTTTCATAGCAGTCAGATATTAAATGGCCCTTTTAATCTGTCTGTATCATGTTGTTCTGCTACTAAGGAGTTCCACCCCAGAATATGGTGCTGATTATACTTGACGTGCTGTCCTGTGATGCTCCCTTGAATGCTTGTGTGTGCACGTGCCACCAAGTCTCAGACCGCTCTGAAGTTTACATGTCAACCAACGCCTTCGTACACCAGTTTTTAGCGTCAGTGGACTGGCTTCGATATGGGACCTTCTTCAGGCACAGCTCTCACTTAGCCTCTCATGTTTGGGCACTAAGTGCTACTGCGGCCCTGGCAACGAGCAACCAGGGGTCAGGGTAACCTCAGTAATATCCCATGGTGCACTTCTCTTCCCCATTGTTACCACCAGCCTTTGAGGAACAAAAACATTCAGCTAAAATGCAACCTACTGCGCTAACCTTTACGAGGAAACGGGGATCCAAAAAAAACAACAATCCTGCTTAAGGTGTAAAGGTAAAGCCTAAATAACGCTTCAGCTGGCGGGTATACAGTTTATGTTGTGGACATGAAACTCTGTGCCAAAGTGACACAACTTGTGAAAGATATGTCTAGACTGACAAGTATAGTTATAAAATCATATATATATACACGTAGTCCCCATATATTGACATGTGCAGACGGACATAAATGACCAAATCATAGCTGTCACTGCGATTCAGTGGTGATTCTGTTTCTAGATGGATCAGAAGGACATGAAAAAAACAACAACCGTCTATACTCGAAAGACAACTTGACTCTCATCGTGTCTCATCGAGACCTGAACAGTTTCATGTGGTCAGTGTTGTTCAGAAGATTGTGCCGAGCTCAGGAACTCTCGCACAGATGAACTCGACGATTGTACAGATTGCTCCACCTTGGCCGGGTCGGCACAGACGAACATCGCCTTCCAAGTCCTCCCTTCATCTGCTTTCCCTCCCTTAATGTTTAATTCCCCCCACCCACTTTCCTAATGGATCAAACCGGCTCTATGGGTGTTTCCATGGTTACTGCTTTGTAAATAGTGACTGGTGTTGTACGTTCTAGCTTTTACTGTCGCAGGAAAGCACAGAGATTGAATCAAAAGATGAGGAAGAGATAAGATAATACTGTCTATGATGGTGAAACTGAGGTTTAAGAATGTCTTGGGTTAGATGCAATGACTAAGGTAAAGAGAAGAGGTTTATTTTACAATGTGAATATCTTTTTGTTTTGTTTTTCTCAGAATGATTGTCTATGGCTATGAAATTCTTTATACTCTATTCATTATTAGTATTAGTTTTGTTCCCTGTTGACCCCGTTGTTCTGTTCCTGTGATGCAATGCAGATGTTTTCATTGTATATGGATGTTTCATTGCACAATGTTTCTGTGGTGTCGTGTTGACTGGCTGGGTCTCAACAAGCCAAGATCGGTTTGGATTGTTGGAGCCACGAAGTATCGATAGCTCTAATTGATTTCTCATTCCCACTGATCACCCACAATGTGTCTGATTGATTCAGCCTTACGAATTAGCAGCCCCGTCACAGGATCGATCTCGGCTGCTGTCAGTGCGCCACGGCGCACAAAATATTCAAGAGGAATTGGAGAAGATCACTGATATTCACAAGAGATGGCACATCAGCTGAGCTGTGTTTTTTTTTTTGACTGACTGGCTGAATGTATAAATGCAAAGTTTTCTTTCCCTGCCTGAAACCCTGTAACTTATTACTGGAACATGCGCCTGTATCTAAGCAGTGTACCCGACTCCTTTTAATGTGATTATTGTCTTCAGAAGTTATGTATGCTGTTCGGGTTGTTTTTTAAAGCTAGTTAATAAGGATGCGGCATTTTTGATAAAGTATTGATTTGCTCCACGACTCACACCTTGTATGCGGCGATTGGGGTTGCATGAACAGTGCGCGGTACTGCAATGCAGAACTACGTCAAACATTTTCATCATAGTGTGGTTCAGCTCATTCACACAAGGATTCGAACCGATGGTCAAGCAAAATAGAAAGGAACCGATGATCAAGCTACTCAACCTTGCCAATGATTGGTCCTTCATTCTGATCAGGGTTCTGGTTAGTCGTGTGCATTATGGATTTGTGTATTACCAAGTTTACTGAAATCATGAAATGAGGAGATGAATTGTTTTTTATTGTCTTTTAAAGCATATCGTTGCTTTTTACCTTGCATGACCACATGTTGGGCCTGGCCCTTTATAATGTGCTCATGCTGAAAAGATACAACAACAACAAAAAGGCTGTCTAATGTGAAGAAGTGCTTCTCCCTGCACTGTGAATCATTGCACTGTCCCCCATCTCTCATCCATGCACTATTTATCCATCCACATCCACCTTTTACTGGACCGATCCGGGCACATGTCGGCTCCGTTATATACAATCCCCTGACGTAGCTGAGTCTGTTGTAAGCGTTGCCTAACTCTGGCAGCCAGATTACTGCCAGTCGCTGTTAGTCAGGAATCTAAAACTCTCTGCTCTGAGATCAGCTCTCTGGTGCTACAGCCAGTGCAGATTGGCCATCTTATTGTCCCTTATAGCACCTAAACAGGGCTATCTCACTGCCTTTCATAGTGTTGTTTTCTTTCTTTTGTACATGACATACAGTATATTTTAACCGGCATACATATGTGTTTGTGGAAAGAAAAAAGATTGTATGTGATATTTCATCATTATGTTCCCAATGTTTTATAAGTACTGTACAGCAATAAAGCACAATTGTGTCAATGTCGGTGTTACTGTTTGTGCGTGCACATATGAGAATAATGCAAATCAATTCCAGGACTTGGATGCATTAAAGTGTGAGTCTGTACGCTTTGTGAGTATTTTCAGATCCTTTCATTGTCATTGGGTGTCACAAGCTATGTTTATATCTTTATTCTTATTCCGCTCCTCACAAATATTTCAAAGTAGAAACTTAATTAAACATTCAGCGTAATTAGTGCATTATTGCGATTACTTTTATAATTCATACCTTTCATGGAAATATTCCATATTTAACTGGAAAAAGTCAGCATTCAAATAAATGGATGGAATGTTCAGAATTTAGTCATAAAACACTTTCCCACTCTTATGTACTCATTCATACTTTCAGCTAATGACGTCATTTTAAAATGTTTCTCACATTTTATACATTCTGGGTTTCATTCAACCCCATCTCATTGAAATTTTTGTCATGTTCAACTTTCTTTGAAGCTTAGGAAAAGATGACCTCCGATTTTTACATTGGTGTGCATTGGATGGTACGTTCATGGAGAGCTTTTGCATTGACTCCCATAGAAACTGAAAGCAGAAATATCTGGAGGAAAGCCGACAGAGACAGTTTTACCGAGCCCACTCCGGTTCTCACATTTTTTGACACCACAAACAAATTCTACATCAATGCGTTCGGCTGAATCTGTTCTCTCTCGTGATGATAACATTTGGGTGATTGGACTCACGGTTCTTGACTGGAAGGCAGTCGCTCAATAGTCCCCATGGCAACCTTTGATTGCAGCTGGAGACACACAGCTGATTGAGAAGATTCAATTTGTCCAGTTTCACAAACAAACATACAAGACTTGGAGATTTTTCCGCTTTCTCTTCATACTCCTTCAACTGCTTCTTCATACACATTAAAACGAAAGTTACGAACGTAACTACGGTTCTATGAATCCTGGATGACCGCCAGAGGCAGTGCTTAACACTGGATGTATCCCGTCTCGCGCATGCGCAGGTCGAATATTTATATCAACAAAGTCACGTGTGACCTCGGATGACCACCGTCATCTATAAGTTCCGGTGTCATCCTGAGCTCAGTCCTATGGAATCTTCTCGCGAGTTCACGGGATTCCGAGTGACCAAGAACTCTGGCGGTCATCCAGGATTCATAGAACCGTAGTTACGTTCGTAACTTTCGTTCTATTTCATCCTTACTGACCGCCAGAGGCAGTGCTTAACACTGGATGACTTATACCAAAAGAGTCACGAGGAAGCACAGTAACTACCCCTTATAGCTCCGGCAGAGAAAATTGGCCAAGAACCCTCCCCAGTGGGTGAGGGTCGGCAACGTTAACTCTGTAGTGTTTGGTGAATGTGCTCGGTGATGCCCATGAGGCCGCCGCACATGTATCCCCCACAGGTACACCACTCAGGCTTGCCCTCGGTGTGGAGACACTCTTGGTAGTGACCCTTCACCCCGGATGGCCGAGCGCAGCCGCTCGCCTTGTATGTATCGGCAATGGCCTCCACTATCCAGTGGGACAGGTGCCGTTTTTCCTTAAAAAGGAGCACAGCCCTTCTTAGGCTCACCATAACTGACTATGCAGGCGGTGGCTTCCATATAAGCTCTGAGGGCCCACACTGGGCACAGCAGCCTTGACCTCTCCTCTCCCGATGGGGGAGGGGGGGGTCAACTTTGCCAGCTGGATAGGCCGGTTTATATGTGAACGTATCCACCCCCTTGGGAGAAACACTGCCTTAGGCCAGAAAGTGACACCCAAGCCCTCTGAGTTCCACCTCAGACATGATTCTTCCACTGATAGGGCATGCAGCTCGCCCCCACATTGAGCTGAATTGACAGCAAGGAGAAAACCGTCTTGCTGATAGCCATCTAGGCTCCGCCTGTGCCAGGGGTTCAAAAGGACAAGCATAAGCTGTCCAGTACCAAGGGTAGGTCCCATGCAGGGGAGACCGGCCCTTATCCAGGAGAGACTGTAGAAACTCAGTACAGCAGGCACGGGGCGCTGTACTGGGACCTTGTTCTGAGCCGCACACTAGTCGGAGAACAGCTTCCACCTGTTTCTTGTACTGCAGGCAGGTAGACCGCGCACTGGCATTCAGAATAGTCCGTCAGACTGGTTCTATGCAGCCACTCAGCATCCGGTCGGGCCCTCCCGTGACCCCTAATTGAAGGCGGCAGGGATTGGAACGCCAAATCCGACCCTCTAGTTGTGACAGGAGATCCCTCCTGTCGGGGAAGAACTCTGACAAGCTTATAGCAAAAGCAGAGGGACTGGTGGAAAGGCATAAAGAAGATCCTCTGGCCACGTGTGAGCCAGGGCATCTTGACCCAGAGGGCTGGTCCTCTCCGTCAGGGAGACCCAGTGGGGGCAGTGGGTCGACACGTCTGGATGCAGCCGCCACTCTCCCGGTGGAGGCTTGTAACGGAACAGGAAAACCACAACCTTGTTCCATTCTCCTGGTGGGTACATTGCCCACAGGCTGGTCAGGCGAGGGGCCTCCCAAGTCAGAAGGCCACGGTGATCCCCGTAGCAACTTCTGCAGATCTGGTGCCCCATCGATAGTTCATGGGAAATCACAGCAGAGGTGCTGTCCACCGGACAAGCACATGCTTTCCCTTCAACATGGAAGAAAGTGCTCGAGCGCTAGCTCTAGAACCTGGACCTGCGGTCTTTCAGCAGACAACTGCCCCCAGGCTGTCCCGTTCTGTCACCCTGCACCCGCCTTGAGAGGCAGGTAACTGTTGTGACAATCTCCTGGTGGAATGGAACCGAGCCCCTGGGGCTCGGTTCCTGGGACACTGTTCGCCAGATATGCACTCCCTCCATGGGGATAGTGAATAGATGAATAGACACTGTTTCGATAATATTATTGCCCTGTATCTGTGCCACTTGGCATCCAAGTGAAGGCTGTTCAGCCATCCGCACTGGGGCGACAGACAGGCCCTCATAGGGCCACCCTAATGAAGGTTATGCTCTGAGAAGGGCTCAGGTAGCTCCTCTCCATGTTCACCTTGAGGCCTACCGGGCCACGTGAGAGAAGGCGAGCAGTGTCCTGTGGCGCCTGAAGCCGGGACGGCGCCTAGGTCAGCCAGTCGTCTAAGTACGGCAGTATGTTCACGCCCTGCGATTGCAGGGGGAAAGGACAGCAGTAACACACTGTGGACACCCATGGGGAGATGGGAGAGTCCGAATGGAAGCACCCAGGACTGAAAGTTGTGGTGATGCACCATGGGAACAGGCGTCGATAGACGTGCACCACTCTCCCTTGGAAATCCGCTGATGGGAGAAAGAACCCTGACAGCCGGCCTGGAGACATCTCCTGGCACCCCTGCCGGGGGGGACGGGGACGTAAGTAGGGTTGTATAGGTAGCGGTCCGGCCTCTCAGCAGGACGCCGAGGCCTGTTGCGCTACTAGGGTAAGCTGGAGGCTGAGAAACGGCCTTGTGGGCCAAAAATGGGACCCCTAGGTCTGGGGGTGCAGGCAGGTCCCTGCAAAGACCAGAGAACTGCTGCCAGGTCTGGCTAGCTCTAACAGTCCGCTGAAGCGCCTGTACAGCAGCTGACTCGAACAGCTCACCAGGCTCCACTGGGACAGTATGGAGGGTCCTCCTACATGTCTCAGATAGGGGTGACTGCGCCAGCCAAACCTGGCGGCGAGTCTGAACCAGGGTGGACATCATCCATCCACGTTCCCTCGATATGAGCGCAAACGCCTGCAATGAAGCATCACTGAGCAGAAGCGTCGAAGTAGCCCGCTGCAGAGAATCTGCGAGGGAAAGCATGAGGTGGGAGAGGGAGTTGTCGATACGGTGCACAGCGCTGCTGTGTCCTGAGCCCTGGATAGCAGGTCATCTTTGACCCGACATTGGGTCGAGGGCACCTGGCATCGGGCCTCAGAGTCTCCTCAGGGGAAACTGATGGACGCCATAGTCGTCGAACTGGCTGGCATACGTGCAAGGCCAGATTTGCCACCTCCTGCATGGTCTGATGTAAGGCGGGAGAGAGCCCTGGTGTCTCCACCATGCACGCAACTCCCTCAGATATTCCTCGGAGGGAGGAACAGAAAAGGTGGTGAGGGCGGGAAGGTGCCTGAAGAAGGCACTCACAGGTGGATGCTCCAGCTGCTGTGTATGCCCGGCGTGCAAGCGCCATACCAATGACCAGGGTAGGTTGGTCTGGATTCAGCTGCCCTGACAGGGGGAGGTAGACCTCCCGCATCAGGTGTTCCACTTCGGCCAGCCTAGCAGACCTTACTGCTCAAGGCGTGATGCCGCAGGTCCTGCCTGGGTTCTCCCTGCTAGGGCAAGAGGTCAGGGCCGTCCTCCGGCTGAAGAGGAGCTATACAGGTCCTACAGCCGGGAGAGTTGAACATGGCCGCGATTCTGGTGGAACCCTTGTCCCACTAGTTTATGCGGAATTCCCAATCAGTCCGAGCGAGAGCGCTCTGCTGAAGGTTGAGAGAACAGGCAGGGGGCAGTCAGTGGCGAGTGATCCTTCGGACACTCTTCCCTTAGCCAGCCGCTGCGGATATTGGTGACCCACCAGTTAGCCTGAGCGAGAGCACTCTGCAACTGCGGAAACAGGTCAGGCAAAGTCCTTATAGTGAGAGGGGCGAGGACACTCTCTAAGCCCACTCTCTTCACTAAGATAGTTGCTGCAGATATTAGTGTCCCCCCAGTTAGCTTGAGCGAGAGCACTCTGCTACCGTAAAAACGGACAAAACAGACCACAGTCCGTACAGTGAGAGGGGAGCGAGGACACTCTTCACTAAGATAGTTGCTGCCGATATTGGTGTCCCACCAGTTAGCTTGAGCGAGAGCACTCTGCCACTGTGGAAACAGGTCAGGCAAAGTCCTTATAGTGAGAGGGGCGAGGACACTCTTCACTAAACTAGTTGCTGCTGATATTGGTGTCCCACCAGTTAGCTTGAGCGAGAGCACTCTGCTACTGTGAAAAACGGACAAAAAGAACACAGTCCTTACAGTGAGAGGGGAGCGAGGACACTCTTCACTAAGACAGCTGCTGCAGATATTGGTGTCCCACCAGTTAGCTTGAGCGAGAGCACTCTGCTACTGTGAAAACGGACAAACCCACAGTCCTTACAGTGCGAGGACACTCTCCACTTGGACAGGCGCTGTAACTCTTGGTGTGCTACCAGTTAGCCTGAGCGAGGGCACTCTGCTAACTGATATCCGCTACCGATATGTCCATAATGTTTACAACAATCAATGGACACACCGAGTATTAGCTTCTAGTTAGCCGGAGCGAACTCGACAGCCGTAATGCGTCAAAACCATCCATGGGCACAACCTCAATGCTGATTTAGTACAACTAGCATTCACCGAGTTAGCCTGAGCGAGCACATTCCGCTAACTGTGATCGTTGTAATGCTACAAAGTTGATGGCCACAGCCCCAGTACCAGCTTTGTTTATCTAGTTTCCCACTGAGTTAACCTGAGCGAGGACGCTCTGTTAACTGTGACAGCCGTAAGGATACAAAGTTGCTGGACGCAGTCCCAGTCTCAGCTTTTGTTTAGCTAGTTTCCCACTGAGTTAACCTGAGCGAGGACGCTCTGTTAACTGTGACAGCTGTAAGGATACAAAGTTGATGGCTACAGCCCCAGTATCAGCTTTGTTTAGCTAGTTTTCCACTGAGTTAACCTGAGCGAGGACGCTCTGTTAACTGTGACAGCCGTAAGGATACAAAGTTGATGGACGCAGTCCCAGTATCAGCTCTGTTTAGCTAGTTTCCCACTGAGTTAACCTGAGCGAGGACGCTCTGTTAACTGTGACAGCTCTGTTAACTGTGACAGCCGTAAGGATACAAAGTTGATGGACGCAGTCCCAGTATCAGCTTTTGTTTTAGCTAGTTTCCCACTGAGTTAACCCGAGCGAGGACGCTCTGTTAACTGTGACAGCTGTAAGGATACAAAGTTGATGGCTACAGCCCCAGTATCAGCTTTGTTTAGCTAGCCAGCTAGCATCCAAGTTAGCCTGAGTGAAGACACTGCTAACTGCGAATTACGTCAGATGTAAAGATTAAATCTCCATGTACACAACGCCAATGCGGACTAGTGTCTCACAAAGTTTGCCAGAGCAGGAACACTCTGCTAACTGTGATAGCCGTAACACTGTGAAGGGCGGGCCGACAGCGTAATTCTACGCTCTCGTTAGCGCGCCACTCGATTACTAGAGCGGAAGCGCTCTGCCAACCGTGGAACAAACAACTGTTATAGAAAACAATGTTAATCGATCTTACCGATTGCTGTCATCACGACTTAGCTGACCCTTATCAGACTGGTGACGACCGATGATAGGGGCGGCCACCAGTCCGGGGCTCGATGTCCGAACGGCGAACACACCGTTCCCTCCGAAGAGGGACAGCTCGTCGCAGCCTTTGGAGGGCGAGAGAACCGCAACTCCGACCGGTAGTCACAAGGCTACAGCGACGAGCTCTAATATGTCTTGATCGTAGACACATCCTTGTTTAAGCTACCATGGTAGCTAACCTGCGACGCGAGAAGAAAAAAGGACTGAGCTCAGGATGACACCGGAACTTATAGATGACGGTGGTCATCCGAGGTCACACGTGACTTTGTTGATATAAATATTCGACCTGCGCATGCGCGAGACGGGATACATCCAGTGTTAAGCACTGCCTCTGGCGGTCAGTAAGGATGAAATAGAACAAGCAGCATGAGATGAGCTAATTAGTTCAGTTTGACACACACACAAACTTACAAGACTTGGAGCATAGAAATATTAGAACAGAGTTTACCAGACCTCTGCAGCGTGCTCCTCATCTCTGCTTGAGGAAAGCAGCGCAAGGCTACATTAGAGCCGAGGCCAGATACTTGCATAACACACCCAAACTGTTTGAGTTGCATTGTGGGTAATGTAGGCAAGGAGGAAGAATGCATGGAATTCAAAAAAAGATATCTCTTCTCCATTAATTCTGATCTGTTGTGAGTCGGACAATGTTTTGGAGTGTAATGCTCAATCATTTGAGAACTCTTTCAATCCAAAAAGTATACTGTGAACCTAAATTGTCATAATTGGGATATACAGTGGATTAGAAATACAAAGTAGCAAATGTTAATTACTTAATTTGTAAAGTACCTCAAAACTCTTCAAATATAGGCTGTACAATGTGTTTGTTTACCTCTTCCAACCATTTGTAGTTCGAACAGTCAATAGTTTTAGTTAAGTTACTAACTGGTATAGCTTTGGTTTGTGCTTCCTGGTTCGCCCCAATTTCAGAACAGTTTATGTTCACCAATATTTAACAACAAACTTTGTTTTTCTTACAAATTAACCTTTTTACAGCTGACATCATCAAAATATGCCTGCACATGTTGGCAAGGAAGTGACGCTTTGCTCCAACCATCAAGACGAGTTATCAAGTTTTAAACATTTAATTAAAAGGTTTACGTGTCGACTGGTGACTTTCAGCAGAATGCATCTGTGGTTGCTTGTTGTAACTTGTGTAAATGTTTGCCGTACATATTAAACACATTATTAAGTCATTATGGATTCAAGGCTTTTCCGAGGACACTTACATGATTTTTTTTTTTTGTGCGCTTTCATCACTACGAGCAACCACGGATGCATTCGGCCGAGAGTCACCAGTTGACTCGGTCACTCGTTTAACCGAAACACTGGTGGCATCTATGGCAGTAAGCTATTAAACGTGTTGAATACTTCTGGCCTGGTCAAAAATGCTTGCGTTTGTATTGCCACTGAATGGCAGATAATGGATTTGTATGCATCTCGTGCCTTGTATTGGCTTTAATGTCAAGCTGGTGTAACGTTACATGCTATGTTTGATGCTTGATGTGTGTGTATCACTTTGAAACACTGTATTTGACAAAAAGATTGTCATGTGTGTAGTTAAATCAGCAAAACAGACAGTCATAGTCATTAATGTTTTACAGCAGAGTAAAAAGCGGATTACCAAGAAGAAACACAGCAGCACAAGTATCTCTGTGGTAACCACACAGATAGTTCTGCTTTCATTTCTTCAGGCTTTGGATATTATTACTATAATATTACATTTCTGCATAGCTAGATATCACAAGAACAAAGTGAGAAAATATGCTTCTCTTATAGATGCACCGACCCATTAATAAGTTGAATATGTTTGCAGGGCCCAAAAATAAAGTCAGTGTGAAGTGACATATCCCGTGATGAAGAGGCTCCTGGCTCTCCAGGTATTTACTTACCTGCGGTGGTTTCTGCTTGGAATCAGGTCAAGACAAGCACAAGTCACGTCAGCTGGAACAACAGAGTCTTCCCACATTAATAGTCTGCAAGAGTAACTCAAAGGAATGCTTCCCCTGAGCTGTAGTCACTGGAAGGCTTCACTTCAGAGTACGAGAGTTTGAACTTCATCTGTCAGTGTGTGTCACAGTAAACATCTTCTCCCAGAGGGTGCTGACTCATACACACCCAGGTGTGTAGAGTTTGTCAAGTCATCAAGTTACCAAGAGTGATTGACATGTTTATATTGTATTAAAAGAAAAGAGAGAAGGAGAAATGTAAAGATTGCTGAACTTCAATTCCCATAAATACTACTTCCTGTGTCATATCAGATGTAAACAACCTGGGATACCACAATAAACACAACATGAGTGTAACTTGTTACCAGTGTATCAACAAACATACAGTGGCTCCAGAGGCCAGCTCTTCAATTTTAAATAAACCCTTATGATTCATGATGATACCCAGATATTTAAAGCAATGAACAACCTGTAGCTCTTCTCTGTAACAGACAAACAGACAATTGACAATGTGAGCTTATCTGTCTGCACGCTGATTATAGGTACTCGAAGAGCTCAGCAAGTGTAAATATTTATACCGCTAATAACGGCAGGCTGTATGCAGCAAAAACTGGTTGGTTATTTCAAAAGGGGAGATTCACTGGCTGCAATTCGTTCTGTACAAGCTTAAGAACATCACAAAATAAATATTTAGGGTACATTGCACACTCATGAGGATCCCTCAGAGGAGCCGCTGACTCAACATAGCTCCAGGAGAACGCTGGCATGTACATATGTGGATGTATATGGATGATTGGGGAGCAGTAAATCTGATCCAATCTTACCACCATTACTGAGGTGATGTGTTTTTATTATTAAGATTTTATTTGTACAGGGACAGTTCACATTAATCGACAGCACACATTAATAAAAACATGACTGTAAATGTGACAGTGTTAGCTAAAAAAGCTAATTTTCAACCGTTGTCCCTGGGCACGGTGTTAGAAGCCGCTAAAAACATTTAAACATTTAAAAACTGTTTAAAAAGACAACAACACAAAAACAAGCAAACAGAGCTGTGCAATACAATCCTGCAGACACAGGATCAAACATGACAGACAAGCAGGCAGGCAGACAGACAGATAGACAGACAGACAGACAGGCAGACAGGCAGACAGGCAGACAGGCAGACAGGCAGGCTACATACGGACATGGCAGGCATGAGACTGTTAGTGCTGACACACCTGGTTGTTAATGAGCCAGGCTTTGAGGTTGTGTGTGAAGAACCTGTATGTGGTGCTCTGTCTTATGTGTGATGGGAGAGTGTTCCAGGTGACGGAAGCTGTGACAGAGTATGATAGCTGGCTGAACTTGCTTCTCCTGCCTGGGACCACTAGGTCCCCGCGAGCTGTTGCTCTGGTTAGTCTGCTATTGGTCTTTTGTGTTATGAAAGTGCTCAACGGGGGAGGTGCAAGGCCATTAAGAATTTTAAAGGTTAAGCAGCTGTTATGGAATTTGACAAGACTATCCCAACACAGAAGATGGTATTTGGGCAAGATGTTGCAAATGTGGTAGTGTCTGGGCTTGATGTCAAGTACCTTGATAGCCTGCTTATAGACGGACTGTAGGGGCTTCAGGGTTGTGTTGTGAGTGTGTGACCAGGTGGTTAGACAGTAAGTGATATGAGGGAGGATCATTGCATGAAAGTACAGTTTAGCAGCTTCAGTTGTGAGGTTGTTGCGTATGTATCTGAAATTATGTAGACTAAACTTGACTTTTGCCATTACATGCTTCACTTGTTTTTTGTATGTGAGTGTGGAGTCAAGAATGATCCCCAGATATTTGTAGTTAGGGACCACCTGAAGCTGTTCACCAGATATGTACACAGGATGCTCTGTTGTAATATTATTCACCCTCTTTGAGAAAAACATGCAGACTGTTTTTTTCACATTGAGATGTAAGCAAGAGTCTGACAGCCACTTAGTGACATGGACCATTTCTTCAGTGAGTTTGTCTGCTGCCTGTTTGATGTTGGGTGCATGTACAAAAATGACTGTGTCGTCAGCGTACATCTGTATATCCACCCGTGCACATACTGATGGCAGATCATTAATGTACATGCTGAAAAGAAGAGGACCAAGCACAGAGCCCTGTGGAACACCGACACTGTAATTGAGGATGGGGGATGAAACACCGTTGATCTGTACACACTGCGTTCTATTGTCCAGGTAGGATTTGAACCAGCATAGGGTGTCAGGAGAAAAATTAAATTTGGCCAATTTTGTAATTAATATGGAATGATTTACTGTATCGAAGGCTTTCTTTAGGTCTAGAAACACTGCTCCCACCACTTCTTCTCTGGAAGTTGTTCCTTTTTCTTTAATTTCCTGGCTCTATATGGGCCACACCCATATCAAACTTACTTTTTCTCACCATTTACATGTTGTTGTTTTTTAAACTACACCTCCCAGGGATTCATTTGTTCTTCTTTAGATTAAAGAAAGATGTTATCGCGTTGGCATGAGTCTGCAATCAGAGCTTTGGGGTTTGCTAGTTTCATGTGTTGACACCTGCGAGATCTCCCTCGAGCATAAACCTGTGCAATAAAATGCAATCATTGGCACTTGTATTTTTTGTGATCATTTTGAATTACTTTTACTAAGTTCTTTAAACAACTGCTGTGCAGCTGCAGCAAGATGATAATGTATAACCACATACAACCACACATGTCTACAACAGCACAGCCGGCTTTTCTTTCCTTGTCATGAGTTTGCTTGAATTCAGATTTTCCACAATGTACCTTTATAAAAGGCCCCATTTTCTCAGAATTTAGGTCTTGTTTAAAATAGTAGGAAGATATCCATCAGTGAGTGTAGTTTGATGCAGATTTCAGATTGAAAACAGTTTAACAGTTGCTGTAATAAAATAACAAATCTAGAAGATGGTGAAGGAGTCTTCTTTCCACTACTCATCTGCACTGTACTGTGATCACAACGCTTCCACTTACACAACTGGTTTTATTCTCCTTTTACAAAAAGCCCTTTAAAGTGTTAACACAGTGACAAACCGCCACCCCCACCGTAGGAGGGTTGTTTCTTATTTCACCCCCCACCGTTAGACATGGCAACAGGGCCACTCTGTCATTCAACCACAGTGGGAGGGGGCAAACGGCCAAGAGGTCATTTGGACCAAGCTGCCTACCGATGCTACACCAACAGGCCCTGAATCAAACACACATCCCCTTCCTCCAAGCCTTCCACTTAGAGCACCAACTGTGGTCTCCATCACTCCCTCAGGGCTACTACCTTCAGGAGCAGTTTGTACCCAGGTGTGCACTGCGTCCATAAATAGTCTTTGAGTGTTTTAATGGTCAAGAAGAAGCAATGAAAGATGGTGGAGATTGTGCCTTGGCTGTTCTGTCCACTTGCAGATGACCACAAGCAGAGAATGGCTACACAGCCTGCAGATGGCCATTTAATGAACCATGTCCTCTGCTGTATTTGAACACCAGAAGAAAGCTGGCCAGTATATAATATATATATTGTTTTGGTTCTACCTGCAGGGTCTGTGTTCTGAACTGAACTCAAAGTTCCCATTCACCATATTATGTAGTCTTGTTATTCAGACAGAATGTGGACAATTTGCACAATAGGTTTGAATCATCTCATGCCAGATTAAGCCCAACTTGTTATTGTTCCTAGGAAGCACAGAACAGTTGGCTAACAGAGAACAGAGAACAGCACAATGAGAAGGAAAACACAAGATATTGATGACATGTGCTTGCTTTTGGCCTACAAACCACCGTTACAGACTCACCAGCGACAGACTGACATACAGTAATGTTTGTCTTTGTGTCTTCATGTTTATGTTTGTGCTTGACAAAGAGAGAACAGCATGAGGAAGAAAATGAAAGCAGTGGGAGCCCCTCCATCCGAGACGTTTCAAAGGCCATGAAACACAGGAGTAAACACGATTCGCACCTCTATTGATCACTTGAGCGCTGGTTGTAGGGTCTGTGGGTTTATGTTGACTATAAACAGCCCGGGGACTGGCTTGCTCCAGTCTGATCGATGCTGCGAAGAAAGGGCACAGGTTAGGAAGGTTGTTCCCTTAGCTGTGTGAGCCTTCATTGGCTTGATGATGGCCAGAGGTTTAGGGTTATGCTCGTAACATAAATTAGGCTGCAAAAAATGGTGTCTCTTTTCCAAGCATTTAAAGGCCCCATAATGTCCATCTTTCAACCCCACTTTACAGCATACCCTCACCTCATGATCCCTTTCTCTCCTCCTCCTCCACCCCCATCCCGTTTTCTCTATGCTCCTTTGACCCCACTGTTGTTCCCTCATCACCTCTTCACCCATTTCTCGCAATGGCGCGGACTTCCGTATGCTGCTCGCTGAAAGTGTGGAAATCAATAACATCATCTCAACACTGTCTCAATTTTCAATTAACGACTTTGAGGGCCGTCTCTCCAGACACATCCATCATCTCACATCATATCAGCCTGCGACGCACCAGATTAGACATAAACCTCACACAAGCCATGAATCTTGCACACACACACACACACACACACACACACACACACACACACACACACACACACACACACACACACAGCCGAAACCAACAACACTCACAGTGGGGGGAAAAATGCTACAATAGTGTTCTTAAAGCTGCACAATATGTTTGAAAAACAATGGATCAACACACATGTGTATTATGAAAAGGGTCCCTAGCAGTTACAGATTATTATCTTCCGACTCTGCATTCATTCTTAGCTGTAAGCGTTGTCATCGTTTTGGTTTTGCTTGTTGACGTTTTTGGCGAAAAAGCTGTGGAAAAACTCTGACGCTGCCCACCACCAAACAATTAGCTGCTAAAGAGCCAATTTAGTGGAGACAAAGCTATGATAGAATATGAGATAGTAAATATTGGACTTAGATTCCCACGGTGACCAGAAACAACTCCAAATAGACGCTTATGTATCTTGGTGTCAGTTGGATGTGTGAAGGGGCAACTGTTTGCAAAAGCTGTTGTCGTATCAATGTTATAAGGCGATAACAGGTCTGCTGTGTGTCACTGTGGCCAAAACACAAACATCCTTGCTCTGCCAAATGACGTATTACTCACAGATAATTGGAGGTGTAAATGAGTGCATTTCCCTCTGCAGTGTGTGGTATTTGAGTAAGTATACATTACTACTTTCCACTCTGACTGCCCCCCAACAAACACGGTTCTCGTCGGCCCCCATGCTGAGGCATATGTTGTGTCAATACCTCCACAAACATATGCACTCTCAACATACCCAACGTGGAAATTCCTTCCCCCATCTGAACTTGATAAACAACCGGGAGACTCTCTTGCTGTCGGTGTCTTGATATAGAACCACAATGAACCAGTGCTCATATGCTTCTATAGAACAGAAAAGAACAAAAAAGTGATAAATCATTGACAGCAGATCAGTAACAGAAGATGAATCCTTTATGCTCCGTCCTCCCTGAATCCAGAGGGAAGCCAGGAAAATCATCCTCTTTCCATTCCGGTTTTACCCGGCAGTCAGCAGATTGGCAGGCACTGTGGCGGTCTTTGATGATAAAGCTAATTAACGTGGCAATTAACAAAGCTCTATATTGCTGACAAGGTCAGATGGGCCGAGACATTATTTTGTGCTCGTGCACATATATACACATACATGACTGTGAGCTTGTGTACTCATGGGGGGGGGGCAGTAATTAGGTGTAATTGTGTACTGTAGTGCAACAAAAACAGACCTCTACGACCAATCCACAGTTCGTATTTATTGATTTATTGTTAAAAGGGTATGGATGTAGCGTCAGGTGCTTTTGCTGCTAGTCACTGTGACACTGTGAAGCATCAAAGGAAATGAATAGAATTATGTATTATGTAGGATTCCTGGGAACTCTCTGAAAATGATGTCAATAACATCTGTGTCGTTTCCTTGTCAACGGGAGGCCTTGTCACTGCAGTGTAACCGTTGTGCTGCAATGCTGCTCCAGTTTCTCGGCTTCGTCTCGTGGGCCTCGCCTTTGTGTGGTGGCCCAGCTTTCTTCCTTCATTTGTCTCCGCTGTCAGCGGTAAAATTAAAGATTAGAGAAAACCCCAGACAATTTATGCACTTTAACATCTGAGGGAGACACAGTGACAAATGGAGAGAGGAAAACGCCCGACCAGTTTCTTTTGATCCTACATGTATAAATGGAGCTGAGTATAGCCCTCATGCCGACCCTCCTCCAAGAGTGAATGACAATCATCACCGCATAGTGCTGTAGCACTTTGTTAATCAAGCATTGGTTAACTATCTAATCAACCACTCGCCAACCAATTAAATCTCATAATTGCCCCACTTAAGAGGTATAAGTCATTTAATTAGCATGGGTTGGCTCCTCTATATGGGTGAAAGAGGAGGTGTAACAATGAGACGCATGGTCCAACCTAATTTACCTACGAGTCTTCCACAGTCCATCTGCCTTTATTGTGTGTCAAGAAAATGAAGGGTTAAGACCTGACAAGCACACAAAGACACACGTGTACACACCCACACATGCACTAATCAGTATTGTTGGTTGTGTATGGAAGTGGGAGACGCTATATATATGTGTGTGCATGTGCACGATTTGAATATATAGTCTAAATACGGAACATTTTGGGCGACATTGTTCAAATCAGGGATATTATTAATGTAATGTTATTAATAGGTGGAACTGTTTAGAGGCAATTAACAGCTTTGATAGAACTACTTTAGCAGTGAGACAGATGTTTGTTTTTATTTGTTACAAATACATTATTGTAATTAGAGACAGACAAGGTGTTGACATGCAGCAAACGTCTCAGGATTTGAATTGGGGATGTTGAAGATACATCTTAAACTGCAAGGCCACCAGCACATACTTTTATACACGCAGATGTGAATCTTGATGTGTTCACAAGACTGAGAACACAGTCGCATTAATGGCTTACCACCTTTACACATTCTCAACTCCCTCGACACTTATTGGCACAATTTTTGCGTACAATACACAGCATAGCAGGCGTGCTAAAAAGTCATTTTTGTCCACGTAGTCATCAGTCTTCCATTCACTGCCGTGTGTGGTGTGCATGAGTACTGGCTGCATTCCACTTCAAGTCCTCTCAGTTGATGGTTCTCATCTCCTCGTCTTATCAGAGTGGTCTGATCCTAATCAGCATATCCCCACTAGATCTTTGTATTAGTATACAGCCCGCATAACACGAGGCTCTTCTGTTACAAACGGGCAGGGGACACATGCAGAGACACACACACACACACACACACACACACACACACACACGCACACTCAAGCTATATCAAATCCTCTGCCATCTAATTTCTGTCTCATTGTGATGCCTGCTCTTCATGGTATTGGTTTAAATACTTGGATTTGCTGCATTATCTACATATAAAAATGATTACAAAACAAAACACAAAGATGGAAGAGATCCAACGGTGCAGAGCATGTATGAGTGTGCTTGAATTAAACTGTTGCACTTTACAGCACTGGCCTTCCACATGGAAGTTGTGACTTATTCGGTAGGGATACCAGATGGGGCGTTGGGAGAGTAATACAAATGTGAAAAACACATTTCAGTAAATGCTCAATCGTTTTAAAACATTTGAGAGTTTTTCTTCCTGTAAATTTCGAAATATTTAATATTTGCAGCTTTGAGGCTTGTGTGTGAAATGGTTTAGAAAGAGACAATGAAATAATTGTTGCAGATCACAGTTGGTCATTGTGTGATGGAAATTAGCATTATTGTCTCTTTTTTCCTGGATATTGCAAGCCAGACATTTTGACAACTTCTGCTCCACACTACACAAGACAGAATATCAAATATGAATGATGTGAATTCATAATTCAGGGTTCAATCGAGGTCCACCGTGACTTGTCTATGTTTGTGCTTTGCCGTGTTTGCCATGTGAGTCAAGTGTTCAGTGGGAAGGGTAGCACCGTTATGTTATTGGGGAAGTGTTTACTAGGAACAAGGAAGTATAGAAATAATGGTACATTCGGGAACTTAAACTGTGCAACAATATTGAACTTACACAAAAACATCCTTGTTATGAAACAGTTATCATGGTTGAAGGCAACCAATGTTGCGTGTCGGTTGGAAACAGAAAACAAACAGAGTCTCCTGTGTCAGTGTCAGTGTACCCACATTTATTTGACTCGTGTCTGCACAATGACCAATGACTTGCAGAGTACAATCTGCCATTTTTCTCCATTGTTGGCGTTTTCCTTCCAGCTTTTTTATAAGTTGATGAGATATCATTTTGTGGTCTACGGTGTGTTTGAGGACCAAGCTATAATCCATTTTGTATTTTTGTAATCTCTGTCCAATAAGCGAGGTAAGCTCTCTTTCTCAAACACACACTTACCCGATATTCTCCACATCGCTGCATTTTCTTTGTTTTTCTTTTTTCCCCTGACTATAGTTTATGCATTCATTACAACAGCAAACAAACACCTGCGTCAGAGGTGTACAGTTATATTGTCCAGTTTACCTGTCAGTCAGAATTGAGAAGTCTCAGAGGTCATAAAATGAGCAAACATATCACGTCCTGCCCCAGAAGCTTGGAGGTGAGTAGGAAGAGAGAGAGTGTGGTGTGGAGGTTAGGGTTTGCCGGCTCCTGACTGACCCCCGTTGAAGTGTGGTCGCAGTGACACAGAAGCTTGCTCTCACCCAAGAGGAGCCCCACCTTCATACAGCAGCTCCTCCACATTCGACTGCATAGCCAGTGTGGCAATAATAGGCTGAACTCCCATTCGCTGTTGAAACGTTGTGGCTATAGTTTCTGGGCCCATAGCCACATTCCTAAAAGCATTAAAATATTTGCTCTGTTTGCATGCAGTACTCCCTGTTTATAGCAACTCTGAGACACACACTTCATTACTCAAATATGCTGACAATTGTACATAATCGGTCTGGTCCGGTCTGTTTTTGGTTGTTTCTCTTGAATCAGCTCCTCAGATGTCTTGATCGCTGGGTTTTCCATTCAGCTGTTGACCAACTGTGAAGGTATTCACCAGATGTGGATTATCTGGTTTCACGGTTTGTATTTTATCATCAACAAAATATTTTATGTGGCCTTATGATGGACTATTACCTATTCAGTAAGCTAGCTGGGAAGCTGGTATGACAACAGCAAACATTATTCTTAGCTCTCAATGTCCTGTCATGTTTGCATAAAGCTATTGCAGAATATTCACTATATGAAAGCCCATAAGCCATTCTTTTTTACAGATAGCTAACTCCAGCAGACTCACACATTTCTGAAAAAGGCTCATCCATCTGTTTTTTCTCTAACTCTGTCCGTATGTGTCGTTCACATGAGTGGTAACACACACACACACGCTCAGCATTCACAAGGAGAAAGTCATCCTCTCCGATTTCACAAATGGCTGACATGACAATAGCAGGTCACCTTGCTCTGCTTGAAGAAGGTGTTGAGAAGCACTCAAACGTCCCTTCGCCAGTGCGCCAGGGGGCTCATCGTTCCCGTGTTGGGAACAGAACATTACACAGCCGAAGGCGGGTTCAATTTGGACTGCTTAGCACCCTGCGTTCCCCCGGGCTGTCGAAGCAGTGTGGAGAACACCCCCTTCTCTCAGTCAGCTGAAGAACACGGAGTGAAGCATTTGCCATGCACACACACACACACACACACACACACACACACACACACACACACACACACACACACACACACACACACACACACACACACACACACACACACACACACACACACACACACACACAGAAAGATTAAACAAGACAGAGTGTTCCTCATGCAAATAGCAGTTCATCATAGCCAGGAAAGTTTCTGCTCATCAGTAAAGAGATAACTCTATTACACACTGGGTACTTTGTCGCGGTGCCCATGAACTCAGTGATGCGTTCAGTGAGAGTAGTTCTCATCGCATGAATGTCCTTTATTTTTCCTCTTCAAGAATTCTGTTCACGCAGCCTGTGACGCTGCCACTGCGTACACACACATGCATGAGTACCCATAATCACACAAACCAATTGTACTACAATTCACAGTCATGTGCTCTCCATAGCTGAAGAGAGTGATAACACACAGCCGTATCTGTAACCATGACAACGCACCGAGTCCACTGTGAGCCCCCTGACGGCCGTTCTGAATCGGCAAAGTGTCGTGAAGGAACAGAAGCCCGCTGCTGTGGGGAAACTGTGAGATAGCAGGGCCTTTGATAATGTTCAAATCCAGAGGGATCCTGGGTCTCGCTTTATGTTCCGGTGACGTTGGATTGGGTTGTTTGTATGGACCTGAACACCTTCTGCTTATTTGAAAGCCAAAAAATGTTGCCCTGGACAACTGATGGTGACACGATGACCCGTATGAAACACAGAGTAACAGGCAGAACATTCAATCATAAACTGCTGTCGGCCGGGGAAGAATGTGGCATCCCTGCTGTGGCAGACAGATGCTAGTAGTAGTCGGTGTTTGGACCTGAAAAAGTCTGTTCTTTATTTGAGTCAGCCATAACAAGAGACCAACACCCAACCCCCCACCGTCTGCCGTCCTCTACAGACAAAAAGGTCAGCCGGAGCGCACCATAAAGAGGAGTAGAGCGTGGTCATTGAGTTCCTCTAAAGTTCAATCACATTCAGCAGAGGCCCACCACTCTCCCTCTCTCCCCTGTTCTGGGTGGTTGTGTGTGAGAGAGTGGGGGGAGCCAAAGACACTGAGATTTTAGGATTGTGTTTACCCCAGGGTCAAAACAACAGGAAGGAAGTCACATGACCCATTCAAACTCACGTAGAGTAGAAGGTGGAGGGTTAGTGGGGTAGAGGGACACAGACAAACACAGGAGAAGGCACAGAGAGAGAGGGAGGGAGAAGGGGGATGAAGGGGTGGGCTCTGTTCTTCTGACTCTTGTTTTTCTCAGTTCTCAGTCAGTCTGACGCAGGTGTCTGCAGACATGCTTGGCGCCTGTCCAGGTGTGGATTACAACACCGAGACCACTACAGGGGAAAGACGAAGCAGGGTGAGACAGACTGAGGAGCGAGTGAAAGCGGCAGACTGAAACAGAAGAAAAGCAAGACAGAATGATTCTGCCTTTGCACAACGCTTTGTGTTCTCCTTGTCACTCATAGCAGTATTTCTTACCAAGGAAAACGGCATTGTCAATAAGAATGAAGCGATGAAGCTGCCTAGCAACATGAAGCCGACCGTAAACTAATTTCTGTGTGTGTGTGTGTGTGTTTGTGTGGTAAAGCTTCAAAAGAAGATGGTTGGTAGAGTCGTTGGCTTGCACAGTGGATAAAGACGGGGAAATGGGTCGGGCTCACTGTCTTTCTTCCTCTTTTACGAGGGATGTCCAGGTCAAGAGGCAGGAGAAACAGTGGTCATTAATGACACAAGTTATTGGTCCCTTAAGTCCGAACCGAGTGGGACTGTGATATTGGGTCACATGAAAGTGGGCTGTAAGAACTGCTGGTTTATTGCTGGCTTGTTAAACTTTGGTCTGTTTGATGTTTGCTGTGTGAGATCACTCACAGTTTGGACAAAGATAGTGGCTCTACTTGTGCTGTTACCTTTTCATGTGTATCGCGACTGCTTTCAGATGATATTAAAGATGAGGCTGGTGTTGTTCTTTATTGTGCTTAATGTCAACCGACAACGCAAGTCAGTCGACGTTCCTACTGGAGAATCTTTTAAAATATAGGTACATTCTTTCTTTTTTTGATGAAGGCCAAGTCATTTCCTGTCGAGACAATATAAAACCATGCATATGCCGTCCCCCACACTAAACTGGTGTTCATAGGAACAGAATGTTCTGTGAGAAGGTACGTCAGACTAGCTGGAGAGACTGTTTTCTGAAGCGAGTCAAGGGTGATATGATAAGGTGAAGATGGAAAAATAAGGCGCAGTCAAGTAATAAAACATGTTTGTTTGTTTTGTTTTGTTTTTGCAGCCTAGTGTACGTACACACACGGGCTCCGCTGGTCACCACGCTCTGTGTCTAACACAGGAAGGAGATTATTAGCTTCCTGAGGAGCTGATGGGACCGGCGGCGGGGGGAGCGACAGACAGAGAGGACAGGATGAGGTCAGCATCACTATGGATTGGCTGGTCGGAAGCTCCCAGTATCACTTACCACTGATACTGGGGACTGGGGGGGGATTAAAAGACAAAAATAGGAATGAATAATGGAAAATATCAACTGGGAGGCTTTTGCACCGCAATCAGTCACAGTCATTCTTGGAGAGTGATGGCTGGCTTAGAGGATGGGGAACAAAAGTGATATTGCTCCAGGCAGGATGTGGAGGTCAAGAGGCTCTCTGACCAAGGGTACACCATGGCCAAAACACTCCATTAAAACTGGCCTGACCTTCAACCCGCCACCTCTGTCAGAGAGACTCCAGCACTCCTCTTATCAGCTGTCCGATGATAATTATTGTGCGTACAGCCAAATATGTGCGCGTGTCTCTCCGTCTTTGTGTGTCCAGTGCGTGTGTTTGAACAGCAGATACCCGAGAGTGCAGGTAGCCCAAACGAGGTCACGTGGATCTGGGGATTTTCCTGTGACCCGGAGTTGCACAAGAGAAATGAGACAAGTTGGACAAAATGCCAATAACAACAGCTAGAAGAGAAAAATGGATGTACAGTACATATTTGTGTGCTGACAGGCTGAACGACTGGAGATGTGAGCTGATCAGTGTATGTGATCAGTGAATGTGTCCGCCTTTGCTTTTCTCAACACATGTATTTCAGGTCGTGTGCTTGGGCGGAGGCCCGTGCGGTTTATTGTTGGTGGCGGCGTGGTAAGCTCGTCACGCTGTCATTACCGCAGAGAAAAACAGAAAAGCACACATGCACACAGATTCATGTAAACACAAACACAACCCCTCTCACTGTCTCTTTCTCTTATGCACAAACACATTTGCCCAGTCGTGCCCTCAGCACAGCTTTGTTCCAGCGAGCAAGTGGATTTAAAAACAAATGACGTGCTTGGCCTTTTATTATGTTCCGGACTGTTTTTCCTGAGGCTGGAATGCGGACAGGAATGTGTTGTTGCTCTGCTAGCGCTCGGAGGGAGAAAAACCTATCATGCTTTCATGCACAAGGAAAAAGAAGAGAGAAAGACGGGAGAGAGAGAGAGAGAGAGAGAGAGAGAGAGAGAGAGAGAGAGAGAGAGAGAGAGAGAGAGAGAGAGAGAGAGAGAGCAGAGTGTAGCAGGGATTTAAAGTGAAGAACTGGGGAAAATATAAAGAGAAAGGAAAGGGGCTCAGGCCACAAGTAGTTGCAGAAAAACAGCTTGTTACTGTTAAGTGTAAACCGGGGGGGGGGGGGGGGATTGTCCCTGGTGTGGTTGGAGTTGTGATGGGAGCTTTTTACTGGCCTACTCTCTGTCTCTGGTTTTCATTACAGCTGTTATGATGCTCTGTGCTCAGGCCAACACTTGCATAACACTTGCCTGTTATTGGCCTGCTAGTCTAAACTGTGCCGCTGACAGTCTACTCTCTCTTTTTGTCGTGTACAGTTCTGCTGCTCTTCTACTTCAGAGAGACTCCTCCAGACAGTTTTTGCTTCAAGGCTTGTACATACAAAAAAAAAACGTGTGAAAAGAGGTAATAAAGAGGAGGAAGTTTAAACCCTCCTCACTTTCTTACCTCTGCACACCTGGTCAATCGCTGTGTGGAATGGGGGTGAACGTTGGCTTGTCAGTTTCGGAAAAACTGCCAGAATTGATCTATTCCGGAGTGAGATAGGTCTGGAGGGAGGGAGCGTCAGACGACAAACACTTTGGTTGAAGCATACTGACATGTTCTAGTCCTCCCAGTCAACTCCTTGGGTGTGAGACGAGGGGTGTCCAGTCCTGTCGGCTCTTGTCTGGCCTCTTTAGCTGCCGATTCAGCAAATCGGAAAAAGTGGTGAGAAAGAGGTTGTTGGATGGCTGATCTGTTGTGAAACATTGATTTATCAATTTAGTGATTTTTTAAATTCTGTTTTTGTCTCCGCCTCTTTGTCATGAGCAGAAGTCACAGCCTGAAAACGCCATCGCAGAGTCAAGAAATCCACAGCTCTGTGAAAATGGTTGTCTTGTTTGTTTTGTTCACCTCTTCATTATGTTTTGTTTTTTTAGCACAAATACTGACTTGGGTTATTCTATCTCATGTAGAACGTATGCAGGCAGTTAGTTATTTCGTCCGTTTTGTAGATGATGGGATTGGGGCCACAGAGTTCCAGAGACCGGCCAGGGGAGTCAAACAGATTGTTCGTTTTTGTCTTTAAATGAATCAGAGAAATGTAAAATATCATCAGCCTCATGGAGCAACATCAGGGGTCATGAGGTGACATAAAGCTGAGTAAAGTGATGTTCTTTGAACCCAGTTACAGCCCTGGTGTTGCACTGAGAGGGGCATGTGACTGCAGACAGGAACTTATGCTGACTTTATTGAGCATTCTGCCTGGTGCCGCACTGCGACGAAGATACCTCAGACGAATTTAGTTCCGTTTGTCATTCCACAATAATGTGTTTTCCAAGATTGTGATTTCAAATTGTGTGTTCCGTGTGTAAACAGCAAATAGGTTTTGTGTTTGAAATCATTTGAACTTTACTGAATCATTACTTACCATGTGACATAGATTGTATGGTCCATATAAATTAAACAAGTGTAGAGGACAAAAAAAAACAAAAACGTAATAATGGAGCCCATTCATGCATTTGTACAGAATATGGGAACTGAGTTTGATGTTATCTGAGCGTGAGAGTGACTACATGAGAGAGCAAAGACAAATTAGCCAAAAATAAAGAAGTGGCTGTAACCACGGCGCTCAGGGACCTATTTGTCCCAGCAGGTAAAGGCGAGTGAGGGATGAGGTCTTAAAGCCCCTCGGCTTGTCTGGTGCTCAGAGCAGGGCAGGAACACCCAAGATGAATGAGAAGGGAGCTGAACGAGACAAGGTGGATCAACGAGAGGGTAAGAGAATAGGAGCAGGGAGAGGTTAGCTGGTAGGACGGGGGGGGGGAGAGAAGATGAGCGATGGGTGGACAGTCTTTCTTTTGATCCATCATTGAGTGATGCTCCATTCAATCTGTTGACTGAGACCACCTGGGGGACTCTGGGGGAGGCCGTGTGTTTGGGGGGAGGGGTATCACTGGGCTATAGATGGCTGTCAGCCTCACAGCCCTCCACATTAGCGTGATTGAAGGAAACTGATGGCCCACTTCCAGACAGTGTCAATGTCTTTGGAGCGCTCAGTAAACCTGCTGTGTGATCTCAATGATGGAAAACAGCTTTCGTTACACTGATACAGGAGAAGCCAAACAACAACATCTTTTGTATCTCCAATCCCATTTTTGTTGCTGTTGTCAATGAAATGAATAGGCGGGTGGGGAAATCAATCCATGCCTCAATGTTATGAATGTTTTTCTCTGCCCTGTTTTATCTTACTTTGCCTTGGAAATGAAGGAGCGTTGTGTTCTTCAACCCTGTGTTTCCCTGATTGTTTATTTATCTTCCCTTCACCACTACCCGCCTCCATCGTTCAGACAATAATGTGGGAATTCCCAAATGAGGCGCCCATCCCCCCTCACTTCTCCTCCCAATCTTCACAAGCGCCGCTTTCTGCTGCCATCCACCTATCCTGTTTATCACTCGCTTGTGTGTTTTCGTGGGGGACTCGCTCTCTCACCTCATGCAGGGGTCAATGCACAGGCTGAATACCGGTATGTATTTTGTGACCAGAGGTGTTGTAAAAAATGATGGCATCCTCCTTCGGCTCTCATTCACCTTCTATCTCTCTTCCTACCCATCGCTCTCAAAAATAGAAACATTTGAAAAGTGCACGGAGTCATTCTGAGATTAGCGATTCTAAGACATTGTGTCAGTGTAGTGTCGAACCGGCATGTCCTTGCTCGGCGCTGTGCGTCATACGAGAGTGGCAAGATAAGACATGAGCCCTGAGCTATTGGAACATTATCGGAGATTAAGAAAAATGGAGATAGAGAGAGGAACTGAAACATTTGTGGTCATCTGTTGAAATGACAATTAAACTCCCTGTCATGTTACCCAGTGTCTTTACAGCAAGACTCAAGAGAATCCTGGCGAAATGAAGGAAATCCAATGTGCCATCATCTTGTAATTGCCACTTGTGGTCACAGTGGCCACTGTCACAGCAAAGTCTCATTTTAGTTATTTATAAAGACACGGGTTCAACTTAACGGCAACAATTACAGCAGCAGGTTTCATTCCTAAACACTACATGCCTTTTTAAAATGTGAATTGTCACTTAAATCACTCATCATCACATCCTCTATCACAATTGGCTGTAGGTATCCAATGATTAATGCTGAATTGTTAGCGAGTGGAGGCAGTGGAGGCACAATTCCCAGCTTCACCTTGATTTCAACTGGAAGCCAATGCTCATGAACAGGCATGCGTGGTGTCCCCATGTCTCATCACAGAATGAAAACAAAATGGTGAGAATCCCAAAGACATGTCCTGAGGACTTGTGGGTTATTTTCTTGTCAATAAAGACATTGAATGAAAACATTTTGTTCCCTGATTTTGCCTTTTGGATATTTGACATACACCCACACATTCATCAAGTCAGATGCTGGTGCTCATAGTCTTCCAGACATTAGTGTATGCACTCATTTACACAGACACTGACACATTGGTACAAACTAACCATGAGTTTTACTGAGTTTGACAGATTCTTTTTATTTATTAGATGCTCCAGATCAGAACCCTCTTTTCCTTGAATGCAGAACACACATGATCACCAAATGAAATACACACATGCAGCTCATTGACACTCAGCAGCCAAATGGTTTTTATTAATAACAGCTATCAGTCTGTCATCAGTCTGTTTCAACTGATATTGTTTGTTGTGTTTGTTGGGATGTGTGTGATTGTATTTCTACTTTCACGGGTTGACTTATTGATCGTTTGCTGACTGAATGTTTAATGTCTTTGTTCATGCTCAGCATAATTGAAAACGAGAGTCTCCCTCAATTCATCCCAGAGTCTGAAATAAAGGTTTGAATGAAAGAATGAAAAAAGCAGATGGTGTTTCCTTGTAAGGAGCTGGTGGCCGTCTGCAGGCCGTGTGCCGTCTCCAACAACCACATCCATCACTTTTAGGAAAAAACAGGGAGGGGAGCAGAAGACCTGTACCAGGGGCCCACTCCTGAAAAACCTCCCTCTCAGGGACTTTCAAGGGACTGCATACTCAAGAGTTTCCAAACGTGTAATCCTTACATCATACACTCTGTAGAGCTACTGTTTTTTCTCAATTTAAGTTTCAGAAAGTTTGATTTTAAAATCCTCTTTTTCTGTTGCGCATAGTCTCTTTGACTGTCGGCCAAGCAGCGGGGTAATAAAGAAGCAAAGCCGTTGAAGCACTGGCGTGATGAATAGCTCTCCCTGTGCTTGAGGGAACATGTTCCCCCAGCAGTGTAATGAGGACACACCCTAAGTTGACCCGCAGCTGTAAACACACAAGCAGACGCACCTGCTAAGTGTGAGTCACGTAACGGTGGGCAGGGCCAAAAGAGAGCATGAGCTCATCGTGTCGGTTTCCCGCACATTCCCACATCTCATCTCCACCTCCCACGTTCCCTCTGTCTTTGTTTTTCCATCTCTCTTACCTGCCTCTTCCTCCCTCTTCACCTCGTACTTGTCCCATTGCCTCTTGTGTTTGTTTGGGAGTGTGCTTATTTTCCCTTGTCCTTGTCTTTGTTGTGGCTGTCTCTCAGAAACAGGAAGGGGTGTGTGAGAGAGTGTGTGAGGTGGGTTTCTGTTTACCTGGTGGCCAGGTAAAGAGGTGGGGCAGTGTTTGTGTGTGTGTGTGTGTGTGTGTGTGTGTGTGTGTGTGTGTGTGTGTGTGTGTGTGTGTGTGTGTTCACGTGTTGGAAGGGATTATAGTCAAAGCAGCCAGCGTGAGAAACAGGAGATGCACAAGAAGCGTGAGAACACTGTACCTGGAAAACAGCTGGGAATGTCTGCTGAACAGGCTGACCAAACACACATGCATCCACCAACTCACGCAAACACACACTGATTCATGCAAGTGAGCAACAGGCACTCCCACACTTTCCTGTAAAAGACCCAAGTGGGACTTTCATACTGACTCGTTTTTTTTCAAGGATCATAGTTTCAGGGTTCTTGTAGAAAACAGAAGAGTTTGAAATCCTAAAAGCCTGGAAGAGCTGCCCTTACTGCTTTTAACTTTGAATCAAATGTAAAACACGAATTAAGCATGATGTTGTGGAACATTGTCAGCCTGAACCCCACCATTCCATCCTGTCTATCTTATCAACAAATAAATATTGAGGCATTTTCTTCTTTTAATACAGACTTTGTTCTCTCAGTTAGTTTGTCAGGCTTTGCTCACGTATGTACAATATATTTATTTGGACATTGACAGAGGTTTACAACAGTATGCAAAAGGTGTGTTGCTTAGTGTGACTGTACGTTCATGTGTGTGTAAGACAGGGGTCTCAAACTCATTTTCACTCCGGGGCCACATCAGCATCGCGGTCGCCTCAAAGGGCCGGTTGTAAATGTAAGACTGTGTAAATGTAACTACTCCTAACATATTGGTAAATAACTGTCTCTGCATTTGATTATTGTTTATTCAAGTGTAAAAATATTGTACATGTAGTTATATAAATGTAAAAATATATTTAAGCACATTTCTGTTGTTACAACTTAAATCCTTTTAATTTAGGGATCAAAGATCAAACTATTATTGAAAATATCAAAGACAAATATCAAACACAAGTTATTACAATAACTTTGTTCAAAGCTTAAAATCCTTTCAAGGGTGCATTTGCACAATCATGAAGTATTTCATGTGTTTTTAAAGCAACGTTTAAAGTAGTCTTCTATGTACTCACAATACATTTCCATGTCAAGTGTCGAGTAACCAGCCAAAGAGCTGCTTCTGTGCCTGTGTGTTTAAGTATCTCATCATTTTGACTTTCTATCTCAGAATTATGACTTCCTATCATAGTTATGACTTTCTATCTCATAACTTCGACTTCCTATCATAGTTATGACTTTCTATCTCATAACTTCGACTTTCTATCTCATAATTTCGACTATGGGGATATTTTTATAATCAAGTCTAACTTTATAAAAAAAATAAATATATATATATATATATTTTGTTGCTTGCGGATTCGCGGGCCACATAAAATGACGTCGCGGGCCGGATTTGGCCCGCGAGCCGGGAGTTTGAGACCCCTGGTGTAAGATGTCTAAAAACTGTTTCTGCATTCTCACAATTCACTGGAAAGAGGAAGTTAACTCTTGTTTACTGAACTTGTTCTACTACATTATGCAACACTATAAGGTTGACACAAGCGTGTTCCAGCTCCAGCTTCCATTTCTGGGGAAATAGCCGGGAACCTGAATACAGATGAGTCTGCGAGGCACCTGACCACATCAGCAGACAGGCTTCCGCAAGCCTGAGGAAAACCAAATATTTGGCCTGTGATCAGATGAAGAGCATTCTGCTTTAGGGACTTTCTGTGGCGTCACCTGTGTGGATTTCTGTGCCAGTTCCAGTTCCAGCAGAACAAGAACACTAATGTTGTCACGTCAACGTTGTCGTCAAGAATGACTTTTAAAGGCTAGGTAAATAAGTATGAACAAAGTATCTTTCAACAGGGTTCTGTTGGAGAAACGTGATGGGAACATCCATGAAGATCGTCAACACCACCTGACGTGCTACCAAGGCAAACGCCTCTAAACATTTGATTTGTTTAGGCCGTCCAACCAAACAATCATGAGGCAAATGTGGTTAAAACTTTTGTTTAAATTTAGAGCTTTGGCAACTGAAACAGAGTTGGAAAATAATTAACACATTTTCAGGACGTCCCATTGCTTGAATTATTTATTTTCTTATTTCTAATTTAAATTGTAGCAATGCAATACTCTTAGCATTTGTCACAACATCGGACATGTTTCACAATATCTAAATATCTATTGTACCATTAGGTTGCAACCAAGAGTTTATCTTGCAGTGTGGCATGCAATGAACCTGTAACATTGCAGTTATCAAGCAGTATGTAGGGGTGTAATGTCTCCCTTCATGGAGATTACAATGATAATGTTTTTTTTACAGTTTTTTACAGTTTTGTTTACAGCCTGTTATATGTTTGTGTTCAAAGTAACCTCGCTCTCTCGAGTGCACTCTAGAAAAGATGTTGCACAAACCAATTGAAGACTGATTATTGTTGTTGTAGGGGACATGCACAAACCCTTTCAAAAGCACACACACACACACACACACACACACACATTAGTGGCGTGTCCCAGACAGCTTTCCGGAAACATACCATTTCCTGTGGTGCTGCTGCAGGTCTCTGTCCATAAGGCAGATGACTCCCTGGGGCAACTGGCTACTTTACTGCTCATATGGACCTATCTACTGTTGCATGACCGACCTTCCTATCCAGACACACACACACACACACACACTTTGTCACGTGCACATATAATCACTCACACACACATTCAAACACTAGCTGGCACATATTTGATATACGATATTCACGGGCAAGCTAGCTCATTGAGTTTGCATTATCTCACTGTAACAGCGATTTGCATGGTGCATAGAGGCTATGATCAGGCGTTACCTTCTGTTTCACTCTTTCAACATAGTAACGCAAGTATTATCATTGGCCCTTCCTCCTGACCGGTCTTTGACAGTGAGCAGTAAAGGATAGAGGTGACAGACAGAGAGACTAATGGCCTGCAGCTTACTCTTGATCCCTTCTTTACAATTTAATGAGTCTTTAATTAAACTTAAGCAGCAAGACGGAGAACAGGAGCAATGAAGAGACCAGTGATGGATGAGATTTGGTTTCCAGAGAATATGTCATACTTTGCTCTCTCTAATTCTGCTCTCTCATTAGCCTCCTGGATTCTACATAATGCTGCAGAGACAAATCTGTCTCATTGAAGGGGCCCACCTTTAGGCTACCATTCTGCCCTTCCTCTGGCAGTCAACCTGCACATTTGTCTACAACCTCCATTTTAACCGTTCACTGCTCTCCATCTGTGCTGCTCACGTACTTAAGATTTAAGTAGAAACAAGTCATGTCCCTCACCCAGCACATGCATCCTAAAAGCCAGCCCCTCCCCCCATCCAAACATAGACCACGAGCCATAGTAGACAATTACAACAATTTCTTAGCATTAATTACCGTTTTAATTACCAGGGCTGTGAGAATGAATAATCTGACAGCATATGGCTCAGGGTGCACAAATCATAATCCTATCACAATATTATGTATTCCCTCCCAGTTCCAGGGGCTGTTTCAACACGCTGGTCTAATTACTATTGCTGGGGGTGGGGACTGGGAGCAAAGCACAAAGCACACCCAATTCTTAAAGCACTCTTGCTCAATAGGGAGCAGGGCTTTAAAAACAAGGAGGGACATGGGAAATGAAAGTGAATCTAGATATGTCCTCTCTTTCCGAATGAAGGATTTCTTAATGAAAGAGGCAGGAAACTGAATTGAAACATCTGCTCGGCGAGTGCCTATTGAAATGAAAGATGAAAAGCTCGGGCTGGTTTGTGATGTGATGCGGAGGAGAGAGGGAGCGGAGGACGGAAACACAGAGGCGAGTGGCTTTCTTAAATAACATCATTATTTATTGCATGTGTCTATAAAGAATCAACACAATCTAAAGCAATGAACTAAGTTTAAATGATCATCTCTTAGTAGCATCACAATATGCAACATTCACAATGAAAGACACAGCAAGAGAAGCCCATATCGTAACCTTTAGATGCTGAATAAAAACTTGAAACATTATCCAAATGCAAAACACTGCTCAAAACACCAAGAGGCTTGATTAGCAAAAAACAAGAAGTTTTCATTTCAAATTTGGAGAGAGAGAAAAAATGCACAAACAGCAAAAAAACAAATCAGATTTTAAGGATTAACAAACATTATTAACAGTATTTATACATTTGGTACGTCTTGTAAACTAATTTTCAAAAGTGTAAATATTGCATATATGCCATTTGTGTTGTAACAAGACTTAATTTTGTGAAGTATTGATGACTTCTCTTAAAATCCTTTTTTTGTCAGAATTACAGCATTGGAAAATGTCCTCATAGTGGCATCCATCCATTTAACAAGACTATCCCGTGACAGCTTTTAAAAAAATCTAAGCCAAGCCATACTGGTTAGCCTATAACTTAATTAGTGCTTTTGTTGTATCAGAAAGTTCACTCAAACACGTAATATGTACAGTACAAACAACATAAGTTATTTAACTTAACATCTCTCAAAGGTTTTTCAGCGTTTGCTAAAATGTCATTTGTCTTTCACTATTTACAGTCTATAGGCAACGGGTAAGTACCAGTGAATTCAGATCAATAAAGAGAGGCTTGTATCTGCGTCATAGTTTCGATTCATGTTTCGTTGATGCTGTTGCGGTTGCTGGGGTGTTTGTCGGGTTGTATGCTCTCAAGCCCGGAACACAGCATGTACTACATTCAATGTGTCTTGGTGTTACAATCTGGAAAGTTTGTAAGTGCAAGACCATGCATTAGCTCTGGCGTGTCCCGCCTGGCTCGCTCTCAGCTCAAAGTGGTTTCAAGCTATCGAGCGGCTCGTTAAACAGCCGGTCTGACTGCGTCATACATTTGCCCGGCGCTGCCTGCACCTGCCAGCCGACCAATGTGGTGCGACAGCTCTCCGCAAAGAGGCATCAGGTGAGAAAACTTAAGATTCTGAGCTGAGTCAAGTTACTTTGTATAAACAACTTCAAACATTCATGTCCTCCGTCCCTTTTCCTGACAGGTCATAACTTCCTGCAGGGTGTGTGGGTGTGCGGGATATCACAGGTGAACCGTGGCTGAGTAGGTAAAGTGTATAAAGGTGCCGAGACTTGGGCTCAGACAGGCCACAGATCTGGTGGTCAGGTCCAGTTGGACCTGGTTCATGCTGCGATGTTTGGATGTGCGACACCTGCATGCATGGGTTACGCAATGCAATGTCAGGTGTTCCTTTGAAGTCCTCTGGGTATTCTGTTAGCGTGTGAATCCTCCATTTCAGGCATATTAATAAATATATTACTCTGGATCTTTAATACATCATCCTGTCATAAATGTAAGATGGGGAGAGGAAAGAACTTAATCTCAGAGAGGCCGTCTCTCATTTCGGCTTTGATGAACATTCTATAAGATGATCGGTTCAATCTTTGATATAATGCGTGTTTATAGGTCCAAACTTAAAAGGTCCATCAGATTGGGGCTGATGGCTTGAGTAAGGCTTTGGATTGGTGATTTAAAAAAAAAAAAACTTAAAAAAAACATTCACCTCTGAAAATAAATATTTCACATATATTTCTATTGTGTGAATTGGTACCAACCTGGGTTTTGATGAGGTAGGTCTTTTTTTGTTGTTGTTGTTGTTTTTAGCAAAATGTTAACTTGGATTTTTAAATATGTTCATAAATGTCAGTTCTTTTTGCAGTACAATCCGTATACAAATTCACACACACACGCGTCATTAAATGCATACCTACATGACAAATAAATAAATAAATATATGTAATCTGTATGCATGAAAAGGTTTTTTGCGTGTATGTGTGTGCACACTTTGCTCTCCAGGTTTGGTTCACAGGTTTTCAGGTGAGAGGATCTGGCGACAACCGGCTGAAGCCAAAAGACCAGCTGAAAGTATATGAATGGTAATAATAACAATAGTAAGAAGTAAAATAACATTATACTGCAGGACAATTTTGCAGGCCTATGCACAGAGATAAATAGTAACCCGTCTATGGTTAGAGTTAATAGTCAGTTTAAGTTCTTGTTATTTGTTAAGTAATCTAGTACAACACCAGCATTAGCAGCTGAATGTTTTGGTGCCGAGAAAAGCGGAGGGAAGATTTGGGGCAAGGGTCAAGTGTCCGTGTTGCCGTGGCGATGGCCGTCCCCGTGACCATCGAAGGCGGCAAAAAGGTCAAAGGACATCGACTGCAGCGCGTGGTCCAGCTGTCGCTGGGGCGACCTCATCACTCGGCTGCAGTGAAATCCTACGTTCACAGGAAGAAGAGGGAGGAGCCTTCATTCTGAAAGAAGAAGAAAGAAAAAACACCAATGAGTTTCTTGTCATGTTATTTACAGACATGAAGTTTAATCTAACTGAATGAGATTTGTTGGTCAATAATACCTTCAGAAACTTGATTTAAGTGTGTGTACATACAGTAGATGTGATTTATTATGGAGCGGTAGAGAAGGAGGGTGGGGGGGACTTCAAATGGATACCCCCACTCTGTTACCAAGTAAGGAAAAAGTGCTCTTCAAGCGGCTTGCCTTTGTGTGTGTGTGTGTGTGTGTGTGTGTGTGTGTGTGTGTGTGTGTGTGTGTGTATTCCTCAGCTGGTAGACACTGAAGTGGCAGGTGCTTTCACGGCAAGGGAAAAACAGAGTGGCATTTAGCACCGTGCAGCTGACACAGGGCAGTCTCCAATGACAGCAAAAGATACAGCAACAACACTCCCACACAGCAACACACACACACACACACAGGTATTGTTGATTGCATACCTACTGAAGTCAAATCAACAAAAGAATGCCAGGCTCACTCCCACACACAGCCCAGCTGTGTGTTTTCACACACTATAAACTCTGGGTCTTCAGAGTGTCACATTTCTCCCAGTGGAAAGTTGTGCCGACCCTTGCCCCGGTGTACTTGTTTGTGAGGTTTCATTTGCATGCAGAGCTATCAAATGAGAGCGGAAGCCTTGGCTGACGCACACACACACACACACACACACACACACACACACACACACACACACACACACACACACACACACACACACACACACACAAAGCCTCTCTACTCGGCTGAATTTCTTCCCTCATTCGCCGTCTCCTCTCCATCTTCCCCAGCCACGAACAAGAGCTGTTTTCACAAAGCTGGATGTGATGGTCATTCTCTAAAACAAACCTTTCATTCAGAGCCCTCCTCAACTACTCCCTCCATAAACACACACACACACACACACACACACACACACACATCTGTTCTCTGTCTTTGGCCTATACATACATGCTGTAAAGGAAAATCAGAGGCTGATGTCAATACTTGGGCTTTATGGACACTTGACCCAACACTTACTGATGTCCAAAACATCACAGTGTGTGTGGGGGGGGGGGGGGGGAAATAGGCTGGTGCATTTCCACAGATCCTCAGGGATGTCTGATAAGCAAAAATATGGAACCACAGCGTTAACTTGAAAGATAAAACAGTTGATTTTCCTCCTGAGGCCACCTGTGCTGGCTTAGCTCTGTCTCGCATTGAGACAGAAGAAAATAGAAACACTGGAGGTTGTTAGAGGTGGAAAAACCACAGTAACAGAATCAACCTGACAGAGAGGACTGGGAATGCAGTGAGATCATGGGGCCGCCGGTCCATAACAATCTGTGTGTGTGTGTGTGTGTCTGTCTCTGGAGGGGCTGGGCCAGGCATTGGCCTGCAGAGGAAGACACTTGGGTGAGAATGACTGCAACGTGCCGGGAAGGAGAACTGAATCACCAACGGCTTAGACTAGCAACCAGGTGCACATATAAACATGATTATTATTATTGTATGAACAAGCAATAGTGCAACAAGACAATGTGCCGTATGGGCACTCACCGCACACACTGCTGTTCAAACACATGCTGATCGGAGAAAAGAGTGGGCGGGCAGACAGATTTGGGGGGGGGGGGGGGGTTTATAGAAGGGAGCAGTGGTCCAGCAGGGAAATGAACCCAATGCCTCCTACCCCCTCCTCTTTTTGGAGCACATGCACACACCCCTCCTCCCTCCCTCCTCTTTTTGGAGCACACACCCCTCGGCCCCCCCCCCCCCCTCCTCCCCCCAGCAATCCACGTCTGTGGCCCCCTGTCCCAACACACACACACACACACACACACACACATTGAAGCTCTGTTCATTATTTATTTAGATCTCAGGCTAAATTTAGCCATGCTCCATTGAGGACTAGGGCGCACACACAGGCATGTATTCGCAGCCTCTCTGGTGCTTCAGAGGCAGAGTAAACACGTCCCCATGTCTGCTGATGCATTATCACCTGCTCGAGTAGTTCCGCCTTGTAAGTGAATGAGCTTATGGGGAAACTTCTCCAACTGTATTTCTGCGCAGCAACAAAGGAGGAGGATCATCAGCCGTCGGGTAGAGAATGAGCTCCTGCCAGCAACAAAAGTGATGTTGCGAGCAGGTTTCCTCCTCCAGATCAGCAGGCTCAGATGTGCTCTGTTTACATTCCTGCTGGCTCCTCCCTGATCTATAGCAGCGCTCCTACGACCCAACACTGACTAACTCTTCACCTCTGACCTCCCACACCTCTGTCTGAACCAGCAAAACAAAAACAACAACCACTGTTGACTCGGCTATCCTGCCGACTCATCCATATTCCAGATAATCCTTTCAATCTTATCTCATTTTTAAACATGTTTGCACTGATAGCGTGGGCTTTCCCCTCAGAATAAAATGACAAACAACAAAAGGTTGCAACCGACAACTGGTTATTTTCATTTTTTCCTGATTAATTCCAAAAGCATTTGGTGTGTAAAAAGTCAGATAATTGTGATTGTTTAGTCTAACCAACAGGGTAAAACCCTAAGATTTTTAATATATACGATCATCATGACCAAGAAAAGCAGCAAATCCTCCCAGTTGAGAGCTAATCCTATGCTTAACTATATTATACACCTCTATGGAGAAGGATTAATACAGTATCAGGGTCCAGAGAGATAGAAAAGAGTTTATGATGTGCTGGACTATTCATGAATGAAAAACCTCAATCGGCCTGAAGCCAGTGGACCTGTTGTGTGCAAGTACTATACGACATGTGACATGTTGAGTGACAAAACAAGCCACTCAACAATGTCTAATCCTGAAGTGAATGTAATCATTGTGAACTCAAAGCTAAATTGAGGATATGGATGGTTGACTCTTTTTTTTTTTTTCCTATCGAGGACTGGAACATCCCGCCCTACTTTACTCAAAGAGGTATGTATCAGACAGCCAGGAGCGCTGTGTGTGCGTGTGTGTGTGTGTGTGTGTGTGTGTGTGTGTGTGTGTGTGTGTGTTTGTGTGTCTGTAAGGGAGGAGTGTACAAATCAGGTGAGGACAAAGACTGAATGTTCCTGAAAATGTAATCAAATCATCAAGGTAATTGTTCTCAGCAGGCTAATGGGCTGCACAAATAAAACCTAACCCGATTATTTGACTAGAGAAGAGTACTTTCTACACTACATACTGTATATATGGAGCTTTTCTGTCAAAGATCAAACATGTTTCTTCGGTTCCCTCTTGCATTAAAAAAAAAAGGTTTTATTGTTTCACAGCTCCTGATTCACAACAAAAGACATTTCGACGGCTGCAACCATAGCTATTATTTTCATTTACCATTCATCATTTGACAAATGATTTAGTCTATATCCTCAAACTAGTGAAGCTGGAACCAGAGAAAGTTTGGAATTTTTGTTTGAAAAACGATAAATCGGTCATCAAAATAAGCTGCTGATTTTCCATCAATCGGAGCAATGAGCTCTTCACACTTCCAATCAATCCTTCCAACCAGTTGGCTGTTAATTGTGTGTTATTGTTGTTGGCAGTGCGAGATAAACCAAGCAGCAAGAGGAGTGAGAGCCTCGTTGGTGTCTCTGATCAGATATGATTTGCTAATTGTTTAATGCACAGTTAATGGCCTCTTGTGTGAAAAGCCAATGTCCACTGAGGTCAGTTAACAACAGGAAAAACACAAGTGAGAAGGAGAAGGTGTGTCTGTGTGGGTGTGGGGGGGGGGGGGGGGTTTGAAACTGCCTTGCCACACCCCCACCTTCTCCCTGTTGTTGTTGTGGCAGATGGTGGCCAGTCATTCGCGTATTGTCACTCTCCTCTGAAGGGCCTGATAACCAGTGAGCACTACTTGGCAGGGCAGGTGCAAAACCCCCTGACCCCCCCCCCCCCCACCCCACCTACACCCACCGGCCCTCCGCCATCTGCTGATGGCTGCGTATATGTGCACACACACAGGAGAGGAAGACACACAGACAAAGTGGGAATGAGTGTGTGTTTGGGTGGTGGTGGTGGTGGTGGAGAGGCAGTCTGGGCCCACAAATGAA
Organism: Melanostigma gelatinosum; assembly: GCF_949748355.1. NCBI lineage: Eukaryota > Metazoa > Chordata > Actinopteri > Perciformes > Zoarcidae > Melanostigma > Melanostigma gelatinosum. Next base: position 13,208,543 of record NC_136643.1, on the reverse strand, counting down.
AGGCATGAAGAGTATGAGTCAGTCTCATCCCCTGTCTGCACCGTTTAGCCTGAGAGAGAGATACATTCGATAGACGAGGACCGGGGTGGGAAAAGAAGGCGATATGATGATAAAGAGGCTTTAATGGAGAAGAGAGAAGTGGCTTGAGAGATTTACTCTAAAAGGAGCGGTGCGATGAGGACAGCCAGAGAATGGGAGTAAGAAGTCGTAAAAAAAGAAATAGCACACACGCCTCCCTGTTTGGCTTTTGCCACAGAGATGGCGGTGTGTGGATTTCTGGACAAGCCCCGATGACAATATCCTCCCCCCCGCTCAGAGTCTCTCACACGCACAGCGCTAGTTCAAAGGTCAAGTAACTGACATTGTGGACAGGGCCAGAAGGCGTGCACTGAAAGCTAAACAGCCCCCCCTCCTCTGCCACATCACCCCCCCCCCCCCTCCCGGACCACCATGTCAGGGCCAAAACCCAAACAACAACAGTGTAACCTCTCAACTAACGGACTCAACTACTCCTCGGTGAGCCATAAAAAAACCCTCCACAAACAGACGGGCAGGATGGAGCGATGTCTCCCTTTCTTCTCCGTCTCTCCCCAAAAATGTCAGATGTCAAATAAGGACAGGGGATTTGACTTCCGAATGTTCCCGTTTCAAACTGATGCACTACATGGAACTATGGTTCAGTCAGTGAGAAGAAGAGGATGTGGTAAAGCCTGCCATCTTGTACTAAACAGTCATGCCCTCTTTTTCCTCTCACACACACACACGAGCAACAGAAGTGTATTTGTGTTTTGATGAGAGTATCAATGACATGCCACACTGGTCACATCCCCGATCAGAGAGCAGAGTCATTCACTATTCTGTACAAGGATATTTGTTTGCGAGGAAGGGCTTATGTAACCGAAATACAGTAGCAAAGGCCAACTCTCACCGGAATGATCTTTATCTCTTTCTGCGTTTCTTTTCTTCCTTTCCTTCTTACCCCTCCCCCCTCACTCTCTCCCCCTCCAGACAGCTCAATTGTCTACTTTGTTGTACATGAAAAACAACACAAGTCATGCATCTTTCACCATTGTTCCTCAGCTCCCTCTCTCCTCCTCCCCTGCTCTTGTTAACCTCGGAGACACGTCTCCATTGTGGTACACAAATTCAATATTTCAGCCCGGTAACTGGACCTCAATGAGTGTGAGGGTTCACAAATGCGTGTGTGTGTGCCAAGTACAAGTCAAATGTGTTTGTACGAAGCATTAGTGAGTGCCCCCTTTGTGTGTAAAACGTTTTCTTCAGGGTGTTTGTGAAGTTGCTCACAGTAGAAAGAAAAAAAAAAAAAAAGAATCCTCTAAACCCCCCCCCCCCCTCTCTCTCTCTGAGTCCATCCCACCAGGTTAGAAAAACAAGGGAGCATTCACCTCTCCCAGCAACCTTTGCACACTGCCCACATTCCAGTCCTGAAACCCAGTACCTGACAATTGATAAACAACTGACTCACTTGTTTTTCTGGGGAACACGATGACTTGCACCAAGCCCCACGCTGACTGCACTCAGGGCATGAGAGCCGACAGAGACAGAGACAAAGGTGGTTGTGAAACCACAAACACCAATTAAACTCTTGTATTTCACCATCAGGAACACTGGCTTTCTGACTCACCGTGATCCCGACACAGTGTATTTTCTGTTCGAAGAACAGCAACGTCTGACATGTCCCGGAAAATCACCCCCACCATCTAGAGATGCATGAAAAGCCACTGACGCAACAGTGACCAAAATAATGGGAAATGGCAATGTTTTGACGGTAACTGCTCCTTCACACAAAGACACATCATCACAAGGATTCCATTTGTCTTCTTATAAAAGATGCAATCGACGGTTATGAAATGGAAAATAAAGACGTGGCCTATTCTCTGCCTGTTTTAGCTACTTTCATGTGCGCATCATGTGTCGTGCTGCATGCGTCACTGGATCAGACAAGTTGTTTTTTGAAATACTGACGTGGAATAAAACTGCGTCACTGAGGGGAGACCAGAGCAGACCATTCACACAAAACACACAACAGCAGCATCAAGCGAGCCGGGATAAAAGTAGAACAAGTCCGGCCACAGCTTTCAAAATAAAAATCCATTCAATTCCAAAGCCAATCCGGAATGGAGATCAGCGTTTATTTGGAAGGACACATCCTTGTTCTCCGGTGCTTTCTGCTCCAATATCTCTAATATCTATGCAGTTTGACACGGATCAAAGACCATGCAAACAGTGTCGACCAGCCTTGAGATTTGTCAATGTGTCCTGGGTGTGACGAGTAGGTGACTAACCCCGTCTAAACATCGCAGCCTCCACCCAACAGCAATGCTCAAAACGACTTTATTTCACTCTGCTGCCGTGGCCGTTCACACCCAATTATGCTGTTCTGACACATGTAAAACAGGCATAACTGTCATTTCATTAGCTTATACACTACAAAATATAATTGTGGCCAGTTTCCCTCTGATTTGAACAGCAGTAAGCCGCGTGACAATAAGTCTAATATAAAAGGGTACGGTTCAAATAATGTATGTATGTCGTCAGTGGGTTCAATCCATAGTCAGTGTTAAACACGTGGACTAAACTGCAGACACGCATATAAAGCTGTTTTTTCTCTGCATGTTCTTCAAAAAAAAAGAACCATTGTTATCAACTTTGAATGAAAATTAGCTCAGAAGTGCTGCTTAGCAACGGGCAGCCTATCTCTGCAGAGAAGAGAAGCCCTGAGGCGGTTCTCTATCCTACTCCTAAGCCCTGATACCACTCCCTTCATGAATGAAAGCCTGCTAAATGAATGAATTTGTTTGGCACATATGGAAACACTCACCTTTCACAGCAGTGGCAGTCTCCTTGAATCCCATGCTGGCGTAGGGGCTGGTGTTGAACCCATTCATGCCCCCCTTGCAGCCACAGGCTGTCGTCTTGAACCTCAGGAGTCCATCGCAGCCCCCTAACCTGCATCCGCCAAGGTTTCCCTCCATCAAGTTTAAGGCAATGTAGTTCAGTCCATTTTGATAACCAGCTGACATCTCCCTGCACATGGGGCTGTTGCTGCCGTAGTCCTCGTCAGAACCCTCGGAGCTGCAAACAGTGTGGGATACGTTCTCCACAGAGGCAGAGCTGTGCCGTTTGGTGTCATGAGCAAAGGATGGGCACACTGGTGTGACAGTGGTGGTGGAGGAGAAGGTCTCAGAGCTGTGCCGCCGCCGCCCCTGAGGGTCAGCCCGGATCACTTTGGCCCCTCTGTGTGGATCCACAAGGGGGAGAGATAACAAAGGACCCCCCAGGAGAAATGAGTCCACTTGCACAGGGGGCACCCCATTCACAATGCTGCTCTCGAGGCTGAGTCTCTGGACACAGGCAGTGGGGCTGGTGGGGAGGGGAACATCATCAGTGGTGCAGAGAGCAGGTAGAGGAGCAGGTGGACTGAAAGTCATCTCAGTGTAGTCGTCCTTGACTGGAGCAGGCTGACACACCAGGCTCACCTGCTGTTGGAGAGGATATTCCTCTACCATCCCCCTCTTCTCTGCTTGTCTCTCTGTGCTTTTTTTCTCTTCTTCTTGGGCATTCACCAGACTAGGGCAAGTCAAGACTTCAGGCGTTTGGCTTAGGCACCCTGCAGTGGGGGAACCCCTGGGTTGGTGTGGGCCAAGGTGACCCGGGGAGCTGATGTCAATATTAGCATAGTCTGCGAGCGGAAGCGATCCCTTCTCTGCACACGTTGAACTCACAGAAGACTCGGAGCTCGCTGACACTGTGGACGCCAGCAGGTTGTGAGTAGCACAACTGAAGTCTATCTTTATGTACTCTCCAGGGCTGCGTGGCTCTGAGGGAAGCGGGTGTTCGCTCATACATGGTAGTGTTCTGAGGGATTCCAGAGCCAGGCGGGTGGGCCGACACACCCGATTCCGGTGTCCCAGACCTCCGTCTACCCGAGCCACTCTGAGAGGAGATAGGGCAGATGAATGGGTGCTTGGTGCCCCCGGAGAGCTGCTGGCTACAGAGTCTCCTGGAGTGACAGGACAGTAGTTGGACTCCTCTTCTATCCGCTGTCTTTGTAAACACATCACCACATACTGGTCTTTGTCTGTGGACCCATTGCGCTGCAACTGGCCTTTTAGTGAGCGTGGTAGAGAGCTGTAAGAATAAGGCTGTTTGTGATGTTGCTGGGGGTGGGGATCTCCGCCTGGAGGACTGAGGATGTAGTCTGAGGGTGTGGGAGACACCAGCGAGTCAACAGGAGACATGTTCAGGTACTCTCCGTTGGTGAGCTTTCCATCAGTGCTCTCCACCGACATCTTGGTTCCGCACCACATCCGCATGTAGCCGCTGTCCTCCAGAGAAACACTCCCAGGGGAGTCCGTGTGTGGGGCCAGCCCCGCTGAAGAGTGTGAACGGGGGTTGATGATCTGCTTTGGTGCGGAAACACACATGGGGCTCATGGGCATATAGAGGGCATGCTTGGACCATGATGTCTGTGGTGTCACACCCGGCATCATGGGCATATAGCCACTGTCTCCTTGGTGACCGCTAACGCTGATCTGAACATCCCTGAAATCCTCAGGATGCACGCCTTTAGGGGAGGCAGTGTGACACCTCCGAGAAGACTGGCTCCCGCTATTGTAAGTGGCCCTCATAAGAGTATACTCATCCAGGGAGGCTGAAGATACTTTGGGGGGACCTCTCTGCTGGCGGGGGGTAGTGAGGGAGTACGTTCGCTTTCGGTAAGCCTTGTCCAGCTCCGCTAAGCGGCGGTAACCATTCTGCCGCTCCATCAACATGTAGCCATCAAGCTCACTGCCGTCCCGGGAGGGGGGGGTGTCAGCTTTGAGAGACTCGGGTGTGTTGCTGCGTAGGGTGAGCAGCAATCTCGGGTCCCGCGCGTCTGCAGGGCTAGAGCCATACTCCTCACATGATATGAAGCCTGCATCACTGGGGGAGCCTGAGAAGGAGGCACTGCAGCTGGAGGGGCGAGGAGCACTGGTGTCTGGGTAGGAGGACAGATTCCCCAGGCTAGGGGTGGCTAGGGGTGGGGTCGGAGACAGGGGCATAGACATGGACTTACTGTGCTGGAGGGAAGAAGATTCAAATGTCCGACAAGGGCGCATTGAAATGGTGTGAGATCTGGTCAGGAGGGTCCTGTGGACCCCTGGGCTTAGGGGGCTGCCAGTCACTGACATGGGGCGTGCCATGGTGCCATCGCCCTCGCTGGCCGTGCGTATTCGACAGGAGGAAAATTTGCTCACAGGAGAGGTCATGGCCATGCTGTCAGTGCGCGACCGCCGGGGGAGCCCGGTCTGGCTGGGGGGCAGATTGTTCAGGTGCCTCCGTGTGGGGACAGATATGGGGTTTGTACCAGAGGACTGGCTTTTGCTGCGCGGACGGAATTCAGACAGCTCCTTCATGGCTTTCATCGCCTCCAAGATAGTTTCGTGGATATTTTGCGCCACCACAGAGTCGTCCGCCTGCATCCAAAACTCCCCCGGCCCCGTGGCTGCAGATCGGCCAACCTCAATGAAGAAAAAGCTGTCAGAATGGCCGCACCTCCGGATATTCATCAGCTGTAAAATGACGGAGGCAACCTCCGAGTTCAGCTTGACAAAGCTGATAGTCCGGCTGGAGAGACAGAGCCGGTACACTCCGATCAAATGTCTGCTTTGTCCCAAGCCTTTGGATTTCAGATTCACTTGCCATATCTCCTTGTAGGCGGCGGTAACCGGCGTTATTACACCGTAGCTCTCCTCGTCGAAGCCAACCAGCGAGGACGCGGAGTTGGACGCTGAGCCGTCGTATACTTTCCCCTCTGCCATTAAATCCGTCAGTACCCGGTACCAGCCCTGCTGCTCCTGCTCGTTTTCTGCCGCCACGGCAAAATACTCGTCCTTGGTATAAAGAGCAATAAGATATTTGTGTTTTGCGTCCGCTCTCTTGTTGATGTTGAGACAGCAGTCCAGAGGAATAACCCTCTTCGCGGCCGATTTGTTTTTCCATTTCTTCTCGCTCTCGTAGTACTCCAGCCGGGCAGGTGAACCTTCGCTCGGCTCTTTTAAAACGAAATAGCGCTTGTGTCCGTGTTTATGCTTCTTTAGATATCCGCACTTCTTGATGTTGTTGTTCGCGTTCGTATTACTAGGCAAAGACGTCGGGTCTCCCGTGTTTGGCGGACTCGCCATTCTCGTGTCCTTCGCTATATCAGACACAATGCTTCCTTCTCCTCGAGTTGCTGAAGAAACGCGCTTTATTTTTAATCCTCTCTTTCCAGAGCCTGTTGTGCGAGCGTTCGTCTTCTCCCACCGCTGAGCAATAAATAACACATGTCTGCTCGTGTCCGGACTGAGGAGGGGGAACAACATGTGACGTTCTACACATCCAGTCCTGTTGTAAAAAGAAAAAAGAAAAAGAAGAACGGAAAGGAGGAGGAAAAAAAATACACACATCGACAGTGGGCGGTGCGCACTCGGCTCATTGGGCTTATTGGTGGAAACAGGGTGAATGCTGGCGTGAGAGAGGCGGAGAAAGCCCTCCTACTATCACTCTGCCCTCTTCCGACTCATGTGAGCGTAGTCAGCCAGGACTTTATTTATAGCAGCTCTGGTCCTGTGATCCAACATTTGACTGCTGTGATTTGTGTTCATCTAAATATACCAAACGAAATGTACTTTTATTTCGCGTCACCGATTTGAGGTGGATTACAAAACACATTCGAATAAATAGTAACCTGCATATGTGAGTATATGCGCAGAGCAAATGAGCGAATAATGAATACTTTTATTTTCAAACTTTGAGTTTTTATTGTGCTTTTGAACTTACTGTGTCAAATAGCGTGTCTTTTATTTGGACACCAAAATAAAAGACAAGACATTTGATTCCCATGTAGTTTATTCGTATTCCTAGCGATGTTTTTCACAACCTTTGGACCATATTTAACATTTATGTAGAGAATATCATCAGTTAAACGGACAATAATCGGGGAAGAGCTGATCTAATGCAGTGTGATTTATTGCAGTCACCCACTGCTTCAATCATGTTTGCCTGGAGCTCGAAAGAAACTCTGCTACCGTCCGTTTCCGATGACGGTGCGACACCTATAATTCAGCATGACAGCATGTGCTCAAAATATTTACGGTTACACTAGGTTAACGCTCAATCTACAATAAATAGACCTCCACCTGTCAGTGAAACAGAGGAATGACTCAAATATGCAGTCAAAAAAAAAAAAAGCCATGATGATGCAAAATAATTCTCCTGATCTTGATTGCGTCAACGTGCGTAATGATGAAATGCTGGAGCCAGCTGGGTACCGTGGTGCAGCGGTGATGAGAGTAACTGGCAGCCTTCTACTTCCTGAGGAAATGAGGTCGCCTCTTCCTTTCCTAACGGTGGGAAAACCGGCTGTTTTAGCAGTAATACTGAAGGCATGAAGTCCTGCCATTTTGCTTTTTCTAAGTATTTAAAAAAAAAAATCTGTCCGCTTAAATATGAGCAGGATGAAGCAAACAATTTTCAAATATTTAAATGATTAAGTTTTAAATCGATAACATTTCCTCTCAAATGATGTGCCTTTTCTACCCATACTCTCGGCATGCATATTTGTGATAGTTCTTCTTCTCTTCTCTCCAGTTGTTGTTAAGTTGATGGATTTTCACAGCAGCAGTGTGTCCTGACATGTAGACAGTAAATGTAGAGGCTGCCATTGAAATCAAACTGAATCATGAATCGTAATTAATTGGGGATTAACCTCCACTGCCAAGCACATTATCTGTCAATAATCAGTCATATCACTGCTCTGCCACTTGTTAATCGTTGCATGTCCCACGATGATAACATGTTGAAAACTACCCCCAACTCACACACACACACACACACCCCACTTTATATCCCCATTTCCCTTCAGATCCCACAGTGCTGGCTCAGCATCACACCACCCTGTTCTCAGCAGCAAGGTCGATTACCGTGGCCCGTGCAGGTCAATTATGCCACCTGAAGCGATGATTTGACTTCTGCCAGCATGAGAAAAGAATCAAATCAGCCAACGACCTCTTGTCAATATCTACAATACCTCTGCCTAAAGTGCATATTGATATAAATAGATGCAACACTGGCTGCCTAAACCTCCTGGCTCAGATGTCTCCCTGATGAGGAGGGTTCCCTCTCTGTTGATATTAGGTTTCCCACATGACAGATGTGGGCTTGGATCTGAACTTCCACACCCCCTGATGACAAACAACTGCTGCAGAATGCCTATATTGAGAATGTGGTGCTTTATTTAGACATTTACGCCATCTACAGTTGCTTAAACCTCTGATAAATGACGAACAGATTGTCCCTGTGAGATGCATTTAAAGTCCATAACAGCTTGCCTTGTATAATACCATGATCGGATACCGGGAGATAAACAGAAACTGAGCGGGTGCAGTGACTCTTTCTTTTTGCATCACCCAGGAAGCATAAGAAATGCAAACCAGCTGTCTATGAAATACCAATAAGGTGGCCGATTTTCCCATAAACTGTGCTGCTTGCAAACCCAATCTGGTTCTGTCTGTGATACGTCCTCGCCCTTTTCTTATTTATCACCCTCCAATTTACACAGCATGGTGCATTCATTTATAAGTGAATTAAACGGCCAGCTGAACCTGATTTACAGGGCCCTAAATGGGCCCTCTCGTCGTCTCCTGGTATGAACCCATTAGATCTTTATAGTTGTATTTATTTAGGGAAGGATAGGGGCGTGACTTTGAGGGTGCATCCTCGCAAAACAGATTGGCCCTTTTGACTCTCTTGATTTATTTCCTTCTCTAGTGCAAGATAAGTTAATGCCAAGATTTAAAATGTGAGCAACCAATCAAATAAGGTTCAATAAGCAAAGTGTCAAAGATTGTCTAAATTCACTCAGTGGCCTGTGGCTTAGAAGACCTAATCTCATTCAGGGTCTTAAGGCTGGCCTTCATAAACAAACAAACTTCATAACGCCGGCCTCATTTGCTGAGTTACAAGCACATAATGTCACTGTGTGCAACGATTAGTTCAATAAGCTTTCACAAAGCAGATTAGAATAGCCGATTTGATGGGATTAGATTAAGGATGAGCGGTAAAGATTAGGCTCAGTCAGTCACCCCCACATAAGGCTCCGTCAAATGAACAGAAGAAACATGTATTGTTGGAATGCAAACATCACACACACCCAACCGCCTCCTTAGTCATAGGCAAAACAGATTATAGCCGAAGCCTGGGGTGTCTGATTCGTATAGTGGCAGTGTTGTTTTGATGCTTGGGATCTGAATATCATCCGGTTTTTATTTAATATCCTGAGTTGGGGATATTTTGTGTTTTTTATTTATTTTTCAGGATTGTTGTGTCAGAGACTGAACTGATCAACCTTTGGTGCAATGGCACTTTATTCAGTTAACAACAATGCCCTCTTTACAGTAATGGCTCAGACAATATACCAAGCTTGACGCTTCATTCATTTTTCTAATTTTACAGGAATTACTTATCAACATAATCTCGAACTCAGAACATGTTTTACCAGTCGCTACTGTGAAACACTGTTAAATACAATGGAAAATTGTATGTTCAGAATCTATGATTGGTGTTTTAACACCGTCCCAAATTAGCCTATTTGGATTTCTGTTATTATTAACTATGTTAAGATTTCTAACATGGACCTTTCTAGAGTCTAACTGGCCCAAACATGAGTAACATCACTATATAATAACATTTCTTTGTCTGTGAGTGGCTTTTTGGAAAACACAATAATGTTATGATTTTTAACACAACCGTTATAACAATTAAAACATGAACTATTTCCTTATTTGTAGTAATAACAAGGGTTTATGGTCATTTTGATATGCAAGCAGAGTGTATGGCAAAGGAAAGGATCAGTACTCATCTACGTATTGGGCTTTAATTGGGTTAGGAGAAAACAAAATGTATTCAGAGGGTCGGCGGTTCGATCCCCGGCTCCACTAGTCGCATGTCGCTGTGTCCTTGAGCAAGACACTTAATGAATGAATGAATGAATTTTATTTATATAGCGCTTTTCACAGACAGTAGTATCACAAAGTGCTTAATAGAGCAGACATTTAAAAGCATAAAAAACACAATGTGACCCTAGGGTCAATAAATTATCTACACAGATAAAATTAAAAAATAAAATAAAATAAATTAAAAAATAAAATGTAAAACATATTTTAAGAGCAGGTCTAGGACATGGGTTTACTTTTACACAAACGCCAGCCTGAACAGGTGGGTTTTGAGCTGGCTTTTAAAAGTATCCACAGTATCTGCGAGGCGTAGAGTTGCAGGCAGAGCATTCCAGAGCCTCGGGGCCACTGCTCGGGGCCACTGTTAAGAGCAGATGGTAACAGGAGAGGTAACAGTGGAGAGGTAACAGACACAAAATCACCCACAGAGACATTGAAACTTCTGTCATTGAGGTAAGATGTAAACCAGTCTAACGCTATGCCAGTTATGCCCAGCCAATCACGTAGCCTCTTAATCAGGATGTCATGGTCTACAGTGTCAAACGCAGAACTGAGGTCCAGAAGAACTAACACAGAGCAGTCACCTGCATCAGCACACATGAGAATGTCATTTGAAACCCTCAGGAGAGCGGTTTCAGGAGAGTGTTGCTTACGAAACCCAGACTGGAACTTGTCATACATGTTGTGCCTCTCCAGTGCAGCAGTGAGTTGTTTGGCCACCACTTTCTCTAAAAGTTTGGACAGGAAAGGCAGTTTTGATATGGGCCTGTAGTTCATGGGCAAAGCTGGATCTAAGTTAGGTTTCTTTAATATGGGCTGGACAGTGGCATGTTTGAAATAGGAAGGGACAATTCCTGTAGATAATGAGGTATTGACAATAGATGTTACTGCAGGGCCAATAGTTAGCAGAACTTTCTTAAATAGAGAGGGTGGAATTATATCCAGAGGGCAAGTTGATGGCTTTGTTTTGTGAATTAAGTCCATCAGGTCTTGAAGGCTGACAGGCTGGAAAGAGTCCAGAACAGCAGGGGATTGCAAGGAGCTACAAGTAGATGAACAGATAATACCCGTTACCTTATCAATGAAATAGATAAGGAATTTGTTGCAATCGTCAACAGAATAGCATGGTAAAGTGGAGACAGTTCCTTTAATTGTGTCCCCCGGGGCTCCCCGAGGCGGCAGCTGGGATGATGTAGGAAGCTGGGAGTCCGTAGTCAGAGGAGGGAACTCGCGCAGGGCAAGGGCGTTAAATCCATTCTTCAGCTGGACATCGAAGCCATGGGGTGTAGGAGATGAGCGTCTCCCTCTCCGGCTGCCGCGAGCACAGACCAGGGACCAGGGCTCGTGATGTGATGGAGTAGAGCTGACCAGGGCTTTAGGCTTAGCTCCGAGCCGTAGCCAGGAGGCCTCAGGAGCTGACACAGTCGGATGGAGAGGTGAGTGAAGCCATAGCAGATCAATGCAAAAACAGTTCTAGTTCTAAAAAAGTTCTAGTACGTGTTAGCTGACATCGTACTATTAGTAGATCAATTAAAACTAGAAAAAAGGGGTGAAACAGACACTACGCACAAGTGAGCTGGATCAGGTGACAGGCAAATTGGAGGGAAAACAGCAGCACAGCGTCAGCAACTCGTCACTCAACCCCAAACTAGCTCCGGTAGCTGTGCCTACGGTGTAGAAATGTGAATCTGAATTATAAGTCGCTTTGGATAAAAGCGTCTGCTAAATGACTGTAATGTAATGTAATGTATTTATTTTTTATTAATATTAATATTAATACATTAATATTCCTTTACAAGGAAGTAAAGCTGATGTCAGCAAAACTCAAGCGTTAAAACTGCACAATCTGGAAAACATGGCTGGACATATAATCAGTGACGTCACTCGAAGGCAGTATTACGGATAACCATTTAAACTTCTCTTATCCTTAGTTCTTAGTTAACATTTGTTGCATCGTTCCCTTCTAACCCTGTCATTTCTCAAACCCGACATTGGAACGAGGAAATGATAATGGAGGCTGTATTCTGTGCTCTTGAGCACACACACAACATGGATTGCTCCGTTCAATCTCATGTTGTCACCCATAATTGACTCAATTCTCTAATCAATACAGAAAACGTGAAATAAAAATTTCTCTTCTGGTTCATTTCTGCACTGATTGATCACAGGTGGGCTGACCTGGAGGAAACACAGCGTGTGCTGATGGAGATCGTTGTGTTATTGGACATGGCTGCATGCCTGTATTGAGCCACAGCACAAGTGATTACAGTTCTGATTACTTCAGTTAACCAACTCATCGGAATGGACAGAATCTATTTTCGATTCATTTGAAAATTGGACACAGGGAATGCACGGCTGTGTAAAACGGTACAAGAAAGTCAATTATAGTTGCCAGGTTGTATTCAGTGCCCTAACACCATCATTTTATAACACTTGTGCAAGTTTGATGAAGAACTGTGGAGATGCTGATGTGCTTTACTCAACACCTTTCTGTACTGTGAAAATGTCACTCTTTACTGTCATCGCGACCGTATGTCTTCGTAATGCGTCCACCTCTTTCTAACAATGAGTTGTGAAGACACTCAAAAGGACTTGGGTTCTCCCATTCTGCAGGTCACAGAGACAGATATTTAGTTGATATGCTCATTAGAAGAGACGGGGAGACAAATCAGGCGGACAACAGACGCGGCATGCTCAGTTGACCAGAAGAGAAACCAATGACGATATGTTTATGTCACAAAGACAACGTATTTATTCATGAGCACGTCTTCCCCAACAAATTACTCTCATGGCCACACAGACGGACGCAACAATCTGAAATCGTTGCTCTCTTCAGCTTTCATTAAACAGAATGCATATGATGTGCAGGCTCCATAACACCATCATTCGTCATTTGTCATAATTATGCATTATCCGCAGTCAAAGGGTTTGATATAAATGACAATGATACATGAGCCCGCTCTCTGCCTTGGTCAAAACAGGAGTATATGACTGTGACAGAAAGAGTGCATGAAATATCAATCTGGATATATCAAGTGTGTCTATATGTTCAAACAGAATTGTTTTACAGTTAACAGCAACATTTGGACATTTGAAGCTATCACAGGACTCAAGGTGGTTTCCTCATGACTGAGGATATGTACCAGCTTATTGATTACAGGGGGAAATGTCGGGAACAGGGCAGAGTTGTATTGTTGTCCACTTGCTGCATACTTGATAATCTATGTGTAGATGTTTTTTCCTGAGAGTTAATCACACAGTCCACACAGCAGCAGAAGGAATATTGAAGGAAGGTGGGTGGCATCTACAGTATTTAGGAGTAGGAGTGTGTGTGTATGTGTGTGTGTGCGTGTGTGTGTGTGTGTGTGTGTGTGTGTGTGTGTGTGTGTGTGTGTGTGTGTGTGTGTGTGTGTGTGTCAACTGACCCTCTGATCTAATAATCATTCCTTTCTCCAAAAAACACACACACACACACACACAAGTAAATGCAGTGATACTCATCACGGTTTTGTGATTTGATTTGGTAAAGTAAACCAAAATGATGCAGTGGAGGGTAAATGAGGTAAATACGAACAATAGATACAAGTCCCTTTGGAGGAGTACATTCTCTCGTCTAATGTGTCTGGCTGTATGTCCACCACAGACTAACAAACAACACAACTCGTAGCTGTGGCAAAACAAAGAGCACTGGAACATTTACTTAATGGAGTAAACGCTATTGAGATGCAGATTTCACTTTCAAGAATAAATAAACATTTGTAACTTAAAGGGCCAGTGTGTAGCATTTCTGAGGATCTATAAGCAGAAAATATAATATTCATAACTATGTTTTCATTTGTATAAATTCACCCGAAACTAAGAATCTTTGTGTGTCCGTTTGCGTTTTTACGTTGCCTGAAAAGCATCATAGGCTTGTGAAGCTGCAGTAACGTGAGCCACAGAGTGCATAAACATGGCACTGCCAGCCGCCGTCTGACTTCCACTGCTCCTAAAGTCGTGTTATTATGGTGAGGACAACATTACCACTGTTTTGCACTCGGTGGCTCGCGTTACCACGGTCTTGGAAAGGAAGGAGTGAGCGGAGGGGTATTCAGTTGGTTGCGATCATCTGCAACCACGCTGCTAGATGCCAGCAAATCCTACACACTGTCCATTTGAGAAAATGTAATAAAAAAATTAAAAAGTACAATATAGCAAGCTACTGAATAACAATAATGTACAATAAAACACAGTAAAACAACAGCAAACTTAAGAATAATAAATACATTATGGGACGTAAAGTAATAAATAAATAAAACTGATTTCATGATGATATATAAAACACACTCAGTTAATAAAAAGTACATTCACAATATTTAGATTTAAATCTAGGAAATGCTAAGAAAACTGCAAAGGCATTCATAATTTGCACTTAAATGCTTCTTTGGTGTCACAGCACATTACAAGAACAGCAATACTCCCAGTTTCCGACTGGGGAAGCTAAATCCAATTACCAATGGTCACTTGAGACACATTTTCTGCATTCCCCTTCGAGGAGTGAACTAGAATCCATCTTAACGGGCTGTAGATACAATCTTAACAAATATATTGTTTCAGGACACGGGATCTGAAGGATTCACAGAGGAAACAATAATTCAAGTCTCAGAGTTGTAAGGAACACATTAGAGGGTCTATTCCGCGTCTTCACACTACTCCTTAAACCATATGCCCGTTTCCATAAATCAGGCAGACAGCCAGGCGTAAAAACATAATAAAATCAGGAACATTGCCAGGCTATCACATTGTTCCACGTGGATTGCATGCTTGAGCAGCTGCTCTGTGTGATGGCCACAAGTTAAACAGACTGAATGAAAGTCTGTCCTTGTTTGTCAGTGCCATAGGATGTTTGAAAAAAAACTATGACAACAATGGCAAAGTGGTGAGATAAAGTATGATCTCAGTGTTGGGGTCTCATGATGTTAAGGACCAGGGCTTGGTTCAGCCTCGCGCTGTTTTCTCTTGACGTCCTAACTACGTCACATCAAAGGTTAGATGATTAGTGAAAGAGATGAATAACGATGGCACAAAAGGACAGGAAGTAGAGAATTGCATAAAGTGGTAGTACTGTGGTCATTAACCCACAAAGTTTGTTGTTCCTCCCAGTAGATCTCATCATCTCAGGACCTCTCGAAGATGAGCTTAGTAATGGTGATGACTACAAATGAAGGACATCGCTATTGATATCGGCCCATAAAGCATTTTTCCGATACACCATAGGAAAAGGAATGACTGAATAATACACTGAATACATTTTTCGAAAGGGGTCACAACCCCCCACAAAATGATTCTTTTTTATCATTATAACATGATCTATTCGGTCTCATAACATTTGGAAACTCTAGAAGAGCAGTATGATTAAATCATTTTATTCCATTCATGTGTGGGAGCTAACAGCAAGTCAGCCAGCGGAGGCTTTTTTTTGGCATGTGAGCCCAGTGAGCAACTATTATAGAAATGAGCAGGGTACCATCTCTGATCATGGTGTCCTGTTCTATTTAACACATCCGTGGTTGTAGCAGCATTCAATATGAAACTTCTCTGACAGGACTGACACCAGAATGACATCACACAAGAGATAGAACCTGTCTCTCGTTCGGCCTTCTTTGGAATGTGATGCTCAGGCATACATATGTATATTCACTGACATGCACACTGTCAGTCACACACACTGCTATCACATTAGTTAATGGCTCATGAGAAATAGTTCATGGCAAAAACCTATGAGCAGTGGCTGAGGGTAATGCAAGTATTAGTGCCTGTGTGTGTGTGTGTTAATTCTTACTATAATGGTGCTACTGTATTAATATGAGAGACAATGGTGTTACAGTGCAGTAAATTCCACCGTGTGTGTGTGTGTGTGTGTGTGTGTGTGGTACTAATCTTACTGAAGACAGAAAAGAGAGAAAGAGAGGTCATAAAGTTAAGTTATGCGTGTAGTGTAATCAGCCAATCAAGTGTTATTAGATGTTGTAATTAGATGTTGATGACTCTTTGCCACAAATGAGGCACTCACTCGGGTCAAAGAGGGCTTTCCCCAACGAAAAGAGAATTACCAGTGACAGGGACACAATTAGGTGAGGTTTGTGCACAACTATGTTAATTCCCTCATAAAAAAAACTCCTGGCTGATTGTGATCATGAAGTATGGCTGCTAAAATTAGCCTTTTGTATGTTTTCTAATGGTGCCATTTGTAGGTTATTAACTTCTCTGATATACAACTTTAATTACGTCCCGATCACATCTCCAAGTGCAATTGTACTTCATATGTCCAGCAATTTAGAAGTCTTTCACCAATGTGCCCATTCAGGTTGTATTGATCTTACTTCACACTGAAAAACAACACATTGCCTTCGTGGTCTACTCTGCATCCGATGTTATTGCAACGTCCCTGGTTTGTATCTTTGAGATTGCTATTCAGTGTAGTCACAAAAGCAAAATGTGATCATAATGTACTCATCATTTCTTTATTGTCACCATCTGTGATTTGCTGTATTTTCTCATTCTTCAGCAATGTATTGATGCGGACATTCTGAATAAAGGCGGATGCTTACCAGCTGGCCCCACAGTTATTTTCTTTGTTCTTAAATTACTCTGTCTTGTTTTATAATGGTTTACAAATCTTATCAGTCAGGGTACATGAACTTCAAATAACGTAAATAATTTGTCGAACGCCCCTCACATACACACACAACGGCATCGTAATCGCATTCATCTGAAGTGCAACATGCTACAAGTTAAAACATGATATCTAATAAATTGGACGCTGATAGGGGTTGTAATGAAAATCGATGGGGAGGCAAGGGGACACACATGAACATGCACACAGAAACACAGCTATACATACACACGGCCCCATGCTGCACACAGGCTCTGCTAATGAAAGACGCATATCCCAGACACACTTACATACATAAAGACATTCATCCAACACTCAGAGAGCGTTCAAGCAAATCATTTGAAAAGGCAGAATAGTTGCTTTGATGTACAAGAATTATTGATATGAGCCCACCCTCTCTTGGCCGTGTGCAATTAAGGTGGAAGTGAGAGGTAATATGTATGATCACTGGCTGCACTGCGCACACAAGGATTGCACCATGACATAAATATGTAATGAATACTACACTGAAATTAGAAGGATGGCGTATTATATCATTCTACCCTCTCCTTTCCGAATCTTTCTCATATTTCAGTCCTCTTCCCCATCGTCTCTCCTCTCCTTCCTCCCTTCTATTTGTCAGAGGCCTGCAGCTCTTAAATATTTAACATTTCAGAATGATCTGCGTCAATCTTCCTTTTTAAAGTTAATCAGACATATCTCCATTTTGAGAAAGTAGCGGCCTCTCGTACAGCTCATCTTCATATAGTCTGGAAGATTCATCGGCGTATTTCTCTCAACGTGTTTGAGCTGCTGCGGTGGATGGAGATCACAAGTGTATCGTATAGCAGGATAAAATACTCTGTCTGCTTGCGCATCCATCAGTCAGAGGCTGGCTGTGTGGGTAGTGGCTGGAGGAGTAGTGGAGTGGTTTTGGCAAACACGGGGATGGAAGGATGTGAGGGGGCGGACTGATTGCCAGAGAACACAGGAAATGTCCTCCTCATGTACTGGACACCCCCTGTGGGACAGACAGTTGTCTGCATCCTGAATCAACAATATTGGAATGAAACATCTTCACTGAGCCATGATCAACTGTGTTTATGGTTGATGTCTAAATCAGAGCCCAGAATCCTTAACTTATTGCTTCAACCCAGTAAATGATTGACCCCCAATGCACCCAGTGCATTGGGGGTCATCCTCCTCTGTAACGATAAACATGGTCACTGTAGTTTATTTGACTCAATCTCACATAAACATGTACACAGTGTTGCAAATACTCTACAACTTCAAATGTGTTTTATTCCGCAGCTGAAAATAGTCCCCAATAAATGCACTAAATAGGCTGTACGTTGACCCATTCAGACCACACGATATATTCACACTAGTTCTCAATATGCGGATGTCATATATTTGAGTTTAGATACCGTATATTTAAACAAATAGATATCACCGATGGTGCTGTTATAAAGAAATCAAACTCCAACAACTTGATCATCATGACGCTCTGGTAGCTCTGAGTAACTGGAACTTCCACCTAAAAAAACCAGTATCGGCCCTACAAGCCTTTATTTCTAATATTATCTCCATGCATACACATTGATCAAGTGTTTGCAATTTATAAATATTTTTTGAAACATAGCATCAACTCAGGAAAGGTAGTTTTGGTATCATGGCATGCTGCTAGTAATGCCCTTTGTTCATACTATTAGTAGCTTTATTCTTAAAGACACTCTCTGTTCAACATTACTGAGCAATGGGTATTATATGATTGTATACCTTTTTTTCAAATACGTTCAAGACATATTATATATCCAGCAGTGCGAAAAATAGGAACAAGCTAGAGGGAATCATTAAGTTCTTGATCATTCACTCAATAATGAATCCTTGGTTTAATTTAGATGACCAATTGATTAAGATGGAGCCTAATTGTGCATACATTAAGCACAACTACATTTCAGATATAATGATTTTGTTAGACAATTAAGAGAGGAGCGCACTGAATAATGAATCCCTGTCTGAGGGTTTGACTTGAGGGGGCAAGGAGCTTGAGGAACATGGCGTTGAAGTTTTGATCCTGTACTGAAAATGTCTGTCGCCATTCAGTGTGACTGACGCTGTAGCAGAGTTCTTCATTTACATGCCCACATTTCACTGGTGCCATTCTCTGTTTAATGGGGTTTCAAAAAGATTGTAAGAGTGAGGACTCGTGAATGAATACCTTACAAACATCATGTTACTGGGCATGAACCCATGTGTGTATGTGATCATGTGTCTGCGCGTGATGCAATGTATATTCGCACACACTGTGCGGTTCACAGTGTGGGTTGAAAAAAATCTGATTTGAGTGAGTTCAATCTGCGTGAAGAAATTTGGACGTACCCTATATGAGATTCAATTCCAACCAAGAATAATCAGAACACAGATGGCAGTGGAAATGCTAATAGCTGTGGGTGAACGAAGGAGTAAACCTCCAGATGCATGGTATCGATAGAGGACATGCTTTTGGTCAATGCATGGCTGCCCTTGTGTACAGAATAAATTATATATTGAAAAGATTTATAAGGGAGGATAATTAGACATACATTTGCATTTGGAGGCCTTTGGGATCTAATAAATAATGGTCTTGCAGGTTGTGGCCTCGTGAGATGAGCCTTGGTAGTGTGTGAGAGGAGCCTTTATGTGCAAGAGATTGGGTGGTTGGCAATCTGAGCTTTCATGTGTGACGGTGCTGAAATAGGAGAATTTACTGTACCACCGCCTTCCACGGTTTCACTTGTCTTCATCAGCAGCAATGCCTTTTCTTTAGTTACACGCTGTCAACCTTTAATAAATACAGACTAGACACAGCAGGGGACTGTCAGCATCACTTCAGATCATTTGGGAACTCTCAGTCAGGGAAGGCTCACAGCTAATAATCAGGGCTCACATGCACTGGCAACAACAAAGTTGAGTCTTGCTTTATGAAATAATATCAACCTTTATCTGGGATTAAAGGATCAGACATGTCCTCCACACCTCCATTTATAACAGACACACATTTGGAGATGGTTATGTTGGTGACAAAAGACAGAAATGGACACATGAGGAGACAGATGGACATAAATGAACAAACAGTAGTAGGAGACAAGCTAATCTAGGTCTAAAACTACAGTATGTAATTAATGGTTTGATTTCTACCTACATGAGTATTACGCCCAAAGCTAAGCAACATACCATTAGGTTATAGTTGACGTTAGATAAGCCCTGTTCTGGTCTGACGCATTCACTGCACGGGAGCTTGTCCTGACTCCTGGATACTGCTGGATCAGAGTTTAGGTTCGTGTTACTGGTTTCATCCTGCTTTTTGCAGCCAAACTTGTTAACACGCAGCTCAGTCCTCATCCTCAAAGTCTTTCCTCTTCAAAAGTGAGACATTTTGAAAATCTAAACTTTGAGGGCTACCTCTGTGTTGCATTACCGAGTACATTTTTTGTACAGTAACAATTCACATCGGGTTAGTTTGGAACAAACGACATTTTAGTTTATGATACTGTAGTTCTCAGTTTCAGACAAATCAACTGGAAACATTAAAAAGCACATTTTTAGCCATCTCACTGAATAAGCATTGATTAGCCAGCTACTGCTGATAACATTTGCAAGTGGCACACATCATTTTGGCCAACAAAATCAAAGGTGGTCGGCCAGAAATGCGAGGACTGCTTTTGTTTAGTTCAGAATTAAACCAAAGACCCGTCATTTTAAAGAATCTCCACAGATTTCGAAGTTAAATCTGGCATTTGAAGCTGAATTTACATACCTGCAGTAGTAGAATGGAAGGTTGGAGAGAGGGGCCGCAACCAAGAGGGGTAGGACTTTGAGACGGGTGTGTTGTTTGGAAAAAGCTAATATAACCCATACAAACTACTTTGTTTATTAGGAGCAGGTGTGTGTGAGAGAGGGAAATGATAAGGGCAACTGGGTCAGCGAGTGAATCCAATACTGGCAAACAATGTTGTTGCCACCATGTTGCTTTACATAACAGTTTGTCAGCTGATAGAGGCGCAGACGAGTCACCGATGGAGACTGTAAACATGGACGTTTCCAGAGCTATGTGAAAGGCCAAAAGCTTCCCTTATCTCTCTGTGGAGGGGCTCACAATAACACTCTTATTAGCTTTCCCCTCGCTGCCCATGATGATGGAAAATACTCATGGCACACAAATATAAACGGTTGTAAACACACACCGCACACACGAGCAGAAGGTAACCAAGAAGGGGAAAGTCTTTGGAGACTTTCCCCCTCTTTGGAGTCTTTGTTTGTGATTTTGCATTTAATCTGGAGTCGCCTGAGACATTGAAGGACAGCCACGCTCCGTAATACCGTTGAGCCAGCATGTGATGCCATGGTGTCAGCATATTTCTGATGTGTTCAGGCCACTGCTGAAAAACAACTAGCTCCCATGAGGGTCCTCCCTCCCCCCAACAACAACAACTGTGTCACAGGATTTGTGTCTGTGAGCGTGTGTGTACATGTGTTTTTGTTGATGCAGGTGTTACTCTGGCCTTCACAGCGGCTAATGGAAGGGCCCATTAACACCACAACAACCCTAATAGTACTGTAAATACTTGGTCTGCTGGTGTGATGATAGCTTTGTTCAATAATTCAGCAGCTGCTGAGAAAATCAACAATCCCCTTTTCTAAAAGAGCGAACAACATTGTAGGTAATGTCATCAGATAACCAGGGGCACAACTCGCATAGGGCACGATAGAGTATGTATGATAGCTCTACTCAGAAGTTCAGCACAGCCTGTGATGCAGCCTGTGTACAGCACATGAAAGTGAAACGTCTTTATTTTAACCATCCACTTAGTTGTTGAGCACTCAGTGTTAGCAGCTGTAGCTGGTTAGCTTCAGCGTGCATGGCCCTTTCTTCTGTTGTCGTTGGTCTTTTTTTTTAGTGGGAGCACATTTGTTCACGGTGCTTGTGGTAAGTGATGACTTCACGCAGAGCAGCCAAGTCGGTGAGAGATTCCTGAGTCCAGCTTGTCATATTAACTGAGGTAATTTAGCACGACGCACGGTAAAAGGTTATTTGCTAAGTATGCTGTACTTGTGATAGATTTGTCTGCCGTGTAAATTAGAATGTAAGTTACGGTGTGGTCTTTTAAAACACAGCCAATGTACACTGTGCAGGGAGGCAGGAGCCCTCCCCCGACCCTTTACACGATGAGGTGACACTAAGACAGATGGCAGTGTCACGCATAATCAATTGTGCATTTCTTCTCAGCATATAGCTGAATAATCATTAGTTGGTCATTTAAATTATGACCATAAAAGCTGAAGAAAGTGTTGCCATCAGTTTGGTTAATCATGATGTGGAATACTGGTCACTCATGTTTGTGCTTACACTACAAAAACAGATGATTTTCCACTGATCATGTCTGTTTTTTATTGACATATCTGGGTGATTACAAGAAGGAAAAGTTGTGTTGTGCTGAACGTGTAATTTTAACCATGAGTCTTCACACCCTTAGCTGCAAATGTTCACACAACACCCACAACCCTCTTCGACAACAGTACCTCATCACTATTCCTCGGTGGTGTGAAGACTGGACAAAGTACAAAGTGTAGCCTATTTTTCTCCTCTCCATGCTTTAACACAGCAAACGTGAACGGCATGTACAACCAAGGAATAAGGATGCATCCTTCCAGACTCCTGTGCCGCTCTCCCTGTCTGAGAGGCTCTTGTCAAAGAACAGATGCTACACGAACACCAGATATTCACGTTGCTGCTCGGCTTCCTCCACGTATCAATCAAGTGTTTAAATCCCAGTCGTGACGGGCAAGATGTCAGAGCCAGGTTGTAATGGCATAATCTCACACAATGTGTTTCATCACCTCGTCGTTCTCTCTCGCTTCTGTTTGGCAGTTTTGCCTCCATTTCTCTGAATTATTTTTTGTCTGACTTGCACACAAACGATGTCCCATCCCCTTCCTCAGTTTCTAGTTCGAGACACGAACGGTCCATGAATGCCAACCATCTGATCGTACTAACGGTCCAGAAGGGCCGGGCAGACCCTCCTGTGCTGTGCTGACTGCCATCTTACCACAATAGTTGTCTCACATGCTAAACTTCTTCCTGCTACAGCTCTAAGGAGACATATCGTGCTCATTTCCTGGTTCATTTGGGGTTTCTGCAAGAACATGTTTACAGGCTTTAATGGGGTTTTTTTATACGGTCTGTCTGAATATACCTGAATTCACCCTCTGTCTCAAACGTGGAACTGCGTTGCTAGGCAACAGCTTGGGTCCATATTTACTTCCTGTCAGCTGATGTCGTTCACATACACTGCAACCGGAAATATACCCGGACACATGTTAAAGGCACAGTTTCTGGGTACAGGCTGTGTGTATTTACCTCTGGATTGAATGTTTTGATTCTTTCGCAGTATTTATGTAGCACCTGCTTTATAATAAAAAAGACACGACAATCTAACGTTGTACAAAATGGGATCTTTAATTCTGAGATACCTGTGAAAACACTTCGGCAGCTACTTCAGTGTTCAATAGAACAGTGTGACATTTTGGGAAACGTGCCTGTTTGCTTTCTTGCCGAGAGTTGGATGAGAAGATCGACTCCGCTTTTAAACTGGTATTCATTTTGAAATTTAAAATGGCAAAAAAAGTGAACAGGGGGAATGTCAAATTATTGTTTTAAGAATAAGAATGACAATTGTTTGTTGTTAGCTTGGATTTAATCGTTTTCCCATGACAGTGCTTCTCTTTTCTCCCTGCAGGAGATAAGCCCGTGTCTTTTTAGTCGGATTGTCTTCCCTGTCGAGGTCTCATCAGCAGATGGACAAGTTGCTGCAAAACAAGAGGCTTGGCGACAGAAAATATTGGCTGGTGCTCATGGTGTTAATTGCATGTATAAACATAACAGTGCAGGGCTGTAGGGCAGTACTGGTTTGCTGATGAATCAAGCGGAAGGTACTGAGAGAAGTATGAAGAGTGATTTATTAGATTAAGAGTGATATAGTTGAGATAAATAAAGAGAAAAGACAGAATGAGAATACTGGAATGCCTCCCACAAACTCACTCCCACTCTTCCTCCCGTGCCCACGCACTCTCTGTTACTGTGACGTCCACTCTTCCTTGTTACTCCTCCGCTCGGCTGTGGAGGCGTTCTGTTCCCCTCTCATTCATACGGTGCCACACTATTTCCATATTTCTGAGTGGACACTGTGCATTGAGTAGGAAAGAGGAGGGAGCACCATGTTTGGCTTCATCCGATCAGATTTCCGATCATGCTGAGACCGTGATCAGACCTCACATGAGAGCCAAGCTCTACAGATGGAATTATGTCATCTTTGTACATGGGAAACTGAGGATATGATCCAGTCATATTCTCCACAATTGTATTGTTTTAACTTTAAAACAAGCATTTAAAAAAAAAGGTTCCACCCTTTCAGGCCCATGTTATGCTGATCTCACTACTCATTGTGGGAGGTCAGTAAACTCAGTACTGCTCAAACGGCTACATTACAGTCTTCCCCAATGAGAGCAGTGTGTTCCTAATGGTACGGTATTAATGTGTGTCATACAGTGCAAGGGTCACCGATTGGCATTTAAGGAGACACTCTGATGTCAACACTACATTGAGGAAGGAAGGGTGATATTAGGTTTGATTCTGGCTTACACAGTAAAAATGTGTTCAATCTTTCTTCTGTTAACAAAGAAAATCTAAAACATTTTGACACTGATGACTTGATTAAAATGCGAATAATTTGTTCATTTTATTGAGCATATGAATGTGCTTTAAACTCAAAACAAACATTTCTTTATAGTAGCGGAATACATTTGGTCAAAGTTTTGGTTTTCTCTTTTTAATGTGAATGAAAAGCAGATTCGTCCTTCAGTCAACTCCTTTTTTAAATCATAAAATGGTGAAAAAAACAGAATAAGTACAAAATGTGTCACCGAGTCACCCACAAAAAAAAAAAAAAATCCTCTCACCAAAGTGTGAGGCCTTGACCACAAGGTCAAGCATGTTACTATCCCCAAACTGGCAGACAAATGAATAACTTGTACAACAGTCACAGTCCCCATTCAAGGCCACATTTTCACAAAGTACGTCTTCAGTATATAGAAGTTCTAACTGCTCACTATGAGGTCTGTGTATCCATTCATCTCCACTGTAATACTTTTTTGTAATTTGGGTAAGATTCCCTAAAAATGAGTTGTTAAGATGTTGAGGACACTTGATCGTGATTGTTTAGGGCCAACAAAAGCTTTGGATAAAATAACTGATGGTGACATGTCTCCATATGAAATGTTGCGTCTTGCCTGGAACTCGATAGCACAGAGAGGAAGACATGGAAGCTTAAAAGGTCCAGTATGAACTGCTAGCACCATGTCCAGTCAGAACCTCGACTCATGATCCTTTACTCATAAACCGGCTGGTGGGTAAACCAGGGAGGAACCCATTTCTGCTAATGGTCTGTGTCTTAGAGCTAATAATGGAGCTGCAGAAGGAAGCAAACATCGATCAGGAAGCAAAGGAAGGAGTAAAGTGAAGGTGTACCACTACTTATTGCCTTTGAGCTTTTTCTTTCCTTTTCCTACCTCTTCACCAGCGGAAGGATGTGCACAAATAACAAACACAGCAGTTGCGTTAAACATGATAATTAGCAATGTAGTGAACTAGCATATAATTAGTGGTATTGTTCATTTCAATCATGTCTAACAGGATGTGAAAGCAGCAGTATGTGTCCAAATGCTGACACGATGAATGCATTTTTTAAAAACAACTGGAGGATTGTTTTCAAGGTAGTGGCAGAACAACAGTAAACAACAGTAAACAATAGTTTGTCAACTATGAGCCTATAATGTAAGTTCACATCAAATAGAATCTAAACCAGAACAATAATAAAAAGCATGAATATTAAAGTCATGTGTCTGAGGAGGCGCATGGTGTGTCTACACCTCAACTCAACAACATAAGGTTATTTTATATATATATAGAGAGAGAGTAGACATTTTTGCTTTAACGGCTCTCTTGATGTTTGCATTATATTCCATTTAACTTTTGCAGACTTTTGAAATGTCCAAGAAAGCAAATCAGTGAGGAACTGCTGATGACTGCAAGATTTACAAAACTTAATGTCAGTTCATAGCGTCAAACGTCAGCTTCTCAAGTCACATCAGATTCCACTTCTTTCTCATCTCAGTGTGGAACATGTTGGAAAGTATTTGCCTTTGATCCCAAATTGAACCCAATTTGTTCGCTTTGCACCAAGTTCAATCACATTGAACATTGACACACAAAAGCCAATGTCCAGACAGTTTGATTGTTTCTATCCTTGTTTCTATCATACATGTAGTTTCTATCATACGTGTAGTTTATATCATATGTGTAGGTGTGCAGGGCCTTTCTATTGCATGGTGTTGCCATATGGCAACACCTACTTCATCTCAATTTTACTAAAAGACAGTCATATAAAAAACATGTCATGCTGTTTAGTTGTGAAAATGAAGGTCTTTTGCTTTGATATGACACAATTCATCACATTACGTGAACTGGAAATCCTGTTTACAGTTTACTAATTGTTGGTTATTCAGGCAGAATTCCTTCAACAAAATAAATCATTACAACAAAACTACTTCTAGAAAACCAAAACTACCTGGGGTAAGTCAACATTAAATTGTCATCATTAAAACCAGTTTAGATGTAAAACTGCCGGAACTTTATGTGAATATGGAACTGAATTGTCTGCATTAAAGCAATTGGACTGTGATTGACTTAAATATAACTAGGCTAAGACTAACCTTTGATAACATTTAAAAGGGGAAAAAGCCATTTTTATGATTATATCTTTTAGGGCTGGGCGATAAATCGATTTAATCGATTAATTCGAATGTGTGCTTTAAGGCGATGTGTTTTATTGAAAATCGAGAAAATCGCCCCCACCCCTTTTTCCCGTAGTAGAGTGCGCGCGCATTGTTTACAAACTAAAACAATGGCGGCCAGCAGCTTCACTGCTTCACCAACTGTACTCCGCATGAGAAGAAGAGTGCCCGGTGGAAAGCCATCACGGATGCAGTCGCGATGTATATCGCAAAAGATATGGTGCCCATATACACCGTGGAAAAGCCGGGGTTTATTCACCGTCTCAAAGCTTTGGACCCCAGGTACGTGCTACCAAGCCGTAAACATTTTTCTGACGTTGCCTTGCCTCGGCTGTACAATAGTACACGCCAAAGGATCTCTGCGGAGCTGGAGGGGATGTCATTCTACTCCGCAACAACTGACCTGTGGTCCAGCAGGTTGACCCAGACACCGATCCACTTGACTGGTGGAAGCGTCACCAACTTAACTTTCCAAGGCTAAGTACTTTAGCAAAGAAATACCTCTCTGTGCCAGCTACAAGTGCCCCCTCTGAGAGGCTTTTCAGTGTGTGGGGGGGGGCATTGTTACATGCCACCGTGCATGCCTGAAGCCAGAGGTAGTAGACAGGCTTGTCTTCCTGGCAAAAAATATTTAGAAAAAACATGCACTACTGTTTAATACTGTTGGTTATGTTGTGAATGCACTTGATTTTGTTTACATGCACTTATTTACTGTGCAAAATATGTTATGTTGATGTTAGATCAGATGTTGCACTTTTGAAAATGTGAATGTTAAAGGGTCATATACATTTTATTTCATGCTGTGTTTGTATCAGTGTATTCAGTTAGAAAAGCTTACTGTAAAAAGTTACATTTGCACAGTTGTTTACAATGGAAGGCTACTATTTAATGCCATTTAATGTTATGTTTAATTTAATTTTATATTTAAATGATTCAGGCAAACAAAAGAGTGACCAAATACTTTTTGTATACTACAGGCACCTTTCTACAATGTTCAGGTTTTGTTTGCACTTTATTTTTATCAACCTACTTGGGAAAATCATCACAAAATAAAAGAAAAAATTGTTTTCAACAGCTTCTGTCATCTGCAAAAAATTTTGGGGGAAAAAAATCGATTTAAATCGTGAATCGGATTTTTTGTAAAAAAATCGGAGATTTTTTTTTTAGGCCATATCGCCCAGCCCTAATATCTTTTCATTTCAGACACTTTGCAACTGTACTGTATTATCTGGATCCTAAATTACATCACCGGAAATCACAGTTTTACCAGAAGAAATTGCGATACACCACCGAAATTGTAAGTTGTTCGACTTTTGTGTACATTTCAAGCCGCATCCTGCTTATGCATGGAGAACAAGGTGTCACAAAAGAAAAGGGAGCCCATCACAAGCTGTTGTTTATGAATATTTACATTATTTAAGCAATTTCAAGTCAGAAAAATAAAATGTTTTTGAAACTGTGAAGTCCAATTTGTGTCATTGAGATGTGGGGGTTCAGTCAATCTAGCTGTTTGCATCACCTATTGTGAACAATAGAAACATCAAAAATTCAAACATGAAACTAAAGTCGAAAGGCTTCAAAGTGGCAACTGTCCACGTAGCAACAGCCAATGTGACTGGTTGAGAGAGTTCTACCCATTAATGAGCTCAACTGTTGGCAGGTGAGGTACCACAGAGACTCCAGTCACATTAACATCAGAATATTAAGTGACTTTTGTTCACAATTTCACCGTCCTTTCAGCATGGTGTGTGTGTCATTAGGGTGCGAAAGAGACAATCATTCCATGCTATTAGTTTCTCTCCAACTACAATGCTGCAGGTACCTGTACTGAAATCAACATCGCATTCTGCTTTATATGAAGACAGACACAAAACAAAAAGTTGAAACTGAGTGTGCTTCTGCTTGTGTAAGAAAAAGGAAAACTGCTTTTACGAAAGCTCTCACTGTAATCCCAGACTGATGCAAAAAGCACTGGCGTGCAAGTACCTCTGTTACAATTGTGTGAGAGTATGTTTGTGGGTGTTTGACCCGTGTGACTTCTGTTTTGCATTGCGTACTGTGTGGCAAGGGGGTGGAGGTTGTAGCCCCTGAGGTTGATCCACTCAGGAAAAGGGTCAGGGTCACACTAACCTGACGCATTCCTGCACTTTACCGTAAACACATTCTAAAAAAACATGACATATTAAGTTACAGGTAGTGAGTCAAGTATTCATTATCAGTTTGACATAATATTATCCAACTCGGTAACACTTTAAAATAACTACACACTATGAAGCGTCAGTTAAGTATGAGTAAACACTTGATTCATCATTTATAAAGCATTGTTCCTTCATTAACACCCATTAGTATGCAATTCACAACAGTTATAAATGTTTTATTCTTGATTAATAAGCTCGTCTATTATGTGTTTCATGATTGTGTTTTCATACTTTATAAAAATCGATTCCCCATGAAGTATGAATAAATAAATGAAGTATATATATTTATATATATTACAAACCAATTATTGAGGAGCTGTAGATGATTAATAAGATCATTTATAAAATGTAAGTAAAGGATTAAGAACTTATTTAGATGTACATTATTCATGCATTTATATATATAATGATTTAGATCTGCACTAATGGTTAGGGACTATGTTAATACATGCTTTATAAACGCGAATCAATACTGCAATTCATGATTAATGCAGGTTACTAATCATTAGTAAAGTATTTTGTGTGACCTCATCTAAAGTGAGGACTATTTATGCCTTACAAAGCATTTATAAATGACATTGAAAGGCCATCACTGCCTCAACACCCACAGTGTTTCAGCAGAAAAGGCATGAAAAGCCATGACCTCATAAGTGTAGGCCAGGCTCAAGGGTCATTAAAATGCTGTTGTTTTGTTGCAAACCGTTATCACACATTGTGATACTATGCTACCGTGTGACCAATTTACAGTCCGTTTGCTCTTAAACAATAATATGGCCAGATTATTTCCCTAAACTTTTACCAGCATAATCCCGTTATCTTAAAGTGATTAGTTCTTAAATCAAGTCTCTATTTAGCTCTGTTACCAAACAACCAATCGGATGAAAATATTTAGAGGTCAATGTTTCGAACTCCAAAGCCCCCTGAGCAGGGCTGAGCATTGATCCTCATCACATGTTGTAAATGGATTTTCATGTGAACTAACATCACTTTGTGTTGATGTCAACAATAAATGTGACACATTTCTCAAGGTGAGTTTGGTCACTCTCTGTATGATGTCAGATATAGTTTTCTACAGATACTAGTCTTCAGTTATAATTACAATGATATTTTGAAATAATGCAATTATATGTCCAACTGAATATACTACTTGACATAGTTGAAAACTTACTACATTTTTACTTTTACATTTATTTTGTGGACTCTAAATGTATGTTTGTAAATGTGAAATGTAATTACTTTCACCTCTATTGCAAAGAAACTGTACATTCCATTAACTTATTGCCTTAATTCTTCTGTTTATTTGAAGCATTTCACTCCAAAGTATTGGAGCTGTATAATAGAAGAAGTGCTGCATGAAATCTTTAAGTAGATAGCTCCAAAACTCGAATGACTCAATCGTCAAAAAAGTTGTTATGCAGACATAACCTACTCCCAAATTGTAAGCATAACGCCAGACGACAACAACTGAATCTAAGTAATTCCTGTAAAATGCAGCCGTGAAACTGACTTTTTCAAACAACACTTGAGAAAAACAATAATGTGGTACAAAACCAATACTGATACTGTTTTTTAGGTCAATTTATAAACTGTCTCTTGTGTTTCAGGTTACCCATTAGACCGAGGAACATGAGTGTGACGCCTCAGCCTCACTGCAGCAAATGATCTCGATCGTCAGGCCATTGCTCTCGGTTGCATCTGTCATTTGGCCTTTTGGTGTTGTGTGGTTATCCAGAGTGACTCCCACCTGACTGATCTTGCACTCACTGGTCAGAGGTCTAGGCCTTGTTCGGCATGTTTATGAAGATAGCCAGGGGTCAAGGACTGTGTTTGTCTGTCTTGTGACAAAAGAAGAAACAAGGGATAGGAATCCGGTAATAGATGTAAGGCCAGAGTGGAGATGAAAGGAGAGGTTATCTGGTTCTCTGCCGAGCATATCGATCTGTTTGCGTTTTCATGGGGTGAAGGAGTTTGTTGTCATGGCAGAAATGCTGAGGTGTCGGCTGCATATCGCACGCACTGTAGAAGTGTTGGAGCAGAGACTGCACTTAAATTAGGGTTCAAGAATTTGAGGTCAGCGTTTGCCTGTGGCAGTAAATCCCCCCCATAAAAAAAACACAGAGAGCTTGTGAACCACATGAATGGAGGAGAGCTTTGAAATCATGAATCATCAGCAACTTACCCACAAAGTGTGCTGGTGCTGCCCTCTTGTGGCCCATGCAGGGTACTGTATCTGAACGTCACATTTTAAAACATTTTAAACCAACAAACCAAAAACCAAAAATATCACCGATCATAACTGAAGGAGGATGTTCTACAAATCCTTTTATTGCATTGAGTACACAGTATGGGATCTGGAAAATATTCAAAGGTTCATGCAGTTCTTTTTGTTCTGTGTGTTTATTAGGTAAGATTATTCCCCACTGTAATCAAGTCTGTTAACACTACTGATACTGTATATATACTCATGGAGCATTTAATCACAACCAAGCAACACAAACAAATACAGGTTATGGTCAGTGTAGAGTAACCGCTGTAACATGAACACAAGAAATAGCTTGCTTCTTAAAGTAGCTCTGAATGGGACTATGCCTGGTATCCAGAGGCCTTCCTCCTACTGGACAAGACTGAGGATCTCCAAATACTGTATATTAAGGGATTAACAAAACCCAAACATGTGTTAAGAGCTTCTAAAGCACGTCAACTTGCATAGAAACGTACAAATACAATCCTCCTCATCTGTCTGTGTTTGACTCTGATGTAAAGCCATGACGTGATGACCCTTCACTCTTTTGTGTTAGATCGACAGAGATAACAAGAGTAATTCAGAACATGAGCAAAGTAGCAGGTAGCTGTTATGTGTAAGTATATATATATATACATGTGCATTTCTTTGGGATCACAAGCGTTTGGCTCACGTAATGTGAGAAGAGTAAAGCTGTTATACACAACGTTCTGACAGAGCAACGGTAGAGGATTTCTTTTTTTGTTGGTCTTTTTCTTTTTGTGCATCTGTTCTGGATCGACAGGGTTGTGCAACGATATACATGCAGACGTTACACAAAACACACACCACTTCCAGGCAGCTCAAAACCATTCATATATGTACACTCACACACACGCACACACACACGCACACACACACACACACCGCCGATGCTCTTTCAGTGCTGTTTTGTTTGTTAATAAGGCGCTGATTGTCAGACGTTGATACACTGCCTTTGGATCAATGGAATCTCAGATACACTAAAGTCCAACATATTCTCATAAACCTTATAAATAAAAATGGACTCAATAACACACAAAGTATTTCAATAATAACCTGAGGAGACTATGTTGGACTACGTTAGAGAGGAATGCATTATATTTACAACACAGTGATAAGTATATATGTGTGTCGGCAACATTGCGGTGATTTAGCGAATGGCAAGCGTCTGTAACCAGTGGTAAGTCCCATTCTTTTCATTAGTATGTTTAAAAGAGCTAAAAATAGAGAATAAAATGAGGCTATATCTTTGAATGCTGTGGCACGGGAAGGGAGGAGGGAAAAAAAACAAAATGCAAAGAGGGAGATAACTAAAATTCTATATAGCACCTGACTCACACAATATGAACACCAGTTTACCAGTTTAGGGGGCATGTACTCAGTGCAGTGGTAAACTGGGAGCAATTCTTTCGAGACATGTTGTGATCATGTTGTGTTCTGCATGGGACAAAAGGCCGCTTGGGCTCTGTGTTTGTAATGTTTAGTCTCCGACTGTTTTGCAAACCACGTCTCTGTCCCTCTCCTCTCACACATGCAGGGAAATAGCACCATCGTCTGAAAACAGCAAGTTAAGCCAAGTTGAGGACGTCAGCGTACACGTTTTTGCTCGCATTGTTAGGAAGGAGGACTCTGGAGTGGAGGTTTATGTCCTCTTCATGCACACCTGACAGCGGCTTATGTGTGTTCGGAGGTTGCCTGCTTTTAGCGTCGTGGGGACAGGTTTCCTGGAAAGAGGCGGAGAGAAAAACATTAGAAGTCCACCTTTGTTATCAAGCTCATAATGTATATGTGGAGGAAATTAGATAACGGCCAAAACTGAAACAGTAACTTAACTCCAGGCTAAAAAGCATTGTTTCACCACCATCTCTGCTTTACATGCTTAGGCGCTTTTCAGCTGTGAACACCTACAGCACCACTGAAGGGTGTGGTTGGGTGTGCTCTGTTCCACACCAAGCAGTGATGCAAAAACATCAGCAAACAAGACAAATACACAAGGAAAGCTTTGTTTTCCTCTTAAGGTAATCCACAGACTTTTAATAAAAGATCAGTTTCATGTAGAAACTACGGTTCCTACATAGAACTGCTCACAACAATGTCTGTGGATTATCTTGAGTAACTGGGTCATGATTTCTGGAAAAGGGGTATTGCTGTTGAGTTTTACAAATTCATTTTTTGGCACTTTGAATACGTCTAGTGTCATATAGTATATTTGAGAGAAGGCAGACATTTCTATGGCTGATATCTATAAAACTAGGAAACTCAAGCCAAAACATGTAGATTGATAAATAGCGCGTCAAGTAAGAGGGAAAAAAGAGTATTTTAGATTTTTGGGGGAACTGTCCCTTAAGTTACTCTTTCATGTGAAGGGGGGGGGGGGGGGGGGCGGTTCAAGAAATACAATGTTTTTCAGTCTTACCTAAACATCTCATTGTCTTCAATGGTGGCAAGCCAAAAGCTGTAGGAGTTGGCGTAGTAGTTGCAGGTTCCACGGCCGTGACACTCGATGAATGGAGCACTGCGGAATTCCTCCAGGCAGGAACCAGGAGAGGCCAGAGCCTGGCCGGATCCCTCAGCACCAGCACTGGTGTGCTTCACAAACACACACAGCGAGAACAGCTCATTAACCAAATCAAGCACATCTTGAAAAGAGTTACTGTTTTGATTTCTGAAAGTTGTGCCGGCAAAAAGAGTTACTCAGAGGGGATTGTCTTGCAAAGACACTGTAAATGGATAGATGTACTGTACATGTATGGATTACTATGGTCACACTGCCATTGGTAGGGAGGATGGGGTAAATGGGAGATTTTTGAAAATTGGGGTGGGTATGTGGTTGGGATGGTTTGGGGATAAGGTAGGACATGATGTAACGTAAGTCCTTCAACATTTGCTTACGTGGAATATTCACATTAGCTGTAGCACAACTACTGTTCCTCTTAATATTGTCAATTAACTTGATATTGATATCCGCACAACTTTGGCTTTCTTGGCACGTCAGCGGTGTAAGGAAGAAATGAATGTATTGCTGAAACCTGATCCTGTTTGTCTTACCATGACAAAGGAGTAGCCAATCCAGAGAGAGTCCCAGCCGTGAGGGCATGTTGGGATCATGATGGTCTGACTGTGAATTGCTATCACCATGGCTGGGGCTTCGCACACAGAACACCTGTCCACACACACACATAAAGGAGAGGAGCGGGTCAAATGAGGATCACGAATACCTAAAACAGAACAGTATGGATAGAAATGCGGACATACCTGCTGATGAAGGGTTTGATGCCTTCACCAGTGATGGGTGCCATGCTCATGGGCATGGGCTCAGGGGAGGTGAGCCAGTAGGAGTAGTCGTTGCGAGAGGCAAAGTTGCACACGTTGTTGATGTTACAGAACAGGAAGGGCATGGGGCTGAACTTCCTTAGACAGCTGCCCGCCGTACCTAAAACACAGAGAGGGGAGACATGTAACTAAAGCCACAAACCCATTTTCTCCATCCACATGTTGTGTTTCTCACCTAAGTCCTGTCCATGGGAGCGTTCGTTGCCTTGAATGTAGAGCAAGGAGTAGCCATCATATATGAGGGAGGTTCCCGCGGGACAGAGTGGAACCTCCACCGTCTGGCTGTGACGGGTTACCAGGAACCCGTGATCCATGGATGAGGGGCCAGGGTGACCCACTTGGCCTGGAACACCGTCAGGTCCTGAAGGGCCAGGGTGTCCTCTGGGTCCTGAAGACAGAGTAATGCATGATTAATGACAGCAACAGCACAGCAGTTCTTACCTTTCCATCACCGTTCATCCCTGTGTGCTTCTCACCCTGTGGCCCTGGCAGGCCAGGATCCCCTTTGGATCCAGACTGACCATGATATCCAGGAATGCCATCGTCACCTTTTGGCCCCAAAAGACCTGTCACACCTGAGGAAAAAATAACACAAATGCTGAATCAATAAGACAATTAGATGCGGAGGAGAGGTGAGCAGGAGAACATTTTGGTTACACAGTTTATTACACGGTTTTAGGCATAATGTCACCTTGCTGTCCTTTCTGTCCAGGAAGCCCAGATGGCCCCTGGGGACCCGGTAAGCCATGTGGCCCTGGGAACCCGATATCTCCTTTGATGAAGGTGCTGGGGCCGGGGGGACCAGGGGGTCCTTCATTGCCTAAAATATACAATCTCTTTAGACAACGTTTTCCAGTTGCTCATTTAGATTACCAGAGACACGCGTAAGCACTGACTGCATTATGTATTGGAATGATTCTAGTAATGAAGGGTTTCCCCTCCATGTTTACCCTTTTCTCCTGGGAATCCTCTGTCTCCAAGTTCTCCTTTGAATCCAATGTCCCCCACATTACCCCCTGTACCTATAGTTTCAAGAACAGTGCATTTTAATTGTCAATAATGGGAATAAAAACGAATCTTTCCTCTCATATTTCTGTAAAAATACAGTACTCTTTCACAAAAGAGCACAAATACACACACACACACAGTCATAGACTACCATACTGTATTATGTAATCACCTGGGAAGCCAGGGACACCCTGCAATCCCCTCCCTCCCTTCTGACCATCGATACCTGGAAGGCCAGATTGTCCCTGTAATACACGCGCACACAGAAATAGCATTAAAGCAGCACTGACCTGCATATGAGCAAATAACATGTAGCCTACAGTATAAAGCTTGAGTGATGGAAAACAGCCTGATGACGTACAGAAAGTCCAGTGACTCCAGAGTCACCCTTATGTCCCGACTCTCCCTGGAAACCAGGGAGGCCCTGGTCTCCTTTGTCTCCCTTTTGGCCGTCTCTGCCTGGCCCACCAGCGAGTCCTGGTACTCCTGAGGATCCTGTTGGATAAAGAGAAGAAGAACACATCATATAACACGTGATGTTTTTGGTATTCTAAACACTTTTGCCTTGCATCAGTGGCTCTGTACTACAACATTTTAGCAACAGGTCCTGATTCACGTAAGAACTTGCAGGACTGTCATGTATATGGCATACCTGATTCTCCGGCTTGTCCCGTCTCTCCCTTCCCTCCCTTAGGGCCCTCCAGAGCGATACCTGTGAGCCCCCTCTCTCCTGTCTCCCCCTGGGGTCCCCATGAGCCTGGAAGTCCCTTGTCTCCTCTGATACCAGGGACACCTGGATTACCTGGAGTGCCAGGGAAGCCATGACTACCTTTGTCACCTGGAATGGGAAAGAGAAATTTCACCTGATGAAACTCTGCTTGGCTCCAGTGATTGACGGATTATACAAATCAATGGCGGAAGGGCTCTAACCTTGGACACCAAGCACCCCAGGTGGTCCAGGGAAATCTCGTCCAGGTAACCCTGGGGGGAAGGACAGACAAAAAGTACATTACAGGCATTCTCTGTCATTCTTGGATCGGTAGTGAGGGGTCTGCAGATATTAGGGCTGCCTAAGAAAAAGACCTGAAGCTGCCACGTGTCGGCCATCATTAGTTTTCACTTGATTTGGCTCTGCTAACCCCTGATTCAAGCTTATGGGTGGTTTGACCACTCAAACAAGACTTTGTGTCTTCCAGTAAAGTGTGCGAGTCGTGGTTGAGAGTCTGGTCGAAGGTGAAATAAAGGGTCCCGAGCCAGAGTGATGTTGATATACTAGGCTGAGAGGTTTATTGTTCATTGTGTCGTGACAGCTCATCAACAAACAAGTACATTTTTGCCATGTAGCATCCTCCTAACTCCTCTGACACTAACCTTGGTCTCCTCTCTCCCCTGAGGATCCAGGGATACCATCCACTCCAGCATCTCCCTTCTCTCCGGAAACACCAGGCGGTCCCTGCAAGCCGCCTTCACCTGGAGGAGAACAAATTGACAAACTATGTTACTAACCAGGCTGGCAGAGGCACGTTAAATCCTCAGTGGCTTTTTAACAGACAAAACCCTTTTAACAAAAACTGATCTCGCACGATTGCGTCCGTCTTTGTGAAGTAAACGTTGTCTCAAACCTTGAACAAATGAAATGATCACTGTGATTAATACGTGGCCGTTTGTTTGACTAGCTGAGTAAATAATCCTGTTACTGACCGTCACGACCGTCATGACCAGATTCTCCTGCAGCCCCCGGCAGCCCCGGGGTTCCCTTCTCACCCGATCTACCCGTCTGACCTGTACAACACACATACAGCCCGATGAGAACTCACATGGAATAACAACATGTATAAATACTACATCTAGTGCTGTAGACAAATGTGATGAATGCAACAACACAGATTGAAATCTGACCTGTATAACCAACGAGTCCTTTGTCTCCTCTGATTCCTTGCACTCCTGGCTTCCCGGGCATGCCCTCATGACCCTTCACACCCCTCTCTCCAGGTGATCCTGGGAAACCTGGCTGGCCTGTCTGACCCTGCGAGAGTAGAGGAGGGGAGTGCAGTGAAGTAAACACAGGTAGGTACTGATGATTGTTGAGAAGAACCAGATGAATATGGAAACATAGTTGATATGATATTAAAACTGGCAAAAACGTTTACATTTCCAGCTCTGTTGGTCGCCAGTTTACGTTATTTATTCTCTTTATATATATCGATAGTGGATATTTGGCTTTTGTAATATGGTGTTTTATCTTTTGTACTGATTATTTAACAGATTTCTTAACTGTGAGTCAGTCTCATAGAGCCACAGTGAAAGTCTCAAAAACTTATTTTCACAGAACTAGTAAAAAAATAAGAATTGTTATAGGAAGTGGATTACCTTTTCTCCTGAATGTCCTGGGAACCCAATACCTGCTTCACCAGATACTCCCTTGTCTCCTTTCTGTCCGTCGGTGCCTCTGAATCCCGGATGTCCCGATGTACCAAAATCTCCTTTAGTACCCTTTGGACCAACCACACCTGCACAAACACACACACACACACACAGGACATGCAATAGAATGTGGAATGTGCGTTTCCCCTCTCTTGAAATATCCTCAAAACAGCGTTTTACACTTCGGTCTTTGTTTGTAACACATACAATACATGTTTGCACACACTCGCACTGTCACTGGTTGTTGTCATGAGACACATTTAGATTGTTTTGTTTGTGCGATCTTACCTGGTATTCCCATGTCTCCGCCACTGCCTTTCTGACCAGTTGGTCCCATCCTGCCAGGCTCTCCGGGGAAACCAGGGTCTCCTTTCACACCTGAGACACATCAGTGGGGTAGAAAAATTAACATCTACTGTATTTTCCCTCCATTTTCATCACGTGATTTAGCAAGTGCAGAGGGAATTGACTGAAATAATAGTTAAATTAAATGAGTCGGACACAGAAATGATTACGACTTGAATTCTATTTGGTTTAGATAATTCAACACATGTTAGGTTGCTGTTTAGGTGATCATGTGTTCACCTGATTGTCCAGGTAATCCAGACTCTCCATCTTTGCCTGGCACTCCAGGGTTACCAGGAAGTCCACGGTAGCCCTTCTCTCCAGAGACCCCAGGTGTACCTGATGGGAAAATGGAATTAAAAAACAAATTTATATCAGTCCAATTGAAATAATCTTTTGGAAAGAGGTTGAGAGGGGGGTCTCTTAGTTATTTTCTGGTATTTGTTAATTCTACTTCATTAAACGTATAAATATTTGCAATTAACTTTATAGAAAATGATTGGCTGGAAGATGCTAAAAGAAAGTATTAACAATAAATATTTCTTAAACTGTGGGTCAATAGATAGAATCACCAACGAACCTGTTTGTAGTAAATCAACCACATACTCGTATTGAGCCAAAGGCAGTATGTTGTTTTATACCTATGATTCCGAGGTCTCCCTTCTCGCCCTTCATGTGCTCCATCTTAACGTCGCTCATGTTCCCAGGAGGTCCCTGAAGACCTTGGTCTCCCCTTTCTCCTTTAGTTCCAGTCACTCCAATATCACCTCTAGGTCCAGTAATACCGGGATCACCTAAGAGAGACGGTGAGAAGTCAAAATCGTTTTTAAAAACTGAAAACATCTTCTTTTTTTTTACCAGTATGACGGAGGCTGATGAAAGAACTAGTTTTCACAGTTTGGTTTTCCTCACCTCTGAGTCCAGTAGATCCAGATGTACCAGGTGGTCCAGGAAATCCTGGTACTCCCGGTGTCCCTATGACCCCCATTTCACCTTTCCAACCTGGTAAACAAACATACGTACTTTATAGTGAAACGAATGTCGATAAAAAAAAGAGAGAGGATTCAATTATCGAACACAAACCCTCCTTTACGTTGAAGGCTTTTAATGTGAAACGTGCACAGGAAGTGTTGAGTTTTATTCACAATATCATACACACTGAACACAAGAATGGCATGTAGATGCATTGAAATTACTTCAGGTATTTCTGATAAAAAATAAAAACTCACTACATTGTTAGACTGAATGAATTAATGCTGTAGAAACGTACATTACATTGATTGTATTAGGGACCGACCTTTATGTATTTGTGCAAGTACAACAACTACAAGAAAAATACAAAAAAAACACCCGCACATCAGTCAGTCTCACCTTGGTTTCCAATGAGTCCATCCCTGCCAGGGAAGCCTGATGGCCCCATTAGTCCTTTGGAACCTGGGTTTCCTGGGAACCCGCTGGCTCCCTTATCTCCTTGAAGCCCCGGCATGTCCAGACCAGAAGGACCTGGGTAGCCATTTTCTCCCTTAACACCTTCCCTACCTGTTCAACATGCACACATAGAAATATATTTGTAGTGACTTCCATAACAATTGATAGGTGAGGTATACGAAGAGTTTGCTTCATAATCTGACACTATGACAGGAGTTACTGATAACATTACAATGGCTGTGTTTCATTCAAGTGTCCATGCATGCACTCATTAATCATATTATTTGAACATTATTATTACCATATTATACAATAATTGCTTTACCTTCAGGTCAAAATGTGTTCCATTAAAAAGGTCCATATGTTTGGATGAAAGGTTTGTGCTCACCGTACGGTCCTGACTCTCCAGCTGGTCCTTGTGGTCCAGGAGCTCCAGGGGAGCCTTTACCTGGAGCACCTGGAAAGCCATCGACTCCACGAGATCCTGGGGGTCCCACGTCACCTTATTTTGAAGACCAAAGAAAAAATAAGTTGTACATGGCACAGATGATGGGCCTTTGAACTCTGCAGCATGGACTAAGCAAGCATGTCTTGCAGTACCTTTGATTCCCTGAGGTCCTGGTCCTCCTGTCTGGCCTTCTCGTCCAGGAACACCATGTTGTCCAATGGTACCCTTTTCTCCTGGGAAGCCTATAATTCCCGGGGAACCCTGAGAACCTTTTAGACCTGGAAGACCCCGCCCTGGGTCACCCTGCAGAATATAGACATAAGCACTGATGACTGATGACATTCAAATCTCGCAGTGTATCATGTCCATCAAAAATAAATGTTAGTATTGTTCTTGTTGTTGGATTTGAATTGTATTCTATAACAATAGAGCTTTGGACGAATAAAAACAAGGCACTTGTGTAAAGTCCTCTCAAATATATATATTTCAATGCAACATCCAAAGAAAGAAACATCATCCAAATCTAACTTTAACTTTAGGAAGTTGCACAGAACACTAATCGTCAGGTAGAATGTTGAATCATGCAATTCAATTATTAATTGAAATACAAATGCAGAGAAATACACACTTTTTGCCCAGCTGTACCAGGTTGTCCAGTCAAGCCATCCTGTCCTGGTCTTCCAGAATCTCCTGGCAATCCTGGACCTCCTGGAATTCCACTGATTCCTAGAAACATGGATAAAACATTTGCTCTGTTTATGTACATATAATTCATACACTGTATCCAATTGCTGATCTTTTTCTTTAGGGACCTGTAAGTATCCACATATTTTCTTTATAGGGAATAGTCATTATGGAGTAACTTACCTTCAGGGCCAGTTAGGCCTGGAAATCCCATTCCAGGGGGTCCGTGTTCACCCTTCTCTCCAGAGAAACCTGGCAACCCAGAGTCTCCATGCAGGCCTTTGTCACCTGCAACCAACAACACGTTACAGGGCAAACAGGACCAATCACCAACAATTCTACACCACAATTTATTTCGTTTTTTTGTAATCACATGCTGATACTTGTTAAGATTAAGTTCACTGAAAAAAATATGATTTACAAACAGTCTCTTGAGGGTTAACCCTCAAGAGACTGTTTGTAAATCATATTTTTTGCAGTGGAGTTAAAATGAAAACATGCTGACGATGGTGTTGCTCACCTTGAACTCCAGGTATGCCGGTTTCTCCGCGTGTTCCAGGTACTCCCTGATGTCCAGGAGTGCTCAAACCTTTACCTGGCTCACCTTTTGTACCTGGTGCACACGAGGTATATGTTATCACTGGCGTCATGTTCAGTGTGTGCTTGCTGAGTTTCAGATGTGCGGTTGAGCTACAATTTGATTTTACTTCTCTTTGACTATATGAGTGCATTTTTCACAGTATCTGTTGGTCTCTCATTGTGTACATGGCATGCCTACCAGATGGTCCAGGAGTTCCAGGAAGGCCTGGTCTCCCATGACTGCCCTTCTCTCCACTCTCTCCTGGTCGACCGAAGCCTGGCAGGCCAGGTGGACCCCTCTCTCCTAGAGGCCCAATAAGACCAGGGTCCCCATCTGGTCCACGCTCACCCTTGATGCCTTCTTTGGCCTGAAAGCAATCAGAGAAAGGCGATTTCCAATCTACTTTGATTTAAGTTGACAATAAATCCTGAAACTAAATTATAGACGAGTGGAGCTCATGCTGTCCTGATATCCTGATAGTTTGCCGAACCAAACAAGCCAGACACACACTTACTGGTTCTCCTTTGAAGCCAGGTATACCTGGGAGACCATCTCTCCCTGGCTGTCCATCCCGACCTGACTGCCCCGGTGTACCAGAAATACCATGCAGACCTTTGTCCCCCTTCAGACCAGGATTTGCGAAAATGTCTCCTGGTTCACCAACAGCACCAGGTGCCCCAATCAACCCAGGAATACCGGTAGAACCCTGCACACAGGTCAAAAAAACGTCTTGTTGCTCCATTTTCCTCAATGACATGAAGGATAAATTGTGAAATCATTCAGCTCAGACCTTGCCCAAAGCATTTCACACATTATTCTACTCACAGGTCTTCCAGATTGTCCAGAATAGCCAGACACACCCTTTTCTCCCTTGCCGCCTACTAGCCCAGGAGGTCCTGCCAGGTGAAAATGGACAATTGTACATACGTCATATTCATTCAATAGTAATCTAGGGAGTATCAATGCAAGGGAAAAAATGCTGGAATAAAATAATATTCACAGCTGTGGTCAGAAGTACTCAGAAGGCGAAAGAGATCCTCACATATTTAGCTCAGAGCCCCAATAGTCGTGTGGCTAGACATCACCATTTCATTTGAATATGATCACTGTTCACTCACCTCGATCTCCTTTAAGGCCTTGGGGGCCAAGTAATCCAGGTGGGCCGAAGCCTTCACATTGAACACAGGTATCTCCTCTGTCACCTGACAGGAGGCACAGACTTATCAATTAAAATAATATGATGCACTTAAATGTCCTTAAAATGTTGTCCAGCGGCAGATAGTACATGACGCATGATGTACATGGGCCCACGAAGGTATCGCTACGCCTCAAAGATACAAACATATAATTTCCATAAATTCATTTGATGACTCGTATTAATCAGCATTAATTGTAGACGTTCTTACCTTTCTGTCCCAATTCCCCTTGTAACCCTAAAGGTCCAGTTGGGCCAGGAGCTCCTTTCTCGTTGTTACATTCATTAGGGTCAACTGTGTGGCCATGTCAAAGCACACACCACAAACGTTTGTCACACACACACACACATATATATATACACTTATATATAGAGGTATGCACTTTATCAAGGTGTTCCTTGATGTCAATTGTTGAAATGTTAGTTATATTATTCAAAGATAAGACATACGCGGTAGTCCAGGTGGTCCAGGTGATCCAGTGGTCCCTGGTTGTCCTGGAGGTCCAACGAGAGACTCTCCCTCTACACCTCTTTCTCCGTTCACGCCAACGTTTCCCTTCTGACCGCTCTCCCCTCGAGGCCCTTCCACTTGCCCGCCTGAAGTACAAGTCAAGAAAGCCAGTTAGTGTGTTATTCAGGTTAGCGTGTGTCTGACTGACTCAATGCAGTGGTCTGATATGATGTTGAAATGTTGTGTCATTGTACCTGGTGGACCTGCCTCTCCCTGAGGACCAGCAAAACCTG
Source organism: Melanostigma gelatinosum (assembly GCF_949748355.1). NCBI lineage: Eukaryota > Metazoa > Chordata > Actinopteri > Perciformes > Zoarcidae > Melanostigma > Melanostigma gelatinosum. The sequence continues at coordinate 13,165,370 of NC_136643.1, read as the reverse complement.
TGGATTATGAGAAAACATATCATATCATGGGACCTGATCCAAAATAGGTGTTTATGCGCATCTGTGCATGTCGACATATGCGTATGCCCATTTAGTGGCACACTATGGCCTCACTTTACCTTTTTCTCCGTGTACCCCTGGAAAACCACGAGGACCGGGAGAACCAGGGGAACCATCACCCTAAAATTATATAATGACAGAGATTAAGGATGCATGGCCATTGTTTAAGATTATGTTTAACTTGTAATCCACCAATCTACCTAAACTCAAATGAGTTGACTACTGAACTTCTTATCATCATTTACTACCAGCGCGTCCGCAGGTTAGTCTCCCCTACTTAGCCTCTCGGTGACTCATTTTAAGCTGCTGATAATCACCTTGAGGGATTACTCAAGTCAAGGCCACAGCCATGATGTTTAATAATGAGGTCAGGAGTCCAGATTGCCCATTTAACATGCTCTCACATTTTAACTGAATGAATATGTGGTTACATCTGCTGGTAGCTTTTTTAGAAATCATCCATGTCTTTGTAGCTGATGGGAAAGAGAGGGAGAGGATAAGAGTGAGAGAAAGAGGGATGAGAGAGATTACTTACATGACCCGGTGGTCCACTTTCTCCCTTTTCACCCTGAAACAAGACGGAGAGTTCACGCTGTCTGACCATAACACCTCCAAGATCATCTAAGTTTCAGATTAAAGTCTTGAGTATGTGCAGAGTAAATACAAGATGCATCAGTTACCTGAGAACCAGCGTATCCACCTGATCCGGGGAAGCCTTTTTCTCCCTGTATGAAAGTATTATGTGTACTTTATCGATACATATTTCAAAAGATTAAAGCAAACAACAGTTGGGCAGGATAGTATAGGAGGTGAATAATATAGTAAATGATTGTTACCTTCAGCCCGTCCTCTCCATCCTTGCCAGATTTACCCTGAAATTACAGAAACACTCACTTTAATTAGTTTTGCTGTCTCTTGAAGTCTTTCTTCGTTTATTGTACCATCCCATAGAGATGCATTTTTTTATCACTTACTCTTGGTCCATCAGGACCAATTTCCCCTTTGACACCATTGTGATGTGGGATGCAATAGCCCTGCAAAGGAAATCAGGTGTCTCTTAAAAAAAATTGAAGAAAAGGACAGCAAACAGCCGGTGTGGACAGTAATCTACTGTAAACTATACACCTCAACAAGGTAAAATACTAACTTTGTCTCCTTTATCCCCTGGATTTCCTTTCTCACCCTTTATGAATAAAAAAGCACAAAAATATTCAGGAAATAACACAGAATCCAAGTCATCTTGTACATTATTTATACGTTATTTATAGCCAAATTCATCACAACATCTGTTCTGTTTTTAAAGTGCCGAGTACCGGTGGTCCAGGTATGATCTTTGTGGGAGGTTCCCCCCTTATTTCTAATGGAAGTCCGGGAGGTCCAGGTGGGCCACGAAATCCATGGTCCCCCTTCAGGAAGACCGCAATGATCACAACAACTTCCACAAGCAATACATTTTCACAAGAGCAATGCGTTATCAATTCACAAAAAGTAATCAAAAAAGCAAATCATCCAGTGAAAACAAAGTTTCTCCAAATTTGGTGATTTGTTTTAAAACTGATGAATTATATGTTGTTGTTTTTTTAAGATAATACCATCAAAACTTTATAAATATTTCCTACCGGAAAACCCACGTTAAGAAATATATTCGCCCATTCTTACTGTTTTATTACCGACTTCCTGAAGTGCTACTGCTGCTCTAGTTCGGTCTACAGTGAAAGCATCATATTAGAAATGCAGCATTTTTGCAGACAACATACAAAAAAAACTAAATTCTCACCTTATCTCCTTTCTGACTCAGATAGGACAGCTTGTCACCCTGCAAGGAGGTAAACAAAAATAAGTTCCATGACATCTCAGCTGTGTGATGAAGTCAGAGAATGGTGAATTTTGTTTTACAATTGTAAACTCTTTATCTTAATAGTCTTACTATTTCTCCAGGAGGGCCAGGGAAGCCAGGGTCACCCTGTCAAACGGTTACTCAGTTAGTAAAACAAACTGATAATATCAGTGCTGTATATTACAGATAAACAAATCATCCAACAGTATCTTCCAGGTTTAAACATCTACACATATTATACTTTATAATGTTTTGCTCTTTCTAGCACAGATTGGTGTTTTTATTGAATGGTTATCATGTGTCTCTGCATAACCAATATTCCACAGCTCATAAGGTCTATCACTGACTCTGTAGGATGACAAACAATCCAACTCACTTTGGGTCCGTGATAGCCTCGAGGTCCTGGAGGTCCAATAGGTCCAGGAGATCCACTTGATCCCTGGGAGAGAATGACATGTGTGGGAAGAACTTCCATGAAAATTGAGATAACATTTCGTCTTCGTTTGTCTCTTTTTCTTTCAACATGCACACACAACGCACAGGTAATCCAGGTGTGCCAGGGAATCCGCTGTCTCCTTTCAGGGGAACAATCCCGATCACACCACCAGGGTCGCCCTGCAGGAGAAAACACACAAATAAATGGTTTGGTCGAACAATGTCTCATCATACATGAAGATGGGACATTCTTATTTGTATACAAACAGCTACATCAAGTTCAGCTGACCTTGAATCCAGGAATTCCTGAGATGCCCTGAGAAGAGAGGACAGTAGTAACATATCTGTACATGTAACATTTTCTGACAGGATGAATATTTGGATTTCAGACACTTATTAGGTAACATGTCATGTAGAAATGGTATTATGGTTGTGATGTTTCAACTTCATACTGCAACACGATTCTATATGAGCTGAGGAGAGCTGCTCAAAGACAACCGGACCATTCCCAAAAAGGTGTACCAGTCAGTATAAAAACCGGGAAGCATTTAAAGAAATTCTGATGCTTTTTCATACTTTCTCCACAGGACAGTGGCAATAGCTGAAATGTGTGCTAGTTGGTTGACATGCGAGTCACGGTTGCTTACAGGAGGTCCTTGAAGACCAGCAAAACCAGGAGTGCCATCCCTCCCTCTGTCTCCCTGAAACACGCACACACACACACACACACACACACACACACACACACACACACACACACACACACACACACACACACACACACACACACACACACACACACACACACACACACAACACAGTCAGAAGGCACAAACAGTGAACAAATCCGGTTTGAAACACAGTACAACTTTTAGAAGTGGCTTACTTTAGTCCCATTGCATCCTGGGATACCTTGCAAACCTGACGGGCCATCATTTCCATTGATGCCCTAAGAGTGGGAGCACATAAATAGACCATTTGACACAATTTGCAGTTACAGTGACAAAGTCTCCACAGCTTCCTGACTAGTCCAACAACTAAGCTCCCCACAGACACCTAAGACGGACCCTAAAAAATAACATCATCTAAAACCGTGTCATCTAGAGGGTCTTACTTTTAAGTGAGCGATTGCATCTTACAACATTCTTATTGTTATGGGGTAAATTTACTGGATGCTGCAGGATGTGAGACAGATCAGAGGAACTTACTGGTAGTCCCGGGTTTCCTGGGAAACCTGGCAGACCAGGAGGACCCTGCAAGATGACAGACATATCAGCATTACTGTCTCATGACAATACCATCTCATTTATCACATCATACTGTATGTCATGTTATGATGGTTAGTTACTTACCCGCACTCCTTTCAGTCCAGAAGCTCCGGGTTCTCCCAGACCTCCCTAAAAGAAACAAATGACATCATGATCATCTTAACAGAGAAATATGTGTTATAATCGTAATCGTTGATCTATGTGTATAGAATCAGTTCACAATGTCACAGGTGTGGACACAAACTAGGTCAGGTAAGGTTATTAACTTTAATGTGTGTGTGTGTGTGTGTGTGTGTGTGTGTGTGTGTGTGTGTGTGTGTTTGTCTTTGTATCCCGGTGGGGACTTTGACCTGACTGCACACAGACCCATGGGGACTCGTGTCACCGTGGGGACAAAAACTGAGGTCCCCACCGGCAAACCCCTCCTACAAGCTTCAGAACAGTGTCTAGACATGCCCCATGTAGTTTTCTCAGAAGTCCCCTGGAAACCATTTTCAAGAAAAAAATGTGTGTGTGTGTGTATGAATGCTCCCCTAGTGTATACACACTAGTACTGCAGTCCCCATGAGGTAGGCTGTTCTTGAAGTGTGTATCGCTGTTTGTCCACTCTCTATTGCCCCCTATTGGTCAAAGGTAGTATTACAGTTTGGGAATACACTTTAAATGTGTCTTTTTGACCAAAGATAAGCATGAATGAAATGCTACATTTGATAAAAAAGAAATATATGTATAAATACACAAATACTTAATATTAATATTGATATTATTTATATTGCTATAGTTTTTTGCAAATTTGCATAAAAACAACGATAACCATAATGTATATTGTCTATATATTTCTCATGTAAAATGCCTGTTTTAAGTTTCTTCCATACAATTGTAATGATATTTTACCACAATTCATTATCTCATCATTGATATTATTGACAATAACAACAACAATTATAATAATAGTCTATATTTGATTTATTTTGCCATGTCAGAGGTGTAAGATCAATAAGGTCTTGTTTTGTTGCACTGCTTTTTTAAAGCTAACTTTTAAACAGTGCTCACTGTTCAATGACAATGATATTGATGATAACAGACAAATGCAGGTTTAGAGTTGTATCCATAAACATAAAATAGGAGTAGAAAAGACATTTTCCTTTAAATCAATACAGCAGGATGGTTTGAGGGGCGGCCATTTTCATGTGTACACTTACTATTGCAATCGTTATATTAGGCTAATCTCCATGTAAACTACATATGGCAAGTTGCGGACTCACTGAGGAGAGGTTTTGCAGTAATGACTGAAAAGACAAGGGGAGTAGTAACATCACAAAGCATAGAGAGTCGCAACTTAATGCTTCATCCACACACTCTTGTACAGCGTGGGAAAGCACATTGATATAGCCAGATGCCGTTCTTGAAGTCGGAGAAAAATAAGTCCCATTACTCCCATTATTCATTCACTTGTTGGCGTGTGTGTGGGCTGGTGTCAGCAATGTCTTGCTCCTTATGTATTTATGTTTTATGATTTTGGACTCTACAAAATTAATTGAATTATTTATTTATTATATCTTTAAGCATGTTATAGCATTCTGTGTCAGTTTTTGATTTGATTGTTCTATTATTATACTATTCAAATGCTATGCATCTTCTATAGTAGGTCTATAATACGCCAACTGAAACAGTATAGGGTTACGGTGGTGTGCTTGTATATTTACCCATAGTGTTAATACTTAAAGTGCTTTCCTGTTATTTGTAGCCTATAGTATCACTCTAAAACATATTTTACTGTACGATGCCTTCAGCCTGAAATCAACAGGGTGTGAGCTATTTATTCAGGTTTTAGGAGCAGCATATCAGACAGGATATATTACGCAGCAGGATAAAGAGTCGTGAATTTCTACATTGAATAAAATATACTAGGATAGTTTGGGTTTGGTTGTCCTCCAAGGATATTTGAATATTTTTGACTTAAAGTATGCAATTTGACATCATTTTGGACCACTATTACGACCATAGATAACGCTGCAAAAGCTAAAAAATAAACTTTCTGTATAGGGAGTTAGGGCGAGGGACTGTTAGACCCAGCGATGCTGCTGGCCACCAGCCCGCTGTTGTGACCATCTTCTGTAACTAGTGAAGCATTTAAGCATAGTGGAATTAGCAAGCTAGCTAACTAGCCAGTTGTCTAGTTTGCTAGCCAGCTTGCTAATTTAACAATGCTTGAATGCTTCTCTATTTACAGAAAATTAGCCACCCAAGTTGCTACTCATCTGGCTGGTGCTGAAAGTGGGCCCTTCTACATTTCACTCTTTGGTGTACCATGATTTATTTTTCGCACCAGCAGTTCTCACAAGCAGCTGCGAGCTCATAATGCTTTTCTGACCTCTTCATATCAGTTTCTCTGGATGAATCATGATGGCAATTCATAACAGTGCAGTGCCAGTGTTTTTGCACCGTGCTTAAGTATGCTTAGTATGATTTTACAGGGCAAACATTTCCAGAAGAAACAAAAGGTCAGACAAAGCCTGTGATACATGTAAATAATGGAATAACTCCCTGCCTGCTCAGGAGAAAGATAAGCTACCTAGCTCAGTAGCTAGCCATCTGTCTCTGGAGCTAAGTCTGCTCTCTTCCAAACTGCAACAACACTTAGCCACACAGACGTGCGTTGTCATTATAACAACTAACTCTTCAATAGACCACGGAAAACCGTAAAATGTATTTCTATGGTGGCACCCCTTGTAGCTAGCAAAGCTCATTGTAAGTTGTTTTGTAACAACTAGCTATATGGTGGCTACAGGCCTCATTTTTTAACTCTTACTTTGAATATTCCCGTGGTGACCTTCTGATCTAATGCATGGAATCTGAGGATAAAACTCTCTTGCGCACAACACTATATATATACTATAGGAAGAACTTGGAGCAACATTGCATTGGGGTAAGGATAAAAACCCTGACTTTTTGTCCCGCCCTTCCGGACTGCCGAGTTACGATTTTCCAAAGTTCTGTACAGTTTCCCGTAGTGATTTATGGCATTTTGCAATCATTTGGCTTAAATAGACGTTCAGTTAATACCTAGAAAGCAATGGGCTAGCATGCTGACAATTTCACAGTAATTAAATCTTTCCACATAGATTGAGTGGTATGAAAATCAATGGGAAATTCCGTACACCTTTCCTGTAGTAATTTATGGCATTTTGACTTTATCTTGACTTTATTTGGCCTAATTTCCCCAGAAAAGAATGGGATAGGAGGCTGACATTTTCACAGAAATTCAAGCTTTGCCCATTCATTAAATGGTATGAAAATCAAGTGGAAATTCCATACACTTTCTCCATAGTGAACTATGGATTTTTGACCTAAGTCGGCCTAAATTTGCATAGAGAACAACGGGCTAGGACCCTGAAATTTTCACAGCCAGTCGACCTTTGGCCAAAGACCACGTGGTATGAAAATCAAGTGGAAATTCCATACACTTTCTCCATAGTGAACTATGGATTTTTGACTTAAGTCGGCCTAAATTTGCATAGAGAACAACGGGCTAGGACCCTGAAATTTTCACAGCCAGTCGACCTTTGGCCAAAGACCACGTGGTATGAAAATCAAGTGGAAATTCCATACACTTTCTCCATAGTGAACTATGGATTTTTGACCTAAGTCGGCCTAAATTTGCATAGAGAACAACGGGCTAGGACCCTGAAATTTTCACAGCCAGTCGACCTTTGGCCAAAGACCACGTGGTATGAAAATCAAGTGGAAATTCCATACACTTTCTCCATAGTGAACTATGGATTTTTGACTTAAGTCGGCCTAAATTTGCATAGAGAACAACGGGCTAGGACCCTGAAATTTTCACAGCCAGTCGACCTTTGGCCAAAGACCACGTGGTATGAAAATCAAGTGGAAATTCCATACACTTTCTCCATAGTGAACTATGGATATTTGACCTAAGTCGGCCTAAATTTGCATAGAGAACAACGGGCTAGGACCCTGAAATTTTCACAGCCAGTCGACCTTTGGCCAAAGACCACATGGTATGAAAATCAAGTGGAAATTCCATACACTTTCTCCATAGTGAACTATGGATTTTTGACCTAAGTCGGCCTAAATTTGCATAGAGAACAACGGGCTAGGACCCTGAAATTTTCACAGCCAGTCGACCTTTGGCCAAAGACCACGTGGTATGAAAATCAAGTGGAAATTCCAAACACTTTCTCCACAGTGAACTAAGGATTTTTGACATAAGTCTGCCTAAATTCGCATAGAGCACAACGGGCTAGGACCCTGACATTTTCACAGCCAGTCGACCTTTGCCCACAGATTAAATAGTGCGAATATCAATTGGAAATGGACTGTGTTTATTTCACCCAACAGAAAGGATTCGAACCAAATGACACTTATCTTCCCAAGTGGCCGAAAGCCAGTTTACACCAGTCTTTTCTCTAACTTTTTATACTTTAAAACGGGGTAGAGTTTTGAATCCTTTTCTCCTTCAAAGAGGGGCTCGTCACCATTACATACCTATAATCTGGACGTCGTAACTGCAAGTTAAGGTCCCCAAAAACAGCCACAAAGGGCTTAATTGGGGCCTTAATCCCTTATATTAGTGGATTTTTTGACATATGCAAGAATGGCCATAACTTCTCAAATATGGATCCCAGAACCCACATATTGTGGACACACATTGTGGACTAGGCCTACAATAGGATCACCTGAATAAAATCCCTCTAGATTATCTAGAAAAGATTTTTGCCTGTATCAAACTCCGACTTCAGCATGGGGTACACGTCCCTAAACTGTACACCCTGTCGCACTCTTGGTGAGATTAGACCAACTTTTACTTCTGAAGATGTCAGAGCCCTGCTTTTTTAATATGTTGTAGACAAGCCCCAATGAGGCACATTCAAGTTGGATGGGACTCCCTAGCACTTAGCATGCCTGCGCGGGAAGAGGGGCAGTTGGCCTACATTTGAATGGGGCATTTTGAACGATAAAATGAATGGAAAGTGATTACCCAAACGGCCCATCCTTCAACTAGTCATAACTTCTCACAACATGGTTGAATTTGATGGGATATTATGAACTGGGTAAACTGGGTGAGATGGGTGAACTGGGTGAGATGGGTGAACTGGGTGAACTGGATGAGATGGGTGAACTATGGATTTGTCACCGAACTCGGCCCAAATTCCCATAGAAAGCAATGGGCTAGGACCCTGAAAATTGAACGGTCAGTCGACCTTTGGCCGATGACCATGTGGTATGAAAATCAAGGGGAAATTCCAAACACTTTTCCCATAGTGAATTATGGATTTCTCACCGAACTCGGCCCACATTCCCATAGAAAGCAATGGGCTAGGACCCTGAAAATTGAACGGTCAGTTGACCTTTGGCCAATGACCATGTGGTATGAAAATCAAGGGGAAATTCCAAACACTTTTCCCATAGTGAATTATGGATTTCTCACCGAACTCTGCCCAAATTCCCATAGAAAGCAATGGGCTAGGACCCTGAAAGTTTAACAGTCAGTCGACCTTTGGCCAAAGACCATGTGGTATGAAAATCAAGGGGAAATTCCATACACTTTCTGCGATGGTACACTTTCTGCTATGGTAAACTCCGTACACGTAGAAATTACGGCCTTTTGACTCAATTCTGCCTAAAGACACCTAGAAAACAATGGGCTAGGAGGCTGAAATTTTCACATTAAGTCAACCTCTGCCGCAAGATGAAATGGTCTGAATATCAACGGGAAATTCTGTACAGTTTTCCCATAGTGATTCATGGCATTTAGCATTTATTTGGCTTAAATAGACGTTCAGTTAATACCCCTAGAAAGCAATGGGCTAGCACGCTGAAAATTTCACAGTCAGTCGGCCCTTGGCCACAAACCACGTGGTATGAAAATCAATAGGAAATTCGGTACACTTTTCCCGTAGTAATATATGGCATTTTTCTTCATTTTAAAGGTATTTGGCCTAATTACCCCATAAAACAATGGGCTAGGACCGTGAAAATTTCACAGTCATTCCATCTTTGCCCCATCGTTAAATGGTATAAAACTCAATGGGACATTCCAAACACTTTTCCCATAGTGAACTATGGATGTCTCTACCCAGATGACACTTATGTTCCGACATGGCCTTCAACAGTCTTTTCTCTCAAAATGTCCACTTTAATTTAAAGTAGAGATTTGATTAATTTTCTCCTTCAAAGAGGGGCTCGTCACCATTACACACCTATAATCTGGGCCTCGTAGCTGCAAGTTAAGGTCCCCAAAAACAGCCCCAAAAGTCAAAATTGAGGCATATGACCTCATCTTTCGGCCTGTTTTGGCAAGTGAGAAACGGGCCATTAAATCGTAGTGAAAGGTTGGAACTGCCTGATTTTTGCATAAATCAGTCGCCTGTGATAAGGTGATGCAGGATCTAAAGCGAGATATCTGTAGAACCTTGGGAAAGCTAACTTCCGGTAGCAGCATGCTAACGACTTGAATCCAATTGAACCTTGAAGAGGGTCCTGTTTTGTCCATCATATGTGAATTTCATCAAAGAAGGCCATTGACAAGTGTTTTAAAATTGATCAATATTAAAAAGGTCACAATCCAGATTTTACCAGTCTTTTCTCAAACTTTTTATACTTTAAAAAGGGGTAGGGTTTTAAATCCCTTTCTGCCTCAAAGAGGGGCTCGTCACCATTACACACCTATAATCTGGGCCTCATAGCTGCAAGTTAAGGTCCCCAAAAACAGCCACAAAGGGCTTAATTGGGCTCAATTGGGGCCTTATTCACTTATATTTTGGCATATGCAAGAATGGCCATAATTTCTCAAATATGGGTCCTAGAACCCCCAGATTGTGCACACACATTGTGGACAAGGCCTACAATAGGACCACCTGGAAAAAATCCCTCTAGATTATCCAGAACTGATTTTTGCCTGTATCAAACTCAGACTTCAGCATGGGGTACATGTCCCTAAACTGTACACCCTGTCGTACTCTTGATGAGATCAGACCATCTTTTACTTCGGAAGATGTCAGAGCCCTGTTTTTTTTAATATGTTGTAGACAGGCCCCAATGAGGCACATTCAAGTTGGATGGTACTCCCTAGCACTTAGCATGCCTGCGCGGGAGGAGGGAATTGGCCTACATTTGAATGGGGGATTTTGCCAGGATAAAATTTATGGTAGTGATGACCAACTGGCCCATCCTTCAAATAATCATAACTTCTCACAACATGGTTGAATTTGATGGGAAATTGCTTGGCAACATTCCCCTTGATGACTTGAATAGGAAAATATTGCGGAAAAATCTGCAGACCCTCTGGAATGCTATCTCCTGTTAGCAGCATGCTAATGACTTGAATCTAATTGTACCTTGAAGAGGGTCCTCTTGTGTCCATCATATGTGAACTTTAGCATAAAAAGCCATTTACAAGTGTTTTTATTGCACCCAACAGAAACAGCAACATGTACACATCATTAACAGTCTTTTCATAATATGTTAGTTAAATACACATATAAATACTTCTGTTGAATACAATGTCTTGTAAATAGTTGTAGTTTCTATTTTATGAATATCAATGGTTGTATAATTTTTTAACAGTTCAAAAATGCTTCTATTACTTAACTTCATTAGAAATGCTTGTTTCATTTCAATGTCCTTTTTTAATTGAATTTTTTTTTTTACATACTGTATACTAAATTCTAGTTGAGCAATAAAGTCTCAACTTAAGCAGGTATTTTATGTAATCCTTCCGTTTTAGTAATTACTATTACCTGTCTAAGTTATTAACAACGGCTGCAGACCAGGCCGAGCCTCAGAGCTCCCTCATGCTGATCGTGACCGAAGGAGTGGGGGATGGGTGAGGTTACGGTGGGGACAGTCAATGTCATGTTCTGTGTAAAGTACCTTAAGTTTCATTGCTGACATTACACAAAACCTGACGTTTACCATCATCATGGGGACCATGGCGTGGCCCCTCCCCCATCAGTGCATGCGCCCGTGGAGAGGTGACTCACTGCCTCAGACTGTCGAGCGGCTCCACACACATGTAACTTGACGGGCTAGCTGTGGAACCTGGATGGAAATGGTAAGTTTTTAATTATTGTCCTTGCTCCTAATGTTGGTACATGTACTGCCATATAAAAAGAGCTGTTGCAATGTGCTGGAAGTTAACCGAGATGGACAGCTAATATTAGCTAACACTAAGCTAACATGTGCAGCTAGCATGTGCAGCTAACAGAGCTGTGAGTGGAGCTGGGTCTGGATAAAGGTGGAGGTGGGTCTGGATAAAGGTGGAGGTCTGAACAGACGTGAGTGCAGCTTCCTGCTGTCACAGTGTTTTAACACATTGATATTCAGGCTAAATGTAGCCTCTGCTCCAAGGAGATGAACTACAGCAACAAGGGCTCACATGTCCTCTCATCACACTGTTCACTGTTTCGGGCTTGTCACCTTTTTCACTCATGAGTTTGCAGGTATGCGATCTGAGACCAGCCTACCGTTAACGGAAGGCTGGACAACTAATTACAGTTAACTACAAATGGATAATTTACACATCGTGGGGCTTTTTTAGTCACAAAATGATATTTAGATATTGTTTAGAATTTATATTTTATCATCATTATCTTTTCCCACAGAACGTGAATATTATGCTCAACAAAGAGACATATTTGACATATTGAGTCAAGGTTAACTTTTAAAAAAAGTATTTCTTCACATGTAAGCAGATATTGTAATTCAAATAACCATGGGTATTGAAGTAGAATATTTAGCCTCATACTTTCAGAAATAAGTAGATCACCTTACTATAATGCAGCCTATAAGACCAGAACAAATTACTTTTAATTTCAGTCAAAATGTAATAATAGCAGCTCAGGCAACAATTTTAATTACACAAAATTCTACCACTGCAGCTTGAAATACTGAGAAAGTCTTTTGTAATAGTGGAGAATATTATACTGAATACTTCAGGGAGTCTATTGGTTTCAATCCCAAACTGATCATACTCTCAGGGTTTAAATCATATAACTATTTAAAAATAGTCTAGACGCAAATGAAACACATTTTGACCCATCAAAGATGATGTTGAAGTTATTAGTTCATCGTAAACCATATTAACATTTCTATCCTCTAATATATTTGCAGGCGCTGATGTGACAGATGGCTTTAACCCTGAACAGACCAACGAGGTAGGATATGTCATCTTCTTTGGGTTCTTAATTGACAGTTAACCTGCTCGACTGTGAATGTCGAACAGAAATCAAAACAATGCTAGAGTAATTCATTTCTTACAGACTACAGCTAGTTAATCACACATATTAGACTTCCATTATTACGACAGTGTTTCCCACAAGGATAAATTAAATAGTTTGCACTGCAGCCACTTATTCATAATGTCTGATGAAATATAAGTTGTAGTATTTGTTGTTTGGTTGTGTATTATTTTATTTATGTAAAACAGTGTAGACTGGTAGGTAGGTAGGTAGGTAGACTGGTAGGTCGACTGATAGGTAGGCAGACTGGTAGGTTGGGAGCCTGTCTAAACATTACAAAAAAATGATTTGTTTTTCAGGAAGAACACCAGCGGTCCAGTGACAATACCGATATTCTTGACCCCACTCCAGCTGATGTCGATGAGGACACAAGTGTTCCAGAGCTCATGAGAACCGACAGTGGAGTTGTAAGTTTATTTGCAAAACTTCACATTCTAACATGAAAAGGGCCATGACATCTGTCAGTTTACAGGAATCAGGGTAATATTTTCAGAGGCTGTGATGATTATTGAAAGCGGTAATGTGAAGTGCCACTACGAGACAAAGCACAAGTCTTTTGAGCTAACGTCTCGCATCTCAAATAAAGGCACAGGAAAATAAACCTAAGAGCCCAGCACTCAATTTCTTTTCTAAACATGTTGCCTAGTTTTAGTCTATTGTTTTGTCTTGACATTTATTATTGTTAAATGCTTGTGATTTTACAATGAAGAATATCCAAGTCTAATCCTTTCTTTTTTTAAGCTCAACAGACAAATGCTCAGAGACAAAAGAGAACCTCTATCAAGTTCTGAGTACAGTGATGAGGATGATCCACATCCAGCCAAAGGTAATATTTCGAGTAAATGTGAGGATTGTGAAAATTTCTGATAAAATATTTCTCTTGGAAAGAAAGCACACACTGTCCAGGTACATTGCTAGCCTTAATCATTTGCATGCCTTTTACCTTGCCTGTATTATTTATTGATTTATTTCCAATCACTTTCCCTAATACAGTTTCCTTAAAATACCACATGAGTGTTTATTCTGTGGGCACCAACAGATTGTAGACACTATTTGATTGGATGTATGAAATTAATTGAAAGTCTGTTATTCTCAGTTTTGCTTGTGTTTTAATAGGTAGTTTGGATGAAAAGATGCTGGTTGGAGAGGCCTCTGGTCAATCACACACAAAAAAAGGTAATCTTTTCAAAGTTTTTCAGTTTCTCACCTAGGATCAAGTTATTTAGTGAGTCCACTGACATGAGAATACATTTTATAGATTCCCTATCCAAAATAGAAATAAACTAATAAACTATCATGTATCGTTATGTAGTATGTAACTTAGTTAATACGTGTATTAAGTAGTTCAAATGAGCTCCACCTTTACCAGCTGCAACATTAAAGTGATACATTCATTAATGCATCGATAATTATTATCCAATGATTTCAGCCTACTATAAATATATTATTTTGTCCATTCTGCATAGTGAGTATACTTTAACTTTCAATATTACTCTGTGCGTTTCTATCACGCACCTGGTTTTTGTGTGCCCAGGTTTTGAGGCTAATGAAACACCATATTAAAGTAACTGGCATCATTACGTAAGGAAATATAATTTCACATCATCCAGTATATTGAATTCAGAATCATCTATGTAAAGGACTCATTTGTTCAGGTCAGTAGATCTCATCTAGTCCTAAATCACATAATGTCCTCTGGACTAAATGGACAATGACCAGTTGTTTTAAATGAAGTACTCCACTTGTGTCATGTAATACTGAAGCTAGTGTTAGTAAACCGTGTCTTTGTTCATACTTCTGCAACTACCGTCTATATTTCTGCTGCGAGTTCTATTTTTGTATTAGACACTGTTGCTCCAAATACTTATGTTACTGCAACTACAGGTTGTTCTACTCGTATTTTGTGTACTGCTACAGTCAAGATCGATACAACATTATAGCCTCAGTACTTGCTGGTTTTTGAATAACATTAAATTACTGTCTCATTTTATTCAGGGTCATCACAAACAAAAAAACAGAAGTGGACCAATGACGAAATCCAGGCTGTGGAAAAAACACTCATGGACCACATCAGATCTTGGAAGGTTCCTGGAATGCATTCAGACGTCACCACTAGCTCTCAAAGGAAGGAGGTGGGAGGCAGTGAAATTTTACACAAAAAACCGAATTGATGCACTAAAGCGAAAGTCTTTGCAAGAAAGGTAAGCTTTTACATTTGTGCACTATTGTGTTCAGATGGAAGACTACAGGTACAATCTTTGCTGGACATTTATGCACTTCTGTTGCTGGACGTTGTTCAATATTTTTTTTTTGTTTTTTTTGAAGAATTCATAATCGTGCCTGTTCTCTTTGACATTCCTCGTTTTCTTTGTTAAATATTTGAATATTTCTATTTGCGTTACGGCATTAAAGTTGTACGAATCTATTTTGTGATACACAAACATATTTTCGTTGTATTTTTTGTTATTTAAAACCATTTCACTACACTTAAAAAGTGTACATTGCAGTGCAGTTGTAATAGAAGTTGTACACAACAGTTGTGAGGCATTGAAAGGTTTTGAAACAGTAAGTGTTGAAATAATGTTTACAGAATTACAATTTAAGTATTGTAGTAGTCAAGTTCAGTATTTGTTTTGCAAGTGAAATACTACTTTGAAATATTATGCTGAGAGCATTGCAGTTGTGATACTGTGATATTCAGCTCCATCATTTGTAGGTTTTTTTTTCAACTGAAATACAAAGCACTGAATATCACAGTATCAAAACTGTAATGCTTTCAACTGTAATATTCAGTGTACTATATCTGAAAAATGCACAGAACTTTGAAATAAAGCTGTGAAGTTTGAACATTTCTGATTCTGATCTGACATTTACATTGAGTGGAGTTCAATATACACAGATGAGTCATTATACAATTACAACATTTAATGGTGAATCCACAAATGCAATATTAAATGAATTAACAAAATATAATACAGAAACAACTCTTTTTTTTAAATAAAGCTCTAGTTTCTATAAACTTACCCTCCATTGAATACCTTATATAGGCTTGAATACCTTATATAGGCTTGAATTCCGTATATAGGCTTGAAAGACACATTTTTAACAGTGTCCCCTGGTGGTGGTTTGTATTATGACATGATAGGAGCGTCCCCGCTGGGATAGAAACACCAGACAAAAATTCAGTTTTTTAAATTTGAGAAGTTTTGATACTTGAGTTGATATTTTGGTTCCCAGGACCAAAACAAAATTTATGTGATGAAAAGTATGCCGTTATTCCATTCAGAAAATGAGGTCCCCACGCGTAACCTCTACACAGGCGTCCCCACCATGTATCAAAAACGTGTATGTGTGTGTGTGTGTGTGTGTGTGTGTGTGTGTGTGTGTGTGTACTGACCGCGGGGCCCATTGGTCCTGGAGGACCTTCAGGTCCATGTATCCCTGGAAATCCCATATTACCGTGAAGACCAGGAAATCCACGCTCACCCTGTGAAGCACAGACCGTCAGGTTAATGATGTAAGGAAGTAAATATTCATATTTACTGAGATTACAAGGAACAATTTAAGGCACAGAACCTTTAAAACAGATTTAAGACCTTTCATAATTTCATAAATTGATCAGACATGGGTTTGATACCCAAAGCAAATTGAATGGGGAACAGTAACTATGCAATTCGATACTGAATGGCTTAACTCAGTCTTAGATTGAGTTGCTGTATTTGTATCAATTGTTGTAGTAACATTATAATCCATAATGGATTTAAAGGGATTCCATTTTTTTTGATGCATTCAAAAATGTGCATATCATGCATTCAGGTCAACTGAGATCACTTTACCTGTAAGAGCTTATGATTTCATCCTTCGTTCATAATTGTTAAATTGTCATAAAAATGAATATAATTGGAAAAATCTGTGTGACTAAATGTATCTATAACATAGCAAACTACAAAATAACATTTCATTCTTTCTTCTGCTCGTTTACATAGATGTTGGTCAATCCATTGCCAAAAATCAAAGGATAAGCACTTATTTTTATAAAAATATATTTTTTTAAATGGCATTTAACTTCATAATGAAAACTATTGTTTTGATTGTTGAATTATGCGCAATGTCAACAAAAACACAAAACAATAAAAACAACTTTTGGTCACAACCAATCACAGTGACTCAGTGTGACTGGATGCTGTTCCCACTACCTGCCACTAGATGGCAGCATTGTGTTTTTGAAGGACCCGCTCCAGTAATCTTCAAGACCCTCTCTGAGCTGTCAAGCATGAGAACGTCATGTGTAACATACTGAAACCTTTTGGGTCCATTTCCATTCTCTGACCACAACACATCTGACTTCAATCAGTCGGGAGAAAAACTGTATTTTGAACCGTGGGAAATCATCAATCGGGTTACCACGGCAACTCCTGTTGTGCAACAAGTGACATCATTGGAAATAAAGCTCACATGGGGTTTTTTGGGGCCTTTCAGAAACGTTTCAAAACACAGGAGTGCTTTGAATCCACAGTGGGTTGGCCGAGCTCCATTGAACACAGTGAGTACATCTGTTGTTTTTGTGGGGCTACTGTTGCTGTAAGAATGAGCCATAAAAGGCCAGACTGTTGCACAAAGAGGATGGATAACACACTGCAGTCTTCTGATATAACTGAGCCAATAACTCATGTACACTCACAGCAGGAGCTGCAGTGGAAAAACAAATGAACTTTAATAGCAGTGGTTCCCAATTTACTTTTCTTGCGACAACATAAAACAAAGCAATGTGACTAGTGACCCCTCATGTCTACTGGTTGTGACCAATTCAACCAAAGAGGGATTTTTTGTGATTAAGAAGTACACAAATATCCCATAATTCACTTGCAAAAAGGCAAAAATAAGAGGAAAGTCAGAAATGTTCTTATTTTTTCTTTCCTAGTTGCTGTCCCATAAATATACTCGTCACTGATTGAATGAGACATATCAGGCATTGACCGTCTGTGTGTGTGTTAAGCAATTGTCTGTGTGTCCCTAAGCAATTGCTTTAGAGAAGAGAAAAAATGAAGTAACAACAAAACCGCCTTTACCAAAGACCCTTAATAATACCAACTTTTCACGTTTCAGGACAGGGATTAACATTCATGCTGCTGCTGACAGCTCAAAGGCTTATGGCCAGTTCAGGCCAGTGCCCCCACCACTTGTGCATCTGTACTGTATATGAGAGCCTCCCTCTGATGGGAGTAAGGCCCTCGGCCCAGCTGTGTGTCCGGACATGCTCTAATTCAAACTGATCGTTGTTCCCGTCCTGGTCTCTGCTCCGTGACTGAGACCCATCCACTGCTTTTCCACCCAGGCCCAGCTGCAGTCTGTCCCACTGAGCTGACCCATCAGTCAGAACATAGCAAGCACTGCCACGACTGCTTCAGTCGGCTGTGAACTTAAAAAGCCCCCTGCACACTGCAAACGAACAAGGTGGTTTGATATCAAATAAGTGAAGAAAATGCACAAGCATTGATTGACGGTGACAAATGAAAATCTCACCTTTGCTCCTTTCACACCACTGCAGTCGCATTTTCCACACGATGCCCCGCAGCCCTGAGGATGAAGAGAAACATACTTATGAATGATACGTCACGTGGAAGACAAAATATTTGGGAAAGAGAGTGTGACAAAACAAGACAACTATAATCATCAAGAGAGGAGCAAAAAAATGAAGACAGTGCAGCTGAGTATAACAGCCAACCGCTGAGAGTCACTTGATGTCACCCATCAGACTTCTGTTGTTAATCATTCTTTTATAGCATGCTCGTGTCCTGCCTCTGTCAGGTGGTTCATAGATATCCCCACTGACGCTGAAAATCACCACAGTGAGCGGCCAGACCGACTTCTGCAGTGTTTTCATGCGACTCTGCTGATCTGTCTCACAGGTGAGCGTTGACAAATCAAAAAACTCTGCTGATTCTTTTAAATTAAAAAACAGAGATGGATGCCCTCAGTTGCATCATCAGAGTTTTTGACTGGTGAATCTACAGTAAATCTAACATTCACTCTGATTTTACCTCCATACTGTTGGTCTTTAGAGCTCTTGCTGCTTTGTTTAAGCACCGACAGTGAACCAAAACAGCCAAGTTGCTGACAGTAAAACCAAAACAGTGAGCTGAAAGATGCTAAAACACTCCGTAGAGCTGCAGTGGGGTGAAGGTTCTCAGTGGGCTTGTCACCAAGCGACCTCGTTCACGTACACTTGTCATCAGATCCGTTGATAATTGTAGTTCATTGTTAATGAACTATAGCCGCTTTAATTCTATCGATGACTTATTGAAAGGCTTAAATGAAGGATGGCTTTCTTTAGTGCAATCATGTTACTTTGAAGCCACATCGAGCGTCGCTGATTACTACACGCAGGCACAACATCAATGCAGCTGTCCCTTTCAGCCCTCCCAACTCCCCCCACCCGCCCACTCCACCCTGCTTCCTCTCCGCTGGGGTCTCCAGAGGATGGAGCCTGGGAACTGGCCTGCTATGCCGTGGCTCTCTCTCTCTCTCTCTCTCTCTCTCTCTCTCTCTCTCTCTCTCGCTCGCTCTCATTGCTCCCCTCCTCCTTTTCTCTCCATCATCCAGCTGTTGCTGGACTCACGTGGAAGGCGTCCAGCCAAAAGCCTGTCAGAGCTTTGGACGGGCTCAGCAAGCTTGGGCAGACAGTGAACAGCTACACTACACACAAATATTTCTCTCCGTCTGCCTCTTGTTCTCACACACATACACAGCAAATAAATGGCTCCATCCCCCTTAATCATGATCCTCTCCCAACTTTCTAAACCTGGCATCTCATAAATAAGTCACTCTTAATTTTACATTTTCTATAACTCTGTGTCCTGTCCAAATATTAAACATGTCCCATGTCTTCCTACTTACATGCAATCCTCTCCAACATACCAGATAACTGAATCAATGTGTGGCTCTAAAACCATGGGAAAGCTCAGAAAACAGACCCCACTCTCAGGACGTTCAGCCCTGAGCAAGAGCACTTGTTCTCATCTATGCTATTACAACACGTGTGGCCTGCTAAATATTCTCATTCCTGCTCTCTCAAACACGTCGAACTCACTCTATCACACCTCTTAACTTCTGGTCCCTTGAGTGGTTTTTTTTTTCACAGGATTTATTCCTATTATGCCACTTAAAGAAAACTTCAGGAACACCTGCTTCAGATCAGATCAGTGTCATAAGACAAACAGAGGAAACGGAAAATGAACTCTCAGAATGAAGCACATGTGTGTTTTATTACGGCAAAATTGCTGGCACGCAGCAATAAGGGCTCCTGGTGCTGGATTAACATGATTTTGACAATTTACCAAGGGAGTTCAGGCACGCTGATGCAATGAAGGGACACCTGACACTTGCATATTGTCAGCACCAGTCAAATAAATCACAGCTGCTCATGTTTAAGCATTGCTTAAGTATTCTCTCAGTCACCTGTTGCTTTCTGTCTCTGATTTTCTTTTCCTTTCGGCAGTTTTCTCCATCCTCTTTAAGGCGCAACTTAACCGAGCAGACATTCCTGCATGTTCGTAACTCAAGCCTCAAACTGGCGCACGATGACGAAGGTGCGCTCATGTGTGAAGAAAGAAAAAACACCACTGTGATCTACTGCTGAATCTCCAAACACCGCTCAGTAATCTGCAGGTGGATCAAAATAGTGCTTCTCAGATTTTTCCTGTTTGTTTTCCTTCTACGTCCACTATGCACCTTCATAAACCCAAACACCAGATGGGAGAGATGGCACACACACCCAACTGACATCTGCACAAAAAGAACATGATGCTCATGAGTCTTGCAGCCATTGAGTGGATGTCTGAAAAGGGATCTTAAGAGGACCTCATACAGATCCGCAGGTATATCGAATGATGACAGGTCTGATTATCGAGCATGAATACCATTTCCATTTCCAAAGGCCGACGTCATGACGGATGATAGCCTTACCAGATTACACACACGCGCCTGAGATGAAAAGAACGTGCGGACAGTGGTGGAAGATAAAACACATTTACTCAAGATCTGTAAAATGTTGAGATACAGGTACTTTTACTTCACTACATGTAAGAGGGATATTTTACAGTTTGTACCCCACCACATACTGACCTTACAACAGACTGACCCGCATAAAAAAAACTACTATTGATACTCTTCAAAATCTATCTAAGACTACATTTAAACCGTGTTTTGATGCATTGTACAACAAAAACACACTTTTATAAACTGTCTTGAATATAAAATGAATATCGATAAAGAATGAGGGAGCGTGTTTGTTTGTACTAGTTGAGTATTGCAGTTACTGTCTCCCAATGTTATACCTTACATTAAATGATCCCCATCAGATCCTCGCAGTGAGGTCGCATTATGCAAATTCTTAAATTCCTCAAAACATTTTAAACGCTGTATCTTTACTTATTATGGAATATTTTTACATTGTGGCACAGACGTCCAGCACGGTTACATGGTGTGAGAGCTGGAGAGTCAGATTGTGAGAGAAGGAGGAGATGAAGATGATGTCATACTCTACACAAACAGCATGATCTTCCACAGAGCAAACAGACTGAGCAGAAGCCTGCGATTCTGCAGTGATGAGTGTTAGTGTCCACTGTGAATATACAGCGGCTGGTGAGTCACTGAGCCCTCGAGGAACTGTATCAGATGCAGCCGAGCTCCGCCGCAGACAGTCTGACGTGCCTCTGGACAAGTGTTTATGTCATTCCTGAGTCTGGATGGCAGGCCTGGATGTCTCCAAACTGTGAAAAATCAATATGACGTGTGCTGGCAGAGTGTTTACCTTTCTTGGGCGCTGCGCAAAAACAGTGCCTCATCATAATTGTGTGTTTGTGATTGTTTAAGCTGTCCGGAGCTGGCAGGGAAACACAGGACTGAGGGTTTGCTTTGACAGAATCTGAGACAGAAAGCATACAATTCCAACAGAGGCGGAAGATGGGGTGGGAGGGATGAGAGCGATCTGTGGCATCGTGGTGCACACGGGCACGTCCACAGGCCTTCCACAGTGTAGGCCGCTGTATCTCAGTCCTGGAGGTTACATCAGTTCAGGCTTCCTCCCAAAAGGCCTGATGTTTCAATAACACCTGCTTGATATGTCTGACATCATTAGATACATCACAGCACTGAGATGAGCCCAGGAGAGAGGAAGTGATGAGTAATGTTTACTTTACGGAGCAACAGAGGCAGCTCCAGAGAGCCAGACATTAACACAAACACTCTTAATGTAAACCAAGGGTGAGTATATAGAGCTGTTGCATAACCGGATCCTAAAAAGAGCCACAGCAAGAGCAGCGTCGTGGTGGCTGAGGCAAGCGCAGCTACAGCTACAGAATAGGCTGGATCGCACATTTTAAATCTTTTCTGACGTTTCCCAGATTTAAATTTCATGTGGCCATTGACCTCACCTTACTGGACAGAGATAAAGGATGTACAATACTCTAACTGACAAAACAAACTCACCACAAGGTATATTCTCTGTAGCAGCAGTTCCAGAGCTTTCATTTCAATCATACAACATGATCTTCCTTCGCAGAGGGAGTTTGATGGACATTTAAATATGAACATTTGCAAGTCCATGACAACTGGGCAAACACAATCTGCTCACGAAGACCATGTGATATGAAGGAAAGCTCCAGAACATGAACTAAATGGACCTTGAGTTGAAAACTACTGGTTCCCATTACTTACAATCAAATCTGTGATGTCATTTCAGTATATCTCTGGGGCCTTCAGCGAAAATAATTTCTGAACTTTCCAACAACCAATCAATACAATACACAGACTCAAACTTCATTCTTGACCTGACAGTTCTCATAAAACATCAAATTAGAGACTTGAGGCTTCTTAACTGAAGTCAAAGGATAAACAATGGATGGAAAAGGCAGCTGGATTTTCCTAAACTTACAAATAGGGCCAAAGTCTTTGTTGCAGAAGTCAGTCAGTTTGTCCTTCAGCTTGCTGTGACTGCATGACTCACTGCCCCATGTTCTTCTTGCCCAAATCCCCCCCCCCCCCCCCATGTATTGGAGCCAACCTGCAAACTTTATGCTTAAATGTTTCCTTAAATGTTCAACTCTGTCATCTTGTGTGTCATAATTACAATGTTTTCACAGATTTCACTAAGTATAGCAGCAGTACTGGTTTTAACCACATGGGGGTAGAAACGTTCCCATCACTGGAGTGCTCCACTTTGATTGAACATTTACAACAGCTGGATGTGTCTTTGCTATCACGTTAAGGGGAACTGAAGATCGCACAAACATCTGGTGAAGGTCATCTACAGACTTTTCTTAGAATAACATCACATTCTTGCCATAACTTCCCACCGCTTGCGTAGTACCTCACAAACCACCGGGGCCTCCTGGAGCGGCTGAGCCACATAAAGTGATGGAGCATATGCCATTTCAAATCCCCTCTTCTTCTATACACATATCACAAACACACAAGACCAGACTAAACACCAGTAAGAAGCTGACATTTAGATACAACCTCCTGACATACAGTAATGGTTATCAGACAAGCATCATGAGATGAGATTCCATCAAGGCATCGCAATTATGCTCCTTATTACTGTATGAAATGGATTCAATTAATTCCTAAGACTCATGATACTTTGAAATAATAACCTAGAATTGCACACACACACACACACACACACACACACACACACACACACACACACACACACACACACACACACACACACACACATGTGTGGGTGAGCAGCACATGCACAAATTGGAATGCTACAATGTGAAACATTTTTCTAAAATACCAAGATAGATATTAAGTTAAGCAAAACCATTTTCCTTTTATTCTTTCTTTTTGTTATCGGAGAAGCAATATGACAAAAATGAATTCATATTGTGAAACATGGAGGAGAGACATACAGACAATAACATAAAGCTGTTATGATGACGTAGGTAATGAAATGATAAGAGTCCGGCAGAATAGATTACAATTCGATCGGGTTGTGTAGGTTATGCGTGTGCACGTTTGTATGAGAGGCAAGAGTATCCGAGTAGTAAAAGATGTGGTGGAATGTTTACAGTGGTAATGAATAAATACATGCTTCAAAAGCAATATACTAATAATAATGATAAAAAAAGAAATAATGACAATAACCATCATATTAGTTATGATTACATTCTCACTGCAATTAAGTGAGAGGCCATACCAGGGGCGGCGAAGAGGGAAAGGGAGAGCCCCCCCCCCCCCTCCATTAGCTTAGCTTATCACAACCACTGGCTCTGTTCAACGGTAGCAAAGTCAGACAACTAGCACTTCTAAAACTCACTAATAAGCACATTGTATCTCATTTAATTCACACAAAAACTTAAGTGTAAAACAGCACAACATGTGGTTTTACAGGGGAAGCCACTTGTCTGAAAGAGATAAGCTCACACAGTGGTTACATGTCAAAGCTCCAGAGAAACCAAAGGCCAAGTTGAGAGTCCTATACCTGGAGACATACAATGTACACATTCTGCAATAAAACATTGCTATGTTTTCTGTTTCCTTTATTTAAGGAGTCCTGTAGTGCTCATTTGCTGAGACCAACTTGATGTAAAACATGTCCTGCTCTGGCTGCAGGCAGCAGGTTTTCATCTACACAAGAGAAATAATTCAGGGCTTCTGTAACCAAAAGCAGATGCATCTGCAGGGAGCTCCACACAAACACACACACACACACACACACACACACACACACACACACACAATGCACAAGCAGTCATGTCTGCACAAAAGCACATGTGAAGATTAATACCATAAAACTGAGCAACCTTTGTGAGATCAAATCTTTATCCCCTTGGAGAAGCTAAAACTCGAAGTAAATGAGGCCTGAGCAATGTTTACGCAAAATGATATATATGAAAGTAGGTATGCACACACACACACACACACACACACACACACACACACACACACACACACACACACACACACACACACACACACACACACACAATTAATAAACACAGCAGTCAGTCATCAGTCTGCTCATGCATGACCAGGTTAATGTTGCCTGTCATCAATTTTGGGACCAGAAGACCAGAAGAGCTGTAAATGCATGGCTCTAAAGTGGTGGGGTCTAAAAGTTAAAACATCAAGTACATCACCCACTTATCAACGTCGTGCAGGTCAACGTTTTACTTTAGCTCAATAAACCATCATGACCATACATGAGCACAAACCTACTTTAATTCAGTGAAGCCAAACATGGCTAACTGTGGACAGAACCGCAAACAAAAGCTCATCCTCTGGGACTGCAGAAGTTGTTGAACATGTCAGCGGACATGCAAAGAGAACTGTACAGTCCTCTTTAGCGGAACAGAACCAGCAGTATCAACAGTCTAACCAGGAAGTCTCACATGCTAAATGAACTCAACTAATGCGAAAATTGTTTCAGACAATTTCTCAGGACTTGCTGGTCTGCATAATGTTTTGTGAGTGTGTGTGTGTGTGTGTGTGTGCGCTTGTACTATATGTGTATGGTGAAATGAAAACTCTGGAATTGGCTGATCTTCCAGAACTGGATCTGGTGGGTCAAATACAGCGGGTGGAAGGAGCTCCAGAAAACGGTTCTCTGCTTATCACTCACTGTGTACATGTGATTGATACTGTTGTTGAGATTAGACTGAAGCAAAAGAGCACTAAAAAGTCCACCAATTCAATGACTCAATATCATTATATTTCATTACAATGGTTTAGTTATCATCACCAACACCAAACACTCAACTGCATTTCAGACAAATTCCACGTGAATGCCTCGAAGAGATCCTACAGAATAATCCTGCCTTAGATTACAAAGGTCCCTGACTTCTCTTAATCAGCTAGTCCATCTGCATCCCAGCCTGAGCAGCAACAAATGAGCCTCACAGGCTCATCCCGCTGACCTCCAACCTCTGCCCAGACAATTAGAGGGGATTTAGACATTCAAACAGAATTTTCCATATAAGGGTCATCTTTATAACTTTGTTCTTCCTCAGTGTCTGTCAGTGTTTATGTGAATGAAATGTTACCTCGTTAAAAGAATTAAGAAACACTGATCTAAGACTATTCATGTGGCCTTAGAGGGGACTTTCTGGCTCTACTGCACAAACACACACATGCACACCCGAGCACTCCACCCAGGAACAGCTGATTGCAGCATTGCCGTGTAGCCGACTTGTTGATGAGAAAATAAACGTTTTCGTTCTCAAATGCAGGATACGTTGTTTGGCTCTCATATAAAACACAAGTGTGAAAAGTTAGAAATCTGGCGAGCTAATTGAGATTCATCTTGCTACAGTTGTGTTGTTTCAGCCAGCGGGAAAGATGGGCTTATTGGGTTTGTGTGCAGGACTCTGTTCACGCCCACACATCACTGGTCTGAGTGGTTATTGTTCCCCATGGTGAAGAAAAACAAAAACAAAACATTCCTCTACAATCCCAGAGGAACAGGATCAGTACAAGTATAGACATCAAACTGAAAGTTCTCTACCTCTGCACTTCATCTTGTTTGCAGCGGCCTCCGTTTTGGATGCCTTTACCCTAGAAATAGACAATAATCTGGAACAGAGTTTGCACTTTTTCTCTGATAACAAATCTGGTATTGAGGCAGTGAGAGGGAGAGCATGGTCAGGGGCTGGTGGAAACAGAGCTAGACGGGGGGTTGGGGGGGGATGAAAGAAACAATTACTTTGTTCACACATTTGTTTTCTCTGAGAAAGGGCCAGTTCAGTTCATGTCAGCGGCTGCAGAGCTCTGAGTACTCCAGCTCTGCCGGTTGCTCCTCTGTGAATGTGCAGCACTGTGTCACAGGATGTGGGGTTTAGAAAGCCATTCTTTCTACAAGGAGGAAGGCCTCTTCCTTGCCTTTTATGCTCACAAAGACAAGAAGGGGCTGGGTCAGCCTCGCGTCTCTCTCAAGAGTGCTCTGGTATCTGGGTACAGCGTCAGCACGGGAGGACAAGGAACGACCTCTGCCACTTTGTACCAACCAAATATGTAGCAGTTTACATCCATGTCCGTCCAAAATGTCATGTTAGCAAGCAACGTTATCCTGTTAGATAATAGTCTGAAATTCATCGTAAGTCATAATTCAGTCACAATTAGTGCATTTATTCTTGAGTTATGGCCAAACACGTCTTTTGTGAGGTAACAGTGACCTTTGACCACCAAATTCGAATCAGTCATGAGTGCGAGTGAACGTTTGTGCCAAATTTGAAGACATTCGCTCAAGGTTCAAGGTTTTATTTCTTGTCATTGTGCAAAACAGGGTTGTTCAATGAAATGCAGTTGTAGTCCCAAAATACAGAGGTCCTTGACCTTGGCGACCTCAATGGTGGGTACGGCCGTGCTGGCAACAGGTCAGCATTTTGCTACATAAGTAGAAATACACAAAAAAATCAAATCTATTTGTGGAGAGCGGAGGTTGAGTTTAAGAAGAAAACCAAGTCTTTCGCGCTCTCTTAAAAATGGACCAATGCGTTACACGGAAGCATCTGCGTTATGAGTTCGTAATTTATTCAAAGAAGCATTACCATAACTGTTATACAGGGAGACACAATGCATCCATCAGGGAGTATGCATATACAGGAAGTGTGTGTGCATGTAAGCTCTGTTTCACATCCTTTTTAACAAAGGCTTTTCCATCTGGGCATGCTCCACATATGTTGGTGTTGTTTGTTCCCAGTGAGGAAATTACCCCTCATCATTGACATCAGAAACACATAATTGAGGCGGCACTACAGGAGTAAAGAATAAGTGTGAGAACAAGAGGAAATTCCAAAGACCAGAGAAAGACGGCCTTTATCCCTGCACTTCACTTCCAAGTCTGCAACAACCCCTAATGGATAATGGAGCCTGTTAGCCCCATAATCATACCAGACACTTCAGATGATAGCTATCTAATAGACAGAGCTGCTCTCTATTGTTCTCCTGTTTCCATATCAAGCCTTATCTCTTCCATCACCATTACATCACTTCCGCTGGACGTATGGAGACTGTAACTTGAAGAAGAGATCTGCTCTCGTATCAGTCAAAATGTCTTAATCTACCCCGAGACTCAGCTATGCATTGAAAGATCAGCATATCTCAACTGCTCCTGATGTGAACCACGGGATGTGACCGGCTTCCCGAAAGTTATCTGATTATTACGCTCTTTTTAGTGTGGAATACTTTAGTAGAATAACAGCTACATCAATGAATACTTATCATTGTATGCTAGTAGACAGAGTTAAACCGCCAGCAGAAACATAAGGAAAAGATGGATAAAGCATCTGTTCTTCCAGGAAAGAGGTTCAAGGCTCTGGGTATGGACACACAAGCACTCTCAGCTCCTCTGAATTACTGCCGGATCTGCTCTTTCTATCAATCCTCCTCTGTAAATACAGTGTCATAACAGTCCAATACTACCATTTCTGGTAAAAAAATACAGAGCAACTGTTGCTCAGTTAAGGCGAGAAGAGTGTGCAGGATTAGAGCTGAACAGTGAGTTTAAGTGAAAAGTGAAAATCCCATTCTTAGTCTGAATATTAGCCATAATGTCATACCTATCCGAGGTATGAGAGAGAGGAATCTGTCGTTGTGAAGCTCCCTCTGGCAAGACACCTTAACAACACTGTGCAGCATGTGACGCCCCATGTTAGGGCTGGGCGATAAATCGATTTAATCGATTAATTCGAATGTGTGCTTTAAGGCGATGTGTTTTATTGAAAATCGAGAAAATCGCCCCCACCCCTTTTTCCCGTAGTAGAGTGCGCGCGCATTGTTTACAAACTAAAACAATGGCGGCCAGCAGCTTCACTGCTTCACCAACTGTACTCCGCATGAGAAGAAGAGTGCCCGGTGGAAAGCCATCACGGATGCAGTCGCGATGTATATCGCAAAAGATATGGTGCCCATATACACCGTGGAAAAGCCGGGGTTTATTCACCGTCTCAAAGCTTTGGACCCCAGGTACGTGCTACCAAGCCGTAAACATTTTTCTGACGTTGCCTTGCCTCGGCTGTACAATAGTACACGCCAAAGGATCTCTGCGGAGCTGGAGGGGATGTCATTCTACTCCGCAACAACTGACCTGTGGTCCAGCAGGTTGACCCAGACACCGATCCACTTGACTGGTGGAAGCGTCACCAACTTAACTTTCCAAGGCTAAGTACTTTAGCAAAGAAATACCTCTCTGTGCCAGCTACAAGTGCCCCCTCTGAGAGGCTTTTCAGTGTGTGGGGGGGGGCATTGTTACATGCCACCGTGCATGCCTGAAGCCAGAGGTAGTAGACAGGCTTGTCTTCCTGGCAAAAAATATTTAGAAAAAACATGCACTACTGTTTAATACTGTTGGTTATGTTGTGAATGCACTTGATTTTGTTTACATGCACTTATTTACTGTGCAAAATATGTTATGTTGATGTTAGATCAGATGTTGCACTTTTGAAAATGTGAATGTTAAAGGGTCATATACATTTTATTTCATGCTGTGTTTGTATCAGTGTATTCAGTTAGAAAAGCTTACTGTAAAAAGTTACATTTGCACAGTTGTTTACAATGGAAGGCTACTATTTAATGCCATTTAATGTTATGTTTAATTTAATTTTATATTTAAATGATTCAGGCAAACAAAAGAGTGACCAAATACTTTTTGTATACTACAGGCACCTTTCTACAATGTTCAGGTTTTGTTTGCACTTTATTTTTATCAACCTACTTGGGAAAATCATCACAAAATAAAAGAAAAAATTGTTTTCAACAGCTTCTGTCATCTGCAAAAAATTTTGGGGGAAAAAAATCGATTTAAATCGTGAATCGGATTTTTTGTAAAAAAATCGGAGATTTTTTTTTTAGGCCATATCGCCCAGCCCTACCCCATGTATTCATCTAATCATCTAATCTGAGTATGCTTCTGACATAATCTCTTATCGATAATCCAAGCATGATTCAACCCAAATCATTTAGGATTTTGAAACTTGTGTAACTTGAACATGGACTACAACCCAAAAAAGAGGCGCATGCCGGAGCTCCGTCTTGGACAGGGTCATTCAATAATGAGGGTGTAGTGAACAGGGATTCAACTTCAACCATGCTTGAGGTTATGTGCAAGTCCACATGAACTACCAACGATTATTGTGGGAGGATTCCACAGATATATGTTAGTTAGTTAGTTGTTTTTTTAATGAATAAAGAAATCTTCATGGCCTGCCATGGTTGTAGTCAAATGTGTTTTGAGGAAACGGCCGATCATCTGACTCTAAAGACTCTTAGCAGGCCAGTTTATGGATTCACTTCTTTTTTGCCCCAGTGATGGTTCAGGTCCTGTGTTTGTGGAAAGGTCCCCAATTTGTGTCTTACAGTTGGGTGGGGGTCCACCTGCTTCTGTACCACGAACCTGTCCATGTCAGGATCCAGGATCCCTGTCTGACCCGTTGTGTGTTTCCCCTGATCTCCTCTCCTCATGTGTCCTATCATTCCCCTGTTTGTTATTGTGTGCCATGTGCTCTGTTTGTCCTCTGCCTCCAGACACCTCCCATGGCCGCACCCTTGATTGTGCACAGCTGAGGACACTCCAGCCGATCACCTCCTGCAGCCTGACACACCAGACTCAGGTCCCACTAATGATTCCCCTGTCTCTATATAAACTCTGGTCCTGCAGTCTGGGGTTGTCAGGTCGTACCGTCTTTCACCCGCTTCAACCCCGTGGCATCCTCTGCCCTCCTTGTGGTCTACGGATTACACGCCGCCGCTCTGCCGTCCTTGTGTTACACGGACTACACACGCCGTCAAGCTGCCAGCCCTCCGGTGTCGAGCCACGGGCCTCACACCGTCGATCTGCCTCTCTGGTGTCGGACCACGGGCTCCACACCTTCCTGTCGTTATTCAGGCTAAATAAAACCTGTTTCCATTAACTTCTGTCTCCTGTGGTCTTGCGTTTGGGTCCTACCTGTGAACTCCCGTGACAGTCCAACTGTGTCAAGTGATCTCAACGTTTCCTCCTGACCTTAGATGTTTTTTTTTTCTTTTGGGAAACAAAAGGTTTGGGAGTTTAAAACTGTAGTGGACTGACAGAGATAATGTATTTAGACTTATACTTAGATGTAATTTCACCTTCATCCATGAAATATTGAGTTTATCATGGATTTTTTTGTTGTGGCCAAAACTCACTATCTACGGTGGTCTTTTACCATTTCCCAAACCACCAAACAGTTCAGGAACACTCAGTTCTGCGGTGTGGTATAAAAGGTCAGCTGTTCATGTGAGCCACCTCAGATTTGATCTTTATTTGATTTCGAATTTTTATAAGAACAAACAGTCTTTCTTTCAGACACCCAAGTCTGTTCTTGTGCAGTCTGAAATATAAAATAAGAGAAAAACTTAAAGGTTCTGCTTCAAACTTTCTTCTTCTGCATCAGAGGCAAATCAATGACTTAAAAGGCAAATAAGTAGATAAGTCTGTCATGTTGACAGAGGG
Source organism: Melanostigma gelatinosum (assembly GCF_949748355.1). NCBI lineage: Eukaryota > Metazoa > Chordata > Actinopteri > Perciformes > Zoarcidae > Melanostigma > Melanostigma gelatinosum. The sequence goes on along the minus strand of NC_136643.1, from coordinate 13,134,026 downwards.
AGAAGACACAAACTCTGTGATGTTTATCTGAGAAGCTCCAGCTCGACGTGTGTATTTATAAGAAGGGCACTTCAATTCAAAAATAGAAATATGGCATGACCAATATGCTTCTTGATTGTTGCCATGGGTATGTTGTACAACGCAAACCTTCCCCTTATCCAGATCATTGAATCCAGCAATATTCCAGGTTCCCTCTGCAAACCTCCCCACACACACAAATCTGTTTACAGACACACCCAGACCCAGAATTGCACGATCCTGAGGTAACACAAACACTCCAAAACACAAACCTTAATGTAGTCTGGAAATGTTTGCATTTAATGAAGTAGTGAAGCCTTTGTATTATTTGAAAGTATTTGTAACAGCTAAAGGAAGAGACAGACAAAATGTAAACACTTCACTTCATGTGGACCAACACAAAGAAACCCCCACAAAGTGATAAATGTAATGATCCCGTCACCACTGTCTTTATTATCCTGCAACAACTTGGCAGCGGCGGGTGGAAGTTCAGGTCAAGGTCCGGAGAGTGAGACTAAAAGATTTGCTACGGGGTATCATCTCTGGCTCCGACCCACATTCCTCAGCTTCTGGGGCTCATAACCTTGCCATCTCCTTCTCTCACCCCACGCAGCCTCCCCCTCCATCCCGCCATCACTCTCCACCTCCCACCTCCCTGTCAACAGACGTATCCATTACGCCATCTCCTCCGTCCAAACCACAAATGGCCTTTATGACTCAGCAATTTCACAGTTAAACGGCTAAATTGCACTTTCACCATAACAATACACTCCGGGGAAGTAAGCGATCTCGAGCAGCAACACGAGTGGCTCTCGATGGTTGTTAAAGTGCGGAAAAATATCAGCGTGGGACAAAACACGTGGTTCATATGTGAAAAGCAAATGTGATGAATCAAATGCCTTATCAGTGACGTTTGGAGCACAGGGAATTGAAAAGGGCTTTACCATGCTTAACCACTACTTAATCCTCTCCTCACTTGGCACAGACAGGAACACACACAGAAACATACACAGGCAGAGAGTGGGGAATACCTGCCACACTAGTTGAGTATCAAGGTCGGGGAAGAATTAACTTTGCCACCCAGAGACGCCTTTCAAAATACAGGGACACGAACATGATCACAACTCTTCCAAATGTAGGCATTTTTACAACACTGGGGGACAGGGGTCAGGCCTTCCCAGGGTGCCCTGCTTGGTTGGTGGCCGGTAACAGTAAGAGGGCTCAGCTGTTGTCTCAGTAGGGGGTGATGGGGAGGAGGTTGGTGCTTAGACCAAACGACAAGCAGCCTTGTCGGCACTTTGGGCAGCAGCATGATTCTCAGCATTCAACAGACAATACACCCACATTAACAGCTCTCTCACTGCTTCCACCATATTTAAGTCGTGTCCCTCCCTGAGGTTCACCCTGTCCTGGGACATCATGGCAAAGCCGGGAGCAGGAACCTGGCAGCACGGAGAGGCTCATCTTTCCCACCAGCTACTGCTTTTACGAACCCCTCCATCCAACATCCCACACACAAACTCTCACTCCAGGAATCTGCTAATCTGCCCCTCTCTTCCTCCTCCTCCTCCTCCTCCTCCTCCTCCTCCTCTAGGAGTTACCAATGACTCATTCTGGCCTGATTAAATGACCGTCAAGGGAGAGAGAGACGATTCTGTTGGTATCGTATAAACAGTGGGGAAATATACTCGGGATCGGATGCTGTGGTGAAAATATTGGGAGCAAAGTTCTACATAGTTCTAAATATTAGCTTGTTGCTTCATCCAGAGTTTAGAGTTGAAGGCCAATCTTGCATTATCTTTTCATTATGACCTTTGCAAAAGTCAACCTGACCCACACAAGGCTTATCACATTGGTGTGTGTTGCATGCATTAGTGATTGACCGTGAATTGTTGACACTGCATATTCCCTCCTGGCCTCTGTTTAGCCCCACTGATTGTGAAGGAGCCCAAACAGGAGACTGTGATACTCAGTCAGCATCACGTCCCTGTGTATGCAGAGACAAAGAAGAGATAAACACACTGAAGCGCCCCGTGGACATCGGCCAAACACTGATTTATTTTACCGGATTCACATTAATGAAGTTGCAGGTTACAAAAGCAAGAGGACGTTAAGTAAAGAAACGTCATTGTTCTGGATATAACTGGTGAGGAAAGCCCCGTTCGGTTCAACCGTGCCGCTTTGGATGGATGACAGGATCACAAACTTCCTGTTGTGCACCTCCCATGGGTGGATGGGAAAATATACCAAATCCCAACAATGAATCCAGAATGTTGAATTGCTCCGATTTCATTGGCTTCATCTGATCTGTGACAAGATGTTCAGCCAGATATACACCTCCTCAGCCATCCTCTCCTTTGTCCAGATGTCATACGTTTCTCTCGTGTTTATGCTTCTCAATCCATGCAGGCGGAGGATAAGAGTTCTCTCTGCTGCTTTGTTTATTAACCTGATACGTTGCCTCTCAGCATCACACACTTCGATCCTACGCAGCTCCCTGAATCAAAGCTTTGTCTGCAGAGAAATACGCGATAAACAAAGAGATTGTTTTCTAAATTAAACATCTAGGGAAAGGGACGCCAAAGCCACTCTGCCCAGTTTGCTGCCAAAGGAGAAACTAGGAAAAGCTCTAGTGACATATTTTTTAACATGTGGATCATTCATTTTTGAGCTGACTTTTTGTACTTTGTGACGACAGCTCGCGGCTACAATCCATCACATCTGAAAATATATTCTTAAAACACCCCGGAAGACAGAGAAACTCCCCCCACAAGATAATACCAGGCTCCCTTGAGGGGTGTCAATTTGTTCTGAAACGGAACATTGTGCAATAAAACCAACTGCATTAACAGCCTGTTTTTCCTCAGCTTTACTCTTGACACAGTCCACAAACGTTTTCCTCCCCTCACCTGGATTTTGTGCTGCTCGTGTGAGAGATGTTCCCGCCGCAAACTCCACCCACGCCTCAAAATAAAGCACCACATCTGACAAGCCTCTCAGCAAGAGGGTGGCCTCTGTAGTTATGTACATTTCAACAAATAGCACGATGCCGATGGGTCTCTCCACATACATGAACATGCAGAGCAGCAAGCCTCCAAAACTGTTTCTGTTCTCAGGGGAGACTTGAAGCACCGCTTGTTCTGCTCCACTGCTGTTTTCCATTAAACTACTTTTTAATGGGAACTCTGGATGTGGAAATGTATCCAAACATTGCTTATTCCCTCTCCATGTGTGATGCCACCTACTGTAGTCTAGCTGAGAAATTCCCATTTGTCAAACATTTGCCCTGAGAAAGATTTACTGACAAAACTGCAGCTAGCTGGTAGTTCCACTCCCTCCCTAACAGTTATTAGTGCATACTTTTAAGTCTTTACATTCAAATGTCTTAACAAGTTTCATGTCAAACAATGTTTTATGCAAACTGAGGGAAGAGACACATGCTCCGTCAGCTTATCCACTGGAATATGAAAAAACATCTTTTCTTCCTGATGATTCTTAATATCTCATATTCCTCTATTTACAATGCAAGTGTGCCACTTATATCTCTTCTTCTGGCTGTCTGTGCTCTGGACGAAACCCGTACAGTACGAGTTTCGGAGCAAAACACGTTTGTCTCTATTCTAAAGAGACACATTCATAAACAAGTGTATTGGATTATCTAAAGATACCAATGATTTAGTTATTATAGTATGCATCTCAGTCTCCCTCTTATCCTCTTACCTCGCCCCTGCCTCACACGCATGCACGCGCACTCTCTCTGCTCCACCCTCTCTCTCTCTCTTGTCTCTCTCTCTCTTCTCCTCTCTCCAGCAATGTGGAGGAGGCTGGACTGGGAGTAGATTCAACTCAAAGTATTAGAACTGCCTTATAAATGCAAACAGACAAAAGACACATAATATATAAAAAAAATATATATACATGTATGAGTATATTCAAATACAAATATCTGGAATAAAGAGTCTCTATAAAACACTGTAATGTGTATATTTGGAGGACTGGAGCTCAATAACAGATGAGCGCAGTTAATGGTTTGTCTTAACAGTCGGAATTTGTCACAGAAAAACAGATGGTTGCACAAAGACTGCACACTATGTCTATACATGTATACTAGCCCGTGTGCTTGGCTCTCCTAAATACACGAAGCAAGTTTAAAATCACCCATAACTGCACTTTGTTTGAAAGTTGCGCACATCAAGTTAATCAAATAACGTCTACGAGATACACATTCCGCGCGAGAACACTTTTAAGCTCCTCACGATGCTGTAGATGCTTCGTCCACTCACCTCAGCCCCCGTCAGGTCTACACAGCAGTAGACAGCCGCCAGCAGCAACAGGGTGCCGGACGGTAACAGCATTGTGGCGGTGCGCAGTGGACCAGTGCAGGGTGCCCAAAAACAACCACCTGTTGGCCGCTTCTCGTCCTCTCTCGTCGGGTGACTATTAACTTATCGGCAGAGCACGGACACGTTTGGCTGCATCTTTGTCTGAAACGATATGAGGTCCTGATCAATGCAACTTGCTCTTGTTTCTGCTGCACCACACCCCCCTCCCCAAAACGACCACCCTCGCGCCCATGCAAACGGACTCAACCGTGCATGTTACAAACACTTTGACTTTTCTCGGTAGGGAGAGGGACTGCTCGGCTGACTTTGGTGTGTTTTCTTGTGAGAATATTTGAACAGGTTTTTGGTGCCACAGGTAGTTTATTACCGTAACCCGAAAACTTTTCAGCCCGGGATCTCGCGCATCTTTTGCCCCGTGAGATCCATTTCCTTCACCTTACCGCCTGGTTGTGACTGTAAGTAACACATCTTACTAAAGTGATGGCAAATTGATGACATATATAGGCTACTCTTGAAAATCGATCTATCATTGCAGCTGTTCCACGAGAGCGGAGCACCTTTGTGAGGTTCTATTTACAGCAGAACGTGTGAGAAATGATCAAGTCGTCTCTGTGGACACTAACCAGGTGGATCACATGTATGGACTCATATGTTGACAGTTTTTATTAACGCGCAGGGTCTCTGTCTGCTCATCAGGCCGGGCAGACATGCTGTAAGTGTCTCCACTCGTGAAACAGCGGGACTGACGTATTTTTTCGGTGCGCATGAGTGGGACCATGCAGGGACAACACAACAGAGGACTGAAACACCTGAGGTGAGTGGATCATTACGCTGCAAAATCATCACGTTCAAACAAAAAGCAGTGGCATTATGATGAACGCTGTCATTCTCATTGACGACAGGCTGCTGCTCCTGTGCCTCTACCTTGCCATCCTCGCCTCGGGAGCGCACGCGGTAAGTTTTCTCTCCCACGTTGTGTTTGATTTTTGCTTAACTTTCACTTGCAAATCGCAGTTAGTCGTAACGGTATAAGAATGAAGCCGACGGTGTGTCCGGGATTGCTTTGACTCTGTTGGAGGAGACCGTGGGAGTGTCTGCTTTGGGGAGTTCCCTCCTGTAGGAGGGTTCTTGGCTTTGCATACCGGTAAATAACAGCAGAGCTCAAAACACTTTCTTGTGAAATGACTCATGTTGAAATGTTAGTGGTTTGAGTGCGGACATTCACTCTTTTTTATGCTTTTGCAAACTGAATAAACAGAAATGGGGTTTCATGTATGGTGTGCTTTGTTTGACCCTTGACCTGTCAGGGATTGCTGGACTTGCATCTGCATTATGGCACTGAAATACATTTTCACTATGCGTTCACTCTGATGGATTACCCGTCTGTAGCAGCTTTTAAGAGACTGCTAATTGATATTCATAAATGAATGGCAACCAGCAGCTTCCCGATAGCCTGGCGAAAATCTGATTAAAAGATCTGAATCTGTCAGAGGCACCACATTCATGATTTGGAGTTGTTTTAAAAAAAATCAGTCTCAAAACAATACTCTTGTTCCCATATCTGCTGGTGCTAACGGTAATATACGTAGATCATTCCTCCTGTCTATACTGGCCATTAATGATCCTTTACAACTCCTCTGTACGTAATGGGGTTTAAAATCAGTCTTGAGTCGATGCAAAGAACGTTCTAAAGTTCAGCTGAAGCCAATATGACATTTAAGCCGTCTCAGTTCGACAAATCTTCCAAAGCCGCAGTCTTTTTAGTATGAAAGTCGCTCTTTGTGCTGATGTCCCTCCACTATCGCTGAGCAAGGAAACACAAGGACAAAGAGGGAAGTCTGTAATCAAAGAAGATAAAACTTGAAAAAACACCAGTTTTAGCAAACTACTTTAAATGAATTATTCGTTCATTCGTTTGGATAAAATGGCAGTGTGTGATACATAAAGCAGGGCCGTAATGTCTTGTCCTTAAATCCAAATTGATAGATTTACCATTGTGGGTTTCTACTGACGTTACAACCCGACCCATAGGCTGCAACATGACGAGTGTAAAAATAATAAATAAAACACATTTATTTAAAGGCTAACATTAACCAAACAAAACAAACCTGGAGAGTCAGTAATCAGTAGTGTCAGCATGTGTGAAAATGAAAAATCAGCAGCCGTGTCAGCCAAAGAAGAGACCGTCAATGTTCAGGTGGAGAGACTTTAAAGCTGGAACCACTCCAGGCTCAGGTGTGGCTCATTTAGCTGACCATCAACATCCTGAAAGACAGAAAAGAGACAGAAAACAGGACACAGACCCCTAGTGGAAGGGAGGGGTCATAACAACTGATAAGAGTTGTGCCACCGAGAGGTCAAAGGGCAGGTCCCTGCATCAGCTTCATGTCCTGAAGCTTGATGCTGAACCTCTTTCTACTCACTTGTTTAAAGTCAATTGTGTAGAACTCTGGGGAACCTAGACGAGTAGTTGATGTCACAAGCAACGCAACAGTGAAAGTTGCCAAGTTTCCATCCCAAAGAGTGCAAACTTTAAAAATATTTCCAGTCAATTGACAAAAGAAAATGTGACTTCAGGCTCGTTTCCATCCACTACTGTCATGTGAATATGAGGAGTTCAGAGGATCGAGATAAACAGCTGGTGGCGCCAATTTTTCCAGTCATGTACCATTAAACCGTTGCATTCGAAAAGATATAATTATAAGAGCGCCAATTAAACATCAAACGAATGAAAGTAATGTGGTGGGACATGTGAAATATATCCGTTTGTTTCATGTATTCATTACAGGAACGTTGCGGTCTCCTCATCGGTCCACGAAGGTTTCTTGCTTTTATTCATTCACCAACTTTTCCAGCTCAGCCAAGTGTAAAAACGTTTTTACGACGTTGCGACTTTTCTTTCAAATTGATGGCGTTGTCATTGTTTTGGGGTTGTCCGTGCGTCCGCGCGTACGGTCCATTCTCGTGAACGCGATGTCTCAGGAAAGCCTCATGGTCATTTCTTCGAATTTGTCACGTTGTACCTTGACCTGTGACCTCTTGTTCATCCTATTCGTGTCAACGCGATGTCTCAGGAACGCCTTTCTTCATGTTGAATTGACATTTTCACACAAATGTCTGATAGGATCAAATGATGAAGTGCAGGGATGTAAACTGCAACATGAATGGTTGACGGAGGCATAAAAACACCACGGTGGTAATTCTAGTTTTATTTGGAAATTGTAAATCTGCATGAAAACAGATGGCTGGAAAGCCACTGAATGTAGTATGATGGCATTCACATCGTCACAGTGAAGTATAATCTATCTGTGAATGGACGAGGCCATGCCTTCTTACGTGTTCTTTATCAGTGGAGCAGCTCCATGTGTTTGTTGACGTCACAGTTCACTGCTCTTGCTTTGAAAGAAATCCCCTCCTGTTGAGGTAAATGGATTTATTGTTTTTCCTCATATGCTTAAACACCTTCAGGTGGTTTACGTGAAAGAGAAAATGCAGATTAAACAATTCTAATGTTTGGCCGGGCCGAAGTAATCGCCCAATTACTTTTTATCCTCTCTCTATCCACACCTACTGACTTTGCATGACCCGCTTTGTTTTTTCCCTCCATCAAGCTCACATTTGTGCACACATGACGCTGGATCCATGTGGGCTCTCTTTCAGTGTTTCTGTGAGTGTGTTTTGCTTTTCTGTGTGTTGCAGCTCGTCAGGTGGCCAGTTGTTATGTCAGACATTTGATCATATTCAAGGCCCTCAGATGAACAAGTTACTTTCTTGGTCCTGATGAAAAGGCCCGTTGTCTCTTGCTTTTATCAGATTTGGTCAGGCCTCGATTAAAAGCGTGTGACACAGCTCAGCTCCTCTGTGTATTGTGCAGCTTTGCTCCGAGGCGGTGGTACTGGAAGACAGCAGTCTAATTTTTGTTTGCCATCGTCCATGTGCTCTGTGCAGGCTGCAAACTGTCAAATGAAGGACCGGCTCCCAATGATTATACAAAGAGTTAGAAAAAAAATAGCTTCGGTTTCTGGGTGTGACGTACCAGCATTTGACCTTTTGGTAAAACAGCCCCATGTGTGCACATTAAAGAAGCTGTTGAAAGGATGATAAGGAGTCAGCTTTAGCAGTTATGAGCTCCGGGTAATGACGGACTGGTTTTATGTGGAGAAAAGGGTGAAGGAAAGCAGTAACCAATCAAACAACACTCTGTGAAGTTTCCCTTCTGACGCAGGATTTCTCAATCTGCTTCTCAAAAAATATGTTCCTGTTTAATATCAAATCCAAATCTGACTCACGGGACTGTTCCAGACCCAAGCCTCTGTGTTGAACAACTGTTTCCCACCATCCGTCTCCATGTGATGTTTTACATTTGGAATCCCCCTTTCTATTGAAAATATTACCCTCAAGACATTTTACATGTGTGATTTAATTTGTTGTTTTCAGAATTTTCACGTTGCATCTTCCTTCGTAAACAAGCGGGGCTCCACAGGGTGGGGTGATGTGACTCACTCTGTCTGCGCACTGAGCTGCAAAAGCCTCTCTGATTTGATAGAGAAAAGTATTGTGTGATGCTTGTGCTTCAATTGGCCACACTTTAAGCCGAGGTGAAGAGTCAGACATTATCGAGAGAGGAGAGACGAAGCACTGTAATCATTTAAATACAGTTTGGGGATAGCAGAACACATTTTCAGGCGTTCCTGGAAATCATTCATAATATTGCGCTCAGTTGTAAACACTAAAATTGACAGAAGTAGTTGCGTAACGAATTAAAAACGAAAGCTCGAGAGAGAAGTTCAAACCCTGGCTCTTTTCTTACCTCGGCTGCTGGCCAATCTCAGCTTGAATGGTTGTAAATGTCAAATTGATGTCTTCCAAAAGTTACGGAAATCCTCTTTAATTCTGGAAAAGTGTTCGGAGGAGGGTTTGATCATCCAACAAGCGGTTCTGATGGAGGGAACTAACATGTGCTTGGGCTGCAACTAACAATTATTTTCTTGATCCATTCATAAATTTGAAAAATGAGAAAGTAAAGACAAAAATGTCTCTCCCAGTTTCCTGTTTTAAATGACCAACAGTCCTAAACCAAAATACATTTAGTTTGCTACACCATACATGCCCACAATCCATCAAATCCTCATATTTGACTCCTGGCACCAACAAATATTTTTGCTTGATAATCACTGAAATTGACTGCCTGATAAAGTGTCTCTCACCCCTCTTTATCATGACAAGCTTTTCAACCCACCTTGAGGTGTAGCCCTGTGGAACAGTCGTACAAGTTCACTTGAAGCATTCTGAACCCTTGAAGTCAGCTTCATCGGGCACATGCTTTGACTCTGAGGTACCACATCACAGGGCCGACAGTTTCTTCAGAGGATCCTGGTTTCTGGTTTCCTGCTTTGCATTCTACATGGAGATGCGAGACTAGAAAACATGATTCCATGCATGTGCACTTCCTCTTCACACATGCACATAAACCATGTACCCAAATTCCGTTTATCAGTGTCCGTTGGCGGAGGAAGGAAGGCTCTTGAGGCAGTAATGTTAACAGGATGTTTCGTATAGGACCCTTTGAGGGGCTCTGATTCTCTCGTTTTTGAGAATATTTTTCAAGATGTGTTTGAGCACGGTGGAATGCGGGGATGATGCTGGAAGAGGATGTCTGAGTTGTGGGAGTTTGGGCTGTGACATTTTTGGCTAAAGATTCCCACAGTACCTGGAGGCCCCCGCAGCAACATCTGCTTTTGCAATTACCAGCTAAGTGGATGATCGTGATAGACGTTGTTGCTGCATATGCCTATTTGGCACGGTTCACTTTGCAACCACACGGTCAAACTAAATGGAACAGATCATGTTGTGAAGAGCCATAAGAGAGAAAACGATGCAAATGATAGAAATGCAGTCAAAATTGGTTTCACAAGTTGACTTGGGAAAGCTTAAGCCTGCGTCTTAAGTGTGAATGAGTGCTGTGTGATGGAAAGCAGACGCGTGACTGACCTCCCAAAAGTGATTGTTTTATGGAAGAGGAAGGCGTGTGTCCGGGGCGAGGAGGAAGATGTCTGCCTGTGATAAGGATAGAAAAATGGCCAGCACATTCCCTGCCAAAATAGTGGCTGTGATACAGAGATCGCCTGACTGTAACAATCGGGGGAAGAGCCCATTGTACTGTGCTGCAGGAAGCCGCAGTCTCGGATGAGAAGTCCATGTGTCGGGGCTTCCCTGTCACCGGTGTGTGCAAGCGAGGATGTGTGCGTTGTGTGGTGGCATGCATTTTCCACTGAGGTGTTGCCCTCACTTCACAGACGGACCTCTCTGACCTCGCTGCGCTTTTAACTGCGTGACGTTCGCGTGGATGCGCGTGCATGTGCGTGCATGCGCGCTCACATGTGAATGGATGTACTGTATGTGTCTTTTGTTTGCTTCAGTATTGTTTCCTCAGGAACAGCTGTTTGAAATGTGACTTTGTGGCGGTGATTATTTGATTCGTCCCTGCGGTTGGACATTGTGATGGTGAGGAACGGCCTGGTGAGCTTGGCAGTTTGCCCCCCGTTGGTGTACAAATTGCCTTTCTTAAACAAGCACACATGTACAATGATGAATACTGTTGAAAGCCGAGGACTGAACGTTCAGGGGGTCTGTCCAGTACAGGCAGGATCTGCGAGTGTGTGAGCCCTTCTCGCACGTGCTGAGAGTGTGGACTGAGTTTATCTGCAGGCTGAGCAAAGTTCAGTTTTATGGGACACATCCTGAGTGCATTGTGTGAAGAGAAAATAGATTATCCAGAGAAGCTCTCTAAACAGGAAAAGGAAATGGGTTGGAGTTTGAATGTGTCAAGAGTTTCTTTACAACCCGCTGGAGCCCACATAGTATTCCAGAGTTTACTGAGTTTGTTGTACGTTCGCAATGTGAACTCGGTGTTGTTCATACTGTATACAAATCATCATGAAATGGAGAAGGTACCGTATGTGTGACGACTAGAGCAGGATGGCAGTCTGAACGTCTGGATTTGGCAATCTGTGTTGAATCTGTTCTGGTCTCATTCCAAATACCTCAAAGTGTTCACACGTCTATATAATAAACTTTGAATACACTAAACCCATAGACTGTTTATAAAGTCGATATGTTATCTCTGAAGTATTCATGTTTGCCTGCCAGTGGACGACTGACGTCACCTGGGTGCTGTGTGGTCTCTGTGGCTTGATCCCATCTCAGAACATTGATCCATGTATTATACATTACTGCACTGCCTTCGATTGTAGTACTGTACCTTTATCGATTCAAATGGGTGTCTGCTAATCTACACACAGACTTAAAGTATACACATGTCTACTGAAGCTTGTATGCAGTCATCTTGCGCTGGGTCTGCGTCTGTCAGTCCTTTAGTTGGCATAGAGACGTTTAAATGTATTATTTTATTATTATTTAGACGCCATAGTGATGTGAAAATATGTCAGAGTTCAATATCCCAGGGCACAGGGAGATTGGAATACCAGCGGTTTCAATGTGGATAGTCACTCTTCATGCTTCATTTTCATTCCCAGTCATGTGTGACAGCCACAGTACCCCTGCCCTGGTACAATACATGCTGTGCTTTGTGTGTGCAGATACACACACACACACACACACAAACTCTCTTACTCTCTGTCTTTCTCACAGAAACGGCACTTAAAGATAGTTTACTTCCATTTTCGAAAAAACGGATCTGTACATACCTACCTGTGCAGTACTAGGTTTCGGCAATTTATCGACATATACATTGACTGATTATGCTAAACAGTTTCTCTCTATATATTCAGGGTCAACTTTCATTTTCAATAAATCTGTCAATTATGTCCTGAATTAATTGTTTGCAAATCAGGATTTGCTGCGTTCCTTCAAATGTAAATTGGACAGTCACTTTATGAAGAGTCTTCATTGTTCATCAGCTGCTTTGTCTGTTTTGCAATCATATAAAAAAAAAAGTATAAATATATATAAAAAGCGCGGAAAGTAAGTGGTGTGTGTGTGGCCGCTCAATGATAAGTTCCCGTGGTCACAACAAAGTGTAGGTACGCCGATGACCGCACAGAGCCTACATGTACACCCTCACAGTTACAATCATGCAACTGCTCAATTAAAAGATAGTAAATGCTATGTACTGGAGGTAGTAGTATTGTAATTGTAACACAGTAGAAGTCAAAGTAATTTCCATGGGAAGCAAGTTCATCAGCCTTGGGTTTCATGAGGTTCTCCAAGGGACCAAAGTACAGATGTGGACCAGCACAACTTATAATTATGGTTCTCAATCATGATTTATTATCGTGGTTTGTTGAGGTCGAGATTTACGGCATAATTCATAAACCTGACATCACATCAACCCTGACTTCTGTTTTACATATTAGCCTGCAGATATCATGATAGGATTGAGTGGTATTGAGCTTTTACAACCTTCTGAAGGGCCAGGGCTGATGTGGTCAGGCAAATCCCCAACACTCATGGTTCCACTCGTGTTTTCGGTGAAACTAGTTCTAGTTCAGTCTCTCCAGCAAGGCTTTCGAATGCATTTCCACCTGTCAGTGTTCACACTGAAATGTCTGCAGGAAAATGCATTTTGTAGTTGGTTACTGTACTTTTCTGCATCTACAGCATCTTATTTGTCAGTAACAGTCAATCAGTGCTTCGTGTGAATGTAACTTGCTGCAGTAAAGTCAGTTTAAACTTAAACTAGACTTGTATTTGACTTGGAATGAAGTTCGGAAGTAAATTCATTGTGGACGTTGCCTCTGGAAAATCCCTATATACTGGATATGTATCCGCCCCTGTCCCTTGCCCTCACTCCATCTCACAGTGATTAATGGAGAGACACAGGGGTCCCATCAGGCTGTGCTGCAAGAATTCCTCCCAGTCCTTCCAGACTTCAGTCTCTCTGTACAACTCTGTCCCTCGCTTCCTTTTATAGCCTCATTTTGCCCCTGGTCTCGATCCCCCCCTGTCTTCTGTCACCTCGCTCTCTCTCCATCCATCTCTTAAAGGGACACTCGGCAGACGGTCTGTCCTCCCTCTCATTTGCTGTACTCTTCCTCTCTCAGCTTGTCTCCTTCACACTTCAACTCCCCCTCCTCCCCCTCCTCCCCCTCCTCCCCCTCGTGTCCCCATCCTACACGTGAGTCTCTGCTCGTCTGTGTCTCCTCAGTAGAGGTGACTTTTTCTCAGTGAGCTCAGATGGAAGGATTGTTTCAGCTGTGTTTACACAAAGACCTTACATACTCTCACAACATGACTCCTGGCTTGTTAGATGATGTGCTGTTTGGTTCAACAGGTGCCCACATGGTGATTCAATTTCTGGAGTAATTTGTTTGAATTTGATTCTTATTACATCCTGCAGTTTGTCGGTCTTCCATAATGTCGCAATCTCATCAAGTAGGAACATGGCCATTCACTGATCTCACTGTCAGGCTTTACACATTGTTTCCTCTGGACTGGAGACAGACCATTCATTTCCATCGCAGCTGTGGCCTAATTGATGAAACTGAATTATTTCTTGTCATGGGAACAATGTTAACAAAGTTAAATTGCAAAATGTGTGACAACATGACCATGTCCAATTTCTCCTTCTCACTCTTTGTCTCTCTCTGTTATCCCCTGTCTGTCTTTTTGCGTAAAAGTTCTTGAAAACTATTGCCATGAAATTTGGTTTATGCATTCAGTCATCTCTAAGATGAATTGTAACGTGACGTTAGCATCTAGCTCAAAGAACCGCTTTGAGTGCAGCCTCAGAGAGCCACCAGCATGGCGACGGACTATTAGTCTTGTTTCTCTTATTGTGTTATGAACATTGACTATTTTGCCGTTTCCATCCTCTCTGTCTCTGGACTTAAGCCATACAAATCCTACCATCCCAATCATGAATAACTAATTCAAATCGGTCTATGGATATCATCCTTAACCCGCGTGAGTCATCATTATGTATTTCTTATGAGGTAATCGTCTACTCGTAAGTAGAAATAAAAGAGCAAACATGACTGTTCTCAGGCCTATCAGGTGTCCAGATTCTTACTGAATGGATCCTCTCATCTGGATGTGATTGATCATCTTATTAGAGGGCTAAACAGTAGGGCCAGCAACATAGCAAGGTCTGACAGTTTGGACCATTGGCACTAAAATGCAGAACAGAAACGGTTCTAATCCCAGCTCGATTTGGCTCAGACTGTTGCAGGAAGCATTGATTAGAAGTGTGCCCCTCTGGGAAATGGAGTTGAGAGTCTGTGTGACCTGAGGCCGGTTCAGGAGAGGGAAGGTCCAGCTGTGTCAGGCCCAGCGCAGAAACCAGAGCTGTGTTTACACTGGAGCCCAGCCAGAGCAGCACAGTGGGAGTCTCTGCTCTGCTTCTTTCAGGTCCCTCTGCTCTAGTTCATGTTCTCCTTCAAAGTTATGTCCTGCTCTTAGCAGAGTAGCCATGTCCCTCAGTCTCCACCGTTCCCTCTCACCACTCTTTCCCCGTTCATTTAAATTGACAGTGCACACAACAACATATTTTCTGTGGATCTCTGAATATTACTCAAAATGTTGAGTCGCTTTCCAGAGCTGCTCCGCATGAATGTGAGGATTCACAACACGATGTGTTTATTCTCACAGCTGTTCCCATTAAGACGATGGAACTTCATTCATTCCCTTTTCCCTATTTCCTGTGGATTTTCTGTTTGTAAATGTGCTTGGTTTGGGGTGTTTTTATGAGTGCACACAGACTCAAACTCTCTAACAGGAAGTTGATGGTGGTGTGGCAGGAAGATGAATTAGCTGTGTAGAAGCACTGGCTCAGACAAGCTGTACTGAGTATCAGGTATGAAATCTGTAAGATCCATTATGGTCAGCACGACAATTTCCCTTATCACCATAATGGAGGCTTTTGGGACATCTGGTGCTATATTAGGACATGCCTCAGTAATAATAACTACCCCGACACAAACATAGTTATGTTTGATGTTTAGCTCTTCCGGTTTCTGTTTACAAGTGTGTGTGTGTGTGTGTGTGTGTGTGTGTGTGTGTGTGTGTGTGTGTGTGTGTGTGTGTGTGTGTGTGTGTGTGTGTGTGTGTGTGTGTGTGTGTGTGTGTGTGTGTGTGTGTGTGTGTGTGTGTGAGCGTATGGGTGTGTGTGTATCGAACCGTTTTGGGGATGTTTGTTTTACAGTTGGGTTCTGATTATTTTTGTGTTTGTACTATATATAGCTAGAGGCTGAAGCTGCACAGAAAGTATAAACTCCCCCTTTTGACACGCTGGCCTACAAGCCATTTTTTTAACGTCTTTTTCTACTGTTTGTATTCTAGTACTGCGCTGAAAAACAAGAAGCAGCCGGGCAGACAAAACATACGAGATGAAATACATTTTAAAACATAAATGAACAAGTGAATGGATTGTTGAAAAAGTGCATTCTCACAAGGATGCTAACATGCTGATGTTTAGCATTTAAAATGTGTATCATGTTCACCATTGAATTTTAGCATGTTATCATGCTAACTAGGGATGCTAATTTGGATTTTTTTCTGACCGATAGCTCAACCTCGCTAACCTCCCATGAACAGTTAACGACAAGATTAGTGCCTTCCATACAGGGGTGCTGTGTTTGAAGTGCCTAACAAGCCTCACAGCTGCAACCAATGCAATGCAATTACCAATGCTGAGATATTTCAGTCTGGACCAAAGTGATGGACTGACTAACCATCTAATTGACATAATGCTACACCACTAGCATGGCCAAAAACACTCACTATGAACAAAACGTGGCTAATATTTTACGTATCCTCTTGATTCAGACGTTAACTTCGTGTTGCATGCTAAGAGTGAATCCGTCAATGAGATGGTTCTCAGCTGGAGAAGGGAGTATCACACAGCCAGTGCAGAATCCGTCTCACCACTAACATTGACGTATAGTGCAGATGTACATCAAGGCGTATCACGCAGCATGTTTCCATCGCAGATGTGTGTTCCACATACCCATTCTCAGAGCATCTTGTTAACAGTGGCCAGGTGTTTCAAATGCAACGAGTTTAAGCTTTCTCATCATAACAGTGACAGATTGTCTGACATACAGTGTATAAATATATACGCGCACACAAAGACACAGGCAATCAAAATGAAAATGGTGAAAACTCAGGCAAATACAAAATGCCAAAAGAGTGTACCTTCCTTCCTTCCTTGGTGTTTGTATTACGTCAAATTATGTCAAAATTATATTCGTAGTATAAACTAAAATATATGCTATGTGAACCTCGATAAGACGGTAACCCTCCTTTAAATACTTTTTAGTTTCCTACAGAAACTTTAGATACATATTATTTGAAAATCAACCAGAAACTAAAGTAAATGATAAAAATAAATGATATACTTTTGAAAAGTGAGGAGGACATGGCCCGGCCGTTCCCAGTGGAAGTGATGCATACATCATAGGCGCTTTTTAAGAAGTAGGCGTAGTCACCGCAGCGTCATCCATTGGTTTGTTGATTCCAGTTTTGAAGCTTGTCAATCACAGGGTAGCCACGTCCTAAAGCATACCCTGTTTTATTGTATTTTACTCGAAATGGGACCATATTTTAAGAAATGAATGAACATCTTGCTGTATTGGAGAAAACCTGAAACTTGTATTTGACGAGTAAACTCAATTTAAACTCAGTTTACAATGTTTACTGAGAAATGAGAAGTAAGATAATTTTCTCATAGCCATCTCATTAATGGACATCTATACAATCAGACTTATTTTTGCCTCTGACGGCCATTAGAAAGAATGCAAGTTTAAGGCTCCCCCACATTGGCTTCACCTTCAGAACCAGAGGCTGCCACCTTGCATCGAGTACATCAGCAGTTTGCACTTGCACAAGGCCTCCCTTATAATCTGGAAACCCTCAAATAAACTTGGTTTGATTCATTTGCTTTTGTACAAGTACCTCCAACTCTTTAGTATTGTGGTTAAATTGGTTTTCCAAAGCCTCCATCTCTTGAGTTCAGCGCTTAATGGTGTCTTTGTGTTAGTCAGTTCTTCTGAAGTGATGTGATGATGGTAGCAGCCTTCTGAGGGTTCAGTTAGCGAGACAAGTGGTTGTAGAAGTGAATTGGCATCCGCCAAATTGAATAGTGGGATCAGGCATTCCTCTTGTCAAAGTGGAAAGGCCACAGGTCAGAGCCTTCATTGAGGATGAGCAATAGCCTCTGACAAACAGTCCACACATCAACCACTTATGGTCACAGGTTTCCTTGTAGTCAGATTTGGTTTCTGTTGACTCAAGGAGCCTTAAGAGCCTTCATTAGCGTTATCACAGCAGCCACGTTTTACATCTCTCTCCTCAGTTTCGTCTGTCCTCCTAGGGTGAGTTACTGAAGGCTAGCCTACAAACCGTGTCACCACCACTCCCAGATCAAACGCTCATCCTGACCTGGAGTAGTCTGTGATCTCTGTTCATTCGATACCACGGGGGGTCTCACACGAACACTGTTTTGGCTTCACTGTGTCGTTTCATGTGTGACAACTGAGAAACCATCTCAATGAGGCAGTTTGTCATTTTCCATCACCTGAGGTTCAGAGTGTCGCTGTCATGATCTTTCTGTGACACCGAGGTTGATATGTGAATGCTCGTATGTTTAAACAACAGAGTAAACGAAATACTATCTGTGTTACAAAAAGAGCGCTTGACTTTTTTGACCAACACAAAAATGATGGTTTTATGTGGAAAATGACGGGCAGAAACAGGAGATTTACTGACTTCCTCTGAAATGTGTCTGTCTCTGTCACAACAACACCACTCCTCTAAGTCAAGGACATCATGCACATTTCTGTATTACGGTTTCAGCTTGTTAAGAATCTGCAGGGATCATGGGATGTTTCAGTGAGTCATTTACCGGGGGAGATGTGGAATGTTCAGCTGTGTGTCGACATCACGGTCTCCCATCTGTCTGTTTCTTTTCCGTGTGTGTTGTATGCCCTGTTTGCTGTTTCATTAAATAGGGGCGAGGCTTTACCATGTATTTTCTAGATTCCATTGATTGTTTTATGTACTTATCTGAATTAAGCTAAGTAACAACCTAAATTATGAAGATTATCTGAAATAAAATGTCTCTGTTTATGTCTCTCTTGGTGGCATTTGGAATTTCTTTCAACCATATGATTATGGGTGCATTTTGTCAAATTATTGCGGGTTCCTGATTGCTCTGGAATACCATAAATCCTCCCATGATCCTTCTGTTTTTTGCCTCTTTAGCCGTCTCTAGCTGAAAGCCAAAGCCATACGTTGTCCTCTTAGTTCCATCCTTAGTTGCAGTTCTTCTTCCGTTTTAGTCTTGTCATCATCCTGTTCCCGTGGCTGAGATGCTGTGTTGATTTTGGCTTCTTTTGACATTGACAGGAAGTGTTAGGAAGTGCTTATGTCTGTGGTAAACCTACTCTACATATTACATGGAAAAGCCAAAGACCATGGCGAGTCAGGCTGACCACAGACAAGCCACACAAACCAACCATCATCATGTCTGCATGTTCTGTGTGATGATGGAAACAATTAGTCAATACACAGAAAATTAACAAACCAACAATTGTGATCAACCAATTCATCATTTAATCAAAGCATTGATACAAATCTGAATCCATTTGACATATAAATTGATGAATATTCTTGGCCTCTCTCTTGAGAACCTGTGATGAGCATATTTTTAACATTTTTTGTTGTCTTTAAGCAAGGAATTAAAAACAATCAGCAAGTTCAAAAGAAAATGTTTTGAAACTGGACAACCACCCACAAGAGTAAAGGCAATGCTCCCTCTTAATTCAGAACATCTATAGTGTGGAAGTATATCACCAAAATATATATATAATGAAAACTATCAGACTTTTTATGGCCATGGAAAATACTCACCTCTGATTAGCTGACAGTCTATTAAAATCTTATTTTGGGATATAGCAAACAAACAAAGAATCAGTACAAGTGTAATTCAACTACAGTTGAACGTTATTTAACCATAGCAACAATACTTATGATCCATCATACTGTAACATGATGTTGTGGGACGTATTCTTGGTAGACAAATTCATGAAGCGCTGAGGAACATTATCATTTCCTGCACGTGGACAAAGAGTCCTGTCATAGACAATAATGGAATAACAGAGTAGGTGAAGGAAAATGTCTCCAACTGGTCCAATACTGTCTCAAATTATTGCTTAACAACAACAAATAGAAGCACCTGTATCTAATGAAATGTATTCTTTTCAGAAGAAGAAAATGTAATTGACAACCAAAGTGCACTGAATCACCTGTCTCTGTATCGACAAAGAAACCATAATACACAAGTCTTTCTAATAGCATTAATAGCAGTTATATATGAATGCGTATCAGCAGTAGCGGAAATAAAATACATCTGAGCGTGAGAAACAGTGCTGTTGATCCAGCTGGTTTTATTTTTTTAATTTAATGTACATCGAAGGACATTTGGAGCGAGGCACCGGAGCAGTCGTAACGAACAGGGAGGCAACAGAAACAACATTCCTCATTAAAAAAGGCATTAATCTGACAAATGTGGCTTGAAGACCTTGAACTCAAACTCTGTTTGATGTTCGGGAAACACTGATGAAGGCAGGTTGATAAGAAATCCAAAAATAGTACACATGAATGGTTTGTGTGCAGTAGACGCCCCTAGTGTACACATACATACACACATGGCCATAGATACACACAGATATATGTAACAGACATTTAAATATCAACTCACTGGCTCTATTTCTACAGACTGATCCAAGTTAGATATATTTTACGGACCTTTTATTAAGGGTAAGGCACTGTGGCTCTCTGAATTCTTAAGACTTTATTTCCTTAATCCTTAATTAAAGTGTTTCTTTAAGGGAAAATGTAGATTTTCTCCTGATGAAACACAATAACACATATTTTCTTCTTGTAGTTCTGCTTATAGCGACGGATAAACTGGTATACACACTCTAGACACACTTCAAAACGGGGGAACCTGGCAAGAGAGGAACAGGATTTGTTTTGGCTCAGGGGATACCGTGTTGGCTCTAAGAGGACAACCGCATGTTGTTACATGGCCTTTTTTTGTAGTCCATCTTTTATGGCCCATTTTACTGCTCCTTTGACTTTCGTGTGTGGTCTGAGTGATGTACACAATTGCACAG
Organism: Melanostigma gelatinosum; assembly: GCF_949748355.1. Taxonomy (NCBI): domain Eukaryota; kingdom Metazoa; phylum Chordata; class Actinopteri; order Perciformes; family Zoarcidae; genus Melanostigma; species Melanostigma gelatinosum. The sequence continues at coordinate 13,113,529 of NC_136643.1, read as the reverse complement.
GTTCATTTATATAGTAAGAGGGTGTTTTTTGTTGTTGTTGTGGAAAGCATGATAACGTTTATGCACGTGATTGCAGTTTTGAAGTAGAGCAGATGACTGCAATGGATGCAAGGGACTTTACAGCACATAAAAGATGATCAACACTGGGAGCCATACTGTAAACGAGACGGATGACAAACTGACCTGGTTTGTCTGACTGTTCTCATAACAAGGACATAACTTTACATTCTCATTTATATTTTTAAAACCTCTGGAATAGATATTATTAATGGGTTCTTCAGTAAAAGATAGGAGACACTGCAGGATGACGTCAGCTCATCTGTGCTTTAGAGGCAGAAATTAACATTCATTATGCAGCAGACACGTAGCAATGTATCTTTTCTCTGTTTACAAATGACTGGCAGTTGAGTCTGGTATTCACGAAAGATTTACATCGATGTCAGATGTATGGTAATAGTCTGCAGGACCCCACGCTGTGGTATAGGTGGTCTGGATTCATCTGTCTCTCTTGTTGCATTGTGCAGTGATTTGGCAACTAATTTAGTTACCGTATGTGTCTGTCCTTATAAGTTGAAGCAAACAGCTCCTGATTCGTTTGTAATGAGTCAGTGTGAAGAACAACCGGACCAAAGTAAAAGGCAACAATGCATTTTCTTTTGTCTTGACCAAATGAATGAAGAAAGACGGGACATAGGCAGAACGTTTTTTTAACTTAGTCAATTTTGTAAACATATGATGTTTTGTACTTTTTGATATGGTGGAATATTGTTGTTCTATAGAGCTGTGTGGCGCTGATCTAAATAAATGCAGCAACACAATGCCGTGCAAGGAATGCAATGCAGTAACTATGGAAAAGGAGATTTTGACAAAGAATGGGTCATCGGTGACGGTGGGTGGAGACAACAGGATACTGTAGTTTGATCCTATTGTCCTCTGCTGAAGCAGCCATCGTCTATGTTGAGCCTGTAAACTGTAAAGTTGAATTGATGGTGCATAGCTCCATAATGTGTAATTGCCTTTATGGGAGCCAATCCTTTGTGTGTCTGTCCGCAGATGACGCAGTCTATTGTCTATGTTTTGGACTTCCACCTCAATGTGGAGAAAGGTCATGCCGTTACTCTGTTGCATCCTAATTGGGATGATGTGACCTTCTGCTTTTGTCTCCACTCCTGAAACTAAAAGTATTGTAAAGGTATTCCCCCTGCAGAGGAGACTTGCTTTGGTTTCGGTGTGGACAGAGTTTGCTTCCATAGCATGCAGGCTAAATTAAACGCATCACAGCATGTCTTTGCTTTATCAAACAGGGGTTTGAAAGGAACCTTTTAGATCCACTGGTAGTTAACCAAGAAATGCAGCCTTGTGCATTCCATAAGGGAGGGGAAGAGGGTCTTTTTGTTGTGGAGATAGGGGATCAGTAAAGGACAACGTCTCTAGAGTAAAAGAAGGTCTTTGTGTGTGTGGAGAGTCTCAATGTGGCCATTGTAAGAGAGACCGTTGGGATCTGCTGTCAAATTGAAGAGGGAGAATTATTCTGATTTTTTTTTTCTGCCGTTTTGTTGCCACTGTGGGCATAAAGTGCCCATTTTTATTCTTTTTTTTTTTAAACAAGGGAGAGGGGAGGGTATTGAGGCATTCGCTATGGTATGGCTGTGTAGGTGGAGCACGTAGGCAGACACAAGAGACAGACGTCATAACCAGCTCCATTGAGCCTCTCTGCGTGTCTATCGTCAAAGTTTCACTCACACATGCTAATTGAACCCAATTGCCCAAACTTTGGAAATTTGGAGTTGAAGAAACGCTATATGCAGTGTGTGTGTCTGTGTCTTTGTTTCATTACTAATCACTCAGGCACAAAGGTGAAAACTTCATTGAAACATTTCCAGTCATGCATTTAAATAGGGCTGGAGGGTCTAAACGGATCTGTTAAAATAAACATTTTGGGTTCGGTGAATTGCTTCAGCAATGAATTTGAGCTGATGTGCGTCTGTTTTGAAGCATTGAGGGTTAAGGTGTGGCTCTCAACACGTTATGTTGTGTCTACAGTTTTGTCAAGGCTTCTAATTGTTTTGCTTCTGTTGCTGATCAGCAAGAAATGTGGTCGTGGCACAAGATCCCGAAAACCAAACTTGGATTTTGCATGTGATTTTCATTTGAAACACCACATGAACACAAAACGTTCTCCAAGATTCCATTCTGTCTTAATTATGTTTCCAGCTATGTCAGCCAGCGTAGGGTCTCGCCACCTCTGACCTGTGGGTTGGGAAAGCCCGTTTGTGTGACTGCTCTCTTTGATCGTGTCATGTCCACTGTGTGATTGTGTCATGTCGAGCACAGATCGGCCTGTGATGGTGGGTGGTTTTGTTGGTATGCAGACATCTACAGACAAATTGCCCCCGTGAGCGGCCGGACTCAGACTATTAGATGAATAGGATTTTCAGGAGACATCCATTATGTGTGGACATCCATCATGAGTCATTCGAGCCACATACAAAACATCCTCTCTGCACACCAGACCAATATCAACAACTGTGCAAGGCAACACTAAAACAGTCTTACACACGTAAACAACAAGTGTTTTCACAAACCACAGCGTACACAAACATGGTCACGTCATGCCTACAGTACACAACGTTGTACCCCCCACACTGTGTCCCATCTCAGCCACAAAGAGCAAAGCAAGCCACAACACATGGACACACATCTCTACTGTGTTTATGTAAATGAAGTGGACAGCAAAATGTTGCGGTTTCCTGTATATGTGACGTCCAATAGCCCAGCTCTAACTTCCATGTTGTCTGTTTTGTGTCTGACAGGGTGGGAAGAAGCACAGTGGCCCCTGTGGAGGAAGAGACTGCAGCGGAGGCTGTAAATGTTTCCCAGAGAAGGGTGCCAGGGTAAGTCCCAGACTGTAATTTCTGGTCCAATTAACTTTGAAAGCACCCCTCTCTCTTTCTATCTCTATCTTCCTTAACCTCTGTGTTAACCAGTTCTTTATATTTAGTCAGAAAAAACAAACAAGGACATGATCCTATATGATGCTTTATAAAGGCCTCTGCAGATTGTAATTTGCCTGTAGCAAACCTAATAGCGTCTTATAGATCCCTATGGTATATTATGTGTTCAAAATGGCTCCACATCTTCTTCTTCAAAAGGAGAAGGCTGATGTTGTTCGATATTTTTCACAATGTCAACAAATAACATAAAAAGATCAAAACTAATATCGCATTGATGCTTAATAGCCAGTCTGTCTGTGCTGCTGTAAGTACCAGAAGAGCACCGAATGTTTATTAAGCCACCGCTAAACAATATTCCCCAACAAAGTCACTGTTGTATGCGAGTAATGTTTGCTAAAAATGAGATTGCCCAGCTGATTCAGGAAATGATGGAGCCTTTTTCCAAAAAATAAAACTATGATTGTTAGGGATGGGTATCGTTTAACAAATTAAGATGCCAGTACCACTTCCAGTACCCTTAAAGTGATACCAAGACAGTACTTCATTCTATACCCATCATTTGATCATGTCCGAAGAACTTCTTATCGGAGATTAAAGTTTCACAACAATGCAATGTAAATATGTAAAATCATGTGAATGTATGAGTCTGCCATGGGCATTCAGCCATATGGAAGACCGTGCTGCTGAAAGTCATTCGTTATAAATACTTCCTTTCTTAAATCACACATCTGTGGAGTTTAAGTGTTGAAATTCACACCATTAACCCCCTAAAAGAGGAGGTCGGAGTGGAAGGAGTGTGGGAGAGCCATTAGGGAGAGAAATGAAAGACAGAAAGAAGCGATAGGGGCCATAGGTTTGACAGAAGAGCCAAGAGACAGACATAGACTAAACATACTGAGATAACAAGCTTAGAGTGAGTGGCTGGGGTTCTGCATGACTAAAGGCTGCTGTATGCTTCTGACACGTGCTGGCCAGATCATCAGATCACTCTCTAATCATGGACTGGAGGTTCAACAAACCCAAAGTGTTGTAACCTTCAGAATCAGGCAGTTAACGCCTACTACAGTTGTCAAGACGTGTTTAGGAGTAATTTAATTGGTTCAGCAAATTCATTCTTTTCCAGGATAGACGTGGATGAGAAGTGTTTTCTGACTAACCTTAGTTTGCACAGGCTTGTAGAAGAGCTGCTTTAAACACCTCCAACATCTTAGCTACACGCTTAGCATGATTGCTGGACTGTGCTGTGCCTGAAGAACAAAAAGAAGCAGTGAGGTAGTTATGGCCCCAAGTTGCATCAAGTACTTGGACCCCGTTCTACCTCCTGCTTGAAGGTCTCGTTTTTTCATTTATTTTCATGTTATTTGTTCGACTTGTTTTCAAGGTCTGAAGTGTGTTTTGATACCCGTATTTGTTACTTCCTGTCTCTTGCTGTTTGGTGAATGCAACAGTGCCCAGTACTAGACAAGGGAAGGTATTTAGAAGACATTTGCAACAGCAAATACGTTTTGAAGGAAACGTAATGCTGACCGGACTACGCTTTCTAAAAACAAGTTAATTAACGTATCTTGTAAGTTGCAAGAATGTTGATACTGAATTAACTGTTTCTAAAGTTTGACTGAAACCACAATCTTTCCGTAACCAAAGTGTTTTTGTTGCCTAAGCCCAAACACAGACGGGACCTTGTGTCACAGTGCCTCGCCTTGTACGTCTGTTTAATAATAGACAACCGTGATTGTTAAAAAGAGCAGTTGCACGGAAGGTATTATTAAAAATACTCATATAAATATGATAATAGAGCGCTCATAGGAACTATAAATATCTCAGTTCAGCAGTGTGATATGGTAAACCCAAGGACTGAAATGCACTCTTGTAAAACTCCCCGTCTACTAGTAAAGAGCAGCTCCTGTGGGAGGCAATCTTATAAAAATACAGAGGTGAAGAAAGGAATGGCCCGACAACTGTACTTTGGCACGCACTGAGAATTTACCAGAGCAATTTTACAGTCGGCCTGACATTTGACCTGCACGCTCTCTGTGGATACAGGAAACCCTGTAAGGAGGCATAGAGAGGAAGTTCCACATTCCACATCTGAAGGATGCAAAAGCCTGACGACAGGATCAGCAGACCACCTTTCCCTTCCACCTCTCCCCCCCCCCTCTCTCTCACGCTTTGTGAAGGAAAGGATTGCGATCGGTCAGTGACGAAGTGATAATGCCAAGAGAGTGAACAGCTTTTAGTACGCAGTAGAACCATGGCATTGTTCGTGCTTTGTCTATGAAAACAAGAAAAAGTAAAGAAGTAAAAACATACTCTGAGTATTTCGTCCTTTACACATCTGGTTTGTTAAAAATGAAGTGTAAAAACATTTCTCACGCACACTGATTTGGCTCTTAAAACTCTCAGAGGCGCCAGACATTATACATTCTCCGTTGTTTTTCTCTCACTCTTGTTGTCCCTGATTCATTGCGTGCATATTTCAGCTGTAAGTTTCCGAACATTACTGTTGCAACTGAAACGTTCCCCTTGTATGCATTGCCCAACTGATGTACGTGTTTAAGAATACAATGGAAACCAAGATGGATTCTCACAGATGTATTCATCCCTCTGGGGTTTCTGGCTTTACGTCTATCTCCATTCCGTCCAAACCTTTCCCTCGTCATGGCCATGAGCGCTTTACTGAATAGGTCAAACTGTTCCTTCGCAGCTGTCTTGATTGGCTGAGACCTGACACAGCTGTGGCGATTAGGTGAATGGTTGTTAATGAGTAAATGGGGGCTATCAACATCTTGGTGTGGCTACTTTATGTGCAAGTAGAATTCCTTTATTTGAGCATCATCGTTTCTGTGTCCCGTCTTCCTTTCCCTTGTTTTTTTTTTTTTACCATGGCTCTACTGAACATTTGAGTATGTTTCTGCTTTTTTCAGTTTTTGGTCACTTGTCTCAGTAGTGGTCTTCATCCGGAGCTGTTTTAAAAAGAAGAAAAGCTTAAAAACTCCACTGCTCAGCACCAAAAAGCAGACAAACAAAGTTAGCGACTAGCTGGTGAACATAGTGGAGCATTTAGTAACGAAAGAGACGGATATTTTCCTCATGAGTTGGTGGAGACCAAAACAGAGCTTAAAGGAGAGTGAATATTGGCCTTACATTCATTATGTACATTCACTGTGGCCGTGACAACTTCAAAAGGTGATAATATGTCAATAGTGTGTGTACAGCTTGTTGCGCTGCCCACAAGTAGCCCCCAAGTCTCATTCAACATAAATAACAAAGATGTGACCAATCCAGTTTCTCTGGGAAGAGGGTCATATGAGGTACTTCATGAATCAATGCTGGAATTTTCATGTACCAAGTGAGACGTTGGTGTGAAGTTGGATGTACTGAATGTCCGGACACGGACGAGAGAGAGACACAGCGAGCGTGAGAGAGAGAGCGAGAGAGAGAGAGAGAGAGAGAGAGAGAGTGTGAAAGAATGAAAATGATTGTTTGGTGGGGAATGAATATTCATTTTATGGGTCTTTCTGCTTTGGATGGAGAGCAGAGATTTGGCAAGCTGAGTCTCCAGCCTCTACACCCACTCCCCTGGCAGAGAGCGCATTGCAAGTGGGCAGAAAAATATCAAGCTCCCCTTAGCCCACTTCCAAAAGTCCTCACTGTTCTTTGGCATCATTAGTGGATTGTAGTCCTGAAATCAGTCATAAAAAGGGAAACAAGCAACCCTAAAATGGATTAATGATGAAATAAATTAGGCACACAAAGCATCTGAAGTAGTTCACAAGACCACAAGTGTTTAGCAGATCAATGCTGTCTTTTGTGCTGGGAGTCTTTCCGTCCTCAGTTCTCAGAAACAGGGAGTGGCGCCGGGTTTTATTGAGACAACTTCGGTTTAGAGAACAGGAGCGCTCATCTGCATGAGCTCACGGTCTCTCCTCATCCCATACATTTGACATAGAGATAAAGAAACATCTGGAGAGGAAAGAGAGAGAGACGGATGACATGGGACAAACATAGACACTACGCAGATTGAGAGATGCTGTCCTGTCCACCATGGGAAAAGCCGCCACAGCTGATGTCGAACAGGAAATGACACACGTCTCAGGAAGCTGAGCACAATGACAGTCCACTGATCTTTTTTTAATATTGACGCTCTCTGTTTTTGTGGGAACAAGATGGTCTGTGTTTTTGGCTTCAGCTATAAATGGCAGAGATCTCCCTGTTCCATGAAAACAAGTCCATATACCTACAGTACATTCTGAGTCCAGTACCCATGATGACTGTCATGGGCCTTCCTGTCTGCTCAGGGACAGGACGACGGCACAGAGAGGAGTGCCGCAGGTTCGGATAAGATCAAAGACCCCTTTGAATATATTTTCACCAAAGGGGGGGAAGCCCTGTACTGATGGTTTTCTGGTTCTTTGAAGGATCATAACCTCGAAGCCTTAGGGACATTTTACGAGTCCTCAGCATATAAAACATCAAAACTCACAAATGCAGGACATTCATGGTGAAGCAAAATAGTTTTTCCTTAGTCCCTGAAAACCTTTTCAGCATGGAGATGCATACTATTTCCAACTTGGCAGTAGTGATCGAAGCAGACATTTTGGCCTGAAAACAGTCAATATGAACTATTTTGTGTATAAAATAACCTCTTCCTAATTCTTGAACTGAAATCAGGTTGAACTTTTTCTGATTAGAGCTGCTTCACCAACAGTAACAGGATGTATCTTCCTTCCTGATAGAAACAAATTGTCTGTCAGTAGAGGAGGAGAGATAAGTTAGTGAACTGATTTACTGGCACTGATAACATGCTCGTTTGTATTCGGGGCGTGTTGTAGCTTCACATATCAGTAGAAGACATGATGCGTAGTGGCAGTTTTCATTCTGTCAGCCCCTCAATCCAAACCTGCAATCAGGAGACTCATCTGTCCCTGTATTCCCTCTCTATTGACCTTGATCTTGACAGGCCCTATTAGGGAGGAACTACCAACTGTGGAGCAATTATATAAAGAAAAATGTGTGTGTGAGTGAAGGGAAGGGAAGCAAAAAAACCTGCTGCTATCACTAAAACTCTTGACAGGAAGATTTTCTTTTCCAAAGATTGTTGGAAAATGGAATTCAGTAAGGGTCACAGTCTGGCTTTGTCCTGTATGAAATCCATGTTTGTTTGTATGCCTGCAGGTGAGCTCGCCGGATCTCCCACACCCCCAGCAGTGTTTTATTTTTTTTAACTTTAATCCTTCTTCTGAACACCTTTTTTTTAGATTTTTTTGCCACAACTGCCACCATGCTCCTATAGTTCCTGCTTCCTTACTCGTTTCTTCCGTATTGGTAATTACTCTCGCTACCAGAGGGGGGAGACAAAAGTTACGCCCTCCAGCTCTCAAGCTGCAGGAGCAATTGGAAATATTTTGGGAGAGGTTTAGGCAAACAGACCAGCTGTTTGTTTGTGTTAATGCACGATGTATCAGGCAAAATCTGGAAGAAATAGCATTGGTTACAACCAGTTGCCTATTTACCCATCTAACACAAATAATGCAACATTTATTTACAGCCAAGTTTCTCTTCCCTTAATAAGTGTAAATCCAATATTCACTTTTCTTTTAGCTCTGGTTTGGTCTCCACCAACTCCCTTGAAATAGATCTGGCCATTGAGCGGATAAATGCTCTGTTTATCAGACATTTGGTCTTGGGAAAATAGGAATTAAAAAAATAATAATAACAGCTGTCTGGAAACTTTGATGATATGATGGGATTTAATTAGAACAGAAAGTTATGCAAAGTAAAACAAAAACAATGAGCTTAAAGTTTTTAAAATGATACGTAGAGATGAGGAGATCTGCAGTGATCATTTGCTTTTGGGTCATCACTGAGTGACCCCTTAAATATTATACATAATCTTTACTTCCATTGTTATAGAAAAAAGTATATCAAAGCACCTTTGAATGTTGAAGGAGAGCAGACAAAAAGTCGGACACATACGTTGCAGCTCTCAGACACAACATTGTCCACCATCATCTATTAAATGAACATTACAAGATCACATCATATTTATTCAATGGAATGTTCGGCATGTTCGCCGGCCTCTACAATGAACAGAAGTCATTTTCCCCGTCTCTTTGCTCTTTTTTCCCGTTTCTGTCCAAGAAGAGTTTGACCCACCGTCCTGCAGCCAGCTGTGGTGAGGCTTTAAGAGCCTATGAAAGTCGCTCCCTCTCACATTTAAAGATGATGGGTGCTGTTTCAGGAACAAGAGGACTATTGTTGGTGCAGACAAAGAAGCAACTCTTTTTTTTTGAAGAGACATTCAAGCACTTTTACTCACACACATAGTAGCGGTGTAACGGTTCACAAAACTCACGGTTGGGTTCGGTACGATACAGTGGAGCCACGGTTCGGTACGTTTCGGTACAGTAGAAAACTATTAATGCCAGAGAAATGTACTTGATTTTAAAATATATTTATTCATTACAACTAACATCATAAAGTTATTCTTTGACTTTGAACAATGATGGAACTATACCTGAGTGACCCATCTTCTGGGGTGTCTTCTTAGCAACACATAAGCATAAAAAACAAAAACTGCTCCTCAATGTTGTGTAGTATTGTTACTTACATCTTGCAAAAGAGATTTTTAATCTGAATGGGACTACCTGGTTAAATAAAGGTTTTAAAAAAATAAAAAATTTTATTTATTTTTTATTCAAACGTATTCGGTTCGTCATGCGTACCGAACCGTGAGCCTCGTACCAAACAGTTCAATACGAATACGCGTACCGTTACACCCCTAACACATATATATATATATATACACAAACATTGGGGAACACACATATATGGGTTTGTCATTTCACAAAAAATGTAGTAATTATAAAGTGATTGGAGAGAATATTGACCCGTCTCGTTTCTCGTTAACTTTTCAAAACTAGTCCACTAGAATCATTAGAAAATGTGTCTGAGACTGCAACTAAGTCAACATTAGCTTAATTAGCTGGCATGTTAGCAGTGGTGTATAAAGTACTCAAAAGCCATACTTGAGTAAAAGTAAAGATACCTTTCTGGAAAATGACTCCAGTAAAAGTAAAAGTCACCTATTAGAATACTACTTGAGTAAAAGTCTTAAAGTATCTGATATTTATTGTACTTAAGTATCAAAAGTAATTTTCTGATATTAAATGTACTTAAGAATTGAAAGTAAAAGTACAAGTAAATGCTGTTAATAAAAAGGCAAAGGGTCAGAATTTTGAGAATTATGAAGTTTATTTGTGCTGTGGCACCATGACCAAGGACATGGAGCTGTGTTGAACATAATTGGGTTGGCTGTGATCCATTCAGGAGCAACAATGTTCAACATAATATATTGTACATAAGTATACTTTTGCATCTACTATGAACGTATCATCACAATTCTCCGAAAAGCAATATGACACTATGAAGGAGTTGTAACAGTGCGTTTATAAGTCTGCTCATTCCGACTAGAGGATGTAGAGGCCAATGCATAATATTATGTTCAGCAAAACATATCCACTTGATGGTCAGTGTTTTGAGAAAGGACACCTGCCTTGTAAACTCCTATGGGCCTGATTTGAACACAACAGGCAAAGGTGTTGCTCAAGCTGAATCTGCAATTGGGCGACTGCTACCATCATAACTCCATCTGATCATCCACAACATGACTCAAATATCAAAACATGATCAATACTAAAGCAGCACCGAAAGTAACAACCCAGCCATTACTTGAAACTGAAAAATGAATGAATGAATGAATTTTATTTATATAGCACTTTTCACAGACAATAATATCACAAAGTGCTTGACAGAGCAGACATTTAAAAGCATAAAAAACACAATGTGACACTAGGGTCAATACATTATATACACAGAAAAGTAAAAAATAAAAAATGTAATGAAAAATAATAAAAAATAAAATGTCGTGTTCATCTTCAAAAGACAATTCTGTTAGAATGTAAAGAAGCTACAGTGTATTAGAATGTAAAGAAGCTACATTGTATTATAATGTAACTTCTTTACATTATATTAGAATGTAAAGAAGCTACATTGTATTAGAATCTAAAGAAGCTACATTGTATTAGAATGTAGCTTCTTTACATTCTGTTAGAATGTAAAGAAGCTACAGTGTGTATAGAATGTAAAGAAGCTACATTGTATTAGAATGTAGCTTCTTTACATTCTGTTAGAATGTAAAGAAGCTACAGTGTATTAGAATGTAAAGAAGCTACATTGTATTAGAATGTAGCTTCTTTACATTCTGTTAGAATGTAAAGAAGCTACAGTGTATTAGAATGTAAAGAAGCTACAGTGTATTAGAATGTAAAGAAGCTACATTGTATTAGAATGTAGCTTCTTTACATTCTGTTAGAATGTAAAGAAGCTACAGTGTATTAGAATGTAAAGAAGCTACAGTGTATTAGAATGTAAAGAAGCTACATTGTATTGGAATGTAACTTCTTTACATTCTGTTAGAATGTAAAGAAGCTACAGTGTATTAGAATGTAAAGAAGCTACATTGTATTGGAATGTAACTTCTTTACATTCTGTTAGAATGTAAAGAAGTTACAGTGTATTAGAATGTAAAGAAGCTACATTGTATTAGAATGTAGCTTCTTTACATTCTGTTAGAATGTAAAGAAGCTACAGTGTATTAGAATGTAAAGAAGCTACATTGTATTGGAATGTAACTTCTTTACATTCTGTTAGAATGTAAAGAAGCTACAGTGTATTAGAATGTAAAGAAGCTACATTGTATTGGAATGTAACTTCTTTACATTCTGTTAGAATGTAAAGAAGCTACAGTGTATTAGAATGTAAAGAAGCTACATTGTATTGGAATGTAGCTTCTTTACATTCTGTTAGAATGTAAAGAAGCTACAGTGTATTAGAATGTAAAGAAGCTACATTGTATTAGAATGTAGCTTCTTTACATTCTGTTAGAATGTAAAGAAGCTACAGTGTATTAGAATGTAAAGAAGCTACATTGTATTAGAATGTAACTTCTTTACATTCTGTTAGAATGTAAAGAAGCTACAGTGTATTAGAATGTAAAGAAGCTACATTGTATTAGAATGTAGCTTCTTTACATTCTGTTAGAATGTAAAGAAGCTACAGTGTATTAGAATGTAAAGAAGCTACATTGTATTGGAATGTAACTTCTTTACATTCTGTTAGAATGTAAAGAAGCTACAGTGTATTAGAATGTAAAGAAGCTACATTGTATTGGAATGTAGCTTCTTTACATTCTGTTAGAATGTAAAGAAGCTACAGTGTATTAGAATGTAAAGAAGCTACATTGTATTGGAATGTAACTTCTTTACATTCTGTTAGAATGTAAAGAAGCTACAGTGTATTAGAATGTAAAGAAGCTACATTGTATTGGAATGTAACTTCTTTACATTCTGTTAGAATGTAAAGAAGCTACATTGTATTAGAATGTAGCTTCTTTACATTCTGTTAGAATGTAAAGAAGCTACAGTGTATAGAATGATTATATTGAAGTTATTCCTTTTTTAAATGTTTTAGACGAGTCACTAATCACTTTAAAAGAGTGATTATAGCTGATTTAACTTACAGACATGAGATTGATCTTCTCATGTCACTCTCTTTATACAATGATATAAATTCATCCCCGTTTTATTGATATCTTACGAAAAGTTACTCCTCATTTTTCGTGCGTTTTTCCTGCAAAAGTCCAGCAACATGAGTCTGTTTTGGCTTGTTACATGCATACTGTCTTTTCAAAATAAACTTCCATCTTCACAGGAAACAACTAAGGTTTAGGTGATGAAACTACTTAGTTAGGTTTAGGAAAAGATCGTGGTTTGCGTTAAAATATCTACGGAAGTGGCGTTGCTTAAGTACGGAAGTCACGTCACAAATAAATCAACATTGGCTTCTCGTTTCACACACGGCACAAACTGCGGCCTCCTGGAGGAAACACCAGTGTTAGTTTGACCCATCCACCTCTCCTCATCCCACCCGTCCTGTGTGGAATGCTACTCATGTTGTCGCCCGCTAGCTGATAGCATGTAGCATCCTGGGCATCACTGGGAATCAAAACACCGCGGCTTTGAGAGCACTTGTTTGCAATTGTGCATTAACGTGATTAACCAATGATTTAACTTGCTGCTAGGACCACTGATTCACCAAACCTGCTTGCTTGCAGTCTGTGTTCCACCACAGTCCCCGACGCTGCTCTCATGATTCATTTTTTTTCTAAAGATAGATTTGATTTTGTAGCGAGTAACGAAGGTTTCAGGGGAAATGTATCGGAGTAAAAGTATCGGTTTACTTTGCAAAATGTAGTGAAGTAAAAGTAAAAGTCAACAGAAATATAAATAGTAAAGTAAAGTACAGATATCCAAAAAAACGACTTAAGTACAGTGACGAAGTATTTCTACTTCGTTACTATACACCACTGCGTGTTAGAATTTAGGGGGTGGGTGCTTGTTAAGTGATTGAACAGATATGCTCGTATATAGTTTAATACATTTCAATAAATGTCATTTTAATTTTGTCATTTTATATCCCAGAATGTAATTCAATGACCTTTATGTTGTCGTCATGACCTTATCCACTTTTCAGCCGGAAAGAGATTAGTTACACTTTGCTCCTGACATACAGTCAGTCAGTAGTCCGGTATGTGTGCAACATTGTGTGGATTAGGGCGGTAGACACTGGCCTTGTGTTACTATCTGCAGCCTGGCTGTGTTAGCATCAGCATGAGCACATGGAGTTGAGTGTAACAAGGACAAACGAGATCAAGATGAGTAGAATAAGCCTCAGTTTCATGTTGTGGCTGGGAGATTGTTGCCTCATGGGACTCCCCTTTGACTGAGAGACAGGGCAATGTCCCGTAACAAGCCTCCCCCATTTCTGGAACTTTTCCTTCACCATTCTCCTGTAGATGTCATCTGTTTCCATCTCAATCCATCTCCCTCTCATTTAAAACACACACACACACACACTCCATGCATTCCACATCAATCAAATCTGTCCAAATCTGTCCACTCGGAAAGTTGGGTAAATAAGGTGTTAACGCTGTACGTCATCTGGGATGTATACATGTGATTTGCAGACAGCAGTCAATGTTATGGTCGACAAAGAAGGTCCTCGGGGCTGTAGGAAAAATGTGACCAGAGTTGTGGGTCACCACAGCAACACCATGTGTTCCCCATCAGGCCTTGTCGTGAAACATACATCGGGGGCCAGCTGCAGAGAAAACAATTACATCTCCTTTAAGTCATCTTATATTTATTCCACTTTTCTGACAAAGACATGTTTTCAGTGCAGGGTTCATTCTCAAGAATTGCCAATTTGGTCGTTTTGGAAATGTTGTGTGACGAAAGTTTTGTCCCTATTACATTACATTACACATACATGGACATTTGCCCTGATTTGCTCCCTTTCAAACTGTCCAGGAATTTGCACTATAGCTGCAATGGCTGTGAGCGTTGCTTCCCTATGTGGGAAAAATGTAAAACTTTTCCAGACTGGCAAGAGTGGACTGTGAGCTGGGCTAGCTGGATGGGTCGGTGGATTAGGAAAGAGACCTTAAGGATTACATGGGTATCCCTGACACTAATGTGACTGGCTGCAGTCCACTTTAATCAGGGCCAAGATCACAGCTGGCTATTTGACTATGAATCTAATATTCCAGACCTGGTTTTTCACCATTGCTTTGTGTTGTTTTATTTGTTTTAACCATTTGTAAAACACTGTGTAATGCTATTTTGAAAAGTATATACATAAAGCTATCCCTATCCATTCATCTATTGATCATTTTAGCTTCGCTAGAGGTGTGTCACCAAATACTCTGTGTTTAGTTAGCAAATGTTGGCATGCTAATATTCTAAACTAAGATGGTGAATATTACCGGCTAAACATCAGCATGCCATTGAGCGCATGTTAGCATACTGATGTTAGTATTTAGCTCAATATACAGCCGTGAGCCCAGTAGAGCTGGAAAACAGCCGTAGTCTTGTCTCATTTATTCAACTAATTGTTTAGTAAAATGTCTGAAAAATACCCGGCTTTCAGGCATCATTAAATTACCTGTTTGACACAAAGACATTCATTTTACAATTCTATAAATTAAAAAAGGCAGCACAACCTCAGACTACATAGGCTGGAGATGAATCAAATGTGATTAATCAATTATCACTACAAAAAGAATGTTATCGGTGAAACCTTCTTCATTACAACAGATACGAATGAAAAGTACAAAAAAAGAAATATAAAACAACTTTCTCACGCTTCATCGTAGCTCCTGTGGCCTCTCAAAGTGTACATACCTCCGTGCCCTTGGGTGCGATGTGCAACGTCAGAGAACAGCTTTGTTGGGGAAATGGAGTTCTCCTTGGTGGACGTTCATAAACAGGAGGTCACTGCGCCCTGGGAGATCCAAAGTATGGACGCTGTAATGGCATTATAATCACAGCGGTGAATGTAACCGTGGGATTATAGAGGCATCACACTCATGATGGACTTCATTACAGACAGACATACACTCAGACACACGATACAGGCACACAGGTGGTTGTTCTCTGAGGTGAGGCCAACACCTCATTCGAGACCGGCCAGTTCTCGCTCTTTCTCACACACACACATACAGGCTGCAGCTGTGTCCTGTTTAGACACACATGTGCTTGGACCCCAGACTTGAGACGTCCCATTCCTCTAACGTGAGGCAATGGCACAGGTGTCGAGCCCCAGAGACCCCTGGGATATAGCTGGAGGTCCAAGCTGTTCTGTTCTCAGCCTGGGATCTCCCCTCCCCTCGCTCTCGATTCTTGATCTCCAACAACTCTATCTCTCTCTCTCACACACACACACACACACACTTTAATCCAACCACTGGCCTTAGCTGCTCTCTCTCTATCTTTGGTCTGGATGCTGTCAGAGTTCTGGCACATGCATGTGCACGTGCTCGGTGAAAGCGTATGCAGATATTAGCTCGACGTCTAAACACATTAATTCTAATATAAACTGGTCTCAAAGCAGCCAAACCACTCTGTGCCGAATGGCTAAATCTCCCGACTTCATCTCTCTCTCTCTCTGTGAACGTGAGAAACGTCAAGCGGATGAGTCAGAGGAACTGTTGCACCAGCGGAGATGATGAGGGTTCAAATATTGTTCTCACAAATCTGGCTGGAGGTTTGTCTCCATGGCAACAAAGCATTTCAACTTTCTCATGGATCTTCATTGAATGCTGTTTTTCCTATCTGGCTGTTTCACCTGTAGCCTGCATGGCTTCGTCGCTTTTTCCTGTAACTCTCAGCCTATCATTTTATCTCCGCTCTGATCCACCACGGTCTTCAAGGAAGTCGGACATTTTCTTCCAACCGGGGCACTCGGAAAGCTGACCAGACTTGAGCCAGGAGATCTAAACACACTCGAATAGATATGTAAACATCATCTACAGATGTTTATTTGTTCGGCCCGAGTCCTCCTCAGGGCATCCAGTTGAGGACCGTCTTCGTCCTCCAAGCGAAGACCCCGAAGCCTCTCCCCTAACCCCTGATCCCCCTCCAGGGAGGCTGAGCTCCATTTTCCCCCCTGGGCATCGTGTAGAAGGGGATGCTGTTCTTCAGGAAATGAGCGCAAGAAAAATGTATCCAAGAAAAACATGTGAGCCGGGTCGCAGAGCAGAAGGACCGAATCCACTGAAGTGTCTGATCCTGATTGTGGGAGTCAGAGAGGAAGCAGACACTGACGTGCTGTAATTCCCGTTTCCTTCATTTCTTTCTGCTCTACTTTCCTTATATTCTACATCTTCTCTCTTCTTCCTTGATACATTCTTCTGTCCTTACTTTCATCAATTTCTTTGTTCTTTTATTCCTTTCTTCTTTTCCGACATCATTCTTCAACATCTCCCCTTCCACCTACTGTTTTCACACCACCTTTCCTTCCTTCATTTGTTCTTTTCAACTTTACCTCCCTCAAGCCTTCCCTTCGTTTTTGATCAATTCTTTCTCTTATTTCCTCCGTGTAATATTCAGGAAGCAGATCCAGTTCAGAACTGCTGGACAGCCGCTGCTGTCAAGTGGAAAAAAAGACGTCAATAAGCTTCAAACGAAATGCTTGTCTCGTAGATGAAACACCTTCGGAACTTGGGAAAGCTACGTTTGACACCTTTTGGAGCTTTCCTCATGCAGTGGTTGGCCATGTGTGAGAGATTTGAGCTTCTTTCACAAGCTATACTTTTATTAGCTATCTTTTTTCCCCCCCCAGTCGTTTGGTATGGACAAACCAGTCCATTTGTTCAAATATCACGTCTTGTCAGTCTCAATGACAGCAGGCTTTTTCCCACCGCAAACACTGAACCCCTTTTTTGTTACTTGCAATCACACCTCAACATCACATATGGTAAACCCTCAGCAGGCAGCTCACAGAGACACTCACCATGATGTTACAGTTACATGAGTGGGTGTTGTGTGAATGTAAGTGCACCCACTCTGGTCTGCAGGTGATTCTGTGGAAGTATGTGAGTGTCAGTGGCATGTCCCACATTGATGACATCAGCGGATAATGCATGCATAGCATCAGTCTCCCCTCACCACGGCCCTTTCTGTTAAGTATCCAGTGTTATTTCTGATACGCAGTAAATACAAGCATTTGGAGAAGAAGCCATCTAAGGTTTTAGGTATTTACATTGTTTGCAACAGGGTGAATGTGGAATTGAACACCCAAAAAGAGACACGGAACTGCTGGAAACATGGTTTATATGTGAGTGAATGTTTGTAAAACAGGTAATATTCAAGGATCTTTTATTGTCAGGATGCAACACGGTCTCCATGCAGTTGTAGCTCATTTTCAAGACAAGAATAGCAAAACAAAACATGAACAGTAGTGCATTTTTGGAATTTGTATCAGGAGGAACAGCAGCAACAAAAATAGTTTTCTGTTCAGCTATGTACTGACTGTTTAATATCTTCCTCATGCTAGAGCTTCAACAAGACAAGACAACACGTAGAAGACAGAGCATACTTAATCCAAGCTGGCACGTCCAAAATATTTGGGGAATAGTTAAGGCTTCTTCTTTGTCGATGCCAAAGAACATCATCATGTCATCTGTTTTTCTGTGATTTATCGTATCTTCTATCTCTGTTGACTCTCTTTGGCTTTCAATGACTAACTCTTTCCACGTCTTGTGTAAAAAGTTACAAAATGTCCCAGTTTATCTGGACAGACAGATGGAATAACAGAGGGAGCTTCCGGCCAGTTGTTTGTTGATTTATTTTATTCCTCTCTGAGGTCAGAGGTTTGCGCACTGGGCTGCGTGTTCCCATCCTGTTCTTAGCGGGTCGTTCCCAAAACCGTCCACCCCAGGGGACAGTCTGGGTCCAGATACAATTGATGGTGTCAGATGGGGGAACTTTTAATAGGGCTGTGATTTAGGAATGAGAAATGCAAATACACCCGCCTACACACAGGGAGACGACAGAGAGAGATTATGGTTGCTGCATTTGATACAACATGAAGAGGAGGGGTTTTCTCAGAGATTTCTTGATATACGTAGGTCAGACATTATGAAGGCACTTGTTTGCAGAAGTAATAGTGGAAAATGTAAATGTGTCAACTTAGAAATCCAACTAGGAAACCATGCACACTTCCAGACTTAAGCATGTGTAATGGGAAAAACGTTTTTAGGGTGAGGCAAAACGAAAAAAAACAACATTGATATATTCTACATGTCCCAAAATGATCAACATTTAAGAATTAACTCAATACAGTACCAGCCTGAAAGGCAGTGCATTACTGCTGTTTGTGATGTCATGGTGTACTGACAGACCCTGTAGTACACTTACACATCACTGCAACAAGATGAGATGTTAAACCACTTGAGGTCAAACAAGGGTGTCAAGGGTGATTTCAACCAAATTACACAGAAATATATCATTTCAAGCTAAATTAGAGCCATCCATCCATTCAGATTGCATTTGTTTCATTTTTATTTAGATTTATATATTTTGATTAAAAATCCACAGATTTTTAATTGGAACTTCTCTGGAAATAGTCCCGATAAAAACTGTGAAGACAGACAGCTCAAAACTTGAATATCCTTACAGCTTGATACCACAAGTACATGAGAAAATACGATGTGTGTATTGTTTGGATGTACTGCCCATTTAATCGTGTGTGTCTGTCTCACACCTGCATCTCTGGATCTTAGATTAGGGAACACATGCAATGTATTGTTTGGTTTAGATGTTTTGCCTGTGAACCTCTGCTATCCAGTGGGCACCAGCTCTCTCCTCATCTGGATTCTCACATGCCAGGGTTAGCTGGAGGAGACTGTCCGAAATCCTCCTCACACATTCCTCCAGCTGCAAATGATGGACCTCTCGTTGTCAATGACGGGCGTGATATATGAAAGAAGGGGTTGATCCTTGGAACAGACAAAAAAAATGATTGCAGTGATAGAGAGAGGAATCGCAAGAAACGACTTAAAGTGGTACGACTTAAATGCATCTGCTGTATGTCTGCTATTGTTTCTGCCTTGTTGCAGAAATAAATTGTTTCACGATCAGCGTTCCATCATCCCACACCTTAACCCACGTATGTGTATGTGTGTGTGTGTGTGTGTGTTTTCTGCCTCTCAAATGAGGTGAGAAGTGAATAAGAAGCAGACACCAGTTGGCGAGATCTGGATGGGAAGGGCTGGTGTTTTATTGCTCTTTTACAATCATTCCTCTCGAGTCTGTCTCTAAATAGTTCCAGTTTATCGTGTACATTAAGAGTCACTCTTTGTCTGTAGTTGTGCTGTATCCGTTAGTGGCGAAGCCGTTCGTAGCACGTGCCCACTTGAAGCAGGACGATGGCTTGGCCCCCTTGACCCCCATGCTGAAATGACAGACTGCTTTGTCAGGTGCGTCCGCAAGATGACAGGGAAGCAACTTTTAAAATGCTTGTTTTTTTTTTTTGAGTGGAGCTCGATCGATCAGTGCTGGGCTATGTTAACATTTGAAATGCTCCATCAACACTGAAAATAACGCATTCTAAGCATAAATACGCCAGCGACGTTATTGTTTGTACCACAGACAGTCAATGGTTTGTACACATACATTTAGATACATAAAGTTTTGTCCAGTCTGAGGCAAATATGAGGTACGATTGTACTGTGGGTGCCCACAGACAGCTTCAATATTTTTTTCCCTCCATTTCTCATTCAACAATGTCAGAACATCAGCAATGACAAAGGAAGAATCTCAAAGTGTATTAATATTTCACGGGTCGCATGTCCAAATTGCACCAAATTCAACAATACAGCCGCCAAGTGTGAAAGGGATAAACGGTTCTCGAGATATGCAAAGGACATACCGACATGTGCACATAACAAACAGACAGACAGAACTTCCCTGTGTGGTTTAATCATGTTATTTCAGTCTGTTGTTATTTCCTCCTGACACACACACTTCTCGTTCACCTGTCTGTCTGTCTGTCTTTTAGTCCCTATAATTTATTAATCTGACTGTGGGAAGTGTGATCATTTTAGTCCACAACAGCGGTGTGCCTGTTTGCCAAGGGCTGAGACCTTAAATGTATCTTATAAAGGGAAGTGACTATCACTGACTATCATTTTAACCATGAAATACATCCCGAAAAGCCAATTAAATTCTAGGACTGTATAATAAACAGTGTGAAAATGAAGTTACCGGTACCTGCTAAAATGCCTGTTTCACTGCTGTGAGCTCACAGCTTAAATGCATCTAGGTCTAACCTAACCCCGTCATATTAACACACACACACACTCAGTGGACGCAGTGTTTTGTTTTTCCTTTCAAATTGAGGACAGAAGATGTCATATGTTGACTGATGAAACTGACTTGACTTGACTCCCATTATGAAGCTCACGAGACATAAGGCTGAAGGGAAGACATGAGCTGACTGTGGCAGAAAGAAACATACAAGGAGCTACAGTTACAGAGGGCAGCACGTGCCTCCTGAGCTTCATGATCTGGTGAAGTCATGGCCGGCCTTCAAAGACAGAGAGGAACTCAGACCCATACAGACACGCATGTATTTGTGTGTTCAGTGTCCTTTAGTGAATCCAAGCCATTTGAAGAGCCCTCAACTTCCTCTGATCTCGATTTCCGGTTCTCTCTTTACACAGGTTCAGAAGTTTAGTACACTTCGCTGTTAAAAAATGCCTTATCTTTCTTGTGGTTTCTACACTATGTTCATCCAGTCCCTGCTGTATCACATTATTTTTTTGTTTGATTCGGGTCTAGTTGACAATTTATTCCTCCCCACAATGCTGTTTTGTCATCTCTCTCCCCACGTAGTCTGTGGCAGGCCAATCTCCACCGAGGAGAGACGGGAAGCGAAAGAATACAGGCAGAAAAAAAGGAGGCTAAGAAGAGATGCAAGGGGATGTGAGAGCACTCAAGAATTTGGAGAGAGGAGGAAATGCTGAGTGGAAGTACAGTGGGAGCAGATAAGAATGGGGAGTATGGAGGTATGAAGGAAATGAAGCTGTGGAAGACTGGTAATTAAGGAGCGGGGAGGACTGGAGAGAGATTTAGCTCAGGAGAGAAATGAGGCAAAGTGACATGATGAAGACTCAGAGTGCTAATGGAACAATACAGTAGGCTGTTGTATGAAACAGGGTCGGTTTGATTTTGATATATTTATAGTATATATACTTTTACAGCTCAGCGATAAATTCTACCTCTAAAAAGATCATACTTGACTCTGTCAGAGTGGTAATAATTACACTCGTGTGTATTGTTTAGGTTGTAGTTTGCAGTGGTGTTGAACTGGACTACATTACATTGAAAAGATGTTTCATGATTTGCTGGTTGATACAAACATGTTTTTTTGATGGAAATCCACCATTCTTCGTAGATTCTTCTTGGATTTGTGCTTACAGTCTGGCGCTGGTCGCTACGTTTTCATAGCGGTTATCGGCCAGAAACGTCCCGAACACAGCAAAATAAGAAGACCCAGGCAGCGGGCAGGGCTCTGCAGGTATAGACACCGCCACACACTTGTTGTGGGTCACAAGTTATGATTGAGGGAGATTATCTTTCTGAGTCTATGCATTGTTTTTTAGGAAAATCCTTCTCATCCTGTCTTTAATGAGGGAACCAAAGTTACTCATGAGGGACCCATTATGTGCTTGTGATGTTATATCTGTGTAAAAAAATGTCCTTTTCAGGACCAGCTTAACAGTTTCCTGCTGTACCTTTTCATTTCTGTGTGCCGTAGATACAGCATATGTTGGTGTTGCAAGTACACACATACACACACACACACACACACACGCACATGCAGGTATGCATTTAAAAACTTCTCCCCCGTTATCAGCTTTGAAAGGAGACTGCTATTAATCAGCTCTCTGTTTAAGCCATGCAGAAAGGTAAAGACCAGTGTGCCATGCGAGTGCTTCAGACAGAGATCTCTGATGGACTTACACACACACATGCACATCAATTACGACTCACTCCGCTTCTCCCCGCTGTTATTATGTGTCACTTCTCTCTCTATGTGAAAAATAGCAATTTATTACTTTGACAGAACCATTTGTCTCCAGAAAACGAGTCGGCTTGATTCATTTCCTCTTTATTAGGATAAATGTAGTCTTCCACAAGCTCGTTGTTTACGTTCATGATGACGGGGTGTCAGTGTTGCCGACTTGGCAACTTTCTTGCTGGATTTAGCAACTTTTGGAGCTGGTGCTGCTCGTTACTTTCATGGGGAAAGAGTTGGAAACAGTGGACTTGGTTTTTCGGATGGATCATTTTTTAAATCTAGCATACCCTCGCTAGTTCCTCAAGATTACCAACCCTAGCTTTAAATCACATCTATAATCTTGGCAAGCAAGTGCAAATTACTTATTCTGACTATGTTGTCTTTAATTATTTTCAAAAACACTGCGTGCCGAATGGCACACAGTGTTTCATCTCGGTTATCTATAAAAACTCTGTCGTGCTTAAGGCTCTGGTACCACTGCCAATTCATTCATACAAATTTCCCCCTGGGGATAAATAAAGTACATATCTATCTATCTATCAATGTGGGCACGTTACATTGACGTTAACATATCGTGACCGAATGAATAGTCAGTCCAGTCCTTTAGCATCTGTAAATTATGGAAAAATTCACAGCACACCCGGTATGACATGCTGCCCATTATTTAGGCGAGGTTGGAGTTGTTTTGACAGGACTGTTGTGTGCTCTTTAAGCAACAGCTGCAGTGCCGAGATTGAAGACAAAACACACACCGCCTGTTTCAAAAAGCCACCACACACACACACACACACACACACACACCCAGGCTGCATGGACTGCACACACAGCTATCAACGAGTTCAATTGAGGCTTCATCTCTCGCTATCGGCATCTGATTTGTCTGTGAGCTTGTTTGAATTGTTGTCTGACATTGTTTAGGATCCTTGCAGTTTTATTAATTCCTTCGAGACCCCTTGGCTCTAGCTTCATTTAACAAGGCGCTGAGCATTTTTGTGTCTGGGGAAAAACAACATCACTCTGTTTGTTGGTTCTCACAGGAACACTGTGAGGCCCCCAAAGAGTTCATCACTTACTGACCCCCTGGACTCCAGGACCATGCAAACACGCCCAATTCCCATGGTATCTTCACCCTCAACACTTGTAAAAGCGTATATTATATTATTCTGTTCCCACCCCTCCAACCCTTGTATAATTTCAGCACCCCTTGGGCCTCTCCCCTGGCCTTGTCCGGTCCCCCGCAGATGTAAATGACGCCCACAACACTGAGATGTACTGTACATGTCTGTGTTTGAGGCACCTGTTGCACCTGATCTTTTGGTTGAAGCTCCTTGTCGTCACACACCCCAACGGCACTGACCACCTCCTCAATATTCATGACACTTTCGTGGCGTGTGTTTGTTTCTATTCCCTGACGTAGGTGAAGAGAGGACACATACTTTACTGCCAAGTCTGCAGACACATCACAAATATATCTATTAGGAGATAAAAATCAGGTCCGGTTCGGAGAACAGAAACATACTTCCGCCACGGCCAGACTCACATTTTTCCTGCTTCCTATCTGCGTCCCTGTCTTCTCTCTTTCACCACTCTGAGTGTCATCATCAAATTGGGATACTTAGCTTGCAGATTAGGGGGCTGTCTGTAGTTTCAAAAAGTCAGCAATCAAAATCTTCTTTAAACAGCCCTTTGCTTTGCCTTTCAAGCTCGCTTGGCCAATGTGAGTGTCTTTTTTCATTGAGGAGATATTTGACAGCAGAGTCTGGCGTTATCCACCTGAACTTCATCTTCTCACTGCTCTATCTGGCATGTCTTGGAATGACATGTGTGGTTTGGGGTCTTAAATGATCTTTCAGTTGTGTGTAAGAAAGAAAGAAAAGAGGGAAAATAAATTCAGTGTGCAGATTAATCTGTTACCACCATCCAAGCTGATTCCAAAAACAAGAATATCTAAAAGAAGAGTGGATGAATTCATGTGTGTCTGCTCATTCTGTCCACAACAAAATGAAAAGAAAAATGATTCTGTGACTTAAAAATGTATTCCTGAGATGTTTCTGTTCATTCACATTCATTTATTTAGTTGCATTGCTTTGTTGGCTTTCATATACCTGAGTCTGGCAGTCAGTTTGTATATTTCAGCTGACAGGGGCATTTATGCTGTTTGACCACTGGATGGGTGTAGAGAGCGCTGACGGAGAGGATTTCACTAGAAACAAAGGTGTCTGTCTCCCCCTTGTGATGCAATCGGAAAGTACAAATGTATCGATGGGGAGGGAATTAGCCGAAAAATATGAGAAATAAATTGAACTGATGGTTTGTCGTACTTCCTGTTGCATTGTTGGGATTCTTTGGTTGTGTTGAAAACACTTTTCAAATCTTCTCTTCTCTATCTTTTAACAGGTGGGTTTACTCTCCTAACACCAATTACATCATTGATGAATCGAGATCAATGGACAGTTGATTCAGATGGAATGCAAAGTTTATTTGGTGTATTGCATCCTTGAGATGCAATACCTCTTTTACCTTTTTTCCTACCTCTCCAATCTCAGGGTACCCCTGGGGCTCTTGGTCCTCAGGGCCCCCAGGGGCCTTCGGGGAGAACAGGTGATCTTGGGATCGAAGGGCCGAAGGGGCAGAAAGGTGACCATGGCCGTAGTGGCATCATAGGTCCTAAAGGCAATGTGGTAAAATATCCTTCTCTTTTTAATCCAATCATTAGAAGTCACAACACTCTTGTTTCTTCTCTTGTTTAATTTGCGGTTCTTGTCGCTCCGCAGGGAATGACCGGCGTTCCTGGGTTTTCTGGACACGATGGCATTCCTGTAAGTCGATCCAGCAGTCTGGATGAATGCCAGAGCAGCTCACTGTATTGATTCTGCCTGCGATGTGTTCGTACTGTTCTGTTCTGAATTGACGTTCGCTCTGCAGGGCCACCCAGGACAAGCTGGGCCCAGGGGGAAGCCAGGTGCAGACGGCTGTAACGGGACGCAGGGAGAATCAGGGTTCCCGGGGCAACACGGCTATAACGGCTCACCTGGTTTTCCTGTAAGGACAACTCCACGCTTGGATAGTGATTTATATAATTTATATGTATTTGTATGTTTGATTTCCTCTCAGGGACCATCAATGACTCTCTTTTTGTTTTCATCCTTCAGGGACAACCAGGCTGGAAGGGACAGAAGGGAGACTCTCTGGAGATGAGTGTGTACATGAAGCGCTTCAGGGTGAGGAAGAGGAGTGAACACCACAACTGGCTTTTTCATAAGTGACTTTATATTGCTGTAACAAAATTATAAATGTATATTAATATCTCATGAATCTCTGACCACAGGGAGACACAGGCACACCAGGGTTCAACGGAATATTTGTAAGATGCTTTTCATTGAGACATGATCAGACAAAGGTTTATTCCTATCATTTTTGGCACAACAAAAATTTCTGTTGTTGCAATCTTTCTCTTCTTCTGTCTTTTTATCTGATTTTTGTCAGGGGCCTCAAGGAATCCCAGGATACCAGGGTACCAGGGGCATAGCAGGACCGAAGGTGTGTGTGTGTGTGTGTGTGTGTGTGTGTGTGTGTGTGTGTGTGTGTGTGTGTGTGTGTGTGTGTGTGTGTGTGTGTGTGTGCATTTTAATTTCATTTTAATTTTAGTTTGTAAAGCTCCAGCTATCATGATGAAAAGTGCATATTAGGATGCTGTTTGTGTCTTCTTCTAGGGTCCCCCAGGGCCTCCCGGTCCTCGTGGACCAAAGGTAAGGCAACAATGATATATATTTAATGTAATATAATAGAAACGTGATGTATGAATACTGCATGAAATCTTATCAAACAGGAACTTCACTTTAGGAATGCAACTTCAAGTGTTCCTTTGTTTTTCTGGACAGGGCAACATGACCAATGTGCTGAAGGGGTTCAGAGGAGAGCAAGTGAGTGACCGTGTTTGTATTATTCATTGCTAATATCTATCAGTCAAGTCTACATGTATTTCTATGTATGTATTTCTGTAAAGCAAATGCCATGACAACAAAATGGTTTGCTGTTGCTGCAGAGAACATCCTGAATTCATTTCGGTCTTAAGTCATCTGATCCACTTCAGCTTGAGCTCTTCATCTTTACTTTCCCATGCAATGATTGAAGTACATTTACTTAACTACTGTGCTTAAGTGCAGTTTTGAGATCATTTTACTTTACTTGAGTATTTTCATTTAATGCCACTTCTGCTGTTGGGGTGAACTACATGTTATACTTTAACCACATTTCGCAGTAGCTTGCTGTTACAACTACATTCATATTTGCATCGTGATTTGAGTCGTTAAATTACTTTTTTGCTATTTTTGTGTAGTTAACGGTTGAAACTAGAAACACACCTGGGGTCTCATTTATAACCGTTGCGTACGCACAAAACGGGGCCTGAAATATGCGTACGCCACTTCCCTCGCAAAAGTTGTGATCTATAAAAACAAACTTGGTGAATTGAAGCCAGATTGTAGAAATGAAATGTGAGAGGCACCATTACAGGTATAATGATGCCTCTCACATTTCATTTTACTTCATATCACACGTTATTTTGCACTTATATATTCTCCGTGTCATTAACAGTCAAACCAGCAATGTTATTTGTGCTTGTACTAGTGTAGATAACTGTACATAACAGCACATTTCAACACATTTTATCAGCGCTGTCTGCAACTCCTCCGAGCAGAGGAGAGACCGAACTACCGACACTCGTGGTCATGAAATTATCACCAGCTGTAAAACACAGTCAACTAGCATTAAAGATCTGCAGAGCAGAGCAATAATCTTCTCATACTGTGCATATATCACCAAGTACGATATGAGTTTTCATTAAGTGTCTGTGAGAAAAATCGCTTTATCATTTATGGTTTATTCCATAGTGACAGATACAGCCGTACACAGACAAACTGAAACCTGCTATCTGATCAGCGCTCACTGGAGCAGAGGAGTAATTGCAGTGATGTCACACACCTTCTCCAGTCACCTCACCTGGCAAATATTCACCCCCGGCACATAGGGGTCGTGTTAATTAGCAAAGTCTGGGGAAAAAAAGCCAGTGACAGCTCTCGTACGATCACTCCATATCGACATTATCAGTCCTAATCACAATGCCACCGATTGTCTCGATCATTTTAGAAGCAATCAGTCTGCTGTAAACATATAAATACTATGGCGACACTGGTGATGTGTTTTGCTGCACGATGGATATTCTGGCACTGTTATTACAGCGTAAATGGAAGAATTAGGAGGGAATGAGTGTTCTTGCTCTCTGTAGTCTCCCTAATACACCGCAAAGACCCACTGATCAGGCTCATTTCACGCATCAATATTCATGAGGTGCTTTGCATTGACCATTTATGGTTGAATGGGCGAATAGAAGGTGGGATGTGAGGCCGAACCAGCTGCGCACATTTACAGGTTCATTTGGAATTTATAAAAGGAAATTGCGCAAGGCGTTAAAAATCGGAATATGTTTTGCCGTGCGTAGATTTCCTCCTAACGTATGCAGACATTTAGTGTGGATCCTCCGCTCTGTTTTATGAATGAGACCCCTGGCCTTTATCCTCTGTGTAGTGCCTGCATGTGCAAAAGTGCAGGCGTTGCTCAGTGCTCACACAGCGACAATGTCATCGTCTTCAGCAGATTGAAGACTGTTTTAGTTGTTAAGATTCTCAGATGTTACAAAACGTACGCGTAAGACGACAGACCCCGTTGCTCAAGTCGATGAAACGGTCTAGAAAGGTGCAAGTTAAAACATTTCTAGTGGGCTATTTTATTTTTTTATTATTTTTGCTTCATGTATGACCTGAGAACAAGTGGGCCCTTGAAATACAGTAAAGTCCATTGAGTGACTTTTTATATGTTTTTTTATTTATTAAAGACATACAATTATCCAAGAGTGAACAAGTGAATAAATTACCCCTCAGACTTATCTTGTGACCCTTTGGGGGGGGGGGGGGGGGGCTTAGCTGTAAATGACCAGCTACAGCAGTAAAGTGCAACTTACACATTCCAGCATCAGCATTAATAATCTAATATTGTCATAAATATATATATATATATAATGTCAGTCACATCGGCATTATTTTTTCTTCTGTATTTTAAGTACATTTTGCTGCTGCCTAAGTTTTACCGAAGTTGCATTTTGACTGCAGGTATTTTACATGTAATTGAGTATTTTGAAACTGTGGTAACTTTACTTTAGTAAAAGAACTCGATGATGATTTGTTTCTCTCTGAGCTTGCTGACTTTTGTTGCATTTCCTACTTCCACCACAGGGGGACATCGGACCACCAGGGGATCCAGGAAACTCTACTCATCAGCTAGTTCAAGCCCCCTCGGTCTGTGCATGTTCAACATGTTCGTCTTTATTCATCAACGTGTTGTAATGTTCGAAGATGGTCTCTGAAATCTGAATTTCACATATTCGCGTAAATCGCATACATATGACGATGGTACGGACGCTGATACAAGCTTCAATAATGTCCTCCTCTTTCATTATTTTAGGGACCTGGTGGAGAGAAAGGTCTGAAAGGAGAATTAGGAGATCTGGTGTGTAATTACTCATGAACGATCATGCACATAGATACATACATAGACACACATTACCGTCTGAGCATGTCAGTCCCTCCGCTCAGCTTTACTTTTGCTTTATTTCAGGCTGACAACAAAGGAGAAACTGGTATGATGGGCAATGCTGGATCACGGGTGAGCACAGGTGCATCGCTACGCATTCCACCAACCAACTGTCCTCTGTGTGTTAAATTAATATAATGTGCTGTTTATGCCGTTCTAGGGGTTTTTTGGCGCAAAAGGGCGTCCTGGACCATGGGTATGCATGAGTGAAAAATGAGGGATGTTGCATCATTATTGTGTTACTGAATTAAATTAGATTTTATCACTTCATGATGACAACTGTCTTTCAGGGGGATACCGGCGAACAAGGAACAACAGGTAGAGATGGTTCCAAGGTGAGAATACACTCGATCATTATCCCTGAACTGGGGTCATGAATCTATGCGTCCCGTTAGTGGAATCCAGTGGCGGCCGTGCATTTTATACCTGGGCCTTCACTGCTGTCCTGCAGTTGAACCACCTAACCTCATTATGATGACACAGCTACAGTTATTATTTGTTTCGTGTAAAAATGAAGCTCAAAGCTTTAAAAATGATAAAATAGCTATAACGTTGTGATTCTGTCAGGGCCTGCAGAGAAGGCCTTGCAGGCCCTGACGGCCCACCACTGGTGGAATCTAACCTGAATGGGTTGTTCTATATCGTTTTATATTCTCAACAATCCTGGGGAAAAGGCATAATTAACGTGTTATTTTGCACCTTTACTCTTCAACAAAATGATCAAAAACATTTTGTTCACATTATTATCTGATTCAAATCTTTCTTGAACCTTGCGGGTGTTAATCCAGCCACAAGAATCAGAAATGAAAAGGAAAACGAGAGATAAAACAGACATGAAGGAACAACAGGATATGTATCACAGTGATTTCTGAAGCCATGTGTGCACATCCAGCATGTGATCGCCGTCATTACAATGACACGTGAAACCACAGCGTCTGAATACTGAAAGAGTGACATTAAGTTGATGTGTTTCAGGGAGACAGAGGTGACCCAGGAGAACTGATACCATCAGGATCCCTTTGGCCCTGGTCTTCATCAGGTACGATGATTCAGACCAGAGAAACGGTCAAATAATCAGCCAAGAGAAACGGGAAATAGTTTGAAGATGAAACCAACTGCCTGACACGCGCTAACATGGCATATGAGAAAAATAGTTGCTGACATAAAGTGAAACTCTGTGGGGAACTTAATGACATTACTGAACTTTAACAGACATATACTACACTATCTTGTCAGTGCAAAAACAGAAGTGTTCAAGAAAGAGGTTGTGGGTACTTTAAGGAGTAAATATATTGGGGGGAAAACGAATGTGGCAATCAACCCTTGCGAAGTTGTCTTCCAATTTTTTCTCAAAGTAGAAGAACAGAATAGTATTTGTTTGTATTCCAGAAGTATGAAACAAACAGAACTGTCTATGTTATTATTATTACAGTATTCAAATGAGGATATAACAGGAGAGAACTATTTATAGTCCTTCATGTATAATGTGTTACAGAGCTGAATGGATTAAAGCAATTACTAGCAGTGTCATCTCTGAGCATAAGATGCTCATGAATGTTTTTTTTTATTATGCTTTGACGTTGATAAGGTGGTCCTCCCGGTCCTTCCGGTGAGCAGGGTCCGCAGGGAGAGAGGGGCTCGGTCGGAGACCAAGGGTTCCCCGGACCCCCGGGACGCCCCGCCTCTGAAACACAGCAACAAGGTCTGTAAACCGAAGCTATGCCAAGAGGTTCATCCACATACAAGTAAAGGGACCAGTAGCCTGATATTTAATTCATATCACAAAATCACAAAGTTGTCCGTCTGTACATCATATGACACCCTCTATCTTTAGACTCTTGCCCCACATCATAAGAAACTCAACAACAACTTGAAAAAGTACAGTATGATATAAGAGACATGACAATACATTATATTTAGTGTCATATGTAAAATAGTGGAGTCAACCAAACAACATCCTCAGTATCACAAAGACTTGGTAGGTGGACAGACTAAACACACATACTACGTATAACACTACACAGGGAGAAGAGGCCATGAGGCGTGTGTGAAGTGGATCTTAAAATAGAATCACCCTGAAATCAATTTGAGATTCTAGAAGAAGATTCCAGTAGAAACCTCAGATATATTTCAGACAGCCTACTCTACAAGGTACATGAGGTGCGTTCCAGATTATTTTTTCATACAAACCATCAATTACTGAAATGAATACGAAACATACAAGATGACATTACAACATATCGTTTTTTTCAAAACATTTAGGCTACTTTACACGGGACACAATATAACATGGTCACAACTGCTGCGCTCCAAGATAAAGTCAACCCTTTGATCAGCTGAGCAGTCAGGAGTTTAACATCAATGTTCCTTTTAATCTCCTTTTGTATCTGTCAGTTTGGGATTTCATGGGGCCGTTTGGTATAAAGGGGGATCCAGGAGATAAAGGCCAACCAGGGGAACCAGGACGCCCTGCTGACAGTGCTGGACCCCCGGGCACCAGCGGGCACCCGGGGGCCAGGGGCCCTCCAGGACCCAAAGGAACATGTGAGTGAATGAGTGAATGAGTGAGTGAGTGAGCGAATGTTACGATTCATACTAGTCTTTACCTTTACTGTGATTCTATTTGTCTCTATTTCTATTCGTCTCTAGGGCTTGAGTTCTTCAAAGGGGCTTCTGGTGGGAGAGGAAGGCCCGGCAAGGCAGGCTTTAACGGAGGGAAAGGTGCTGTTTCACGCTGAGGAAGATTGTTGTGATATATTTTTGATTAATAACACAGAAAGATATAGGTTTCTAAAGTACTTACTCCTCCATTCAATTTTCCCTGAGTAAAATAATCAGTTAAATTCATGTTAATGTACTCTATAACACTCTATGTTTCTGACCTGTGGGTGCAATGTTGTGTACATTCAGGTGATCACGGGGCGTGTGAATGCGCTGTGGTACACTCTTCACCGGGGCTACTTGGCCCTGCTGGTGATGGTGGTGATGCTGGGATGACTGGAGAGTTTGGTCAGGAGGGTGATGTCGGCGAGCCAGGTCCCCAAGGAGACGACGGGTTGCCTGTAAGAATAATCGAGCCATCTCCATTCTTCCTTTTCCGTCGTTCATTTTCAGCCCTTCTCTGTTTGCTCACACTTTTTTTGTGTTGTCTCACAGGGATTTCCTGGGGTCGGCGGTCTGCCGGGTGTGCGGGGTCGAAAAGGGAACCCGACTGTGGCCTCACAGAAAGGTGCAGTGTACCTGGTTTCAGTTCAGATCAGCACCTTTGGTCAAGTGGGCCAGAAAACAGACAGTGATCCCTCTGCTGTGTCTGTGCATGCTGTACTGATTGTATGTGTATGTCTATGCATGTGTGTTTGTGTTTGTGTGTGTGTGTGTCTGTGTCTGTGTACCCTGCAGGATATCCTGGAGATCCAGGGGATCACGGGCGAGACGGTGAGCCAGGAGCGTTGGGTGCTCCAGGCCGAAATGGTTTGCCTGGTATCCCTGGGAGCCGCGGTCTTCCAGTGAGTCCACCAGTCATATTGGCAGTTTCATATTAGCGTTATATTCAAAGTGACATTATCTCCTTTTGCTCATTTCCCCTGACGATGCTGGTTGATGTCAACAGGGAGAAGGTCCCAGAGGAGTCGTGGGAGACAAAGGTTTCCCAGGTTGGCCTGGTCGAACTGGTGCACCCGGGACAATTGGGACAGACGGTACAGTCCTTGGAGGGCTCAAAGGCCAACGCGGTTTACCTGGTGACGATGGCCTCGCAGGCTATCATGGAGTTCCAGGAACACCTGGCGCCCCAGGTGAGAGGTGGCTGACTGCCTCCTTCTGTCCTTTTTATTCAACCTCAATATGGTGATGCATATTTCTCCGTCACTGTCTTTACAAATATTTGACCGGTTTTTACTCGACTAAGTATTTCATTTGACCTCTCCTCTCTTAATATGCAAAAGCAGTGAGGAATGGGAATGAACATTAATAGCTTGTGATTAAAAAAGGAGGAAGCATGACGAGTATATTTTTCCATTTTATTTACTTTTCTTTCTTCGCCTCTTGATGTCAGCTTGATGCAGGGGCTGCATCCGTCAAACAAGCTGCAGCGAAGCTTGTTTGAGATAATGCTTGTGCTTCTGAGTAACTCCTGTTTCGAATGCCCCTCTCTCTCTCTCTCTCTCTTTCATTCTCTCTCATCTGCAACTGAAAGGCGGCTGTAGTCCAACAGGCGATGGGGGACAGGAGGATGTAACAGGTAGCTGGTATAATAATCTTTTCACCATATTGCTCTCTTTGTAACAGCTCTGTTGTGCTTTTGCTTCTGGATTATTTGGCTTGTGTGCATGACAAATTGTTTACAATTTGCGATTTCGTGAAACGACAGACCAGCTAATGTAATGAAGATGCCATGTCGGGAAAAACACTCCACATAAACGGTTTAAACTTTTACATACAACCATGATGTTGCCCTAAAGACAATTTTACTCTCAGGTCCTTGCGATTCTTATCCTGGACCACCTGGGCTACCTGGACCTCCAGGACCCAGTGGACTACCAGGTTTCCCAGGTAACACAACAAAAAAATATTGCTGAGTGTAGACTTCAGGGCTCCTGCTTTGAGTCATTTTTGACGCCCTGTTCTAATTTCGGGAACCAACAGGTCCTCCGGGTCAAAAAGGACCACAGGGTCCATTCGGAGCAGTCGGAGAAAAAGGAGAAACAGGAGATCAAGGCTTTGGTGGCCATTCTGGACCACCAGGTAAGAAGTGACAAGAAAAGACTTACGGGGCAGTAGCCAGATCGATAGAATTGATGATCTGATCTTTGATTGGTCCAGATCATTTTTTTCAATTAACGTTAAGTGTTTTTCTAATACAGGTTTTTCCGGCCCCCGTGGAGCCTTGGGGGTTCCTGGCAGCAAAGGTACAGTAGGAACCCCTGGTGTGCCTGGTGTAAGAGGCCGGTACGGGGCGCAAGGTGAGAAGGGTGTTCATGGAGAGATTTTTGGAGCATCGTCAGGACCTCTTGGTGACGCAGGATTGCCTGGGATTCAAGGGAATAAAGGCCCTATTGGTGACCCAGGACCGTTTGGCTATCCAGGTTAGCAATGCCCTCACTCTGTCACTTACTTATGTTCAAACATAACAGTCTATTTAAGATTCCTGTCTCTTTGCCTTGTTGCCTTACTTCCAGTGTTAGTGGCATCATTTGGAAGAATAAGCTATTATCTAAAGTTCTTATTCATCCGTTCCTCCAGGAGTACCCGGCATGCCTGGTATGATCGGCTTCAAGGGTGAGAGTGGCCCTCTAGGCCTGCAGGGGGAGGAGGGGAGACCTGGCCCAGCAGGTAAGTACGGCTACCCCGGTGATCCTGGACAAGCAGGTCTACCCGGCCCACGTGGGAGTACTGGACAGCCAGGTTAGCATGCACAGCGACACACTCTCCCTCAGAAATGTTCTTGTTCATGGCTGATGTCCCTGTTCCTGTTTCTGGCATCCTGCTCACCAGGTTTCACTGGAGAGAGGGGAACGGAAGGAGACCCAGGCCCTCCAGGTCCGATAGGATTAAAAGGCAGCCCGGGGAAGTACGGTAATGATGGTGGCGTTGGAGAGCCTGGCCCATCAGGTGAAGTGGGACAGTCGGGTGCAGATGGACGTCCAGGACTTCCAGGAATAAAGGGTTTGTTCCTCAGATATTTACTTTGAAAATACAATCCATAATCCAATTATATCAAATCAAATAGATGTAGCCTCTACGATTTGTCCACAATTTGGTCAGCAGTGTTTTTTCAGTGACGTCTGATGGTCCCTCTCTTTCCCAGGAAACAAAGGGACTCCCGGCATGTCAGGTTTTGAGGGGATCAGGGGTAATCTAGGGGTGAAGGGCTACAGTGGGTTCAGCGGAGAACCTGGAGGTCTGGGTCAAGTTGGCGTAGAAGGAGTGAAGGGTCGAAGTGGAGAGAAAGGTGAGACTGTTCTGTCATAAAGATATTTGGGATCCCAGTGGATCTTAAGTCTGTTGTGTGTGTGTGTGTGTGTGTGTGTGTGAAACCACCTCATTAACTGTTTGACTCACCATCTCTGCCAGGTGATCGTGGTTTGAGAGGGCCATCCGGGGTTCTCCCTCACATCCCCGCCCAGATGATTGTTGACATGAAGGGAGCCAAGGGCGACCACGGACAACATGGAAATCAAGGTTTTACCGGACCGAGAGGTGAGCAGCTACAATCTGATACCAGTCACTCGTTCCTTCTCACCTCCTCTGTCCTCTCACGCCTCACTTCCTCACATCCTACTCTGTTCCACAGGTATTAAGGGTTTGCACGGTGTGCCGGGCTACGGGGGAACTCATGGTCTTCCTGGAGAGCCCAGCAATAAGAAAGGTTACCACGGAGATACGGGTGCAGAGGGGTTGTCTGGGATGAAAGGAATGCCCGGCCTAATTGGAAATCTAGGAATTACTGGTTTTGAGGGAATGCAAGGCAACAGGGTGAGCAGAGCCATACTGTCAGTCCATGTTGATTATTCTGCATTAAAGAGCCACTGTAATGTGTTGTAGCTACAAATAAATGTTCAATACATTTCTTTCATTGCAACATCGCATGAAAACGTGATATCGGCTCTTGATGAATCAATTGCTCATTTGTTTTCAGGGAGTTAAAGGAAGTCCTGGTGCCTACGGAGCATCAGGAGACAAAGGAAGGAGTGGACTCAAAGGTACCGGCTCAAACTCAAACTCCAGATGGATGGAGATCTGGTTACTAATTATAAAGTGATTGTGATAAAAATGTTGATTACAGGTGAGAAAGGCCCGCGCATAGATCTTCCAGGAACCACCGGATCGAGAGGAGAGCATGGTCTTCCAGGAGATCCAGGTACAAACATGAGTTCATACAGCTTTTGTTTCTTCTCTTCTGGTGTTGATCGGCACCACTGAACAATTAGAGGCTCATTTTTGGGTGATATGAGATGTTTGATACCTCCTTTACAGGCCAGAAAGGTTTAATTGGACAAATAGGGGACGGTGGTTCATCTGGTTTTCATGGACTCGAAGGGAAAAGGGGAGAGCCAGGTGATCCAGGAACAGGAGGGTATCCAGGTAAGAGACTCCCATTCATGTCCCTTATTTAATGGTATACTGGACATTGTAGCAGAATTACATTGCAACTTGTACACAACATTTTTGTTTCCCGCAGGCTCTGATGGGCAAAAGGGAACTCCTGGTAACCAAGGTCTGAAAGGCTTTCCTGGACCCTCTGGAAAAGATGCACATCCCGGTTTTCCTGGCTTCCCAGGAAGCAAAGGTAACATAACCAGACCAGCATCTTCTCTTTCTTTCTCTTTCAACTACATACTTGTTGTCCACCATGTTCCTCCATCTGAACTATGCAAATGTGTGCAGGTTTCCCTGGCCTGAAGGGACTGTATGGATTACATGGACTGAAAGGACAAAAGGGTATCCCAGGAACACCAGGTATTCAACTCAATGCATGAAAACAATCTCTCTGTGCATTTTTAAAGATACAGTTTCATATCGATTGCAAGGTACAGCTGTTTTTGTTATTTCTCATGAGAGATTTCTGTATTCAGACGGACTCTTCTCAGTGGCAGCTTTTGTTAGAAAATAGTGAAGTCACATACTTCTGTGCTCCAATCAGGATTAAGCAACATTTGAATCTGACGACAGTTGTTGGCGGTGGTGGTTTGTTCGGTCACTGTCAATCAGATCTGATGAAACCACATCTCTACAGTACTCATGTACTTGAGTGTTAAACTCTGAAGAAATAATACCGAAGTATGTTTGTTTAACTTGAATTGCTGCTTATATATCCAGTGTTATAAACCATGCTTTCAGTAATGACTAAACACTTTTGTAATTGGTAAACTCAATCAATGTATCGTTCTACGTTTTTCACTACATCAAGTGCAGTAGAAACCATGTCTAATTTTTTCTGTTACGTAAAGACCTGAGGAGTTAGACAAATGTTCACTGTTCATATTTGAATCAGGTCTGGATACCACTGGACCAGCTGGGGAACCAGGAAGCAAAGGAGAGAAGGGAGAGGGAGGCGACCCCAACAGCCAGCCAGGTGTTCCTGGCACAGCGGGTTTGAAAGGCTTCCAGGGACCTCTAGGTTAGCCATTACTCCATACTCTTTCTACATTGATATGGCGACTCAGAAACCTGCTGAGCTCGCAATAAAAGAACCAGTGATGCACGGCAACACATAACGTATGTTGTTATTGGGTTTCACCATCTTAAGACTTGAAACAATCCCATGTTTTACTTGTTCAGGTGACCATGGTCTACCTGGACTGCCAGGATTGCGCGGCCCCGAAGGACCAAGCGGGACCCCAGACAGACCAGGACGCAGTGGTGACCCTGGTTCTATCGGACCTAACGGGTACCAAGGTGAGAAGATACAGTGGGATCAAAGAAGGCCATTGTTAAAAGAACCAGAGGTTAATCTCTCTCCCCTCTCCTCTTTTTGGTACACATTTTATACTATGGCTGTGACCTGTAGTAGTGTTCACATTGTCAGTAGGAATTGTATTTGAATATAACTCACAGTAGCTGTAGAATAAACAGAGGGAAGTATTGTGTTTTGGCAAGAATCTGGCGATGCGATACGTATCGTGTTACAGGTGTCACGATTCAATATATTGCAATACTGTAGACAAGGGGATATATTACCATTTTTTTAAATCATTGCATGTAAACTTTTGATTCAATTTACATGATACATTGTTTTTGAGAATTAATACAGTATCCATGAACATAATATCGCAATACTCGAGCGTATCAATATTTTCTACACCCCTAAAAAGCACAATTTTCAGCATTAAGAAAGACAGTAGTGTAACTTCATTTGGTTATTAGGTTCTGCATAATTGTCCGGGTGCATTGATGTTTAAATGGTTGGTTTTGATGCTGGGGAATTCTTGTTTGTTTTATATACTAACTATATTTGTTAATCCTGAACAACTTGTTTCTCAGGTTTCCCTGGAGCCAGAGGACTTCCTGGTGTAGATGCCCCTCTTGGTGAAAAGGGTGTACATGGATCCGGTGGGTTTCCTGGAGTCCCTGGTAGGAAAGGATTCAAAGGAAACCAAGGTTCATCTGGATACAGGGGGCCAAATGGTATTTCTGGGAAGAAAGGTAAGCATAAATTGTTGGATCTTTTCAAGAATAAACCTTTTAACCGTGGCTTGTGTTCAAATGACAAGTGAAATGTTTGCAGGACAAACAGCACAACATTCAACGCAGCATAACCATCTATCTAACATATAATGAGGTATAAAATATAATATACCTTTTACAGTTTCACAATTTCAACAGTCAAATAACCTCAACATGTCAGAATGCTTCAAATACCACAAATAGTGTGCTGCAAGACGTCCTAAAACCTGAGTCATCATTTTTCAACTTCCGTTTTCCTCAAATAAAATTCAATGGGTATTTTCAATGTGTTTTTGGTGAGATGCCTGAAACAAGTTAACACAAGGGAGACATTTAAATTTTGTTCGACATGTAAAATGCATCAGTAAATACCCCACTCGTGAATTTGGACGCTTTTAAGAGTCTTAAAAAAGCTTTTTACTTCTGGTGATTGCATTATGCAGTATGGTTTGTTTGCCACAGAGATTATACGCTGCGATAATCCCAAATCCGATGGAATTATCCCATTATTTTTTTGTCGAGGGTAACTTCCGTGTCGGCCTACAAAGAAACGTCATCCCTGCAGCACTCTACTATTGCAAAGAAAACAACGAGCTAAAAAGAAAATGTACCTCAAAGAGCCAAAGTTGGAAGTCATACATGCTTTGCTGGCATTCAACTGATAATTATGTCTGGGCCTGTAATATTGTGCACCTGTCTGCAGCTTGATAATAGGATCACCAGCTGCGATCTGTGTACTACAATCTTGATATCCTTACAGGAGTAAAAGGAGACCAAGGAGTAATGGGAATTCCTGGTCTTATTGGTGTGAAGGGAGAAAGAGGGCCAGCTGGTCCAAAAGGAAACACTGGACTTCAAGGTAAATTTTACACTTTCATACAACGTACAGACTGCTCACTCGTTACGTTACCAGACGTGGCCTTTTATGTTTTTTTGTCTGATTCATTACGTGATCTTTCTGTGCTGCAGGTTCTCATGGGGTTCCAGGAAACCAGGGTCGTCCTCCCATTCCCATCAGAATTTCAGGAGAAAGGGGCCAAGGAGGACCACATGGTATCCAAGGACCAAAGGGGTTCAGAGGGGATCCAGGGCCACATGGCCCCCCTGGTCATTCAGGTTAGTTGTTCTAATTAAACATTCTGCTGTTGAGCATCCCTAAAAAAAATGTCCGGCTCAGCAACATACATGTATCAGTGGGGCAGGAAGTGCTGTTTTTCTTCTGTAGGCCTATTGTTGAACTGCAATTTAAAAGATAATATTATTAAAATATATTTTAATACGTCTCATATGAACCTCCGCGGTGTCAATGTGGTAGATCCTCACTCGTTTCTTTCATCATTGCTGTCCTGCTTTATCATGAACTGTAGTAATCTGGTTACGGGTCATCCATACACTGCCTCACGCCCTCTTCCTCCTCTCACAGTTCTCATGCATTAGCTCTAAAATGAGGGTTTCCCCTGCCATCGCGGCACCTTCTTGCTCTGCGTTAAAACAAATTGGAGAGCATCTGAAGAATTAAATGTTCAAATGAAGGCTGTAATATCTGTAAATAATAAGGTAATTATTCAGCTATAGCAAGTCTTTTGGGCTGATATCTACATGAGTGATAATGGTTCAAACTGGTATAAAATTGAAAAAGTCGTAAATAACTAATTATTAGGTTTTAATACCTGTTAAATATAAATGCTCCTGGCCATTCAAATGAAAGCATAAAACATGAATACCGTGCATCATTTAGTATGACGTCATTATATCGACTGACTTTCTGACTCCTCTTTCTGTACAGGTTTCGTAGGACCCAGTGGGCAGAAGGGCATGCCTGGGATTAGTGGTCGACCAGGAACACCTGGATTTCGTGGAGAGTATGGAAAAGTGGGCCACCCCGGCCTGCAGGGCATGGAAGGTGCGTATGACACTGTGGGGCAGACTCGGATTAGGGTTAATAAACCTGGATTAAAAGATGTAAAGTAGGTGGAGACTCCTAAACAGCGAACCAGTTACCAAGACGGTTTTCTTGTTATTTTGTGTGAGAGTCGGTTTAGTGACTAAATAAGCATTAAAAGCATTGAGCTGGGGACTAAAGAGTTCCTCAAGGTCTGTTTATATCATTCTGTAATCATGTTAGCGGAGATGGTTTGACTGAAGCTATGACGGCATTAGAGCCACATGCATGAGGACATCTCTGCATGTAAAATCTGACTTGCATGATACATATTGTAACCATGTTACACAGTGCTGCGTGTGTCAGGTGTGTACAGTACCAGCGTGAATGAATGCATTATATAATCCTCAATAGGTCACCGCGGCAACCCTGGTACCCGCGGGCTACCTGGTATGCCGGGCCGCAGCGTCAGCGTGGGTTACTTGCTGGTGAAACACAGCCAATCAGAACAGACACCCATGTGTCCTGTGGGTATGTCTAAACTGTGGGACGGCTACAGCCTGCTGTACTTTGAGGGCCAGGAAAAGGCCCACAACCAGGATCTTGGTAAGTGAGGGTGCGCTACGGCATATATGCCAGTGTGAGCTTGTTCTGGTATGCATGGCTGTTCAGAACAGACATTGTGATTAATGAACCAGAAGACATTCCAGAGTAATCGGCCTCATCACATCTCGCTGCTGGCAGAGTTCGATGAGGGGCCAATCTAGAGCAGCCGGTGTCCTCACTCTTATATTTCACATTTCAAATTGAGCTTTAATGGCACGATGGGGCTGGAAAAAAGAGAAAGTGGCCTTTTAAAATACTCTGTCCTATAAATATACATGACGGATGATAGAAGAGGACAGACTTGCTTTTCATTAACACTATCTCACTATCCCATCTCTTGTGTACTGAGGCAGTG
Source organism: Melanostigma gelatinosum (assembly GCF_949748355.1). NCBI lineage: Eukaryota > Metazoa > Chordata > Actinopteri > Perciformes > Zoarcidae > Melanostigma > Melanostigma gelatinosum. The sequence goes on along the minus strand of NC_136643.1, from coordinate 13,072,434 downwards.
CTAGCAGTGTTCTCAGTTGTGATCAACTCATTTCCACTGCTGGTCCTCACATCTTAAAAGTCGAACTCAATTGGGTGTTCCAGTTCAGGCCTGCTTGACTTTCCATCAGTGTAATCACATTTCGTCTCTATATGAATACACGATGCACGAGAGGCAGAACACAGCTTAACGGAGAACTGATTTGTGAAGCTCTGCTTTATATTTCACCTTTCACTAAATGTGAGAAATTCAAAAAAAAACTTGAAATTGATGATGAGAAATGTAATCCCCGCTCTCCTTTCAGTGCTGCTTCTTCCTCAGGTGAAACAATAAAGATAGACCGGACAACCGGATTAGATTGGTCAACATAACCTTATTTCAGAAACAGAAAGTGCTTTGTTTAGGATAAAATACGTCCTCCCATTTCTTGTGAAGCGAGACGATGTAACTTTTAAAAGAAGAAAAAACACATCATTCCTATAACAAGTTGAAAGATGAATTCATACGTTATATTATGCACCCTTTGGGTTTCAGGTTTTTTCCTGATACAGCTTGACTTGGTCATATATGGCACAGTGGCTGCTAGAAATTGAGCTCAGCGATATCTTGTTTTTTCTCTCATACTTTGAATCGGTTTTGAATGTTGAATCATGTCAGTCTTATTTAATGCCATTTATTCATTGTGTACTTTGTGTGTGTATAATTTGGTGGTTTGTCCTTTGCAGGTTTGGCTGGCTCCTGCCTCCCACGGTTCAACAGCATGCCCTTCCTGTACTGCAATCCTGGAGACATTTGTTACTATGCCAGCAGAAATGATAAGTCCTACTGGCTGTCGACAACTGCTCCTATTCCCATGATGCCTGTAGAAGAGGGAGAGATCAAACCGTATATCAGCCGCTGCTCAGTATGCGAAGCTCCATCAGTTGCCATCGCGATCCACAGCCAGGACATCACCATCCCACAGTGTCCCGCTGGCTGGCGCAGCCTGTGGATCGGTTACTCTTTCATCATGGTGAGTTCTGGTCTTCCTAGATAAATGTGTTTAAATGTCTATGTGCGGGATTTTAAGCGTCATTATCGATTTTATTGTCAATTGTGAGACCATGATGCAACTACCATAACAAAAGACATATAGGCACGATGTGTTTTCACTTTACTAATGATGGCTACTAGTATTCAGTTGTAAAAACTGTTGTATAATGTAACATGTGGCTCTGGAGGAGCTTTGGGAAATATAAAAACATCTTGTATTGAAGACTAGAACGCCTGCGTTACAAACTGGCAATGTGGAGACCGAGAGATGCGAGTGTTTACAGACAGGGAGCATCTCATGAAAAGGCCTCGTCAAGTTTCAGTGTGGGAAGTGTAGGATGCTATGAATACTAGATTGTTGGTGGACCCATTCAGGCTTACGTCTCTCAATACAACCATTGCCTCTTGTTCTTTTCCTCCTACCCTCCATTGTTCTACAGGATTTTGTTTCCTATTTTTCATTATTTTGGGCTACATTGTCTGCCATTCCAAGAAACTCATAATGCAATCGAACATATGTGTGAAATCAGACCTGATAACAGGCAGTGTAGTTTCTCTGGGAAGGCTGGCGATATTCTATGAAAAATACAAAACCAACGATGCATTTGTCCGTCTCTTAATTCGCTCTGATTTTCCTACCCTCTCTGTGGCAGTAAGATCCAGCCTATTCATTCCTACCGAAGATGAAAATCATTAACGGGTCACAAATACATATTTTTCTGGACAAACAGGAGTACATTTTTGTATTTGTTGGGCACTATTATGTGCTGAGGATTTGGCATGCTAGTATTTATAGCAGCAGGTTGTGTTATTTTGGTCTTTTTATGGGATTTGTTGACAAAAAGAAAAGACACAATATCACATTATCAATAAACGTATCCTCTAAAGTGTTACATGTAACCAAATACTCTTGTGTACGTTTGATTTTCACACCTTCCTCATTTCTTCCCCTCTCACCTTGTTTCTCCACAGCACACAGCGGCAGGAAATGAAGGCGGAGGTCAGTCCTTGTCGTCGCCCGGCTCTTGCCTGGAGGACTTCCGCACAACACCCTTCATTGAGTGTAACGGGGCCAAAGGCACATGCCACTACTTCGCTAACAAGAACAGTTTCTGGCTAACCTCCGTAGATCAGTCGTTCCACACTGCGCCGGCATCAGAGACGCTCAAAGCAGGCCAGCTCCTGTCACGCATCAGCCGCTGCCAGGTCTGCATGAAGAACTTGTGAGGGACACGCAAACAAGTTGTTGCATTGACGGTGGTCTAGTGTCGTCCTGCTATCCATGTACTAAACCAAACAAAGGGGGGGGGGGATCTGAAATACCGATTCAAATCAATGTAAAACTTTCCCGCCGAGCCACAGAGCTCAGATATGCAATGACTGATGCCGTGAGCTTTGAGTGAAAAGTCCCACTGTAGATAAAAACAAGAGAAGCCCCATAATGAAGTCAACAGCTTTATGGGAAATCAAGCATTCTTGTGTTAAATGTGGATTGGTGCTTACTGTTTAACTTATTACCTCAGCTACGATGACACATTGTAAACGATCAGAGTCCGTACACTACAGCTGAACCAAAGACGCCCATGTGTGTGTATGCACTGCTTTAGTTTAGATGTTTGTATTGTTCCGGGTATACAGCCCACCATAAAGCCACTAACACTGCTTCTCAGCCAAATGAAGAATGCGTCTTGAACAATCGCTGGTTGATACCATTGACTATTATCCTGCTTTTATTCAATTGCTCTTAAAAAAATAACTGTTTTTATAATAAGACAGTCTTTTCAAGCTGTTGATCCGTTTTATGCATTCATCAACTATTGCTAAATCTCCTGTAACTCTTCATTTCTCAGACGCCATTATGTTCACACAATGCACTGATTCCATTTGTATTTATACCCGCTGAATGAAGTTGACTCACGTCCACAGGAGTTAAAACACATCTTATCTAATGCTACTCGTATCACACTCATTCTCCTTTACAAATCTACTAATTATTGAACTGCCAACAGGACAGAATGTAAACAGCTCGGATCAAAGTTCTAACTTTGCTAATCCATGCTGCGGTCACTGATCCTGAATATTTTACACTATTTAGAAAGTAGGTCAAACCTACAGTCGCTCGTTTGATCAGGCAGGGAATATACTTACAATTAACGAATGATACTTTGGTCATTTTCATAACATGATGATTTCATTGGATTGTAAAGATTAAACGTTGTTTGTTATACTTCTGATTGTGTTGTTTTACTCTCACAATCCAAAACCAATCTGGCAGAACAGGCGGACTGTAAAATCTTTATTATGACAGCGTATTTAAAAAGTCAATCGGTATATCAACTATTTACACATTGAAAAGTACCAAATGTGCCTTAAAGATATAAAGATCTGTATTAACGACAGTAACACAGCATAAAAGAAAACATGATTTGTTGAAACCTTAAATAACTACAATAAACACATTGCAATGTGCCACATAGCAATTAGTGATGTTAAATTTGTGACATTCTCATTCGAAAACATTAACAAAAAGCAGTGATTGATTTCTTATGCGCGTTATTTGATCACAGACACATTTTTGGGAGATTAGTGTAGTTTCAAAGTGTAGCGTTCATTTCCCCTCCTATAAATGTTAGCAGACACTATAAACGTGAGCTGCTTTTTCTGACAGAATCAACAATGTGTGTTTGTGTCACCGGGAGTTCATTAACGCCATCGGGTCCCGGTCTCGAAAAACAAGTAGTCCCGTCACAGTGTGTGGTTTGCAGATTGTCCTTTGTTAGAAACGAGTCTCTGCTGGTAGCAGCCTCTAGCAGCAGGCAGACCTGGCCCGCTTGTTGCTGGCCCCTCTGCACTCCTCCAGGTCCACCGTAGGAGACTCCTGGTTCTCATTTCTCTTCCTCAGGATGCAAGGCAGCACCAGATCAAACAGCGCCTCAAACAGAGTGTCCACATTGTAGCCCGTCTTGGCGCTCGTCTCGAAGCACAGCTTCTCGGCGGGCAGGCTGCTCTTCTCCTCCAGGCCCTTGTAGCGCAGGATTCTCCCATAAAGCGCCGCCGCATCTTCGGGGGTGACCTGTTTGTGTAGCGTCATCCCAGAGAGGGAAGCAGGGGAGGCCGGGGGCGTGGGGCAACCGGACTCCTCGCACTCCTCAGACGCCACGTCCGAGTACGGAGACAGCTGGGCTTTAGGGTCCGTGAGATCGGCCTTGTTGCCCACTAGAGCGTAAATGCAGTCATGGTTGGCGGTGTCGGTCAGGGACAGGAAGCGCTCCTCCAGCTCCGCTAGGCTCTGCCAGTTGGTGACGTCATACGTGAAGATGACAGCGGCGGCGCCTCTACAGTACATTGAGCCCAACCCGTGGAACTGTTCGCGACCTGAGGAGACGGAGAGAGAGCGGTCAGAAGCGTCCGACTCAACTCGAACCCCTTAAAAACACACCGACTTAAAAACAGCCTTATTGTGTGAACAGCACCGCAGAAGGACACACGGCACAGAGAGAGAAGTTGTGCAAGACAGTCAGCAGTTTGAAAACAGAAACAACCTTTGTTGTTGAAATATGCAGTATTCTTGAAAGGGCACATTGTGTGCGAATACTTTGCCACCGGGGGCATCTCTTGGATAATACTCAGCGCCAGTTTATAGAGTACACCTAACTTTGATTATTTTGTTGATTGACTGAATGTTTTATCCAGAAAAATCACTGTTTAAATATCCCGGAGCACAATGAAGTATCTTTAAAGTCCTTGTTTTATCCCAACAATAATCCAAACTTATATGTCAGTCGACATAAAGAGTGCCTTCACTACACTAATTCACCTCAAATACCTCCTGGAACACATCAGAGTACACTGAAGACATGAGGTATGAAGATATATTATTATACATACTATTGGCTGAATGACAAAAAAACTAACTCTGTCCTCTTTGTGCATCTGGAAATGAATATTGAATGCAAGTTTGGAAAGGCTAGCATGGAGAGTCAGGTCTTCCCTAACCAACCCTGTCATGTGACTACTAAGAGGAACAGGGTATGTGGCTTAAAGGCCTCCATGGGGCTTTTAAATTAAACTGAAAAGCGGCATAATCACTGGGAAACAGACTGTTTTCACTGTGCGGAGCCAAACATCTGACAGGTTTTTGTATGCAACCCGTATAAATGCCAAAGCTTTATGGCCGACGCCGACAGGTCTGCAACAGCAGCGTTGAAGTGACTCAGTGCTGATCCGGCATTTCGCCACCGCAGTGACTAAATAAAACGAACACAAGAGCCTCCCGTCAGAGGTCATGGGGTGAGGGGAACACAGGCAGGAAATGGCTGACTGGTGACATGGTCGGCCTTTCCTTATCTCTGTGGCTCACCAACTCTACGTTTGTGCAGTGCGTATTTACCCAGGAGGGTTTACTGCAATTCATGTTGACACAATACTGGAATGTAGTGCAGTTATGAGCGTATTCATCAGCAGTAACAGGATGAATCACCAACATGTTCCTGGCAGAGCAAACATAAATCCCCAAATTAGTGTATTTAGGAGAAAATAAGTTATTGTGACCCTTGGGGCCAATTAGGGACTGAACTTTGTACGTTTAAATATTATATGTACTCAATATTACAGTAATATAAACAAACTGGGTCTGTGTATAATACATCTTCCAGGCACATTGACAGTATTCTACAACAAAGACAAGACTGCAAATGGTGTTAGTGTACCGAGTAAAGAATTTGTTAATAGCATTTCAAGATGAATTTGATTGGTCTAATAGAATAAAGGCCCTTTGCAGTTTGTCTGTTGTCGTGTAGGCTGCAGCACATGTAAACAAGACGTTTAGATGTTTTAGTAACACTGCCCAGTGTAGAGGCTTTCCATTGAGCTGTTAAATCAACTTGGAATGGTCCGTTTTCTGTCAAATCATTAGCAGTGATGCCTCTCTGTCAGGCAGCTGTTCAGTGATTAAAAGAGGCTAAAAGGTGTCTGATTGTGTGAGCGTACAAGAGATGACAATAGCTTTGATTGGATCAGTATTGAGCAATGTGGCGCAAGAGAAGGCACTCAGTGATTTGATTGTGTTGATCAGCAAACAGTGTGTGAAGTGACTGAGTATACGCAACACGACATATATTTTAATAAAATATTATTAAGGTCTCTGCAGAATAATAAGCGGGAGGGTGAGTGTGTGGGTGATTTTAAAGGCATCAAATGCATTTACGCATATAAGAACCAAATAAAACTGGAACAAACTTGAGTGTAACTCTTTCCAATTCAGGAATTTTTTATTTATTCTACATTATATCAGAATTGCGGACACATTTGTGTCACAAATTACCAGAACCAAAAGGAATGTCCACGAATTATTTTTCCCAGACAGATTGACGAGCTGCCAGAAACTAAATTATTAAATTTGTAATGATGTAAAAATGAAAACGGATATGAAATTTGCTTGATGAAAATGATCAAAAAAAGTAATATGCTAATGTCATGTTTGGCTAAGTGACCAACAGACTTATTGATAAGTTTATTCAATGTTTTGAGAACAGTCCGTTTAAAATGTTTGCGTCATATATTGTTTTATATATATTTTACTTTTGACCAACCAAACTTTGTTTTCTTTTAAGATTAAGGTCCAGTAGACTTTACTTGTTAATAACTTTGGGCTGATAAAACTAAATGTTATGTTAATGTTTACAGGTTCTGGCCAGTAGATAACATCTTTATCAGCATGAAATCAAGTAGGTCTGACCCAATCAGCATTGTTTTAAAAATAACTGCGAGGTTCATTTTTAAAGTTGTCCTTAGGGTTATTTTAACGTAAGTGTATTTGACTATCCGCATGTTTTTTTAACCTGAAAAGCTTTAATTATGCGAAGCGTCTTCATAAAGCATAGTATTAATGTTAGAGTGTTAAAGGTCGTGACTAAGCGGTCACATGCTCGTGATTGCCTCAGGTGGTGGGATCACGCGTTAGCAGGTAAACAAAGTTAAATAAACTGAAGAAATTAAATTAAAAAGTGGAGAGAAAAAGTAAACTCTGAAGAAAAATAAACGAGGGAGATATTACCAGCAGTGTCCCATATTGAGATATTGTAAGGTCCCCACTGTTTGAGGAAGAACGCCCCTCCAACGGTGCTGATGGTGTCTTTGAATCGCCTCTCCGTGTACCTGTGGAGCAGCGACGTCTTGCCCACGTTCATGTCTCCCAGGAGAACCACCTTGACGTCGGGCTTCTTCATCTTCGACACTTCGGGCATGTTGCTGAGTAGTCGGGTCCCGCAGCAGGGGCGCTCTTTTTTCCCTCTCTTTTGTCCGTGGGAAAGAAACTCGCTCTAGCTCGTCAACTTAATGTCAGGTTGGCCGCGAATTCCGCAGACCAACGCCATTTCATGAACTGGAGTTAATTTGTAACACAGTGGCTGTCCAGCGCTCTCGCCTCTCCATCTGCTGTCTGACTCTGAACTTCGAAAAGTGACTGAGGTGAAACAGGAAGTAGGTGAGGAGTTTGATGAGGGGATTTATGCCCTGAGCGACGCCTTTCAGGTTCAGCTACAGGCAGGCTAAGTACCCTTGTATAAAGTGTGAATCGCCCCCAGCTGTCTTCCATGTTTTAGTTTTTTATTACCACAAAAAAAAATGGGGGTATTAACCTCAGACGAAATAGCCAGGCACAATGACCATATAATTCAAATAAAACACAACAGGAGGGCAAAGAAATACTAAATAGAATGTCCAGATAAGGGGACATTTCAACTTCTGAAGACAGCTAGCTTTTTATAGACTATCTTGTCAAATGCATGGATTTGACTATGACACACGAATACTTGATGAAGAGAACTTGGGTCTCTTGAAAAAGCAGGATCTTCAGACCGCAAAAATAACTCCTCAAAACAAGACAAACAGGCTTCCACAGGCCCTTACCGTTATCACAATAAAGCACAAGTCTGGGCTCACTCTACAACAGGGGCTGTCAACCTTTTAGATAAGGAGTGAGTAAGTATAATTACGACACCACATTCAAATTAAAATCACCAACGCATCTGTAATTTTATTTAAATAACATTTGTCTCCCATAATCAGGACATTGGTAATTATAAATATGGCAATTATAAATAAGAACACACGACAAGAAGGCTGATATTCTTATGAAAACATCCACATCTGATTCAACAACCTTGCATGCGTATGAGGCCACTTCAACATTTCCAAAAAACTCACTTGCACATGTGTTAGTGTGCCACTACAACGGTAGCCTACCTCTGCTCTAAATCATTTCAGTCTTAGAGCAGGCAACATTATATTCTTTAAAACTACCAACTTTTGTTTAATTTGCTCGTCGACCAATTTTAAACCACCTACAATTTTATTTTTAACATTACTTGTGCCTCAAAACACAGTTGCTGAGCTTTAAATGCGTCCTTCTCTGCTAAGCATGCAACAACAAATGTAACATCAATACATTTTTATGACATGTTGTTGTTGTTATGACTTTTAATTGCTACACTTGCAAATAACGAATACAAAAAAAAGAAAACTGGTACAATGGTAATTACAAAAAAGAACAAAGAAATGTAGTGATGAACAAGTGATGTGTATGATTTAAGGTTGGAACATATCTGCATCTACAAACAGCCCAGTTAGTTACCACCCGTGTTTGTCATCATATTTGAATTTATTTAGGGTAACCTAATATATCGGATTCATTTGGTGGAACATCAACCAACCAGCATCTAGCGGCCTTTAGAAGAAGTGCAGCTTTAAACTATTTCTGCTTTGGCTGCTCAGCGTGGCGGCAGCTGATCATCTGGGATTTAGGATTGTCCGAGGCGCCTTTAAAGGCATCATCAAATCCTTCTTCCTGTGCTGGTGCGCTGGGTCAATTTGCCTCATGATCAGGACCGTTTGTATACAGTTGTCAGCGTTGAAACGCAGTTCCAGTTTAGGTAAGAAGAACAGTGATCAACAAGGGGGGGTTGAAGAATGATAACATGCCGCAAGAGATTCACATGCTCGCCTTTTTTTTCACGGTTGCTCTGTCAATTTTCGCCACATTGGTCTGTTTGAACGAGAAAGGTAAAGTGAATGAAATATTGTGACATTTCATTGAATTGCCCTGGTAGCTGTAATGCTAGCTAAGCTAAAGCGCTGCAGTCACTGTTGTTCGAGGAGTTGACATGTTAAGTCCCAGTCGGCTGTGTACACGGGTGGCACTAGGACCCCGCAGACACCTAGCACTGACTGAAGAGCAGGCGGAGAAAGGTGAAGTTACCCTCAGACTACTGATCAGAGGTCCGTTTTCAAATTCCGCCAACTGAGCACAAGGTTGAGAAAAGGGGCTGGTGACACCGATCCCCGGTCAGTTAATCAAAATTACGAAGCTACGCATCTTGTTAACGACGTACAATGATAAACATAGACGTCTGGGCTTTAGCTAGCACACAAAGAGTTGACCTGTGCAATATAGTATAATGGTTCCCAAGTTAAAAACCCTCATTATTACACCCACTAATCCTTCTAAGCTACCTAAATGGCCAGTTGTTGCTGTTTGGGATATCGCTGCCCCGCGGCTTTGATGTAGCTAAGAGCAAAGATACAGACCAGACGTCCATTATAATCCGCAGTGTCAACTGCTCCATTCAACTCCTTGTGGTGCAGTTTGCGCCATAAGCGAGCCGGTTTGCACCCCCGCTATGCAAGCGAACACAACGCGGGGCTTCTTGTGGTCGGACGTGGAGACGAGGACCTTGTTGAACATCTGGGGGGAGCAGGACATCCAGGTGGCGCTGGATGGAAACTTCCGAAACAGCTTCGTGTACCGCGACGTGTCCCGGAGGCTGGGGGCGATGGGGTTTGAGAGGACGCCGGAGCAATGCAGGGTGCGGATCAAAAGCCTCAAGAGACAGTACTTGTTAGCGAAGGAAGGTAATCTACGCAACAACGGGCAGTATCACAAGATCTGTAAGTTTTATGACACCATGGAGAGGATTTTGAGCAACCGGGCCGCTCTTGATCCTCAGGAGTTCATAGACGGCGGGGCGGGAGGAGAGGAGGCCGTGGACTGCCTGGAGGAGGATGGAGAAGATGCGTACTCTGAGAGCACAGGGGAGTGTCCCTATCCCGCAGAGACCGAAGTGAAGCTGGAATACCCAACTGTTCCTATCCCGATTCCAGTGAAAGTGACAGTGGGCATGAACAGTGAGTCCTCCCTCCATTGTCCACATTCATTGGTTCTTCTGTGTTTGACGGCTGTTGTTATCATTCTAACACCACAATGATGTAACTCTATTCTGCTCAAAGTTGCATCGCATACAATGTCTCGCCCCTCTCTACTCCAGGCACTCCAGTGAGACCACACAACAGCAGCCAGTCGGCCAGCAACCTGTCAACCCGAACGCCTAAACGGCAGAGGAAGCGACGCGCTAACTTCCCCATGGAGAAACTGATGGAGCAGTTACTGGAGCAGAGCGCCCAGGCCGAGGACAACTTCTACCGGCTGGAGGAGCAGCGCTTCCAGGCGGAAGACCGGCTCAGGGAAGCCGAGCACGCCAGGGAGCTGCACATGCTCCAGATGCTCGGGCAGATGTTCTCCAGCGTCTCCTCGGCCAGACCCGGCTCTGCTGCCACTCCCTCCAAAACAGCTCCGCCTGCCCATGCTCCCGCGTTCTCCAGTGCCTCCCCATCGTGTACACGTGGCCAGTCCGGTCATCTCAGACGCCATCCACCCCAAACAGACTGTTTCACCCAAAAAAATCCACTGGTGACCCCAGAACCCCCGGGATTAGGTATTAGTTTCGGTTGTCATGTGCAGCATTGTGATGGCTCAGTGATGGAGCGGTCACTCCAGGCAACAGATTTTCTTTAGTTAGGTGGTTTTTGGTATTTTTTTATTTGCAGTGCATATTATCTCTTTATTTGTTGGTTTTGCCAAACTATAAATCGTAGATTTAGACTCCGACTCAAGCCGAGCAAGTATCCCACACTTTAAAACTGTCACTTTGTTTGTTCCCTCAGTGTTTGAACGCTACTACAGTTTGGGGTCTGCGTCACACAGAGGCATGGAGGATGACATCCTCTCCCTGGTAAAGAACATAGTCCCTCCGCTGACGTCCAAAAAGCACAAGGGACAAGATGGACGTATCGGGATCATTGGAGGATGCCAAGAGTATGTCACAATTTGCCCTTCATACAACCATCATTCACCAAAGAAGAACATTACATTTGTTGTTCTGTAGAACATTTGCCCTAATATTTTCATCTCCACACTCTCAAGCTATACTGGAGCTCCATACTTTGCCGCCATCTCAGCATTAAAAGTGGTGAGCAGTCATTCCGATCGTGCTTCTGACAGATTTCTCGTTAATCTTATCCAGTCTGAACTGATGTTTTTTAATTAAAAGTCCAGTTTGGGTGCAGTGACTGTGCCTTTGTCTTGTTTCCAGGGGGCCGACTTGGCTCATGTGTTCTGCACCAAAGATGCTGCAACTGTGATCAAATCATACAGCCCTGAGCTCATAGTTCATCCTGTTCTGTAAGTACAGATCCACGTGGACCAATTATCATCTGAATAGCATGTTGAGAGGACACAATTCTTTTGTTTACAGTATCAAGAGAGTAGGATATATGACAGACACATATGTATAATGCAATACAGCGTACACAAACACATCCTTCCTTCACTTTGTGTGTGTGCACAGTTGCCATTTATTCATAAATGAAAACCAAGATTATTTATGCGCAAAGCATAAAAAGGCTTTTTGGAGAGCATGAAGAAGGGACTTTTCATAATGTGTGGATTCCGACACGTCTAACGCGGGTTTGTCTTTATTTGTGTGTGTGTGTGTGTGTGTGTATCAAGGGACAGCCCTAATGCAGTGGAAGAGATAGAAAAATGGCTCCCAAGACTTCACGGCCTTGTGGTGGGACCAGGTCTAGGGAGAGAAGACGCATTGCTGAAAACAGCCAAGGCACGTGGAATACATTCACTCAAAACAGTCTCTATGGCTAACTGCTTGTGCATGACCACACAACTGAACAAAAGTCATATTCTTAGAATACAGTGATGAATCTAAGCTGCACACAACTCCTCATGTTTGTGGCTCTCTGTGACTGAAACGGTCAAAATTTAAGTTAAATTCCCAGAAAACATGGCTTAGTGGGAATGTCAAAGACTTGAGAGAAAGATCTCAGACTGATGATTCAAACTGTGTCTGAAAGAAGCACATGTGCACTAAGTTGACACTGATTTGTAGCCCAGCTTTGATGGAACTAAAGACAACATTACAGTGTGCTTGTAGGAGCAGAATGACTTAAGTATAATGTAAACTGAATCTCAAGATGACCTTTTTTCCCTCTCTTTTAGGAGGTGATAGAGAAGTCTAAAGCGAGAGATATCCCGATAGTCATTGATGCAGTAAGTGTTGAACAGATGGGATTTTATTGGTATAGCCAGACACAGTAACTGAGTGTGTTTGTGGTTTGTTTCTTTTGAACAGGACGGATTATGGCTAGTTACACAGCAACCATCTGTTATCCAAGGGTACCCGAAGGGAATCCTCACACCTAACGTCATGGAGTTTACTCGGCTGTATGAGGCTCTGGTGGGTCTTTCTGTACAGGTGACCTGGTCACCAATTGATGGCATACAACATATCTATCTGTGTGCTAATGTGTGTGTCTTTTTTTCCTTTCCTGTGTGTTTGCTGTCTCAGCACCACGAGCCCATGGACATCAGTGATCATCAACGCAGCGTCATGCAGCTCAGTGTAGCCATGGGCAACCTCACTGTGGTGCTAAAAGGAGAACATGATCTCATTACAGACGGCAGTAAGGGTTAGTGCCAAGTTACAACATTTAGGAAATTCACTTTTACAGCCACACATTTACCCTTTTCCACTTTGTGTAAATTACTAATTGGATATGAATCCTGAGAAACTTAAGAGCTTTTTTTTTTTTTTTTTTTTTTTTTTGTGACTGATGTCATGTTGTAAATTCTTGTTTTCAGTGATCTCGTGCAGCGTTGCGGGCAGTGGGAGGAGATGTGGTGGACAGGGTGATCTTCTATCTGGAGCTATGGGGGTTTTGGCCCACTGGGCTCATGCTGCCTCTGCAGCTGGAATGAGCAGAAGGTGAAGGCGAGCTGCTTGAGCATTTGTTTTAATCGTTGTGTATACCACCTTTTAAGAAAGGACCATAGCGTTTTTTTAATGTTTAAAAACACATTTTGTGAACCATTTCTCAAATATTCTGTGTTTGGATCGATTTTATACCTTTTTACAGCCCCCATTGATTTCCATTCACTTCAGTAGGTTACAGAAATCAAATTGCAAGTCCTTGAAATTTGCTTGACTTGTGTAATCTGTCCTAGTTAATATGAAGTCACTTTTTTGTTAATTTATTGTAGGTCTGATCTGAAAGGTTTAGTTAGACTAGATAAACAACATATTAATTGTCAACTATTTTCATTATCCATTTTGATATCGTCATTTTTCGACCACAATGCAAAACAAATAGTTTCAGGCTTTATATTGTGATCATATACTGCTTTACCTTGTTGTATGTGATAATAAAATGAACATCTTTGGGTTTGGGATGGTTGGTCAGAAAAAAGGTGTTCACCATGTTCTGGCATTGTGTAGATTCAATGATTAATCAAGAAAATAGTCGTCAGACAAATAAATGAAAATAGTCTTTATTTTGTTATTGTCACATGGTAATGCTGTTAACAATCATCAGAAGTTGAACCACTACTACGATCTATTAAAGTCTAATATTGTACAAATAAATATAATTGTATGTGTCTCTCTCTGTCTCATAATCCATATTTTTTTTTGTCCTCTAGTGTAAATCCATCGGTGGTTGCAGCATTCGGGGCTTGTTCTCTTACAAGGCAGTGCAACAGTCAAGCATTCCAGCGACATGGCAGGTCCACCACCACATCGGACATGATCCAGGAGATTGGCTCAGCCTTCAAAAAGCTATTTGAAAGCTGAAACCAGCCAACTGAAAATTGTTGTTTTAAAAGCTATACACATACTGTACATACTCAAGTTTGCATTGTTGATAACTGCTAATATAGCCTATGGATGGGCTGGTGGAAAAAAAGTTCTCATCAAGCTGAATTTGAATGAAGTTAAGACAACGCTCAAATTCTGGTGCAAAAACAAGAGTACACACTGACTTGTATTAAATGAACCCTGTATGAAACCAACAAATATGGTCTTCCATTTATGAAGTATTATTATTATGAATGCATTCACCAAACATGCTGAGGTAGCTACATTTTTTTACAACCCACCAAAGAGACTGAGATGGTAAGACAATTCGGGCCACTGTAAACCAGAAAACTGTTTGAATTTTTTAAAATAAATATGGTTTTGTGTGAGTGACAATTTGAACTAGTTCTTGGAAGCCGTCATGCCAAACGGAAGTATTATTATTCAATTACTTCTGTCAGTGGCCGCGTCGTACATATTTGATCAGGCACTTTAGCTGACAGCTAAAATTAAAATCCATTGGGCTAGTAGGATCCACACTGTCGTTACACTAGTGGTCCACTATTATTCAATTACTTCTGTCAGTGGCCGCGTCGTACATATTTGATCAGGCACTTTAGCTGACAGCTAAAATTAAAATCCATTGGGCTAGTAGGATCCACACTGTCGTTACACTAGTGGTCCACTCTACACACGACCTAGCGTTAGCAACAACAGCAACAACTGCATCACGGAGTGTTCAACGTCTGCTACAGAAAACAAAGCTATTATTATCCACACAGGTACGTTGACCTGCAAGCCGCCTCGCTACAAACTAAATAAGTTTGGTTAACCTTTGTTGAATGATTGTTTTTTTGCATTGCGTCTCATGTGAATCGTTAAATAACGTTATGCGTTTAAAGCTAAGTGAAGCTAATTTAGCTAACAGTTACATTGAAGCGAACATGATATAAATAAGGCCGCTTAAAGTGTCAAAATGATTGCATAATGTTCGTAATGATCTGTGTAATGGTAGCTTGTGGATGTAGTTAGCAGTTGTGTGTTTGTTTACGATGTGATTGAATGAAGTGTTTTTCTTCACACTGGTTAGACACATTAACGTTAGGTGACGTTTCAGCGCTGTCAGTACGCGATTAGCATCACTGATATATTTATTTGTGTAAAGTAACATTTTTAGAGTTGGCTAATCTCAAATGTGCAAAGAGGAGAAAGTTCGTAACGTTAGCTAATTGTAACGGTTATTTAGTCGTGAATCCCAAAGACTAAAATTAGACACAGGAGCTGTTGTTGATGGACATAATTAATCGGACTTCTATGTGGTTGTTTTCACATTAATATGTGTCGGTTTATCTTTTATCCGACGTTTCCTGGCGTTAATTAATCGGGAATTCTAGCTAGCTTACCTAGCTAACATCAATGTTGTGCTAACGTCAGTGGTTTAGCGTTGTTGTCAGTATTCACTTCAGTAACTAAAGGTAACATGTTGTCCATCTGAACTCGCACGGAAATGTTTTTAGTTTTCTTCTTGAACAGAGTTGTTTCTTCTGCTCCAAACTAGTCTCTCTCTGTTGGCAGATTTATAGTACACGTAGCAAGCGATCTTTAGGATGGCTGACTTCAGATCAGTTGCCCCCTCCCCCTTTCTCATTTTGACTACTATAGTGTTTATTTGCTTTATACTGGAAATCAAGACGGATGTCCAACGGGTTTTATATCAAGGACGTTTGATGTGACGAAATTAATTAATAGTTGTCAGGAAAACAGCATTTGAACATCTTTTAAAGCAACACTACACATTTTTATAATGATTTATAATGATGTGTTGGTAAAAGGTGCAGGTGTTGGGAGTGTCCTCCGGGAAGAAAAGGGGTCCGCGATGTTGAACCCGACCAATGGCGACACGAGCCACGTCGTTGTGAAATACGTAGAGGAGTATTTGGACCTGGTGGAGTCACTACCGTTTGACCTGCAGAGGAGTGTGTCCCTCATGAAGGAAATTGATGCCAAGTATCAAGGTAAAAATAAGTCCTCACAATTAATCAAAATGTTATTTATTGAAGGCAAAACACATATCCTATAGACTTACAAAAACATCTTTGTTTGGTACAGATCCTCGTGAAAATCACATGACAATCACATTAATATGTTTTTCAATAACAATAACAATTTAAGAATCATCGTCTACATTAATCAATACTAAATTAATTGCAAAAATCATATAGTAACATATAGTTAAGCAATTACTTAACAGATACGTCGGCAAACATTGTAATCAGAAATTACAGATGGCCTTGCAGTTCAAGACATGGAGATTAAACTTACATGTATACATTTATGTTTAAAAAAAAAAACTAAACCAAATGAATTAGAAGTGTACCGACTGAACACTTAACAGATTACATAGCAAATTGTAGACATGTAGCTATAATGTACAATTACACACTACATTGTAGCTGCATGTCTGAACCCGCTGGCTACCGCTCCCACTAGATCGAGCCTAACACCCAGCACTTTGCTCTCTCACCAGTCTCATTACAATCCCCCAAAGTAGTGGGTCTCACCTCCTGTCTTGTCCACGTGGTATGCTTGATCAACACACAGGATGTACCTTTCATCTTCGCTGCCTGCAGACTAAACTTGACAGATTTGTCTCCTTTCTAAACTGAACTGACGTAGTTTCATGTAGCTAAAACTGATGCAGTGTAATGTCATGCTAGCCCATTTGGACAGTTTGTTCACTCATTATTCACTGGCTAAAACACCCTCCTCACCACATAATACAGTCAAGAAAATTATCAAATATGACAAGTAATATAATTAAGTTTGTGTGTACCTTTTGAGAATCTGTTGAATTTCAGTAGTCCTATTCCCATCTTAATTGCCCCCCTTGATTTGTTCTTTGGCAGATGTTCTGAAGGAGCTTGATGATGCTTATGAACGGTATCGCAGAGAATCTGACTCACTTCAGAGGCGAAAGCTTCAGTCATCCATTCAGAGAGCGCTGATCCGTAGTCAAGAGCTCGGAGATGAGAAGATCCAGATTGCCGGTCAAATGGTACGTTAAGAGAGCCCCGCAGCTGCTCATTGGCAAACCTCCAGGTCTGAGTGTGTGCAACTGTGTGAGGACAGAGAAGTGCTTTTCCAGGAACATCTGTGCTCAGAAAAAACCTACCCCGAGTAAAAAAAATAAAAAAAGGAAGCTTTTCTAGACCTGATAAAAGGCCTTTTTGTATTGGGATTCCATTTTGCACACATTTGAATTTCTTTGAAGGTTGTGAATACTCATGTTGCTGCACATCTGGTTATTGACAGAATGTATAATGTTATACTGCATAACTGGATAAACAAGGAGCATGTCTAAGCAAACTGATTTCTTATTTAAGAAATATGGTTTTATTAACTTTTCACATACAAAACCATCAAAACATATGGTTTATCAAAGGAACGTCATTCTACAGCTTGCCACTTCATGCCCAAACAAGTTATGGTCTTACTTCTAGTTTCAGTTTTGCAAGTTTTCAGTCTTCCACATGTACTTCAGACGACGGCAGGCAGAGCTTTACAGTAAATCTGAACGGTGTTTGTTTCAGGTGGAGTTGGTGGAGAACCGAACACGACAAATCGACTGGCATTCTGAACTTCTCCTTTCCTCTCAAGAAGTCCCAGAGACTCACGTTCCCACAGCAACATCCATGACAGCCACTGCCGTGTCCGTGACGTCGTCATCATCATCATCCTCAGCCACCGTTACTCCGGGCAAAACCGTCCAGCACGAAAAGAAGCGCGAAGAGGTTACCCCAGTCTCGGCCGGTGGAGACAAGGCCGGAGGAAAACGCTCAAGACGTCAGAAAAACGGAGAAAGCCGGGAAAGTTACGGGGCTGTGGAGCAGGCGGAGGAAGCGGGAGTGGCCGCATCCCGCGAAAAGAGGGCCAAAACGTCGTCAAAGAAGAAGAAACGGTCAAAAGGGAAATCCGAGAGAGAAGTGTCGCCGCCAGACCTGCCCATCGATCCAGATGAGCCGACATACTGCCTGTGTGAGCAGGTGTCCTACGGCGAGATGATTGGCTGCGATAACGACGAATGTCCCATTGAGTGGTTTCATTTCTCATGTGTCGGGCTCCACCATAAGCCCAAAGGCAAGTGGTACTGCCCCAAGTGTAGGGGTGAGAACGAGAAGAGCATGGACAAGGCCTTAGAGAGGGCCAAGAAGGAGAGGGCGTACAACAGGTAGCTCGCTCTGTCGGGCCCAATGAACACGAAAAAAAATATTTAGTTTTGTCTTTGTTACCATTTACTGGCGGCACTGTTTAAAAAGTGAAGGAATGTTGTAAATAGTTATTTTTGTAACTTCTGTATGGCTGAGAAACAAGACTGTTGCCTCCTGGTTGGTATTATTTGTAAAAGATGGACACAGTACAGTTCAACCTGCATGTAACTTACTGCCCCTTTGTTTTCATCATGCATGCAACATCTCCCACTCCTTTTATATATGCTCAATTCATTTCACAAATAAAACGTTTCTAAATAAATAATCATTTGAAGATGTTTTCACTTGCTGCTAAGTGGCACAAAAAAACCAAACACGGCTGGTTTAAAGATTAGTTTACATTCCTTTGCCTCCAGTCCAGAGGTATTATGTTCTCAGGTTGTCCGTCCGTTCTTATGAACGAGATTGACATGAATACGTATGCTAATTATGACAATTCATGGCATCAAGGGATGACATTTTGGAGAAACATGGATGCAAGTGGTAAGTTGACTGGGTGGCAATAATTCTAGTTATATTTCATGAATTACTACACTATGGTTTTCTAAATTGAACAAATTACATACTATATTAAGCTTTTTTATGGCATACTATGGCCTTTCAAAACATGTATTGGGCCACAAATTCATATGCTAATTCTAAAAATGTATGACAGAGTTAAGTGAGATTTTGGCTAGTTGGCAAAGGCATATAATGACCTGCTATAGTATGGTTTGACATACTGTACGATAACTTTTTGAAATATACTGACTTTATGGCATACTATACTATCGACATACTATGCAATGACTTTTCTGGCAGATTGATTTCCCCTCTGGTGAATGTGTTTTTTACATTATGACGCGTTGCTCCGACATGCATTATCACTTTGGCTTTAACAAAAGGTTACCTCCCTGTGTTGCTATAGTGAGGATTTAAATGCCATTATTTAACCGTGGTTTCCCTTATAGTCAGTGCCTCAGATTGATTTGTAACCCCTGTCAAGGAAAGTATGGTTGTTTTCAGCCTAGTTCAAGAAGTCTTGAATTTGCAGTTACAATAAAAAGCATCTCACATAAAGATGGATTTGCCATTTTTATTTACAAGTGCTGAAAAAATGACACGGGACAACCAGTGTAAAATCTGTACATAAATTCAGATGCAGGTTTCTTATATACACGAGTACTGAACAGGAACGTGAATACACTGTCATGCATGTAACAGAGTTCAAAACACAGAAAAAGACACGGCGTAAAGATGTCTGATTCAGTTGTAGTCCGTGATGTTCGGGCTGCTCATTCTCCCAAAGGGAAGGTCGGATGGATCACATGGGAGCTGACAAACGAAAAGCTAAAGAGCACAACAGAACATGACGGAATTCATACACCCTCCGAGACATTTAGCACAAGTCATGAGGAGCTATTACAGAGAGTAAGAACACACCAGAATTTTTGGGTAACGGCCCACAAGTCCATAGTGACGAAACATCAAGGCATGATTCAGCACATTTCCCCTGACTGACTGGAAAACGTGGGATAGAATAGAAAAAATGAATCCCTCTTGACGGGCAAAAAAACAAAAACATTCTATGAAGGGAAGTTGACGGTAAAGTGCATAAAAGCTTAAAATCAAAAAGATGGGAGGGTGGGAGGGCAAAAAGTAAGAGGTACTCCACTAAACCTTGCAGCACACACAGCTTAACGATGGAGAGAGCAGCTATCGGGATTGTCAGGTCAACTGTCTCTCCAGCTTTGTTCTACGATGGCAGACACGCGCTTCTCGTACTCCCGCTTGTTCTCCTGGTACAGCTGAGCGGCCTGACTGTTGGCGGGACTGTTGGGGTTTGGTTCATCAAGCAGGGACTGTGGGAGGAGAAGAGAAATACTGGCATCATAAGCAAGGTGTTAGGAAGATAAACATGTCACTATTCCCTCTCTCATATCTATTTGATATTGCCGTCTCCTTAAAACAAACGTATTTATTAAAGTTTCTCACCAAAAACTACAGTTCACAAGATTACACTTGAACGCGTTACGATCGTGTTATAACTGCTTGCTCTTCGCTCGGCTAGAAGCAGGACTGTGCGAGGGAGAGACTCGGTGCGTCGCTGCGACTACTCTGAGCAGCATGCATGAGAGTGAAAGACAATAAGTGTCTGATTAAGTTGTTCAAAATGGTTTTATGTTTCTTCCTCTGTGGCTTATTTTGGACTTGTAGTTGTGACAAATTGAAAGCTGTTGATCTGACAAAACAAGACACTTGACGATGTAAGATTGGGCTCTGGACATTTTTCTGTTTTCTTACATTTAAAGTTCAAAAGATGAATTTCTTAATCGAGAAAATATTCAAACTATCAAATAAATAAGTAGCAGCCCTCCCCATCAGTATCAAATTAATTTTGTACAAATGTATTAACGACAGTAGTCTAAATCTTGAATAATTACAAGTTAAACATCAAATATGTGATCAAATAAAGGTCACAGTTTCTCAACGTCAAAGATAGGGTTTGCTTTCTGTTGTGTGTTACTGCCTGACTTTATAACATACCGGTATATGAATAAATTGTTGTTTACCTGGATAGATGTAAGGATAGAGGACACATCATATGTTGGACTCCAACGATTCTGTAGGATGTCCAAACATATACTCCCATCTGCATAGACTGTGGGGAAACAAAAACAACACAATCAAACACGACACATGAATAGCAATACTGTAATAAGGTGGAAGATAGTACAACAATCCTACCATTTGGATGAAACATCTTTGACACAAATCGTACTGTGGGTGGTTTGTTGGGGTATTCTTCTGTGAACTCTACAATGAGTTTAAATGTACCTGGGACAGAGAGACGGGACACAAAAAAGACTATCTATGTAAACATATTCTAAATAACATGCAACAAAGTGACAACATGCCGTACTAAACTAAATAATAATGACTTAACAGAGTGAGATACTTACCATCCTCAAAGGGAGTTCCTTCGGGGCTGTGAGTGTGACGTTAGACAAAAAGGGATTTCGTCATTAATTATGAATTTCACACACATTTATAACATCTATAGCTGGGGGGGAAAAATCTGTCCATGTACAACACGGCTGTGCATCGATGTCTTACCCAAATATGACTGCATTCCACGCCATAATGTTGTTTTCCGATGGGGCACCACTGACGCCAGCAGGCGGGTCCTCTTGTAGCCTTCATAACAGAAAGGTATAGGGTTATTGCAGGACTTCTAACCCATACTCCACGAGCAGAAACTAGATTTATTACGCCAGTCAGGTGAATGCCATGATTGACTGAGTACTTTCCTCTTGAGAATAAGCCAAATTCTATTTTTGAAAGTAGGGGTGACCCTGAGTAGTCTACTACTCAATGTAAGGAGCCTCATTCGACAGTCTCGCAGTCAAATCGTCGCACTGGCTGAAAAGTGTGGTTATGAAACAAAGGATTATTCCAGTCGGGTTCTATGGTGGTCCTGAATGTCTAATTTTACATAGAATAACTTTATTTCTCCCAATAATATTCTATTTTGGTGTAAATATCAGCCTATTAATACTGTTAAAAAATGTGAAAATAACTCTGGTGCTTTCAATCAATCTCCTTGGTGTGTGTGTATAATTCCCAAACGTATGTTGAGGGGGGGAGAATGGAATTGGGGCCTGTACTCTGGTACTCTGGACAGCACCGCACCTTTACAACCTTCACACTGGAAACCACAGCGGCCATTATTACCGGCTAAGCGATAGTCACATGCATCTTGGCAGCCGATCATTTTGTACAAGTATTTCCCATCCCACGTTTATTTTCAAATAAACCTAAACCATAAACCATAAACCATAAAACTTTACCTTTCTGGCCAGAGTAAGCAGACATTAAAAGTATTACTGATTGATTATTGTCCCACCCTGGTTGTACCTTTTACACATTTAACTCTGGTGATGTTTAGTATTTTAGCAAAATGCAATACAGTCTTCTGCGTTGAGCAAATATATGCACATCACATTAGCCTCTGTAAATGAATCAAGCAATCAATCACGTAATAATGGGCATTGTAATTTCTTGCCAACTACAGTGCATCATTTTAAAACTTGTATCAGCTGATATAAACATTAAGGTAATTACTAACAGACCCTCACATTGTGGCAGCTTAAAGTCCAAGCTAAATTTGTGAAAAATGTTGTGATTAACTGTATCCTAAATTCAACATCTCGTTGATAACTAAATAAAAAAATATTACACGTCAGAGCATTGTGTAGGTAGTGGAATAACACTCCTGTTCTCGTCACATGGACCCTTATAAACTCGTTAACAGTTAAATGTTAAGGGTCAGAACGGAGTTAATCTCTCACACCTTCTGACACAAACCGTAGGACACATATTTGTCTCAGTCAAATACGCTCAGTTGCAAAATTAATAACAAACTATAGAAGCATGTGAAAGATTTTAATAGCTTACTTTTGATGAACTGTTGTACTTTTGTAGGGACCGAACGGTAACAGAGCTAATGTTGGTTAGCATCGTACATGGTAACAGAGCTACTGTTGGTTAGCATCGTACATTATGCCAGTTAATGTTAAAGAAACGAGAGCCTTAAATCCACGAATCATTAACGTTGGATACGTTGCATTACGTGTGTTAAACCAAAGTATAAAATAGCAAACCAGTCTATTGTCACGCGCATTTAAATATCTAGTATAGAGAGTTAGCCGTAAACTGTAACTCTATCCTGCTCACTTACACGTCAATGCTAGCAGCGTTAGCTTCTAGCTGGCTCTAGGCGAAGCGCTTTTACTAAATTAGTGTTATTTCACTTAAATATTTCAGGTTCTTAAAAACACGATACAATACACGGTATTTGCGTCACGTTCATATATGTGGTTCGGATCGGTGAGTCAATACATTAATATATTATAAAAATATATATACTGGTTAGCTTTGCTAAGCTAACGTTAGCTGTTTTTGACAAATCATAGCCAACTAGCATCAACCGGTTAATTCCTACCCATCAACTTACCGTTTAAAATCTCTCATAAGTCTCCTTCTAGCCGGGGTTGACATCGTGTACTTGTGACACACGTATTGATAACCTCAATTATTTGATCGAGAACGTTATATTGTGTTTAATGGTTATTTTGACTTCAGTGGCCCGACGCTTTCCCTCGTTCTCTGGATAATCCTGACTCTCTAGTTAGCCCAGCTAGGTTTACCGGACGATACCACTCTTTGGAAAGAGGGGGAGACTATTTAAAATACCAAGTTCAAAGCATGTTTTTGCAGAGGATAATAAGTATAGGTATTTTTGCCGTTAAGAAAAGACATTTTGAAAAGTACATTTTGTTGTATATCGGCAAGATAGTTATGTCACGTTGTTTTATTTGACAGGATTTTTTGTCTCCCCCACTCGCATTCATAGTGACGTGTTTGTGCAGCGCAGCTATGACGAAGGTCGCCCCCTAGTGACAGATGACTGTCAGCAAAGTGTACTACAGCTGATACTCTACGCAGACTGGAGTAGAGCTGTATTACGGAATAAACGGCCTAACAATGCAACTAGATCATAAATACACATTAAGATAGTAAAAAAGTGGATCCCAATATATGAAATATTGTGGACAATACCAATATTTATATACAGCACATTTATTATTAGCTAACATGGCATCTTTGCCTGGATATGGATTTATTTCACGTTGTTGAAACAGATGTCCAAAAATAAGCTGAATCAAGCTTTAACTTCTGCAAAACCGTTGTAATTCTTAATGAGTAGCATGGGTTGCACTTACATATATTTTTTTATTCAAACCAAGAAGCAGGGATCACAGAAACGGAATGTAAATATTGCCAGTGGTTCAATGCAGATGTTTAGTTTAGCACGTCTATATACAGCGTAATCAAACTTTAATAATAAGCTACACAAATACTTTCTCTTTAACGCCACAAACAAAAATCACTTCTTAATCAACAATCTGTTACATATTTCAATCCATCCACAACGACGGGCCTGCCCTTTACAAAAGCAAAAAAAAGAATTTCAATGAATAACTGGACCACTCAATGGCTTTAAGGCAAACTAATGCTGGCGTGCGTGTGTATATATATATATATACACACATATACATATATATATACACATACATATACAGTCAGGTAAAAAGGACAGCCTGCCAACGAGATATTGTGCCCTTTAGGATCCATGGTAGAGGAGCATGGTGGTGAAGAAGGCATGGTCGTACAGCTGCTCTGCTTTCACAGACTTCTGGTGCTCCACCTGGCTGCCTGCGCTGCCATTGTTCTCAGATGAGTCGCTGTAGGAGAGTTGGCCGTGGAGGATTTCTGGGTAACACCCAAATGGAAGCTCTGGTTGATTATGGCCATTTGAGGAAATATCCTCACCCGCCACTGAAAATGAGAAAAAATGTCAAAGGGCATATATTGATTTGTGACAATATTCCTTTTTCTATAAATATAGAAAGAGAGGCAGGGGGGGGGGGGGGGGACTTAAGAAAAAAATATATTGGACTGAATTTGTTTTGCACAACTATTAAAAGACGCTTGGAAGCCATTATGGGACTACATGTCAACGCACTGGAGAAGAATACCTTTTGCTTACACAAAAAGTTCATCAATAAATTGCAAAGTACATTCCAGAGCCAAGTTCTGACCACCTGTTTTAAATAGGTCACATCCTGATCTGTGGTAGCTTTCACATACAGTCGCTGCTGTATGACACTGACCTAGTTCTGTCTCCACCGCGGTGTTTAAGCTCCTGCGTCAAGTGAAGAAAACCATAAATCTTTCAGACGCGTTGGCATGCCATAATCCAAAACCCAACATAATGAGCAGACACGATTTAAAGTTCAATGCAATTACTTTCATGTATATATTCACACGTCTTCCTTTGCATTAATCTGAAAATAATTCAGCAAAAATACCATAAGAACAGGACTTGACAGATGCACGAGAATACATCAAGAAAACAAACGTCCACCAGTCACATGTATAAAATGAATCAACATTTAATGATTTCACACAATCAGGTACAAAGCTAAACCTGCTCAGTACTAAGCATTGGCTGTTCCAAACTGAATGACAACACACTCAAACGTTCCACCATGTAGGGCAAAGTAAACAGAAACCAACTAACATGAACTTGTTCTACAAAATACAGAAAGAACACAGAATCTCTGTAACCAGTATCTATAAAAGTTGAATATTGTACATTAAGTTGCTGTTCGACTATTCAATACAGCTCGAGAAATAAGGCTTTTTTGCGAATACATGCAAATTTTCTTGAGCACTGTTTAAAAGTAACTACTAATTGTAAAATGGCCAATTACCAATTTCTAAAATCTGATTGGGTGTTATGTAACCTACAGATCTGCACAGCCCTGCTAGTTGCCTGAACCCCCCCCCCCCTTTGCTTACAGTAAACAGTCACCATACTTTGAGCATCAAATAAGCAGAGAAAAAAAACAGAGAAATAAGGTAAATTCAAGCCCATGGAGCACTATGTCTGAGTACATGACACCTAAAAAACACAACAAAAAGCTGCACAGTGAATCGTTTATACTTTACAAGCTACATTCAAGTTGGGATATGCTTTGGCATAAGGCAAGTATTGAATACAAAACAGCGTCAACTAATGTGTGGTAACTGTTAACGTCAGAAGACATTTCCTCTGTGTATATTATTATATATTTTATAGAAATGTCGTCGCCAATCGAGCTTTATTTAAAATCTAACTGTACTCAATTGAATTGAATAAACTGAACTTGGAGGGAAACATGTAACTAAAGGAAACCATCCAATCAACATTTAGATACATCTCCCGCGTATATACTCCTTTCTCTGATAGAATTGTAAAGAAACTAATTTTCTAACCTATTCAGGATGAAAGTCAGACGTTCCCAGCACAATGGAAACATCTTCATGACCAATGAAGTTCACCTTTATGCTATTATGCAACAATGCATAATATGACAAGCAATAAAGACGACCCTGACTTATGTCTATTTGCACTGGTGGCCCGGCCGTGTCGAGGGGATGCCAATAACTTTGAGTTTTCTGGGATGCTGCTATATACTTGTGCAAAACAAAACTCATCCTTCTATCATAAATCTACAAAATAAAACCATTACAACAATAATCTGTATATCTGGACGGATGCGTTAAATATAGCTGTATAACAAAGAAATCTCAATATCTTTAACCATCCGAGTAGAACTAGGAACATGGAAAAGTAGAAAATACAGAACACACACACGGCTATACATCTTTTAAATGTAGCTTACCACAAAATCAAAACAAATGCACTCCTTTATGCACGTGTTGTGCAAAAATAGCCGGACAATACCAAAAAGATATACTGCACAAAAGGGGCACATTAGCATGTGGCCTCTACAGGTAGGCATAAGAGTTGGTGCAGCGACACGGGGTCTGCATCGATGCCACAGTGATGACCTCCAGCTCTTTAGTGGCAGAGCCAGGCCGGCCTCGTGCCCCCTGGTCCTCACACTGATCCATGAGCCCCGGCCCTTGTGGTGGCGCAAACCCACTCAGCCCAAACGAAAAGGGTCCTGGCCCACCTGAGGTTACGGTCGCCGCCAACTCCATGTTCGTGCTCTCCATCTGGGCCTGTCCGCCGCCGCCCAGTGGCCCATTCCCATTAAGAAACTCTGGTGGCAAGCCCAGACCTACGAGAACAAGATGCAGACAAACGGAAAGCTAAGAATGTCAAACATGACAGAAACATTAGGCCATGGTGTGCTGCTTCTACATTTAATACGAGACTGGATTTTTGAATTTGAATCATTTTCAGTCAAATCTCCAATTCGCCATAAATCCCTTTTTTAAGTATCTTGTCATCCACTTTATATTATGGTTCTGAACTTCAAGCCCACTCTACTGAAGCACTGTCAGTTGAGAAAGCCAATCAGAAGCCTCGTTGTTCCTTTACAGTTGTTTAATAACAGAAAACCACCTACAGGTGATGCCTGAAGCTAAAATAAAGTTTGTTTAAAGTCTACAAATAGAGTAGTTTATGTTGGTCCTCCATTTTTCCATGAAGGCCGACACACACTGACCCCACACGTCTTGTATTTGTCTTAAGCATGACTGCATGTGCAGCAGTCTAAACTAATAAAAGTTGTTCCAGCTGGAGCGTGCTGATGCGCTTTTTCCTTTCAAAGAAACCCTGAAAAAAAGTCTAGCCGTAACCAAACACAGATTTGACGAGCTCAGTGACCCACCGTTGGGTTTCACCTTCTTCACCGGGTTTCCTTCCATGCCGTCGAACGACCTCTTTCTGTTGGGCACGCCGTTCGAGAAGCTGCGTCCCTGGATGGCGGGACGAGCGTGGTGGCCCCCGCTCTGGGTCATGCCATTCAGAAAGGACCCGTTATGGGACTGGGCCATGTTTTGTTGGAAGTTCTGGGCATTGGAGAGAATCTCTGCGCACTCCTGGAATCCCTGGGCGTGGGCCAAGTCAGCAGCAGTCAGCCCACTGGCATTCCTCATGCTGCACATCGAGAAGGGCGAGTGTTAGGGACACTCACTGTACGCTTGAGTTACATAAATAAAAACACAAACAGAATAAGACACGCTCAAGCGCCCACACACATACACACTCATTAAGCAAATATTCAATCACACACACACACACACACACACACACACACACATACAGACAGACACACAGATGTACAGAAATAGCCTGTGCTGCTCTACCCGCTCACATCATATTCGTCATCCTCATGAGATGACGACTGATCCGTTTGGATCATTGGCCTCTTCCATAGAACTTGAATCTTGACAAAGTTTCCAAATAATTAGGGAAACACGTCTGCTGCAAGAGGACATGATTAGGACAACTGTAGGTGTGCACCTGTTGATTCTGAGGAAAACCTGAAGCAACGGGACAGGATGACTAAGATGTTTCTATCAAATTATGGTTGAATCCAAGAGGAGGAGCTTCTTCTCGTCTGCAGGTGAAATGCGACATCAAGGAGGATTTCATTTTTTTTGGCAAAGGGGCGAAAGGCCGCCGTCTTCTCACATTTCCACCGGTGATACTGCTCAAGGATTTCTGAAAAGCCGCATCCAGACTCCAGCAAACTATTTAGCCATGTGCCAAATGTAGAGATGCAGAACGCGAACCAAAAGAGCGGTGACAACAAGTTGTAGTCCGGAGAACCGAGCGGCGACAAGAGACGGTGCAAAGCAAGATTGTAGAATTCTTCCAAGATAAGTACAAGGTGATCATCCGAAGGAAGGCGCTATGCAAGTTGTATCTTCAGAGGACAAATCACAGAAGGACAGACTACAACCTTCAGCCAGTAGAAATCCAGGAATCCTCTGGCGGGAAGGTGAAGCTGTAGAGGCGTAGTCGTTATCTCGTCTCAAGAGAGATGAACAAGAGGATGAAAAGCTACTCTAGAGGCGTTGGTACCGCCATTCATTGTTAAACTTAAGAGGCTTTGCACTACATACAGTTGTGTCAATCATATCCAGGCGCAGCAGGTCTGAGATTATTTTCAGTTCAATATTCAATGTTCAGAGTTCAATAATGAATGAGCAAACAGTGCTTCATAGGTTTTCAATTTCAATTTCCAGACATTGAGTATGGAAGCAATTTCACTGGAAAATAAAAGCCTATTCCATCTTATTAATGTGAATAACACCAATTTAATTAAGGATAAACTCTTCTTGTATATGTTTATCAGTGTGTTATTGCTGCAGTTAATTAGTGAATATATTGCCAGATACAACACATTACATTGTGTCCTGCTGATGAGAAAGGATTGTGGAGGAACAAATGTCCTCCTCTGACCTGGAGAGGCCTTTTTGCTTAATGATGAGAATTTGTCTCCTCTCCAAATGGCCAATTACACAACAATGCTGCACTTGTTCTGTGTCTAAATGTCATCGAACTGCAAAAATGAGTTCTCCAAGTCACGTCTTTGTCAAAGAATTGGGACTCTGGCCCACATCCAAGCTTATATTTACTATTAAAAACGTGACAGAAACCATGAAAGCTTTACCATCGGCAGTGTGTTCTGTATACATATCATCGTACAGCGGATTGGTTACATCCATCCGTGACTAAACTCTACTACTATAAACACTGTATTCTGTTATTTAACTCTACTGTTGACTGAAAACTAAGTGACATTGACTTCCACACAATGAATGAATTCAAAGTACGCTGTTTGCTCATTCATTTGGTTTCTAATTTCTTCTTTCTCTGCTAATTTATCTAAACAGTTCAAGAGCTAATGCACATTACAAACATTTGATAAAGAATTTAAGAATGAAAAAACAAGGAAAATTAAAATCACACAATAACTTGTTGCACATTACCCGTCCCCTTCAAAATTAACGCTTCCAAAGTATTTTTCCAAAAGATTAATTTTATGTCAGAAACATCATGTTATGGTAAGGTAGATGGACCGGTCTCACTCCAAGAAAGATTTTTTTCAAAATGTCGAAACTTTTTTAAAAAGTCAATTCAACAATTGAACTATAAAATATATACCGGCATATATACATATATATATTTCTTTGACAAGAAAAAGTTGACTGAGCAAATCAGTATGGACGATTTTAAGGAATTTACAGCATTATCTTATCCTTTAAGCAATAATCAGATACATTTTATTTAATGTAATTCTTTCCTTTTTAAATGCTACACAAAGTACATGTCAATCCTTGTCCAGAGGAAGTCCGGTTCTTAACTCCTCTTAACTCTGGAGCCAAACCGCCCGTCTCTGGCTTTCTGTTTAGTTTCAAGTTGAAAAGAATTTTAGGAATTTAGGGAGTATACGATCTCTGACAAAGCTCTCATAGAAACTCCCACACAGTTCTGGGCTTGTTCCAGACTTGTTTTAAAGTTGTATCAAAAAGAAGCAAGGATGGTTTCACATGCTGTAGCCTTACAACAGCAGACGTGAACACATTTATTTATGTTTTGGATCCACAAAAACAAAAGCTGGGTGATCGGTAAACTCAGATTCTCCTCAAATTAGATGGAAATTCTAAACTATTTTGTTTCCTGAACAAATCCCTGCTGTTCACATTATTCCTTTAGTGAGACCTGACATCTACAGTCAGCACTGATCCAAAAGATGGATACCAGAGTACTAGTTAGCCCAGTTTTGGTGTGGAAATTGAAAAAGGAAGCGTTAATTCTTTGATAATGCCTGGTATGCTTTGCTTTCCCGTCCTAATCACACAATATGTGTCTTCTCTAGCTATCGTCTAACCTTCCAGAGGCAACCTATTATCATGCTACATGTTGACATGGGACTCACGTGATTAAAACCTGTCCATATTAAGGGCTCCTATGGTTAGTTCACAAAATAAAAAACAAAAAATCATAAAATCATAACAAAAAAGGCTAGATACAGGAACAATCATGGATAATAAGCAAAGCATGCAGGTCTAAAACTTTAGTTTTAAGTCATAAAAACCTAGCATTAAAACCAATCACCGCAAGAAATACCTCAACAGTTTGCCAGTGTGTAGATAGGAAGCGATAGTGAGAACACTCAATGCCACAACAGTGCGGCTATCCCAGGGAACGGGGCAGACTCAGCAGTGTCTATTCTTCCCCTTTCTAGGATTACTTGAAAAAACCAAGTCATTTCCAATTCAATGGCTGCAAAACATTAAGACGTACGGTTCTGTTTCAGTATAGAAAACTTTTTTTTTTTTGAAAACTTGTCACTTTCATAAAAGGAAAAGGTGACAGAAGATCAGAACAGACTGTGGTATTGTATAGGGTTAATACTGTGACATACAAAAGAAAACATTTCTGTGTATGAAGTGAAAATATTTGATACAGTGAAATGACAGTGAATAACCATTGCAACAGGATGATTGTTAGCATTACACAGTTCAGTACATGGTGGTGTGCACATCTAACCCATCTAGCTCTGCTGCTCTACGCTCCCGTCTCTGCATTACTCTCAACACCGGCCGCCTCGTAACACATTCCTGTCTGCTGCTAGCTAGCTAGCTAATGGACCACCGCAACACTCTGAGGCTCATGACAAACGATAAAAAACAATTTTTAATGACGACACAGTGTTAGGGTAAAGTTCAGCTAATTTTGTCCTTTTGAGAGAAATGGATTTTGAATTATATTATGTTTTGTTTCGGAAAACCTTTCTTCATGTTGGGTCTTCTGTTGTACCTTTTAGTTAAGACGCAACGGCAGAGGATATTGAAGTATTTTGTGCAATTGGGATTAAATGGAGAGCCGACAAGGGGAAGTGAGCAAGTGAGAGCAGTTTCTTCAAAGCAGGGTAAGAACACGAGACTGTTCCGGTCATACCGATGTAGTACTTGCTGTCCCAATGGAAATTCTTCTCACTTTGTAATGGGACAAAGATAAGCAACACACGAGGATGATGAGCGCACTTTCCTCTTCTGTCATTCAAATACATGTATCCCTTCGACCGGAACCAGGACTCTCTCCAGTGCAGGCATGTGCAAGGAAAATGTGTAAATATGAATCGGGGCATCGGTGTAGAGGTAGATGGGCTTTCGGGAACAGGGAAATAAATCCATCCACGATACTACTGGTATGTTAAAAACCCCAAGTTCCAGTTGATCTCGTATACTGTTCTATGAAGCCAACATTTCATGAAAATGGATAAAAGCCTCTGAGGGTGAAAGCTTTAATTCATATTTTGGACATTAAAATGCGTCCAAATATTTTATAAACACCAGACTGAGGTATCGGGGCCCCTGACTCAAACCGGAATCAGCCATCAGGAGCTGCTGGGCGATTAGTGATCATCTGTGGCCTCGAGGTTTCATGGTGATCGGGAACCAGTCTGCTCATTACAGAAGCCATTTAGCAGACGGAGTGCATTGGACCAGTGGTGGAGCAGATGGTGAGAGAGCTCTCTGAATTGCAATTCTGCCTAATGAATCAGAGATGGATCCATTTAGTGCAGTTTCTCCTGTGTATCCCCCCCCCCCTTTCTTCAACAAGCAAAAGGCTGACTATGCCAGTGCAAAGAGGAAAAGTAACAGCTGCAAAGTGTTGTAAAACACATTCCGCGCATACAGTTTAGGAGGAAAGATCACCGACAAGACAATTATCTCCTCTCACGAAGGAGCCGATCAGAGGGCCAGCTGTCCAGCTGCAGTCTTTGAGGTGAACTCAAGAGCAACACAAGATGTGAGGTGATGCAAAGCCTTTGATCAGAAGACGAAGGCTCTTTAAAAAAAAGAGCTCAACAAGGTGAGAGGTTAGCAAAGAAGGTTTCCAGCAGGAAACATCTGTGATAACAGAAAGGACTAACAAGTTACTGACACAAGGTTCAGTGGCCCTACTATTGATGTTCGTGCAAAGCAATAAGTAAGTAGCATCATTGTTGAAGGTTGTATTTTGAGGATTTTTTTGTATTGATTTTTAAATCGTAAACCTGTTGAGTGTATTATGGATGGCTATGCAAGTTTCAATAAAGATATTGTTAAACTTCACGCAGTGGATTAAGAACTACAAATGGGAGTACTTCACTGGAGTTACTCGACTGAAGTACTGGACAAAACAGACTCCATTAATAGGTTCTATATACGGGATTCAGAGCATCAATATAGCAGCAAACAACTGTGTGCAATGTAAAGATACAGTGGAGTAATGGCTACCTGAGAAGAGAGTAAAGTCGCTCTCCCTCTCTATGTGCTTTGTTTACATAGCTGCGCATGCATTTTAGTGCATTGAGTCTCTCTACTAGGTTTCCCCCGGTACAATTGTTTTGCAATGATAGCGCTGTTAGCATCGTTAGCAGCCTACTCCATATTGAGAGTTGCATGGAGGACATAGATATGCTCGTAATTCCCAACAGAGTGCTGGAGCAATGAGTCCGGAAACGGGTTTGCATCTTTGCACTTACGGCGAGACGTCTCAACATCATCACAGCCGACCCTGGTCCGCTTTCAGCTTAGTGGTGTTGATGGTGAAGCCGTACTACCGCGGTGTGGTGGAGAAGTTTATAGCCTAACGTTAGCTTTTTAGTTCGGGCGATTGCATATGCGCTTCAAAAAAGTGGTGTTCATTTGTGGAGATCACCTTGCTGAAGAAACCATGCAAGTATGAAATGTTTGTTTGCCACAGAGCTTATTTTCTGTAATAATCCCAAAATCCTGTTGGCTGTATGTCGAGGGATGCAGTGCGATGCTAACTTCTGACCTGGCCTACAAAAAAGCATCATACTCTGTTAATATGCTCTGATTTCCATATAGAGAACCAGACATGTATCTGGCTTCACTACACTGTACACAGTTGTTCTGAGATGTGAGACATTGTCAAGCGGTCTCCAAAGATGAAACGTGCGATCAGCAAACTGACGAGAGATCTTAAGAGCATGTAGGTATCCACAACATGTTACTATTAAAACAGTCATTCATAAATAGTGACTGTTATTTACAGGATAGTATTAACGCAACTGTAATGTATTGTTGATTTGGGGAAATACTATTATATTATTAACTTTACACATTAACTACATACTGAACTTTCTGCAATCGTGATGCACTACTACTACAAATATGAAAAAGAGTGTAACTAGACCTGCATTTATGATTGACTATAAATATGTCAATTTGTACACAAAATCTAATCTAATAAAATATTATTAAGTCAAATGGCGTATTGTTTCTGGAATTTTATGTTCCATTTTAATTTAAATATTTTTCTTTTTAGTTTCATTGCTATTTAGCTTTCAACTTTTGTTTGGCTTTGATTCTTCTTTGTGTTTTAAAATTAGAACGCTTCGAAAATATGAACGAGAAATTTTTACTTTCTTCGTAACAGACATTTGACACAAACACATTTTGAAGTTAGTCTAAAGTTATTTTGTCATGAGCCTCATTCCCACCCAGTGTGCCTTACTTCCCCTCCCAGTTGTGCCTCTATACATTTCTGGGTCATAAATTAAAAGAAATAACCTGATTAATAAACTGAACTAAATGCATAATCTATAATCTGTAGGAGGGAAAAGAAATCACTCATTTTTATCATGAATATCACATTTCAGCTGATAACCAAATGCACATTACCTCAATAAGAGCGAAGGCATTTATTACATATATACCTACATGAACACATTCATTTGTTTAAACAGGCAAATCAACCAGGAGTTTTGTGGAAAATGAGTATAAACCAAATCACATTTGTTAACAGTCAGACTAACACAAATAAAAGTGCCTCAGCTGTCAGGATCAACTAACCTGCATGAAAAGGTAGAACTACTTACAGTTCCTGTATTTCTTCTTTGTGTTTTATGTACCTGGGGCCATGTAGTCCAATGAACAGAACACAGTGATACTTGTTTCATGTTAGCATTCCTTACTGGAGCCAGAGGTAACTGGATGCCGAAAGCCAGCTGAACTAGTTTCAAACGTCATTCAATGATTATCCTCGTTCCAATATTTCACTCTGGTAAATATAATGACATTTTTTCACTGACATCATTTGCTGGATTTAAAAAGACTACATAAACATTTTCTCTACACACAATAAACTGTGCATGCGTAAACCCCCTGGTTGTTTTGGGTCTCTCGAGTCAATCATCAGAAGAAGAAAGGCGTACAGCTTGTTGCAAAAAAAATGAAACCGCAAGTAAAAATAGTTTAGCTGAGAAAGACTAAATGGCTCATTTAAATACGAATCGTTCATTTAAATTATGCTGCAACGTTTAATGTCAGCTTCTTAGAATATTATAAGATATTACTCTAGCTAAAGAATTGATTCATAAGACCTTGAAAGAGTATGAGTAACAAGCAGCTCAAAAAGTAATGTTTACATCCAGCAGTAGGTCAATTAAAAGTCCATTGAGTTGACTGTACAGGACCTACGAGTTAAGACGTGAAAGGCAACACAAAAAGTAACAATCATTTGTGATTGTTTAGTTTCCCTACAGGTCTGACATCTGAATTTAAGAAAACAAGAAAGACGGGTTGTGTCTCTTCTGCTTTTGTTCATGTCAGGTGCAACAACAAGAACAATGTATCCTAGTAAACGAAAAAGCACACAAGGAGCTGCTTACTAAGAAGGTGTGGCTAAGTACAATATTTATGTAAGTTATATAGCCACTTCCTAAAATACCAGTAAGAAACACGGTGGCTGGTTACATACATAATGTAAATTCACTGTCTGATAATCTAGTTCATGTATTTAGCAGTTTCCTAAAATATTAAGTTCGCAACCAATTAAGTTTGATTGATGCATTTTCATTCTATGCAACAGAACCATAGCCTTTTCATACTAAAAGTTAAAGCTTCAGAAAAAGAGGCAATGTGCATTTGGTCATCCAGTCAAGCTGTATATGTAAGACAGTAACTAAAACAAATATTAAAAGAAAAATCACACTCTAAGTTCGACAAATATCATGCAATATGGCTTACTATACTAAGAACAGTTCATCAATCTTTACATTAAGTTGTCCTCTTGTACACGTAATAACTGTGCTGGATTTACAAAGCTGGTACCTAATAGAGGCACTGAGGTAATTATCTACTTTTATTAAACAACTATTCCTGAAATCACAAATATAATTTGAAAGTGTCTCCTGAATATGAATGAACGGTACTTAATTCCTATGAACTCAACATGTCTTTGCCAATATTATTACACAAAGAGGTCAACTTAATGCGAATTGTTGCAACGATAAACAACAATTTCAAGGAATAACAAAATGTGTAAAGTTTTCAAGGGAGCGCCACCAATTCGGTTAATATTCTCATATAATGTATGTCGTGATCAAACTGTCTTAAGCTGGACTAAAGAATCATCACTATTATGTCATGTGAACTTTAGCATTGTGCAACAACATGTCAAGCTAACTAAAATCCCAAGCTATTTAATAAACTGCATACAATCATGAACTAAAAGCACAATTCTTTGGTGTACAATTTAAACACCAGAATTGATCACCCATTAACAGGACATGGTGGTGTTTTATTGTAAGGATCATAAAAAGACTTAAGTCTGTACTTCTCTTGAAAGTTATGTTGAAATGTTAAAAATATGCCCAGCACTGTTTCACAGTTGTGTATACTGTACAGTCTGAAGTTAGCATTTAATAGAGCAGCTTCCTTCTGGCTAAGTATTCAAATGTAGAGCTCCAACTTCTTCTATTTGCATGTTTCATAAAATTGTTAACATGTACAATCTAACGTTCAGATCTGTAAAGTTAATTTGCCCATCCTCCGCATTTAAATGCTACATTTAAATGCCGTCCCTGCTCTGATTTGGTGGCGGTCCCTTGCAAAGGTGGAACTCAGATGTTGGGATAGTACAGAGGAAAAGAAATGAAGACACAGATCTGATTACAGGACTTACTCAGCTATCGCTCCCTGAATCAAGAGAGCGTTGATACACTCCAGACTGCCCGCACGAGCAGCCTTGTGGATGGGCGACTCACCCACATAG
Organism: Melanostigma gelatinosum; assembly: GCF_949748355.1. Taxonomy (NCBI): domain Eukaryota; kingdom Metazoa; phylum Chordata; class Actinopteri; order Perciformes; family Zoarcidae; genus Melanostigma; species Melanostigma gelatinosum. The sequence goes on along the minus strand of NC_136643.1, from coordinate 13,035,748 downwards.
TCCTGAGCGATGACAAAAGAACGCAGTTGCACATAATAAAAAGCATGACTGTTATTGTGCACGAGAACAGTGGTAAGGAGCCAAAACACTGTTTTAGATACAAAAATATGTTTGTGCGAGTACGCTTTGATTCAAATATACCCTCCCTAACTGCCTTTTGTCTCCATTTCCACAGTTAAAAAACAGAGAGGTGTAACAGGGCGTAACTCTACACCACTGCCCACACATGTACAGTTACACATTAGTAAGAGTCACGATGGAAGAGAGAGGGAGGGGAAAAAACCACATACACCAGAAGGCTTTTTCGAACCACAATCTAATGTGGGAGGAGCTTAAATACTGCAGAACTATAAAGAAATCTAAGCGAGAAGGTCACAAATTGTAGTTTATTTTAAATTGTGCTGAGAAAATTCAAAGCAAACTGAAAGAAATGCATTTCATGATGACGACAACTGTTATGTAATCCGTGACCTACTAATCTGATTTCTCTCAGCAGTGCAGCGGAGCTTAAAATACAGCCCTATTGCATGAGGCTGCATGGAAGTACATGGAGGGGGAACAAAGACTCAAAATAAAGAGTGACGAGTAAAACACTCAACGGTCTGAGAACAAATAGTCTCAGGAAATGAGATGACCATGACATGGAAAAAATAAATCTGGTTGAGACGTAAATAGCAACAGTAGATTGCGACAGGTCGTGACCCCACTTTAGAGTGATCCTTTCTTAATGGGATCAGTCAGAGTTCAACCTCTCACACTGCACTAGTCTTTTATCTCACGCATGTGTACCTCCGCCTGTATACATTTGAGGTTGCTGTGTTTTTTTACTTTGTTACTTTGCTTGTACAGTTGAAATCCCCCGGTGTACAGCATGCAGACATGTGTTGTAGTGTGCATCACGATGTCGTACCTGTCTGTTAATATCTGCACCAGCTTGGAGTAGCCATAACAAGCACTCAGGGTGGCCCCCAAATGCAGCAATGTGAATGGGCGTCTGTGCAAACCTGGAGGTCATCGCATTCACGCCACAGCCCACCTGAACCAGACGCATCACACACTCCAGCTGTGGAGACAGGAGAAGGGCAGCACATGGAAAAGTCAGACAGATAACAAAAGGCATGCGCAGTGGTTAATTCATTCCTCGCTTTCCAGGAAGCCATTGGGCAGGTATAGACAAGTGGACTACAGCAGCTGCTTAGAGGCAAAAAATGCAACACTGTTGACTGGCCTGAGTACACATAGCTGCGGGCATGCATCCAACTTCTGTGCAAACTGTAGTCCCTCCCTTTCTAAAGTCTAGTTAACTTAGTTAGTGTAAAACAAATCTTAGCCCAACTATGTGTTTCTTCAGGAGGAAAGTTGAGTTGCAAGTACACCACATGTTATAAATATAACTTTAGACAATTATTTCAGAAGATGAATAGTCATTGGTACAGTTTTATGCTCACATTATCGCCTAGTTTTAAATTATTTAACGTTAAGTGTTTATTAATGTCAGTGACGTTTAAATTAATTAGCATAAATTAAGCTAACGTTAGCTGAATAAACTAGCGTTATTTTGTTATTGTTCCTTTGTCCACCTCTCATCTAACTTATTGTTAAAATGGTTCCCGCTCGACGTGAGGTTTTTACTCGCGGAACATTAACATGATTTAACTACATTGAAAGCGTTATTTTACCTAAAATGTATAATTGTACCGTTTATGTTAACATCCGTTGACGTTAGCTAGAGAACAGTATCAAATGTAACCTTTATGGTCCATTGTCCGCCACCAATTAACGATTGCTGCTTGTCGGTCCTGACGGCTAACATTAACAGTTAACGGAGGAGGGAACATGAGAAAATGGTCGAGACGAGGATCATGTCGGAGACTGTTGGCCCTCATTCTGGCCACCATTCATTTCGGGAAACCGTGTCCCGCTAAATACCCACAGCTAGCGACTGAGCTAACCTTTCCGAAATGCGCGGCCCAGTGAACAGGCGTCCAGCCGTAGAAGGTGTCCTCCACCGAGAGGTCAGCCAGGTTTGAGGTGCCCTGAAGCAGGGCGCACAAGGCACCGACGTCTCCATCCCTGCACGCCCGATGGAGAGGGAAGCGGCTGTTTAACACCTCCTCGCTCGAGAATCCAGACTCCACAACCACCGACATTGCAGCAAAATGGATAAATAACTACTTTAAAATAGACAACAACAAAGACTATCTATTGTTTAGCTAATTCTTGTCGCCGATAGCGTGAATGTGAATCCCGACACGCGCCACCCTGGCTGGTGTGTCTTTCTGCCTGACAACACAAAGCACTTCAGCAGAGCACGCGTCGGTGTGAAACTTGAGAAACGCTGAGTGGGCTGGAAACTGCGGACTGGATTTCAAATTCCAGACTTTTTTTCTTCTTCTTCTCCTTCTGTGTGTTGCTGACTGTTTAGGAGCCGTGTCGCCACCCTTTGGACAGTAGTAGGCCTATCGTGGGTGGCCTTTGTCTGCCACTGGACTCAAGCATTTAGTTTAAGAATTTGTCCTCTTCTGACCACCGGGGGGCAGAAGAACCTCAAAGATAAACGGGACATATATTGAAAATGGTTTATTGGTTACTTGAGTTGTTCCTCCTGTCCATATTCAGTCTTAATTATATTTTAATTCGTTTTCATCTTTATGTAGTTTGACTGTGCGGGGCAGACTGTCAGACCCAGCTGCAGTAAATGATTTTCTAAAGGGACTCTGATGCTTGGAAACACTAACATTTCCATCCACAAGGACCACCCCAATGAGCTCAAATAAAAGTTCCTTGTAGTAGCTTTAAGGAAGCAAGTTGTTTTGTTGGTGAGTCACGGTCTGTGAACGAACATTAGAAAAACAACGTCATGCAAGCTGTATTATTTTTTTCCCAAAAGCGAACAACCTTGGAACGTTAAGAAAACGTTCCTAACTAATATCAAGGAAACGTTCATTGTGGGGTTCAGCAAACATTCGCGTTTCTTAACCTAAATCTGAAAATAGTTTAAGCCTATAGGTACCAGCCCCAAAATATATCCCTCTCAAAGCAACTTCAGTATAACCAAACACGGCATGTGGATCATAATCCATTTAAAGTTTCCGTCTTACCGTCGGACTCAGCTAGTGACACCCAGAAAGAACATTTACCTTTGCTTAAGTGTTATGTTTCTTATTAGCACCACCAGATGGAAGTACAGAACAAGAAATGAACAACCACATGCAGGCTCTGACCAGTGTCGACAGGGTGATACAGAATATGTACTTTTTTAAAATATAATTGGCATTTTTATCACTATTTCAAATGAGGTTTCTTTTTCCACAAATCTATCAACAGTACAGGATCGACTATTTTGGTAGCCAGAACTGTTCTCTTATTGAAGTATTATTTCTGTACGTTAGAGGGAGACATTGATCATAGAAGGTCCCCATAACGTATGATGTAGTGGTTTCCTTGCTGAACTATGAGAAGCCAGTTATGGTTCAATACCAATGAATATCAGCAGTCTTAGATTTAGTTCTGAAATACGAAGCCATGATCTTTGTATTTTCCTGATTCAAGTCAAGTGGCGTAATTAATCGTTTGGATTCTGAAGATACACTGTTGAAGAAAGCAGACACAGTTCCCTTCTTAGTCCTGTTTAATTACTTCAAAGCACCAACCATCCACCCATCAATTTTTCTAAACCAGTTTATCCTGTGGGGGGTTGCTGTGTGGCGGAGTCTGCCACAGTGTGCACTGGGCGAGCTGCAGAGCTGTTTTCTCTCACGAGAAAGCCTTTGGAACAAAGAGAATGTTAATGAACCTGATTTCTACCTGATCCTGTGGCAGCACTTCAATACCCAGTTTCCCTATTTCACCTTCTCTTCAACATGTGACATCAAGGTCAGCATTTATGGTGTTGGAAACTCAGTCCTAATCCACACACACACACACACACACACACACACACACACACATATATATATATATATATATATATATATATATATATATATATATATATATATATATATATATATATATATATATATATATATATATATATATATGCACAAAAGTGTGAAGCTGTTCAGTGTCTTACAAAAGGACTTTGCTAACAAAAGGCTAAATGAGAACACAACGTCATCACAGCCTTGTTGTGTAACCTGCGCTCATGCCACAGTGGTGTCGTTTGTCTATCGGCCGTTAGCTTTTTACATCTGCCGATCGCATTCACGAACCTCAAAAATTCATAAAAATGTTGTTCATTTGTGAAGATTATCTGGACAAAACGTGTAAGTATAATGTGTTTGCCACGGAGCTTATTTTCTGCAATAATCCAAAATCAAATGGAAAAATCCAATTGGCTTTTTGTCGAGGGAACCAGTGCGGCGCTAACTTACAGGGCTGGCCTTCAAACATACGTCATCCCTGCACCACTCTATAAGGAGACCACAGCATATTTTGTGCATGGCCTACTCTGCTCAGTGTGATTAATGTGAGACAGAGGATTGTTTCCTTCTTCTGAAACCATTTGGAAGGACGCACTGAGGGTAAATTGGTAAAATAAGCTTTGTAATCCTAAAGAACGACCTATTTGTAGCATAACGCCACAGTATAACTGAGCAACAACAACACAATATTTACAGTAAAGTTTCCTGATTGTGCATTTTGTCCTGACAGTTTTACTTATCAAACTGTGTATATGATGTATTAACCAAGTATATACATTGTTTGATTTAGAATTTTGGCAGCTTGAGGCAAATACCAACAAACAGGGTTGAAAATATAAGGTTGAATTCACAAACAGAGCTTCATGTAAGTTATATGTCTACTTTCAGATCATTTAAGATCGAGAAAGTTTGTAGGCCTAACAGATTGTTGTAAGTGTACGTTTTTTTTGTGGGTAATGCACATTCAGTTCTGTTGAGTGTGAAGTCAGTGTAATGAGTTACCTTTCTATCTCTTATTGCGTCATTCCAATTTGAATTTATAGACCTGTTACCCGTTCTCGGGTCTTGATCTCTGTCGCTGACCTTGATGACACATCTACGTACACAGGAATGTCCGCTGATAGCTTATCGGCCTGGGTCAATATCCCACCTCAATACTGTCTGTTTGCTGAGATCAGAATGACTGACCCGAAGCTCAAGCTCACTTCAGTCCACTGCCTTTACATCAGCACTGATCACACTGCTGAGCTGAGGGAAGCTCTGCCTCAGTTCTGACAAAACCAGATAAGATTACTGCATTTGAAAAATTCAAAGCGTGAGTGTGACTCATTGCCATTCAAGTGGCGAACACATCCTATTTGTCATGCATTCACACATGGTCTTCCCAGTCTTCCATTCACATGATTCATGTACAGGAGTACAAAGGATTGTTTGCTGACGTCTGATAATACACTGCTGAGTCAGCTCCACACAGATGAAAGATGACGCGAAGGTGTCAGGTATCACTTTGGCAAACAGCAGCAGGATTGGTGGGTCATAGATGTTGGACTTACATGGAAATGAGTGAGATCATCAGAAAACAGGCACATACACACACACACACACACACACAGTGTTCGACCACTTTCTCAATTGCAAAGTATTGTAGCATACCTTAAATCAAAACTTTCTTTTTTGCTCATGATCTGATGTGTGTTTACGGTTTAGTCATCACACAGTAATTGTGTCAATATTAGTTTGTCTCTGAACCTTCTTGTGTTCAAATGTTTTAATGTATTTTTGAATAACCTTCACTCTTTGATGTCTAATCCTTAGAATATTTTCGATATACCGGTATAGAAAAGCATTTGCTAATGTGTTTAAATCTGCCCTACTCCTGGAGAGGATCACTGATCATTGTTAAGGCTGGGCAGCGTTGTAGTGCTCGAGATCAGTCTTAGTCTCAAGACTATTTTTTGAAGGTCTTTGTCTCATCTTGTTCTTGGACTTCAGATTTCATTTCAAGATCGGTCCAGACCACAATTGTAAAGATGGTAAACTTATACATACGCACATATACAGTCTATATGGCAATTACAGAGGTGCACGAAGAGGACTCTTCATTTGCTTTCTGTGGGTGTTTTTTTATGGGAATGTGGATCTTTCAGATCAATCTGTGGAGTGTTTATGGTTTCCAAGTTCCATATTTTATCGTAAGTGTGCCATGCAGTGTGGGACTCGCACTGGTCTGGTCTTGGTCTTGACTTGGTCTCAGTTCAGGCGGTCTTCTTGTGTACAACACTGGATCTTTTATCGTATCTTTATTCAAGAGCATTTTTTTTCCATTTGAGAGCATGACTTATATTTCACTTCAGATTTTGTAATGCTTTCCCGGAATAAATAGTGTCATTACACCCTGCTTGTGTTTGGATTTCAGTTTAAATTGTATGCTTGGACTCAGTAGGGGTCATGTCATTGGTCAACACCACAACTGGCTTTCTATTGGTTGGGGAATTTTGACAGGGTTGTTGCACAATCCAAAAGCAGAGGAGAAATCTGAGAACAGATGTTTCATAAGCACACCTAAGCAGCCCGAGTGTGAGGATAAGGGCTGAAGCCGGAGGGCAGGAAATCTGTACAAGCCATAATATATCCGGGTGCAAGCATACAGTTTGAGCAGAGATCCAAGCGCAAGCAGGGGCTATTTGACTGTGAGGACATGGTTTGAGGGAGAGCATTACAAAATCAGAAGTCAATTGATTGAAATCAATAAGATATTCTCTCAAATTGAAAGACCACCTCTCGAATAAAGAACGTTTTCAAAAACCTCCATACTAAGCTGGGGTATGCTAAAAAACAAAGGTTTGCATGTCAATCAACTACGTCTGAAGGCAAAACCTGTATTCATTCAAAACATGCTGATATCTGGGCATCAGTGAAATGATTAAATATGGTGATTTTAAAGATTAGAATATCTGTTCCTTCTGGAGAGAATTTGTCCTCAAATAAACCTAGATCTAGAATCAATTTAATGGTCACTTTTCCTACCTTTTTGGTGTTAACGGAGAGATGCCTCATGGTTGACCGTTACATCTTACATCTTTTTGCGACCAGTGACAAATCCTTTGCACAACATTAGACCCAAATATTAAAAGCAAGAAATTAGTGATGAGGAACATGAACTATCTTTGTACGTGGATGATGTCTTATTGTATATTTTAGATGTGTATAGTTAAGTACTTTAATTTGATGAATTGAAAAGCAAGAACATGCAAATAGAGAATTAGTTATAGACGTTTTCTTTCCCTCAGAAATATAAGAAGCAAAGACTGATTAGGGGTTTGCTGGAAAAAGTATGGAAAATGATCAGCAAACTCATAAATAGATAATCACATTCATATCATTTCATACAGGGTCCTATGGACTATAGATACGTATTTGTTTAATATACCTTTGGTCACAGCAAGAAAAGTAAGTGTAGGAAGTGAGAAAGAAAATATCACCAGATTGTAGATGTTGTGTTGATAACTGTAACTTATTTGTGTTTATACTTCTGATATAAAGAACCCCTGTCTTAATTTACTCAGAACAAAAGTAGCTTACAACGTGGATAAAACATACAGTGTCACAGGATAATTAGTTGCAACAAGCCCTTGCATTTCCCAAGTATTTTTCTCTTCCTGCCTTTCTTTATCTAGGTCAAAGGTAAAATCCTTCCCCGAAGACGACAGCTTCCTCCTGCTGTAAATATTTTCCCAGCATCAGACCAACCAGTATTGTAGGTGTCAGTATTACAAACAGTGGGAGGTTAAGTTTCAACAATATTTGAACAGCATCTCATCCACATAAATAAGTGCTCTTGAAGTGAGGTTCAAACATGTCAACAGTCACTATTTGTGTTATTTATACTTTGGTGGGATATTTCCTCTTAGGGTGTGTGCTCACACAAACCAAACAAACAAAATAATTCAGCATTCGATAATTTTAGAGGAGCTTTTTGCAACAAATAATGGAAAAATAGCAATAAAACAAACAGTGGACAGTTTACATTGTATCATTGTTTTCAGATGAAAAAAATTGCTGGATATACACTTTTCAGCATGATTATTTTGGTCATTTTAACGGTGCTTAACCTTAAAACTAACTGAAAAAGATGTGACCATTATTTGCTGACATTTGCTACACCTTGGAAAGCCACAGTTTGAGGGAAGAGGTAACTCTACTGGCACAAATACACCTAAATATAATAAATAAATCAGTAAATATAGGTGTTTTGGAACATATTGTCATCGATAATTAGTCCCCTAATTTAAGTCATATTTTGTATTACACCTTTCTAGAACATTCTAGAAGAAAAGACAACAGCAAGACATGTAAGAGTATATGAGTAAAAATAGAAAAGCTCAATGCAGCAAGACAATGAGCCTCAAATTACTTAATATTCCACAGATATGAACAAATCGTCCACGCTGACAAATAAACTTACTTAACTCAAGATCCATTCACTCACATTTTCTGGAGCTTTCAGTTGCATCGATCAGTCTTCTTCAGCAGATTTTGCTCAGTCCATGACAATTGCTCTGGAAAACTTCACCACACACTTTAAATTGAATATTACTGTTTGCTCATAACGTTTAAAAAGTCTGTTCTTACATCTTGGTAAAGTGCTTGTTGTAAATTGTAGTATATTGTCTTTGATCATTGATGGTATGTAAATCAAACTGCAGTATTGTTTTAGTTTCTTTGTCAATCCTGTTACGTCGTTTGTTTATTCAACCCTGCTTTATTGCATTTAATTAGACTAAATTACGATTGAAATGTGGCGTCACTGTGAATAAAAATCCCACCTCAGTTGTCTTTATTTGTTAAATAAAAGTTAATAGATGACTGTTGATTTAATGTTGTCAGCAATAACACACTGTAAGACTGTTTAACATACAACAAAACTCATATGACAACGTGATATTCTTACATCAGCACTCTGTTGTTGCTCATCGGTTTATGAAAGATGTTCACTACCTTTTCTCTGCACATGCTGCTTCTTCTTCTCTCTGATGTTTTTTTTTACCTCCCGCCCATATGGTTCCTCCTACATAGATGTATAAGATTGCATTGGATTGAGGTAAATGTAGGCCTCCTGTGCCTTTCGTGGTTTTGTGTGATTCATTGTGTCACTGCAGAGAGGAAGTATGCTATATTGTCAGGCACACACACACACACACACACACACACACTGTTATACCATCTGTTGTTCAAAGTATCCGTCATGCTGTTGTATATATTTCTTTGTCTCCTCTGTTCTTTCACCACATTGTTAGTTTCTCTGCATGACGAGTCTCCTGTCTACTATAGACAGTAGAGCTTGTGCAGCATAGGTTCATTAGATTACAACACTTCAAACACTGCACTTGTCTCCGTCTATCACAAAAATACAATACTAGATATACCTGTAAGAGTGGGTCATTAGTCACTCATGTACCCAGTGAGGTGCCATCCTACGAGAAACACTGCGATCATCAAGCCCAGCAGTGATGCAGTCTTTCTGGGCATGTTGGAGAGGGAGGAGGGGGCCGGGTGCAGCTTTTGGAGGTGACATCAGTTGCTTCTGACGCCAGCACAGCACCAGCTCTTACACAGAGAGATTGTGATTAACAGCTTTGTATCCTTCTTTTTCTGTTTATCTCATGTCCCTTTACGGGTGTTTTTCTCTAATAATACTAATTCAATGAGCTTTAATGTCAAAAAAGGTCAGAGACAATATTCCCAAAGCATTTACACAGATGCATGTTACAGTGTTTCTTTGTGTAAATACCTTAATTTGTTTCTCAAATTTAATAAATAAATATCTATTGACAGGATGGATCGACGCCAAATTATGTAAAACATTCATGATTCCAGGATGAAGACGAATGACTGTATCTCAAAACTGTATCTCTCAGAACAACTGTGGCTGTAGACTCTTAAGTCTCATTTCAAAACTGAATTCCATCTCTTACGAAAGACACATTAATGATTCCAGTACATTAAAAAAAACAAAAAAAAACGTGTATTTTTGAAGATTACTCAGCCTTTTTTTAAAACTCGGCCTGTTTTTTTAGATTACAATATGTACAACTTCAGAAGTAACAAAGTGGCTTTGGAGCTGAGCTTAACAAACTGGGTAGGGAAGTATGAAAGTATTGAGTGACGGACGAACACCAACACTAACATTGATGGTTTTGGTCTTTTTGGCCATTTGATTTAAACTTGTGTCTTTCAATTCATGTGTAACGTCCAAAGTACACATAAATGTAGCTACAACCCTGCATAACTCTAAATACTGTGACCATGCATAGCTCCACACTGCATTTAGCGACTTCCACATATATAGTAAGCAGCTTTTTAATATGCCTGTTGACACACACACACATACATACACATCAATGACTTAAAACAACAAATGCAGTGTACGGTTTTCTCTCTTCTATTCTAGTTTGACATCAGGGAGAGGAAGAGAAAACAATCGTTGGCTAACGATAATGGATTTTTTCCCCCCTATAGAAACCTGAGCCGCTCCAGCACATTCAGTTTCATTCCCTGTTCGTTTTTTTCCAGCACTTCTCAAGTTCCCAGAGAATTACGAGTGAGAAGTTAAAACCCAAGTATGGCAGACGCCAATCTACGCACTGTAATTAAAGCAATAAACACCATTTATGAGTCTGCAGCCCAGTGATTTCACACCCTTTCTGTTGTTGGTAAAGACACATGCAGGCTAATGCCAGTATAAGCCTGCTTCAAATATGACATGACACCTGTTATAATCACTCGTCCGTGTGCGCTAAATGCCAAGGAGGATTATAGCAGATGTCATGTCATGGATTATAGAAGCTTTATGTATGTACCTGGATGAATCTTTCCCTGTCACCTCTGTGGAAATGCCATGGGCAACCACTTTAATCTCAAATCTCATTTGTGTGTTGTGTGTTCCCATTGTAGAGCGTATCAGCGTGTCCTCAAAAGCAAACATGTGGCTCCTTGCAGTGTTTTTCTTTCTTAGCCCCGAAGCCTGTTTGGCTGACTCTCATCGTATTGCAGGGGGGGGGGGAGAGAGGAACGAACCACAGCTGCTGTCTGACGTAAATGCAGCACAAACGCTCTGTTTGTGCGGTCACAGCCCCTCTGGCAGCCTTAACCAGTTAATGACTTACCTCACACTCCCTTACTCCCACTTATGCAGTGTCGCTAAACCTTGTGATGGATGTTACAGTCAAGTCTGAGCAGATGCTGAGAACCCATTGACAATCTGAGTGGAAAACAGTAACAGTCTGTCTCTAATGATGCCAGTTAAGGCTGCTGTTTGTATATAAGTTTGAGATTTACGTCATCAAGCATGATGCTGGGCAAAGACACAGTACAGGCTCAATCAGGGGTCCACCAACAATTTCACAAATGAAGTTCAGTTTATTACTTATTAGGAGTAAAATAATATTGAATGCAATGGAGGAGATTTCTAAAGTCTCAAAGAATAAACCTACATCCTACAAATAAACTTACCCTGAGCTCTTTGTTTCCCACTTATGCCATAAAATATCTCTACATAATTGGATGGATTGGCAAAAACATTCATGGTTACAGGACAATATATCCTGATCATTTTGTTGATCCCTTAACCTTTCATCAGGTCACAAGTTTGATTGGTTCAACACTTTGGTTCATGACCAAATACTTGCAAGGACATTACCATCAGCCTCAGCTGTACTTCGTGTTTAGTGTCGCAAATGTTAGCATGCTATCACGCTAATCTAAGTTAGCAATTATGGGAAACATTAACCTCCAAACATCAGCATGTTAGCATTGTCCTTGTCAACATGTAGATGGTAGAGCTGTCAGAGACTCTTGGTAAAGGAAAGCCTGCGATACAAACCAGGGGAATGGACACTGGGACGGGGGTCTAATGTCTAGTGTCTCATGATCGATGCTACTAAGTTGCACTGTGGGAACTGTTGTGAAAAGCCAGCACTTGTGGAGCTTGACCAATACGAGGGACTTGAAGTCAGGATAACTCCTAAAAATTTGAATCTCACAAGTCAAAATTGTATTTTGACTTGTATTTTGTAAACTTAAACTGCTAAAGAACCCGTTTAAGTCAGGGACAGAATAATGGGTAAAGATGTAAGGGCTAATATAGATAAGTACCAAACAACTAAATTGCTGTCCTCTATTCCATCCGTTAAGTAATTTGGGTTCAACCTTAAATAAACCCTGCCTTTTAAACATTCTTGATGATGCAAATGTACCTTAATGACAAAATTAACCATAAAATAACCCCTGATTACCGCCGTCATGGACGTATTCCACCTCACCTTTTGTCTCTGCCAACATTGAAACCACAGCTGCTCTCTTGCACTGAGGTCAGTGTTCATGCCACTTTATGATACAGTCAAGCATGAATGCAAATCACAGTCCAGCTGACTCATTTCACCAGAAACCCAACGCATCCAGCAGGACAACAATGCTACATTATCTGTGCCCGTAAACACAGGAAGCATTAGAACGGGACTTCTCTGCGGAATAATTGTGACGAGGTCTTTATTTCTTCCTCAGCAAAAGCCACGGCCGACAGGGAGAACAATGATGGATTGCTACACCTCAGAGAGGATTCAGTCACCTCCATTGATCAGACAATTTCAAGGCAAATTCAAGGTAACACATCGTTTTCCCCAAGGACTGTGTATGTTTGAGCGTGTCTGTCCTTCTGTGTGCACACATGTCCTTAAGTCAACCCTCTCTGCATTGAGAGATTGAACTAGAGGAGAAAATTGACGAGCATACGCAAAGACGCACCGCTGGCAGAGCAAATTTGATTGGAGCGCAATGAGCTCGATGGAAGGCTCCGCTATAGGCTAAGGGGGTTGTAAACGAGACCCTGAGACTTTGACGCAGGCTGCTGACATCATTTTCCATGTCCTCTTTCGACCAAGCAGTTACTGCCATAGAGGAGGAGGAGAACGGGGGAGGGGAGGGAGAGAAAAGGAGGGAAAATAGTGACAGTGAATCTCATATGAGGAAGAGGCTTGATGTGAAGGAAGGAAGTTTTTGAATATTTATATTGTACATGCATTTAGGCTAAAAGTTTAAAATGACAAACAAGTATATAATTAATAGTTCATTTAGAAATATAACTGGTGGTATGTAGCATTCAGCCACCCACCTGACCCCTACAACCAGGATATTTATAGTCAAACCTACTGGTGTTTATACCCACCACCTCATTCTTCAGGCTTTCAGCACATCATTAACGCTGCGGAATTGTCACCATGCACCCGACAGTAATTATACAAAGCGAGTATCACACCGAGATAATGACGTGTGACTCATATTGTGGGAGGCATGGATGACATGAAAAAGAGAAGGAAACTTTCTTAGAGAGCTGCATATTATGAGGCGGACGTCATACATGCTATAGCTGGAGGTGGCCAAAAGCAAGAACAAGTCAAAGTTTTGAGAGAAATATGACTTATTTAGTCATGGACAATAGTTTTGTGAGAACTAAAAAGAAAATTGTGTCGATTGTGAGACTGGCTTCTTACTTATCTCTGCTGCTAAAAATAGCAAGAGGTCTGAATGTGGAATGTGTGCTTTAAACGGGATGAGAAGATGCTGCTGCACAGCGTGGCAGGTGACTCCTCTGGCTGCTTTACTGTCTTCGATATTTATTTTCAGTGGCTGACATTTACTTGCTACAGAGGGGTCTTTGTGCTGCAGTTAATCTGAAGTTAATCATTAAAGTGAGCAGTGGGTGGTCTGGTGTTGGATGAAGAGAGCGGCACAATTTGGACGAAGAACAGAAGAGGAACCGTGTCAAACTATCTGTGGTTTGCTTTTATCTCACAACAGCCCATAGCAACAATATCAAACACAATGCAAAACACTCTGTAGTTCACATAGGGGACCGCCCTAAAGCTTCTTGTCAGTTGAACTGCCTATACATAGACAGCTGCACCAGTGCATGTGCAAATCAGACGAATGTAATACTTTTGTAAAATAATGTTTTTTTCTCTTTTCATATTGTCAAAATTCAAAACTGAGCTGTTGAATTAGTAAAATAGAAATACTGACTAGACTAGAAGTGTTTGTCAGACATCTTGAACCTTTAACGGGGCTGCACACTGACACACTTGTTTACATCCATACCTTAAGCCTTAAGGGGACATTGCATTGTCTTAAGGCAAATGTTTTCCTTGCATCATTCGTGTACATTTGCATAATTATAAAGTTTGCGATATGTGCAATGATATTGCCCGAGGTGAAACATTATCATTGACTTTGTATGCAATCGTGCCTGGTCTATTATTTGCTTTGCGTTCTGAACATTCACTGGGAACATACCTACCTTATCCAATAAATCAATATGTCTAATCCTGACTCTTCCATAACCTGAACTCCAAACCAAGTCTAAGCCCTAAACTTTACTTTACAATGGTCACTTTGGGACATGCTGTTCCCAAAAGGGAGGCAGTACCCACAGTGTTGAAATGAACAACATGAGTCATGCGACACATAAAACCAAATGCACAGGCATGATGGTGTTGTTAGAACATTATGTTCTTCCCTATTTGGTATCTGGAGCATGTGCAGTTTCATTCTCTAAATCAGAGGAATCTCACTGCCCACGGCAGCAAAATGAATTTCAAAAGACAACAACGGCACCAGAAACTGACTGATCTCACGGTCCTGCAGCTCTGCAGGAAGCTGGAACACATTTTCTGGATTTATTGTTCTGGCACATCAGAATCACTGGCATACAAGGGATGAGAAACAGCATTGTTCTGCATTTACTATTGTTGTGTGTGTGTGTGTGTGTGTGTGTGTGTGTGTGTGTGTGTGTGTGTGTGTGTGTGTGTGTGTGTGTGTGTGTGTGTGTGTGTGTGTGTACAATTACAGATTATTAAACTACCTAAATTGTTGGCGTTAGTTTTAACAAACAAAATTATACATATAATCTAAAACAAATTAGTCTGTAGTTGAATTGCCTGTGAATATTATGCATGTCTACATATATTTTTGTTTACAGCTCAGCTGTTAATTTGATAGAAAATAAAGTGAGAAGAACCTATTTTGTTGCGCCACAGACCACATCACCACTCCTACAAGTCATGAGGCCTGACCTCTTGGCCCTATAGCTCTAACTTTCCTTTTTTGGCAGTGGTGCAGGAGAGGATCCCCTCCCCTTCTTCCCTTTTAGATGGGAAGGTCCAGCTCTCACATGGCAACAACAGGCGAACACACAGATGTCCTGAATGTCATTTCTGCCTATCAGACACCCTCCGTCACCCAGCTTAGGTCTCTTAATCCACGCTTAGCTGCTCTTTTCTCTGGCAGACTTCTCTCAAACTCTCTACCACCATTTAAAAAAAACATTACGTTTCACTCAGACTGGCAGACGTTGGAAGTCAGGTGGAAGAAATTAAGCAAAGAAAATGAGAAAATTAGTCAGTTAAGATGCAACAAGTCTGGGGTAAACCATGATATTAGTCAATTTGGTGGAATAATATGTGCAAGGACAAGTAATTGATAAAGTTCCCCACTCCAAATCTTATCAACAATTATGTATTAGCGTCTGTAACGATATGCACACTGTAGCCTGTTCTTTCTCAAATCAGCACTGGGCGGTTGCTTCCTTCAACAACTCATCCACTAGCGTTGCCTTCTGTACAGTTACGAGTTTCCAGCTCTCTCTACACTTCCTCTCCTTCCTCTGATGAGTCAAGGACTGTTCTCCGGCTTTAGGGGCCCAGCTGAGGCACCATATGGACATTGAGCGGCACGATCAGGAGCACAAGAGGCAGCAACACCTGCAGGGAAAACTTGCAATGCTTCTTTCCATCTGGACTCAGTGTCACGTCCAGGTCAGCAGCTGGACCAGGTCACTTTGGTCCAGACTACATTCTCTCTACAGCTACTGGATGGATCAAGGTGACATTTTGTACAGACAGTCATGGCCCCCAGTGGATGTTTCCCCCTGTGATTTGATGATACCCACCATGAGGTTGACCTTTGTGGTTTTAAGGGAAATAGGGGTAATGTGATAAACTAGTATTGGTGATACCGTGGTATTTAAAAATTAAATATTTATATCATGTTAGTGATAATACACATATAATAATATCATAAGATGAATCCAGCGCCACTTAAATCATTTTATATATACAGTTATGGTTTCACCTCTCTACACTCGTATGTTGAGTATAATTCATTTGCCAAAAAAAAAGACACATCCTGCAGTCCGGTGTAGCTTTGATGGCTTTATTAGTTTTATACATGATGTTAATCAGGTCCTGCTTTTCTGCTGATTTTCCACTGTCCCATATATCAAATCCATTTCATCACGAGCAGCTCAATTTGGTAAATCCCTTGTCAGTTCACAATTTGTCTGTCTGTGCGTGTGGATGGAGTGGCGAGAGAAAGAAAGATAAGTGAACCAGACTTTTTATGAGAATGAATAAAATAATTCACCGCCAACGCCTTTGTAGCAGTTGAATCAGAGCATCATTACAAGAGGTGCATCATCCTGCCTCACTCAAAGCTGACTCTAATCATCTTCCTCGCTGCTCTCTTTGTTTTTGTACCCTTTGTATCTTTGTTTAATTATCTCCTTTACTCCCTGTCTGTTATCTTTTGGATTTCATCTACTCATTGAGTCTATCGCTGTGCTTTATCTACTTCTCATTTCATTCTCCTTGTCAGGCTTACTATCACCTTTCTGGATACCCCACATCCCCTTCCCCTGCCACCGTCAGCCCTGGATAATAAGCTGATCCATCGTATGACGCACATGGCTCTGTCTCCTGAGGGGCTTTTGCGTACACAGGCATTCATAAAGGCTCTGTGTAGCCCTGTGCGCAGATACAGGCAGTGGCCAGGTATTTGCATCTTGAGATAACTGACACCACGGGATTACTGTATCAGCAGCTCTGCTGATAGTCGGCAACAATACATTGTGCATTCTTAAGCAGAAAGGGCTTTTGTTACTGTTTTGAATGATGGTTCTATAAACAGCTTGTATAGCCGCAGGGGCATTGAATGACGTTGCATATGAAGATCGTCTTACTTTTGCATGTTGTGCTTCCTGAGTGGAAAGGTTGTGAAAATCAATTATATTATCAGTATTTTCCAGCTTTCTGGCACCTTAGGGGCTTGTATCACTAAGCTGCAGCTGTGGAAAAGCATCCAAATGATCAGCCTATTACCATAATTTATTTTCTCAGGAAATATTGTGTATTTCCAGAACCATACACTACGGAGCCTGTTCTTTGTTATAAATTTGATAATTTTCCAGTTGAACTTCCAGCGACTTTATTGTCATAATACAATGTGTTATATGGGAATTCCAAACATAAGCCCCTCAGTGAGAAAAAGATATGTGTGAGTAAGAGATCTGTAAGGCACTCTTCACTAAAATTGTTCATTTGAGAAGTGCTGGTGCTGGACCTCCTGGATGATAGCTTGACGCACAAGCTCACGAGGACAGCCCCCGCCTTCCAAAGTCAACAAGCATAGACACACCAATGTTAATTACCAAAGAACAATAGCACCGCTGTCTTCCACAAGACACAATGACACCAAATGATTACACAACGGAGCTTTTCAAAAATTGTCGGAGGGTGCGGAAGTAAATAGTAAAATAAATAGATAAATGGACTGAGGTCAGTACGTGGAACATCGACCCCAGATAGCTAGTCGTTGCTGTGTATACTGATCAAGAGCTGCCAACAGATATAAAGTACAAATAATCAAATTTTAAACATATATTTTCCCAATTTATTAATAAAACAAAAAAGCAAGAAACAGGAATCTTATGTCTTAAATATGAGCTTTTAAAAACACAGCCACCTTCCTTCATGAAATTGCACACACATTACACTTCCAAAACAGGAAGTTCTGCATCATTACCTCGCAGCACACCTGGAATAAACTGGTTTTTGCTGTTTTTCACTAATGTGTGTTGAGTATAAGGTGACGGTTGTTTCTGTGGTGATTATGAAAGCTGGTTGCAGTATAGCCTACAAGCTGTGTCACAGATTCGACATGAAGACAGGAGGCAGCTATTGAAAACCAGTGGAGGGAGCAAAAGAGGAGTGACCTGAGAGAAATTGCAAACAATCAGTACGGCAACGTGCAGGGCGATGTTGACTCGCCACCACTATATTTGCATGTACGTCGTGCATTATTTATGTGGCGAATGATAGTGGTTTCAGAGATTTTTATTTTATCTATGTCACTCTTAAGTATAGAACTTGTCTGCACATTTGATCATGTAAACAAGTATACATAACAAGACAAATTCAGGTGAATCAAAATGAAGGCAACAGAGGATGAGATATCCTGAATTGTAATCCCCCTGGTATGGGTCAAACTTCAAAAGTGCTGGATCGTCACAACACTTCCCACAATGCAACTCAGTAGCATCTATCGTTTTCGAAAAATACTGTACACTGTTTGTATGTTACTGTATGCCAAACAACAATGTGTTGACCCCTCTTCTTGTTTGCACGTCACATTGTTGTGCTCACTTCCTCCACATCCCAACTGTGTACAGCCCAACTCACTTTCTGTAGTGTATTTTAGAGGTGGAGTGGCCTAAAAACTGAATTTTATAACGTTGGGCAACAGCGACAGCCCATAAAGACAGTCTCCAACATTAACTTACACACATGTTTATGTTTGGTCCATTTACTGTTGGTCCATGCTGCAGTACGCTATAAGCTAGCAGCCTATAGCCCGCATCGTGAGCAGCATAAAATGATACGAATGGTGCTAATTTCGGTTTGCATTATTGGAATCCAGTAGTTAAAGTACTGACAATATGTAGTTAGCATGGATCACTTTCATCTCGTCAACTCGATCACTTCATTTCGGATGTTTGGTGCAGAGTCTTCAGAACGGTGCTACTTTCAATGTTTTAGAAGCAGTCTGAGCCAAAGTGCCTGCGCATGCTGGTTCCAGCAGTAAACACACACTCGTATTTTACATGAATATACAGACAGAATGTACTCTGCTCCCACTATGATGTCCTGGGAGCTTCTTGTTACCAGCCCAACGTCTATAGTTCCCTAATGTTTTAATTTTATAAGAAACGCTGCGCGTTCAAATTCTTCGTGTAGACCACATTTCGCCGACCAGTGTAATATGACTTTTTCCAAATACGTTCACAGTGACTAATAGTATCTCTCTTTCAACATACAACTGAACAAATCATCAACATTTCAAAACAAAGTGGAGATTTGTGATGGCAAAAACAGGTCTTAGATGTTCAGACCGAATATCACCCAGTTTTCAACTAAAAATCAACGTTGAAATCCTGGTTGGTGCTCACTGGGCCAGTTTGTACTGCAGGATTTCCTTTAAGAAGAGTTAAAGCAGGGGTGTCAAACTCATTTTCACTCTGGGGCCACATCAGCATCACGGTCGCCCTCAAAGGGCCGGTTGTAAATGTAAGACGGTGTAAATGTAACTACGGTACTCCTAACATAGTTAGTTTAGTTTCCCGGGATATCTGTGACTTCCACAACACGTACTTCCAGTTGTGTGATTTCTCCTCCGCCATTGTTTCCTGTTGCTGGTGCAAAATGCATTCTGGGATATTTGGCTGTCCCAAGTACAGACAAGTCACCTCCGATGCATCCCGGGTAAAATGGGCAGAGCGAGCCACATCCGGGCATTAGGGCCGTGCTTGGCTCGATGTGAACTTTGAATTGGAACAGTACTTGGGCTGAGACTGATGACGTTTCAGTACAGAGAAGTACGCATGTTGAGAAACTTGTTGGAAATCCTCTTTATGGGCTGTTGCATCTCCTGTCCACCTGTTGTGATAGTTTTAATGTCGGCACACAGACAACATGCCATCTCATCACTTCGACTTTCTATCTCATAATTTCGACCATGGGGATATTTTTATTTTCACATCTAACTTTAAATTTTTGTAAAAAAAAAAAAAAAAAAAATTATTATTTTTTTTTTTTTGCTGGCGGATTCGTGGGCCACATAAAATGACGTGGTGGGCCGGGTCCGGCCCGCGGGCCGTATGTTTGACACCCCTGAAAAGGAACGGTCATGCTATGGTCATGCTAGCATCTAAGCTAAATGTTAACATGCTAACATTGACAATGCCAACATGTTCGTGTTTAACAGGTATGATGTTTACCATGTTCATCATTTTCGTTCAGCGTGCTAGCAAGCTAACATTTGCTATTTAAAAAAATAAAAATTGAATCAGTAAAGATAAAGTATAAGTGTGACTTTTTGCAGGTATTTGGTCATAAATCAAAGCATCAGACAAATTAGCTGTACTTTGTGTACCAAATGACCAAAAAATATATATTAACTGTTATTAAACATAATGAAAGTATCAGGCTAAGACAACATAAGCAGCCAGCCTGGAAAGAGTGGGCAGTGGTGCGGTAACTCATCAAAGCGCCAGGCTGACGCTTTGGTAAGTCAAGGTCAGGTTAAACAGATGTTCTAATGAACACGCAGTGACACACAAGTTGAGGTCTGCAACACAGAGGTCACTGCACTCAGCGGTTAGAGAGGTCTTTGAGAGGACAGTTTGAGTTTGTGTGCAAAGTCATACAGTACATACGCAACCATGAGAAAAAGAAAACAGTGATTCAACAGCTGAACAGACAACTGTGATTGTGAAAACTAACATTTCAAAAACAGCATAATGGTTAATAGGGGCTTTCAGGCGTCGTTAGATAAAGGTATTTACTTTTTCACCGCACCGTGTTTAATCTTGTTTTGTGGATGCCTTCAAAGGATTTTCTGCTGGCTTGTGATCCTGACCTTGGAATCCAGATGGACCTTTATATGTATTGTTGGAAAAGAGCAGCCAGGGGGAAATGTGAGCTTAATTAGATCTGGTAGTTAGACCTAATTACATGAAACCAGATGAACAGAAATGAACGTTTTGATCTCATCTTTGGTTCTCTTTGAAGCAATTGCATTCCTGCCTTCATTGTTGTTTTTAATAATGTGGAGAGCAACCAGTTTGAGCATGGTGAAAGGATGCAACATACAGTAAATATCTCAGCATGCTTACTTATGCAAACAGCAGGTCCACGGGTGAAAATCGTGACTCATTACATCCTGTCATACACCCCATGTTTACTGTCAGTCCGCACAGGAGAGTGTACTTCCTCAAAACTTAAGTAAATGCTAAAAGAGGCTGAAATACCCCCTGAGTTGACCTTTGTGCACCCACATTTGATAAAAGGTCACCAGAAGCACAAGAAAAACCCACCAAAGAATGAAACATGCCTGATAAGTCACCTTCTTTCAGTAAACACTGATAACTCTTGAGAACAAAACAATGCTCAACCGCACATATTCTTTATCATCATTTCTTTGTAGATAGTCTTCACATGACTGATAGCAGGAATTACAAGTTTTTGTTTTCTGCACACAGAAAATACTTGAACCTTCACAGCTTTAAAGTTGACTGTTTCAACATGCTGTCAGCAGTTCATTTTGATGATTATATCCGAAAATGCACACTCATACAGATTAAAAAGACATGTGTGGACTGTACAAATAAATGCCATGCAGAGGTGTGTGTGTGTGTGTGTGTGTGTGTGTGTGTGTGTGTGTGTGTGTGTGTGGAAGGCAGTACTCATGTCATTACCAGGAAAGAGAAATGTGCCTGTGAGACTGGTTTGTGCTGAATGTGGTTTGGTTCACGTTCAACATATTCACACGTTCCTCATCTCTCCTGGGCACACTTTTATTTTCTTAAGTCATCCATTAAAAAATAAAATCAAACCATATAAATATCTGCATATAGTGTGGTTTAGCATCACAAACTACCATCACATGAGGGCTTGTGTATGAAACTTCTAAGAGTTACACTTGAAGGGAAGTGTAACGCATTCAAGAGCAGCTCTTGAGTCTTAAGTACAGAATCGGATGCAACAATCTGCAAAAATATATTGTCTATGAATTTAATCTTTCGAAGTTGTGTTTTCTTTGTTACTTACAGGGTTAGGGGATTACTAACACAAAACATTGGGTCCAGGTTCAAAAATACTGATTAAGTCCAAAGTCCAAAAATTCTGTTCAAGCAGTTTCAAACATTTGTCATCATGTTGGGACAATCTGACTCAGATAACAACAGTTTATATAAGTCTGTTTCACAAACTCAGGAAATAAAACAACTGTAATTAGCATGTGAGACATATTTTCAAATGGCACCAATAGATACATTTGGTTGTGAAAACAGATGAGGAGCAGGGTGGGCTGTGTGGTTTTGTTGTTAGTGTGCATCAACATATTGCGTGACCTTTCAGTTGAAACATTTTGCATACAGTTTGCATTCCTTTAACATTTCAGACTGTGGGAGGGCACGATCTGTCTCTCTACTGACGTTGATGTTCGGTATTTACACTCACCCGCACACACTTTTAATCTATGCGACTGTGTTCACCATCATCTTTTATTTGAGCTTTTCTGCCACACTGACTATCTGCAAGATAGTCCCACCAACTTTGTCACTGGATAGCCAGTGCATATTCTCAGATGGCTGTTTGGTAATTTGATATTTTTTTACATAGAATATAATAACATAGAACAGACAGAATAGAATAAATAGAATGTAATAAATCCCAAATCACCTTTTCAGAACTGCTTTTAAAGTGTGATCAATATTGTGTGTTTTACGTTTTTAGTGTATAGCTTTTCTATATGATGATTTTAATGTAAAGTGTCTTTGAGTATTCTGAAAAGCACTCTATAAATAAAATGTATTATCATTATTATTATAAAACAGATTCAATAAAACATATATTCTGAATATGCAACACATACCTTTTAAGTGTATATTTGTTTCACATATAATAATAAAATAGAGCAGGATGAAATAGAAGAGGCTAGAATGTATTAAAACGGATTAAATAACACATATGATACAAGAATGTTTGAGTATAACTTCTGGTTTAGATTATTTTTCAGGCAGAACTTAATAAAATAAAATGGTGTCTAAAACAGAAACAACCTAACTGAGCATCACCATGCTTCCTGTTTCTGTTTCTGCTCGAGGCGCCCGCGTAGCCGGGGCTGTGAGGTGAGAGCGAGGCAGCACCGCGAGCGAGGCAATAGCGCGGCAGAGGGAAACATCACGTGGTGACACCACCGACGTCACCGTCCCCATCTCTAAGCAACCCTTCCATCCGCACTCACGTCACCGTGCGCCCGAGCCGCGCGGTTGCCCAGCAACCTGTGCCTTGCGCGCGGGCCCGGCCTTGCCATGCACCCAGCTCGGAGCTCTGACGCGGGTGTGACGTTAATAAGGTGGGTATCAATTTGTTATGGTGGCGGAGGGAGGGAGGGAGGAGGAGTTCCTCCTGTGAGTGCCGAAGCCCTGTGCTCTGCATTCCGGCGGAGCGCACAGCCACACACCGGCCACAGCCGAGTCCCGGGCCCCACAGACTTGTTCCGAAAGTTTCTCCGTGCGTATTTTCTACATTTATTCAAACCTGTTGTCGCTTTGGCTGTGGAATGGTTTACGCCTCTTCGGAGAGCCGTCTGAACTGTGAGAGAAGGTGGTTTATGTCCGCTTATTAAGGTAAGACGAGACTCCTCTCTCCGTTAGACTCGCTTTACTATACATTTCCTTTTAAGTAATTTTGTCATTTTCTTGCGTATCCAAATTGCGTAATCCACAATCCAAAGTTACTTTCGTATGTAGTCGTTTTAGTTTCATTTCTTTAACTTTCTGTTTAATAGTAACACAAATTCCCTTTGTCAATGAATTACGGCTATAGGATTGACATTAGGGAAACGCGTATTTATTCACTTAAAATCCTTTCCTTTTGACCATATCAATGCTTGTACCTCAATCACTCCAGGGCAGTAATACGTTCTTCCTCTGAATTCATTTGTTGTACAAGAAAGTTTTCAGCTGCTGCACCATATATATATTAGCCTATAGGGCCACATGCTGTATACACTTACTTTAGTTGATTTGGACAAAAAAAAACTGCCAAATGTAATTTAAAATGTATATCTTGTCTATATGCAGTAGAATACAAGACAGTAAAATACAGGGTTGTCTTTGTCTCTCCAGGTACTAGCCTTAAACTTTCCCAACGCTGTAACCGCTGGTGCACCATGGTGATCATGACTGAGAGCAGCAGGGGGTCTCAGTCCAGTTCTGCCCAGGGAAGACCCCTGCAGGTCGGCTTCTATGAGATCATTCGCACCCTGGGGAAGGGAAACTTTGCAGTGGTGAAACTGGCCAAACATAAAGTCACCAAAACACAGGTCAGCAGCTGTCCTCCAAATGCTGTGACTGTTTATGCACATTTGTAAAGATGCATAACTCTAATTATTTTCAATTTACAATTTTTTCTTCTTCAGGTGGCTATTAAGATCATTGACAAGACCAGACTGAACCCCTCCAACCTGGAGAAAATTTACAGAGAGGTGCAGATTATGAAGCTGCTAAACCACCCCCACATCATCAAACTCTACCAGGTGTGTGTTATCTTTCGGTTCTCTACAGTGTTATTTCATGCAGGTGTTTGTATGTGAGCAGAATTGTGTGTGTGTGTGTGTGTGTGTGTGTGTGTGTGTGTGTGTGTGTGTGTGTGTGTGTGTGTGTGCAGCAGTGAGTTGTTCAACCCGTATTGCATCGACGACTGTGAATCCTGTCTGTGACGGCTCCAAGTGCACGGAGCCAGTCTGAACGCATGCAAGAATCTGAGTGTAAAGTGCAATGGTGTGGAAAACTTTGCAAAATGGGTACAAATGTATTTCCCTCAGCAACGCTGCTGTGGTGCAGAGCATTGTGCCTCGTTATTGTTGATATGTGTATGCAGCGGTATTTGTTATCTAATGGGTTTGAACCGGCTTGTTGTGAGCTGCTGACTCTCAGGACACATTGAATCATAAGTACAGCGCAGCAGCATTCGTGCAATCCCTTTTGACCTCCCTCTGTGTGTGTGTGTGTGTGTGTGCGTGTGTGTGTGTGTGTGTGTGTGTGTGTGTGTGTGTGTGTGTGTAAGAGAGAGACACTGAGAATAATCATGGCTACCAGTCAGCGCTGGGAACAATCCGAGATGTTTTCAATTATACAATGGTTGAGGTGATTGCAGATATGCTGGAATCAGAGAACAGTCTGGAGACTTCTGAGATGTGTCCACGGGTCTGAGCGTTAAGCCCAATTAGCATCTGTTAAAGCCAAGTGCACGTCACGTGAAAAGCCTCCCCTACAAAGCGCTGCTTTACTGCTAATCATATTGAAGACTTAGTGGGGAGAATCCGCTTTTTTTTCCTCCTCTGCTGGCCTTTCGAGCATTGTGGCACGCGTATGGCAAGCAATACCCAAACACACACACCCACGCAAACAAACGCACACAATGTCTTTTTGCATCTTTTTTTACTCTGGACTTTTTCTGCCATTGTGCTGTTTTGCTCCTTTTGAGGATTACTTCATATCTGGTTTCAAGCAGCTCATCAGTATTTACTGCATCGGGTCTTGACTACAACAATGAAAGCATGACATTATGATTATTTACCATCAAGAAGGGCCGAAACAGTTAATCGGTGCAGCTATTCGTCAATCGACAGAAAATGTAAAGGAGGTCAATTTGTCAAACCTTCTCTTCTTCCAGCTTCACATTTGTAAGGATTTGCTGCTTTTCTTTGCCTTACGTGATAGTTATCTAAATATAATTGGCTTTAGTAATTCACACAACCCAAGAAATTTAGAGGCATCAACCTGGATAGGTAATTAATGCTTTGGCTATTTAAAATGGATCAGCATTTCCAATCAAGGTTTACAAGAGATAGAACAAACAGCTGTGGCAAAAACAACAATAATGTTAAATAATATCAAACGTTTATTCCATTGGGTCAAATATCAAATATACATATTCACAATATAACGTAGAAGATCAATTGAATTAGCCTGTATTATTAGTTAAAGATAATATCACAGCTCTGAAGTCTGACATGGACGACCTCTGTCTGTATGCTGCATGTGATGCGTCCTGTTTTTTCGTGCCCTTGGGTTGTCTGAAGTGATGCTAGTCAGATGGTCGGTACTCGACGATGGTAGGAGGCAGTCTGAGACCGCTGGCCTGATAAATCAGCTGCTGTTTCCAGTCTCTCACGGATCTCATGAGAGTGAAATGTTCCTCGTCAAGGATCATTGAAGCCTCTTTGTCCTTGCATCAATCATACACTCCCCTCTCATCCTCTTCAACCCCACTCCAAATTTTTACAAAGATTTCAGATATGTCAGGCTGAATTGTGAGAAGTGTGTACAATGCTGCACAAGACATCTAAAATACATTTTTCTCTCAGTGTCACCGTTCAGTTTCAACAGCCTTAGAGCTACTTTATGTAAAATGAAATGGAACATATGGATAGTACGGGCTTAATCTTCCCTCTGGGTTGGGTTAAGGGTCCTTGACGTGCTGTGCCTGTTCTTCAGAGCTGTGACGTCAGCTGCACCTCAAGGTGACAGAGCCCCGGAGAGCTGCCCTATCTCTCTGATAAAGACGGCTCCCCGCTGAGAGGGGCCTGCATATTGAATCATCCATCTCTCGGTTTTCTAAAGGGGCTGGTGGATGAAAAAAAAATGAAGCTCCAACATTCAGTGGAATTTAGAAATGTTTAATTTAAGGTGGCCAACAGCATTTTCAGGCAGGGCTTTGTCATATGACAAAAATTGCTTTGTGCTCAACTGACCCGTCCCAGAGGGCTCTCCTGGGAAATTAAATCTATATAAGTTCCAAGAAAAGGATTGGGAATCTTTCATAAGTGATTGCACTTATGGTGTTTTTGATACACTAGACAGCCCCTGTGAATATGTCTCTTTGTTTTCTAGAAGTAAAGAGATAAGGAGATAATCCGTTGCCAACTTCAACTGGTGCTTACGCAACAGGGCATTTCACGGAAAACCAGGGTGTTAGTGTTGTGTGTGTGTGTGTGGAACAAGATGGAGGGGAATGAGATGGGGATTTTTGTGGTATGAAAATGTCTCATGCCAAGAGATGCCAGGAGTGGGCTGAGCTGGAGGCCATAGAACAGGTTTTACTCTTCGTGTTTACCAGCTGCCAATGACACAGTTGGTTTAAACTTCTTTTTTTTTCACTCTCTTATTTCTCTTAGGTCATGGAGACCAAAGACATGCTGTACATTGTGACAGAGTATGCGAAGAACGGAGAAATGTTTGGTGAGTTCAGCTTTTCAAATATATATTTTCTGCTTTTAAAATGAATGTAGGCTGAATCTCGACTTGAACTAAAATATCCACTGTCCCTCCAGACCACCTGACCTCAAATGGCCGCATGAGTGAAGATGAGGCACGGAAGAAGTTTTGGCAGATTCTTACAGCCGTGGACTACTGCCATCGACACCACATCGTTCACCGTGACCTAAAAACCGAGAACCTGTTGCTGGATGCCAACATGAACATCAAACTGGCTGGTAGGTCTGCTCATAAGCCGTTGACAACAATGGTTAGTGGTTTGCCGGCAGGCAGGTGTTGTACAATGCTAGACAAAGTGTTAATGTTTCTCTTCCTGTGTACTTACAGACTTTGGATTTGGAAACTTCTACAATGCAAGGGAGCCTCTGTCGACATGGTGTGGCAGCCCGCCTTACGCTGCCCCTGAAGTGTTTGAAGGGAAAGAGTATGAGGGGCCGCAGCTGGACATTTGGGTAGGCTGGTAGAAGGAAACAATACACAGAATTATTCAATCCAGCATTCGTTTTCTTCTTATGCTGATATTCTCCATTTCGCTATTTTATTTACAGAGCCTGGGTGTGGTACTTTATGTTCTTGTCTGTGGCTCGCTTCCATTTGACGGACCCAGCCTTCCTGCACTCAGACAGAGAGTCACAGAGGGACGATTCAGAATCCCTTTCTTTATGTCTCAAGGTAAAATGGCAACTAAATTGTAAACAAAAAATACTGCTAATTACTAATTCTGTCTGAATTCAAAGTGCTCAGAATCCAAAACTCATTCTTCGATTTCGTCCTCCAGACTGTGAAAACCTGATCCGTAAGATGCTGGTGGTAGACCCAGCCAGGAGGATCAGCGTGGCCCAGATCAAGCAGCACCGCTGGATGCTGGCAGACCCAACAGCCGCCCACCAGACCCTTAGCCATTCTCTGACAGAGTACAACTCCAACCTGGGGGACTACAGTGAACCAGTGTTGGGCATCATGAACACACTGGGCATCAACCGCCAGAAGACCATCGAGGTGACTGAACGTGGTGTTTTATGACTTTGTGAACAGTTTTCAGGAGACTTAAGTCTCAAGAATAGTTTATATTTAAGAGAGGCAAGACTGACCACATAGTTCGTATAGGGGAAGAGCTAAAGGAAGTTCTTTTATTTTTCTCAGTCTCTACAGAGCAGCAGCTATAATCACTTCTCTGCTATCTACTACCTGCTGCTGGAGAGAGTGAGAGAGCATCGCACCCAGCAGCTGAGCCGCCAGTGTGGGACCTGGAGCCAGAGACCCAGGAGCACCTCCGACTCCACCGGCCCAGAGGTGAGCGCTTCAGCTGGGTGCACTGAGCTTAAAGTTGTACCTAGTCCTGATGCAACCTGCAGCTTCACACTTGAGGTCTAAAACGCGGTGTGCTTCCTGCTTGCTTCTAGGTGATCATGGAGTCCACCGACACCTTTAGAACCACAGCATTTTCAATTCCAGCCAAAAGCACTCCTCCAGTGTACCCGGAGATGGAGTATGACCAAAGTGGATTGTTCCAGGTAAATAATGATTCAACATGACAGCATTCAGCAGCTCAGAGGTTAGGAGACATCACCCTCTGCCCTCATCTACTGATAGACCACAGGCAAATACTGCACCCGTCAATGAGTGGCTAACAGTCCAACTCCTTCTGGTTCAGCGTGTGGTGTTTCCAGTGGAGGCCAGTCTGAACAGACTGCTGTGGAACCGCTCCATTTCACCCAACAGCCTGCTGGAGACGAGCATCAGCGAAGAGGTGCGACCCAGAGACCTGGAGGAGGAAGAGGCAACACAAACTCACGGGCCTCTGCTCCCTCCCACCACCACCTCCCGCAGACACACCCTGACCGAGGTGTCGGCCAGTTTCCACCAGTGCCACCCTCCATGTAAGCATGTTGTACAATAGCAACCAATCCACACTCTGTCACACGTACAGAGTCTGAATGTCGTCCCTGTTCTGTTTCTGTAGGTATTGTGGTCAGTCCCTCAGATGGTGCCTCTTCTGACGGCTGTCTGAAGTCCTCATCCTGTCCAGCCCCCACTTTGCAGGCGGCGAGGGGTGAGATGTCAACACTTCTGGCCTCATGGACTGAGAGTGGAGCTCTGCTGCCTACTGGAGCTCCCCTGACCCTCTCCTCCCACCTCCTGCCCCAGGCCCAGGGCAGCCTGCCTGCTGCCAGCTTCCAGGAGGGCCGCAGAGCCTCTGACACCTCCCTCACACAAGGTACAGGAGCATGAAAATTCATCAGATTTTTTCTTTTTTTAAAAATAAGGTGTCACATTATCGGATCAAAGGAGGATTGTGTAACACTTTCCCATGTCTTTCCACAGGCCTCAAAGCTTTCCGCCAGCAGCTGAGGAAAAACACACGCACTAAAGGGCTCCTGGGATTAAATAAGATTAAAGGTCTGACGAGGCAGGTATTTCCTCCGCTCTCTAGTAACCGTGGCAGCCGAGGGTCCCTGGTTCCAGCTCTCTGCGAGCACCGCATCATGCTGGAGGAGGTGCTGCACCAGCAAAGGTGAGACAGATGAAAATGATTACACAAAGGCATTCTGTTGTCTTGAATTTGTCTTAGGCGGTCCACAGCCCACAGAGAGTCTGATCTTCTGTGTCTGTTTTCCAGGATGCTACAGATCCAGCACCAACCCCAGCCTCAGGTCCAAGCTGTTCAGACAGGACCTTCACAGAATCCCTTGCTCTTTCTGGCCCAGCATCAGTCCCCATCTCCTCCACCTACTACAGTGTTTGCCTCCCCCTCCATGTTTGACACGCCCACCCCTTCCACCCTGCCTTCTCAGCAAGCTTCGGTGGGTTTACAGCACGGCCCCTGGAAACAAACCCTCGAGACTTCCTCCTCCGGCTGCTCCTCATCCTCCTCATCCTGCTACGCTTCTTCTCTGTCCCCCGTGGCCTCCGCTGCTTACCTTCTCGAGGCTCGTCTGCATATCAGCCAGCAAACGCAACCTCGCCCCCACATCAGCCTCCAGCAGCAGTCCGAGTCTGCAACACACGGCACCTTACCCATCATGTCTAAACCAGCAGGGTGGCGCAAGGGCTCGGCCTCCAGCACAGACCCTGAGGTGCAGGAGTTGGGTCTGGCTGCACAGCAGCAGCTCAGTAGCTGTGTGATGGTGAAGTAAAGCGTCAGCCATTGAGACCAGCGATTGTTCTCTCTGTTGAAGAAAAAAAATCTTGATTTTTGAGCCGAGAAGAAAAGAGAGCAGAAGTGAGGAGAAAGAACAAAAAGCAGATGCAAGCGACAAATGTACACTTTATTTAACAACATGCGGTACACATATGAGAATGTGTCCACACACGTGTGTATGTCGTGTACACTTGATATCATATAAGCTAAAGACTAAGCAATAACCAAACTGGACAATGCGTTGAACCAGTATCAGACAGCCAGAGAAGCAATAATAGACTGAAAGACTCTCATCAGCTCCCTTGAACTAAATGACAGCTGACGCTAGCCAACACAGTTAATTCTCACATGTTTTCATTCTGTCTAAGTTAACTATTTCATTTTGTTGAATACAAGAAGGCTCCCTTTTCCTCATTATTTTTTAAACACTTCTTGTGTCATTTCCTGTTCTCGATGTTTTTCACTGGACTGGGCAAAAGACTAATTTATTATTTTCATTTTTCCCACTTTGTTCGCCTTTTTAAAGAGATATTTCTCTGTAGCAGTGCAATGAACATGCAGTATAGTGCCCTAAGCTTCCCCGAAGGAGTTTATTTGTATTGAAACTGTGATTTTTATTTTTTTCCCGTTATCATAGCTACACAAATGCTGCTTTTACCTCAAGTCACAAAAAGACTGCTCCATCCTGATCATCCAAAAATGAAGGAAGATGTTGTCTGGCTGATTGAGTAAAGCACAACAGGTACATCACCTTACATATGTGGATACAAAGACCATCTTGTTGGATGCTTTCACTACCTCCGCAGGCAAGAAAAAAACAAAACCTAACGAAAAGTTGCCAATGTCAGAGGAACAACACTTTTCATATGTATAGAACAATGACTGTGGGAAGAGTGCAATATTTCACATTGAAATACAGAAGAAGGATGAGGCTCTGCATAGGATCGTCAACATGTACATTTGCCTGAGGTTTTTTGTGCTGTTACTTTTCATTTGTCTGTTCGCTGTGCTAGCTAGCTGACTAGAACAGGTACTAGTTATGTAACATAATAACATGATACTGTAGAATTGATAGAACAACTCAAGGCATTTCAAAATGCTGTTTCTTCACACAGTTTAGCTTGTAGTTCTTTAACTGAAAGGAAGAATATGGGTTTTACCAAAGAGCGAACAGCACAAGAGATGGGCGATCTATCACAGACACACTACTGACTTTTCACTTTGAATGCTGTCTCAAAATGTAGCACGGTGGTTAGCGCGCATATATTTCACATGATCTCCCCAGCTTTCGCTTTGAGAAAACTCCCGCGTCCATCAAATCCAAATGCTACACATATTGTTAATATTTCTAGCCTTTACTATCAGGACCATGGTGGTATTCCTTTTTTGTAGTTTTCTAGAAAAGAAGAAGAAAAAAAAGAAAACAAAAAAATCTGAACATAGCAATACCATGTTGTGCTTGAAGTTGAACTTTCTCCAGTTGTCTATAAGTACAAATTATCTGCAACAAGCTGGTTTATTTGTGAGCTCAATTAGTTCTCTTTTATCTCAACCTGTTGAAGAGCAGTGTTTTTCCAAACCCAGTTCTGCGTTGGAAACATGCAGTGTTGATATTGTTTTTATTTTTGGTTGATTGCACTCACTACCAACACTTGTGCCTTTGAACAAACTCACGATCAGAGGTTTGACATCTCCGATCGCTACGCGGAAGAAAGAGAGTCGAAATGCTCCGTTAATGAACCTTTTTGATACTCTGACCGCTCCCTCTCTTCTCTCAATCTGACCTTTCAACTTGCTGTGGAGACAGAAGCAAGAATTGCACTTTATTCAAAAAAATTTGTTTCTCATGATGAAAAACCTTCACAAAACAATTGAAACACACTTGATGCAAATGTGTAAGATGACCCTTTTTGAGAAACTATTTCTTTTTTTTTTCTGATTTGTTACTTGATTGTGTGCGCATGTGCATGTATGTGAGTGTGTGTGTGTGTGTGTGTGAAGGGAGGAAGGAAAGGAAAGGGAGAGAGAATGTTAGTTCAAGAAAGATTGTGGCTATTTATTTAAATAAAGTTCACTTCCTAAACTGTCCGTTTGAATGTTTTCTGATCACAAGGTGGATATATTTACTGACAAACATAACTGTAGATAACTTTACTCGACTTTAACAACTCTTTTACAACTTTTCACATGCATTTTTATCCATTTGTTTACAGTTGACAGGATTGTGAAGAATGATCACAACTGCAGAAATACATTTAATATTTTTATATGCAGAAAACTGCAGAAACAAATTACGTTTTATATGTGTTTAGAGTTTTAATCTTTGCATTTCTATCCTCAATCAATTCTTTCTGATTTGCATTTTTACTCTTATACATATTAGTTTCTTTATTGCACTCATCTTTTAGTATTTAACTGCAAATATTAAATCTGCATCTGACAAATAAAACCTTTAAATCGAATGATCCATATGGTAAAATAATATAAGTTCAGTCTGCAGCACGTCTCTAATAGTGATGCTGTCTGTTACTGGTAATCATCAGTAACAATAAAGACAACTAGTAATAAATCTGGTGCAACCAAACTTCACGGTGTATTCCCAAATACTGTTTTATTTACCATATAATCATTGGATAGCAGCTTGATTCAGAGTTGTACTATTTTGTCCAGATTTTATGATTAATCTATAAATAACTAAAACTACGAACCATACAGAAGCAGAAGATATTGCTGGATATTGTAGAAATGGATGCAAAACCTTTTTAATTACGCCTCATCCTCTTCCACTTACTGATGACGTGGCACACTGATGACGCACTGGCATCCTGTGAGAATGCTGTGATGCAGATCGATGATGCATTGGACCCCGATGACCCTCTTGCTGGTCATAAAACCGAGAATGGACAGGTGTCTGACAATCGACAGGAAAGGCTATGAGGAAGTCAAGCAAAATGAGAAGCCAAACCATCCGTCAGCCAAGTGAACTCTGCTGCTCTCCTGTTTGCTGCCGGCTTGTTATCTCAGGAGAAAGAAAAGAAACTGCAGGAGAACTGCATGTTCCAAAATTACATGTGTTGATTTGCAGATTTACACTGTGGGGGGGCCACTTCACTGACACATACCCGCTCACACACATTGAGCATGACTTGACATTTGGCATATGACCCTCGGGCAGCTGCTCCTGAGCATTCGGCGCAAACAGAACGCCATACATTTTACATGCAGTCACCGCAAACACATCAGTCATCAGCGACTGCCTGCTGCGGACATGACCTTGTATTAACCGACAAGCATTCTGTAACACGCTCTCGACAGCACTGTGTGACCATCTGGTTAATAGATGTACGCACGTGTGTTTCTGCTGTCACATAATTCATATCTGTAATTCAGCTCGGAGTGTTGACGTTAAACAGAAAAACACAGTAATATTTTTGTTCTTTTCAATAACTGGAAGCCACTGCAGGTGCGGAACTTAAACGATTTCTTTACTGTTAATTGTCTATTTTGTCGTTATTTGCTTATTTCCAAAATTCAAACGCCCAGTTTCCATCAACCTCAACAGGAAGCAATGGCAGACTCCTAGGAAACATTGCAGGTTGGTGAGCTGGACTCGCAAGTTGGCTGGACCGATATATCAGCTGATAATAGCATATCGCAGACAAGTCAGTTTAGGTTAACAGAGAATACTGTACATGGACCAATAAGTGACAACAAATGTGACAACAATATGCTTTAAAAAGTCTGTCTCTTTCAGTTATTCAATTTCACAGAAGAGCTTTTCCAAAAGCTGAGCAAGGCTGTGAGCTGAAACCAGGTATGACGTCCACTTTTTATTTCCACTCACACCTAAAAGTCCAGGAAGTTTTTTTTCCACACCCATGTTGTATGTAAACAGTTAGTAACACTGTTTTGGTAAAAACTATGGCAGCAGCTTTGTGAATGCATCTATAGGTGTAGTTTTGACCTGCTACCACATTTGGTGTGCTAGTTAGTGCTGCCCCCTCTTCGTAGAGACAACAAAGATTTATTTGGTCTTTTTTTTATGCTTTTTCATGCTGAATGACAGAAAGAAAGTTATGAATACATCTCTAGAAAACACAGAACAAAAGTGGTGCTTTTGTGTATTCTTTTGTGGAGAAACTCAGTTATCCTTTTATTAGTGAGTATTTATAGCCGCAGGGCAGTGTATCTGGGATTATATTAAAATACATTCCATTCTTTATTGTAATAAAGGAATATGGTCTCAGTGTGCGGCTCA
Organism: Melanostigma gelatinosum; assembly: GCF_949748355.1. Classification (NCBI taxonomy): domain Eukaryota; kingdom Metazoa; phylum Chordata; class Actinopteri; order Perciformes; family Zoarcidae; genus Melanostigma; species Melanostigma gelatinosum. The sequence goes on along the minus strand of NC_136643.1, from coordinate 13,001,192 downwards.
TTGATTTTAAGGTACTTTAGCCTTTGGATACACGGACAATATTTGTTAGTAGAGTGAATTCATAGTAGTTTTTTCATGGGATTGGTTGACGATAAGAAACAGAAAAATACCAGCTCGACAGTACTTTTGTAATTTAACTTCCACCACTTAGTGAAAGAAATGTTCCCAACCAGAACTCAGAGTAAAGCAGAGGCATTTAGGGATTTCTACGGGACTACGACGCACGTAAGTGTGACTTGGATGGACCTATCCTCTCTCAGCCTCTGCTCCCTCCCACGCACATACACACACAAACAAACACAGGAAGTGAGAAGAACCCAAGGTTCCACACACAGAGACAGCTCACCATAAAACATTCAGAGTTTTTTTAAGAAGTAACTTGGTTATCAAAAGTGAAAGTGCATTGAGCAGAGAGGTTTCCCAGAATCTATTTGTGTGGACAAAAGCAGAGGAGACAGAAGATCAGATCCCCATCTGCTTTTTAAAGCAGATGGGGAGAAAAGTTGAATTGTCGAAATGTAGCAAGAATTTCCCTCCTCATTGATCAGCTACAGATAAGAGAGGAAGTTAACGTCTGATGACAAAAGGGAAATTCAGACTCACAAGGTAAATTATGTCGTATCGGCCACGAGATCTGTTGCATAAAAAACGATGTTGTGGCACAGATACTGTACACATAAACCCACAAGTAATATTCTCTGGAAGCCTTCAGAGCAAAGTAAATAAACAACTTTCGGAAGTGCTCGACACGATTCTTCTAAGAGATTCCTGCTCCATCAGTCAGTTCACTGCTCCATCTGGGAACAGCAGCAGCTACAGGAACCTTTTTAGTTTTTCATTTCAAAACAACATTACAGAAGCAATGGAGTTAGTTTTAGTTGTCGCAAGTTAGTATGAACAGCAGTGGACATAAAAGACAAAGAGCACCGTCTTCATCCGTAGACAACCTGTGAGGAAAAGACATCATAGTACTGAGACCACTCTGATTAATGTATATTTCCATACCAACAATCTATCAAATTTACGAAAACAATGTGATAAATTCTAACCTGCCGCTCATAGTGATGAACCTACAGAGATACGGAGCTTTGTACGGAGCTCTCATTGTGTCAAACAGCAAACAGAAACAATTAGCGACTCGCTGGGTAGCATAGCGGCGCACATAGCAGTTAAAGAGTCGATATTTCCCTCAGCAGTTGGTGGGGACCAAACACAGAGGTAAAAATAAGTGAATATTGGACTTAAATTCATCAGGTGGCAAACACAATGATAACATTGCTCTGTAACTACATGTGTAAATAAGATATTTGGTAACAAGTTCACCATATTAAGTTAAATAGTGAAGGTATTTAATGGTGTGTTCGCAGCTTGTTTCTGCTGCCATCAAAATATGAACAGCTTTAAAGATACCTTTTAGTGATTTTCGTCAAGTACGAAATATGTTATATTTACCAGCCGTTTTAGCTCCTTCACTGGTAATTATCTCACTTGAACTTAGTTTCTCTTCACCAAATCCAGGGTATTAGAATAGAGAGCCCAAAGACAAATCTGTGACGGCCTGTGTACACAGGCGCCTGCCTCTGTTTTAAAATCTGGGAGCAAACTTGGAAAGATACATAATCGGTGGGGTGTCTTTCTTGGCTCCTGAATGCTGTCCTATCAGCGAGCTAACTGGCTAGCAAAGTTAGCTAACGGTGACTCCCAAATCACTTCGGCATTTCAGCGACAATGCTACTTTTAGCTAATTCGAAGTTCGGCTTGAGTCAGTGGGCCAAGCAGGTTCATTCAACACACGCCAGCCTATCGTTTCCTATGTTCTATATTCAGTCCATGATGGCAGTAAAGCTAATTGCGTACATGTTTCTCACCTTTGTAAACAGACTCCTCTGCGGATTGACAGATTGTCATCGACAACCAAAGCATGCTGTGGCAAACGATCAGCGACAGGGTGGACTGAACCAACTCAAAGGGTGATCCTAGATGTGTGATTAAGTAAAGTGATCATTGATATGGGCTCCACTTGCTCTAACGCTCAGGCACCTATGACTGTAATAAAACTGACTTGCCTCGAGCTCATGGGACCACTGGAGGAAGTGACTAACAAAGACGAGGAAAGAGCTCTCCTGAAAGCCTTTGTTTGGCAGTTTAACCTGTGTTGAAAAGCATCACCACTCATACTATTAACTCAAGCATTAGGGAACTTGTTTTTTTTCACTTCATCACTTTGTCAGGTGAGGGCATTTGTCTGGGGATATTTTCCACTTGGGAAATTTTGAGTTAATTCGTTGATGATGAACACACAAGTAGTTTCTGTTTCTGTGAAGCTTGAGTGTTACAACTTTATCATTTGTCCTTTATTAGTGCTGCTTGAGAAATGAACTGTAATAGAAAATGTCAACTGCTCAAAATGTCTACAACAGTGACTTCAAACGTACTTCATATCCTATTGGACTGTTAATGTTCTCGGCATTAAGTTTAGAAGCTAAATTGTTTTAGATGACACCATGTAACTAATTGGCTTCGTTCTCATGTTCCATTCATAGCAGTAATCGTCCCACTCACACATATTTGGTTAATGAGCTGCCATTGTTCCTGCACCACCCAGGACTTTTGATTTGGAGGCTCATACATCAGCACAACACTGGTGTGGCTCTGCAGTAGAGAGAGATTAAAGGGAAGCGAACGACAGCACACACACAAACACAGGGTGTCAGCTGTGAGAGCAATGACGCACTTTGGGCTCTGTTAATATTGTACAGCTGGCTTTGGCCTCTGTGTGAGCATTCCATTATAGGTATTACATTCCATTACTCTCCCATGCTCAGTTCACTCAGCAATGTGTGTGTGTGTGTGTGTGTGTGTGTGTGTGTGTGTGTGTGTGCTGAATTACTCTCAACCTCTGTCTCCAACAAATGCAACTGCACAAACCAACAATGCATCAAACAAGTATTGCCTGCAGCTAGTGCATTTAAATATTTTTTTTCAGAAGCAAGCAGGGGGACAAGGCTTGCAATTGTCTTTTTGTCAACAAATCCCATAATAAGACGAAACTATTTCAGTTGGCGCAGCAGCTGCTCAGGCGGTTGCTGGGTAGAATTTGGGGGAAAGGTGTATAAGATTATTCGTTTCCATTCTAAATTATATTTTCAGTAAGTTTATGTAATTCTTTTATAAAATTCCTTTTCAGATTTTCACGAGGATCCCTTGAATTGTGACCAAAATTCTGTACTGGGCGGGATGCCCAGATAGATTTTAAACAAATGACTTTAGCCCATAAAGTTTTAGCAGTCTCATCTGAAAGCACACACTGAAATGCACACGTACATCCTCTTTTTCTTTTTATCTTGTATCTTATACACATTTCCCCCAAAGACTAGCTGGCAACCATGACTGCAGCTTCTGGACTGACTGAGAATGATGGGATAGATAGATACCTCACTACACACAACTTTTCAAGGGATTTGTTTGCAAAATATTTGAATATTGACAGCCCTATCCTTCAACTCCATGTGCTCTCTTCTCAAAAAGTAAAAATGGAGCGAGATTGGCTGCTGTAGAGCAAAAGTAGAGTTACGTCGTTATATAATGTGCACTGCATTTGTTTTTTACTTTCTTTGCTGTTCAGTAAAACCTCCTTTGTCTTCTTATCTCGCACAGTGTTTAATTTCTCTCTGCACAGACTTTGAACAACATGTGTGAGAGAATAAGAGGAACAATGATCAGAGAGAGGAGCCACAGTGCCTCGTTGCACCACGTGGTTGTATCATGACACAGGAGTGTCAGAAGTTGTGGCTCTGTGGAAACTTGAAGGACTTGAAGTCAGATGGTGGGTGCGTCACTGAGCCTGACTCCGATGCCGCCAGCTCCTCTTACATTTGGCTTGTGACACCAGAGACAGTGCTACTGCTTTGTTGCAGGTATCGTGGGCATCATGGGTATCACCAATGCTGGGTATCACCCGCTGCCCCCGGCAACTTCCCACACCAATGATAACATTGAGTTATTGGGCCTTTTAAAAAGAAACCTCCGATACCACTGCTGCCACTGATAAGGATTAACTGAATGTCTTTATGGCCTCTTTTACTCTTGTTTTTCGCTTCAACCTTCCCCTTATATTTCTTAATATATTTTTGTGTTTTACTCGATGCTGTCAGTCGGTTGGTTGGTCCACCCCTGGGGTCGAGGCCGAAATATTAAAAAAAAAACTCAACAGCTATAGATTGAACAGACCATGAGGTAGACATTTGTGAGTTTGAGAGAAATGTCTGAACAACTGTTGGATAATAAATTCTAGCCAACACATTCAACTAAAATGGTACATTTTACCTGTAAAGACCTTTCAAACTTAAAGTATTGGTATTTGAGCTATTATTGGATAAAATAGCCTATCGAATTACAAAAACGTGTCGCAGAATATTCTTTTTAAAAACATTGTTATGTCCTATGTCCGCTTTTTTCGTCTGTTCGTCTTTCCTGGAACAACGACAACAAAACAAAATAAAATACAATTAAATAAAAACAATGGAAAATTTTAACTTAAAATTGGGGATTGAAACTTGCAGTATCTTGTATCATTAAGTCATTCACATTTTAATGCCACACGTCATGATTTTAAATACCGTTCAAAGAAGACATCTTAGGACACATTCAGATGTTGCATTTAACACAGTAGACCAATATTTAGCAACTACATCACACATTTGCTTCATGAGTGGAGCCTGACTGACGCTGATGCTGATATCAATATCTGAGCTCAAAGGTCTGAAGACGAAATATTGGCATAATATTTTGTACTGGGCGGGATGCCCAGATGGATTTTAAACAAATTACTGTGAGTTAGAACAATACACATAAAGTGTAGCAGTCTCATCTGAAAACACACACTGAAATGCATCCTCGTCCTTGTCGTGCAGCTGACTCGTGTTGTAATGTTGCATTTTAGCACTTAACATTAATAACGCAACAATCTGCATTTGAATTTTTCCTGCAGGTTAAAGGTCAAAATTCCTTTCTGCTTCGTCTGGATGCGGCTTGTTTGTTTATCTGTGTCACCTGACGTCTGTCAGTCTGTCTGTCTGTCTCTCACCTCCCCGGCCTGCAGGGGACACGTGACGTCATCAGCCTGCACTGACGTCAGCTCCTCCAGCTCCACAACACAGCCAACAGTCTGCAAGATGTTTATAAGTCCGTCTTTCATTCCTCAGAACGGTGAGTTATACAACATGCAGAGCGCTTGTGCGTGTGTGTGACAGAGAGCGTGTGTGTGTGGGAGCTTGTCTAAGTGGGTCATGTGTGTTTGCACAACTGCACAGAGGGCAGGGAAATGGGCTGAGTATGAGGTCAGGGGTTGGCCTCAGCAACACACATTGTTTGAGACAAGAAGCAATATTTTTGATCCGGTCCAGCAGTCATGAGGCTCTGTGGGATTTGTCAAGGTAATTAACAGCCGAAGAGATTCGCGCCTCTTGCTCCTCTTTTGCTCTTTGTTTTCTTTCCCCATTTGTCCACTGCTGTTATTTTCTGTGTCACAGACCCAGATCCTCTGTCACTTTGTGAATCCTCTGCTCGACTGTGTCTCTGTTCATTCACGAGACTTGGCTCACATATCAAAGCTGCTTGGTTAAATCATGTATTTCCCGTCTCTGTTGCACAAAGTTATTGCACGACCTCAAGTCAAATGACAGGAACAAGCACTTCGTTCAGAGGAAATGAGCGCAGATCCTGTTGACGTCGTGATCTTATGTTCATTTTTGCCGTTTCACTGAGGGGAAAAAATGACCAGTTAGTTTACTACTCACTGGATAAAATGACTGCCCTAACAAAATATAAAAGGAAGTTGGGGAGTTTGTCAGGGAGATGATGCAGTATTTCCTCCAAAGTTTCGCTCCAGCCCGGTCTGTTAAATTGCCTACAGTAATAAAGCAGAGCTGGCAGCAGCTCTCAAGGGGCATTGAGCGGGAAAACCCTTTCACTCAGTGACAGTCTGGAGGCATTGATGTAAGAGATGAATAAAACAGATGGGAGGACAGGGGCTCCCAGAATGGAAAGGCTCCTGACTCTGCATCTCTCCCATCATCTAGCACAAACACATCGACAAACACCTTCGCACCTTCACGAAATCATTCACAATCGAAGAGGTATTCAGATCCTTTATGTCAGTAAAAATGCTAATAATAACACTTTCACCAAAATATAAATCCTACATTCAACATTTATTTATTTTATGTTCATATACATGTTGTTTCCACTACCTTCAGTCATATTCCTTGTATGTACACACAGGCAATTAAGATTCTCACTCTAAAGGTAAGTATTATAAGAAACATTTACCCACAATATGACAAGTAAAAGCACTCATTGTGCAGTAAAACGCTCCCTGTTAGAATTCTGCTATAATGTATACTGTTTTTAGATTATTATTAGTACTGCTGCATTAATATGTACGCTGCATGTTACTGCCGTAGATGCTGATGTTTCAATGTTGGGTAGTTTAATCTACAGCAATGCATCATATTCCATAAGATCATCATATGTTTGTTGTGTAGATGCATTTTCCAGCTCATCCTACTGGGTTTCTACATAGTTTATTTAGCTTAAGAAGTAGGATTTTCTGAATCCATAAAGGAACGCTTCATCCTTCAGTGTGTCACAATCATTCAAATTCAAAATCACCAACATTTTCGCTGGAGAAAATGTCATCTTAAAAGTAACTAAAATAGAAAAAAAGTCCAATATTTGCCTCTGAGATGTAGTGGAGTAGCAAAACAATAAAGCATGAAGTAGCATCAAATGGAAACACTCAAGTCAAGTACAAGTACCGGTACCTCAAATTTGTATTTCAAATCAACACCACAAAACCTGCCACCTAGCTGCTATATACTGACAGAAGATGTGTTTAATAGCAGCTGTGTGAGAGGCAACACATGCTGCAGACTGATCTCACTCTCACACGATACACTTATAGGCTTCTAAATTCTTCTTTTCGGAGCTCATGTGACACGTCTATGAAAACAGAGACCGTTACGGTTACATAAAGCTGTGGTATGCAAGGTCACTGATAGCAGAGACGCTGCTCATAGTTCATAATGTGGCACAGAATAAGACTTAAGAGCCACTGGAGCCATTGCTGCAGACAACACTGGAACAATAAAGAGACAAAGTAGCCAAACGTTCAAAACTTAATGGGGTTTCTCGTAGAGGGTTTCTTGGTTTTAGTATCTATTACTGCAAAGGGTGATGAAATAAAATATCTTGTAATTTTCACCAAGAAAAAACTAGGAATATTTTCATTCCATCAACCAATGAACTACCAATATGTGCACGTGCCGAGATTGGGAGTATTTCGATTGCCTCTCAACATGTCAACAGCGAGCCAGCGGTTCATAGCTAACGGTGCTAACAGTGCAAACTACGGCGAAAGCGCTGACAGAGCTAATAGTGTTGAACTGAGGGAGAACCGGATGGTGGGCGCTACGCTTACACAACGACGCTGTCGGTTAGGCTGACATTATCAGCTGTTACCGCCATACGAGAGCAGTGCAGATCGGCGGCACTAACATGCACTAACATGCACTAAAAGCACACACGGCCGGCCCGCCTGTGTCAACAAAGCGAGGGGAAGCTTGGACAACAACACACACAGATGGGGGGGTGACTTCATTGTCAGCTCAAGTGGACATTACTCCACAATATCTTTATATAAATAATAATCATTTGCTGCTATATTAATGTTCATAATGGTAAATACAGCTCCTTCAGGACTATATGTTGCTACTATTACTACTACTGCTACTGCTATTACTGCTACCATAAATATTATTACTACCACTACTGCTATTACTACCACTACCACTACTATTATCACTTATACCACAACTGCCAATACTGCTATTCCTGCTACTACCAGTACTAATACTACTACAGCTATTAGTACGACTGCTACTAGTACTACTACTACTGCTACTTCAAAAACTGACTTTACTATTACTACTACTACTACTGTTATATAAAATGCTACGACCACTACTACAGCTATTACTACGACTACTGATACTACTACTTCTACTACTTCTTCTAATTACGAATACTTCGATTACAACTTCTACTACTACTGCTACTACAAATATCACTACTGCTACAACTAGTACTTATTCAAATGCTACTAATACTTATACTGCTAATAATACTTCTACTACTACGACAACAAATATCACGACCGCTGGAATTCTTTTAAGCTACAGAAACCATTCGAATATCAAAATGTTCAGCTCTTTCAGGAGAGGGGTGACATAACTTCATATTTGTAATAGATAGATAGATAGATAGATAGATAGATAGATAGATAGATAGATAGATAGATAGATAGATAGATAGATAGATAGATAGATAGATAGATAGATAGATAGATAGATAGATAGATAGATAGATAGATAGATAGATAGATAGATAGATAGATAGATAGATAGATAGATAGATAGATAGACTTTATTTCAGACTCGGGTCCATACAGACAGATACATAAAAAGACAGACACAAACAATAAAAGTACAGAGGCCTAGCAACGCCTTACAAAGAGACAGCTGTACCAATGTCGCCACAGCTGGGACTGGTAGCGTGTGGTGCTAAACCTTATGTTGGTTAAAACAAGTACGATCCCATTTACAGAGTCATTCAGTCTACAGATGAATTTGTACATGAGATTTCTTAAAACTGTTTGGAAAGTGTTGACTCGTGCAGCCACAAACATTTCACTGGCACTACTCCATCTCGGTCTCTTTAAAAGTATTCTCATGGCGTCATTGTACGCTACTTGAAGTTTCTGTAAACTCTTTTTTTTGTAGTTTGACCACAAGTGTACAGTGTAGAGTCGAGTACAATATGCTCTGAACAGAGACATTTTCACTCCATCAGTACACATACCAAACTTGCGTGAGAGACTGTTTGCTTGTGGAGACATCATACGACATTGCCTGGAAATGTCGTTATCGTCAGACATGTGTTCTGTTAAAAAATGACCAAGATACCACCACAGCCTGACTCACAGCAGCTCTACGCTCCATCTAATGCACCACCTCTGCCCTTCACTGCAAATCAGCCTCAAACTCTTCTCAGAGGCACGACTGGGTTTGTGTACGTGTAAGTCTGTGAGCCAGTGCACTCCTCACACTGTTTGATATTTAGCACAAAGAAAGGGCCCGAAAATGTATCCACACGTCATTTACACATTTCCATATTCCCCTCTCTTTTCTGGCAGTCTCTGTGTGTGTGTGTGTGTGTGTGTGTGTGTGTGTGTGTGTGTGTGTGTGTGTGTGTGTGTGTGTGTGTGTGTGTGTGTGTGTGTGTGTTGTTCTGTGTGACAGTACAGGTTTGTATGTGTTTGGTTGCTTCCTCCTTTTGGTTTACAACACTGTTGTTAATACTGGTCGCCTCCAGAGCTATCAGGATTAAGATGGAGTATATATATATATATATATATATATATATATATATATATATATATATATAGTGTATACAGTGTATTTCTCCTTGGTGTTTCTTGTGACTTGTGTACACATTTGGTTAAAACTGTCATAAATTGTCAAAAATAAGCTATTTAGGGTGTATTCTGATGTGATAACCGCCCTACATTAGTTTTAAAACAGAGACATCGTGGTTTAACAAGCAGCCAGACGATGGTTTGGAGGTGTTTATTGATCAGCAGCTAGTCACACACCCTCTCTAACTCAGCAAAACCTGGTGTTTCCTGAATTTAAGTTCATTACCAGCCACCGATGTTAGCAAGCTAGCTATTCAATTCAAAACAACTTTATTTTTCCCAGGAAGAGCAATTGCATCCAGCAGCTCAACACAGAGACAACTAAAATAAATACACCATATTAAAAGATGAGTAAAGCATCTTGTATCAATGTTTGTAGGCATCTGACGTGCTCAGGTCTTCCTGCAACGCCAGCGCAGCCGCAGCATCATTGTAATTTATATTAACACAAAAGAGAAGTCACATTTCAGTTTGACCTATAACACATTTTAACAATGAAGGTGGTATTTAAAGCTCTTAGGCCAAAACAACCCAGAGTGTCTTTTGAACTGGAAGAGTTGTACACCTGGCCGACAGCCGGAGCTCAGAGAGAGAGAGAGAGAGCAGAAACAGAGACAGAGACAGAGTACTCGTCATTTAGTCTCTCCAGAGGGTCACTGTAAGAAAATATGTGAAACAATAAACACATTTCGGCAAACAACACGACTGCAAACTGCATCCTCCCGCCCCTCCCAATAAAGTGCAAAAGGTTAATGTCCAACTGCTGTGCTCTCCCTGAGAGGCCTGAGTGTGACGCAAGACAGAAATCAGAGCAAACAGCTGCTTTGCCCTCAATTCGTTTGACTTTCCTTCTCTCTAAAGCAGAAATGTAACTGCATCCTCTCTTTGCGTGGGTGTTTGTCCTTCTGTATTCATTCCAGCTATATCTCGGTCTGCTAAAATAACTTTTCTTTCATCAATTTTCCGCGGGGGAACAGGATGATAAAAGTTGGGGAGGACACGGAGCAGAGAGGAGATGAGAGCCGGCAGGGGTTTCAATCGTTTCACACGATGACAGGCTTGGGATTTACGAATTTTGGCCGAGAACTGACGCAAAATAAGCAAATTGAAACCAGGACTTGTACTTCCTCTTCGCCATCTCCTGCTCCCACTGCACGGCCTCATAATAACCCTGTGATTCCTCTCAATGTTCTCCATTGTGCTCTGTTCCTGTTGGCTAGAGGAGGCATTTCCTATCAGGAGTCAACCCCAGGATCCCTTCAGCTCCTTTTCTGAAAGCAAAATGTATGTTCTTGAGGGAAAAGTTATCTGAGCGGGCATCAGAGTTGTACTGAGATTTGTATGACCTTCCGGAGTAGTTTCACAGAAAAGTGAATTACTCCGTTTAAAAAGAAAAAACTCATGTACTGAGGCATGGTGAAAATGTCAAGATTATAGTAGTGGAACAGTTTCAATTTCACTCTGAACTAAGAGTACTTAAGTATTTGACAGATGTGTATGTGCTAGCTGTGGTCATACAGGAGCACATTCAGTGGTATTTTCATTTCAACATTATCATATGTTTTGTATGCCGTAGGTATTCAGTTGCTTATGGTATTGAAATTATTAAGGCCTTTCTTTGCTCCTGTACCCACAGTATAGACTTCATGTTGTCCTTTATGGTGCTTAATGGCTGCTGTTTGTGCCTGTGGATAGCTGTGACTGTGAGCTGTGAATAATTGTTCTGCGATTGATCATATAAAAAGAGAAACGGTTTCCTGTTTTGGGCTTAAAACCTAATAGTTCCTCAGGGAATTTCTCTCTATGAATAAAGACCTGTTGCCAAATAGTTCCCTTACCTCCTTTAAATGTTCCTCAGGGCACAGCCATGCTGTTCTTTGATGAAGCAATTAATTTAGATTGATATCTAGCACAGGAACATTTTGTTTTCTCCTTGAGGTTTTCATTTCTCAGAATTTGTTTATACTCTGCAGCCTTGAAGTTGGCACATTTTTCAGTTTTTTATGACTTCTTTATACAGCCGGAACAAACCCGTGGAGGACTTCACTACAAAACACACAGTTTATTGTTCAGTGGCTCCCTGGACATGGTGTATTCTTCATCATTAAACTCTGAACTGTGCTATTCCCAACCCTATCGATTTCCCAGAAAGATATGACAAGGATAATAGCTCGGACTTTGAACCATTTGGAGGGCTGACGCAAGTGTAACTTTCTAGGCAAGGGGTCGTGACGGCATGTGCCATGACCCAGTGACACCACTCCAATGAATAGATAACGGTGGCCGGAAGGTGTGATGGGCTGCACCAGCAGGGCTGTTACTGACACTGTATGTGGCAGTGAGGGACGAGAGGCCCGAGTCCTACTGGGTGACATGACCGTAGGCAACAGCCCAGTGACGAGGGTCCCCCGGCACTGCCAGTAGCTGTGCACTGGCTTAGAAACTGATGGGGTTCAATTTGTTCCACTTAGACAGGACATGTCATTCACACCACAGTATGTTTACGTGTGTGTGTGCGTGTGTGTGTGTGTGTGTCACTGTCAAGCAAGTGTTGACAGGCACATTTATTACGTCTACTGTGGATCTCATGGGATTTCATGCGCACTAAACAGGAGATAGACACTATTGTGTTCTAATAACTGCACAATCTTGTAACAAGTTAAGCCTGCTTGTTGAAACTGATCTGTTTTATCATAACTTGAGGAACGATGTCACATCCTGTATGAAGAATTACTGAATATGTATCTTCACACATTTGAGCAACTCAGCACAAATGCAGTTGTAATAACACAGTCATGCTAGCAACTGTGTGAGCGACACATTAGAGGAACATTCAGAGAGTTACTCAAGTCACTGGGATTCATCCTCTGGGTACCATGAACTTATGTACCACATTTGATGGCAATCCATCCCATAGTTGTTGAGACATTTCACTTAAAGGCAAAATTGTCAGCCTGTTGCTGGTTTGTCCTCTGGGGACCATGAATGTCTGTACAAAATGTCATCTTGATCTATCCAATAGTTGTTGGACCAACATTGCCACAGAACTGGGTCACAAACATGCCTTAAATGTGTATATACTTGGTGTACATACTACCTTTTTTGTTTTCTGATTCAGATTAAATGTCTGTAAAATAGTGTGACTCAATAAAGTGTATTCTGAAAACAATACTTTGTGGTCGAAGTCCCTAAGGATGTGTTTACATTGTGGTTTATGTCATACAGTCTATGGGTCAAAGAGGGTTGTGTGTTCTTGCGTGTAGCCAGTGTTTGAACAGTGGCTGCATGTGCTTGTAAAGTGGTCAGCAAGCGTTAAGGGTCAGGCTCAGTGGTTTCCCAGAATATGTGGACTGAGGAGAGGGAGGAGTAAAAAAGACCAGGATGGAAACTGAATGTGGTGTTTTCTAAAGACAGAGAGGGATGTGTAAACCTTCATGGACTGATTTGATCAAGCTGACACACATTGCTTTGCCAATAAAAACTACAGTTTTACACAGGTTTGCTCAAAGAGAAAAATTATAACCCAGTGTGCGACAGATAAAAGTAATTTAATAAATAGTAAACTTCAGATGTGCTGGTAACCAGATTCTGTTACCTCTGTGCAGAACCAGGCTAGCTGTTCCCCCCTGCTTTTAGTCTTTGTGCTAAGCTAAGCTAACTGGCTGCTAGTTGTAGCATCTTATTTACCGTACAATCATGACAGTGGTATCAATCTTTTCCAGTAGTACTGAAGTACTGTGCTTAAGTATCATTGTGTGGTATTGTACCTTACTTGAGAGCATCTATTTTATGTTACTTATTACTACTCCACTACATTTGAGAGATAAATATTGCACTACTCTGGCTCCGCTTCAGGCTTTTAAAATCCTGATATACTTTGATTAGTATATATAAAGCCTCAGTACAGAGGCAAGTAATTAACCTCTCATTGTGCAATTATTCTCAATGTAGGCAAAGCATTTAAAGGCTGAGAAGGAACTGGACATGTGTCACACTTATTTTCCAAACGCACCCGCTGTTCTTAATTCTCGCACACTGGCAGCAATTGCAGCACCACAAATTACCCGTTAATTATGAAAATGTTTTCATTTTCTCAATACGTCATAAAGCGGTCAGAGCTCAGCTGTTGTCCATCCAAACTAAACTGACCTGATCACAGACCAAATGAAAAAACATTAAGTTGTATTTATCTTTTTTCTTAGGTGGGAGCATATTGGAGAAACTTTAGAGAAACACAGACACTGCGTGCTGAATATTGTGAGAGGGCAGAACAACAGTGGGTTACCATGACCTGAGAGCTGAACACCGATGGATGGATGCATGCAGCACAATTAGAGATTAAGTGATTATACATTACCGTATATAGGACACAGGTGGGCTCGGCCTTGAGACATGCTGGTGTTACACGGTTCATGTAAACATCAGCGAGGTTATGTAATCGAGATAAAATGCTGGAATATATTTACACAGTACGTATAGCGTTGCCCAGTTTGAGAATGATGATTCAGTTTCTCATTGTGCTCAAAAGTCAAATCAGCTGATTTGTGACCATATCGATATACATATATTTACTGTGTAAAAGTTTTAGAGTAGTGTTGATACAACTTGTTTTTTTTTTAATTCTGTATAGTTTCACCTCTCCAGGTGTCTAAAACAATTTGAATGAAACAATCTGAAAAGACAACATCCCTCTCTGGTTAACCTGGTCGGTTGAACAATATTCAACTTGTGACGAGGGGTCATGAATTCACATTGCGCTCATTTAAAGGGGTGCAAGACAAAATAGTGGTTTAGTATTTCTAACTTATATTGCATATAAGATGAAACGACTTACATGAGATACTTACTTGATACTTGCCCATGATTGATTTATTGTTCCATGACTTTAAATAGTAAAAAGCTCAAGTTCAGAATCGTCTCTCATGTGTCTAACTGACGCCACAAATCACAACCAAAGACACAGCTGCCCTCTGGTTTAGACGCTGAGTTTGATGAAGTGTTTGTCTCCAGGCCTCAGACGGAGAGACTTTACTCCGGGTTAATCTACAAGAATGTGATGAGGTGAAGCCCTCTTCAGGCGTCTCTCTGCTTTTATGTGGCCTGTAGGGTAATAAAAGGGGTCAACAAATACAAGAATGCCAAGGCGTCAATTTTCAAGTATAAGATTGGCAGGCAATCAATCAGAGAAGGCAAACTAATCATAAAAAGTGGGAGTAGGCAGACAGGGGGGGGGGGGGGGGAAATAAGAGAAAAAATCAGGAACAAGAAACGAGGCTGGACCGCTCTGAGTAAAAGGGCACAACAGATGATTGTTTATGAGCGGTATGTATATGGAAATGAGGAGCAGGTGTGATCAGGTGACGATCAGGGGACTGGAAAATGGCGGGAGCCGAATGAGGACTCCTGCAGGATAGGCAGGAAATTAATCTTACATCATGAGCTCATTTTATTTTGGATACTTACTGGAGTATTGATCCATTGTGGTTCTGCTACTTTAACTTGGCTGTAATCAATATTTCTAACACTGGATCAAATGATTGTGTAATGTGAAAAGCGCCTAAAGATCAGATGACCACGTGCAACACAACATTTCAATTAAACAGTTTCAATTGACATGTTTGCTTTGACATGGAAATGTGTCTCATTATTGTCAGCTACACTAAAGCTATCTAAAGTCTGTCCACCAAAGTTAGCATGAGCTCACATTTGCTTCTGAGCTAATTAACAATGTCTTCAATTAGCTCAGCCATATACAGCCCATATGGCCAGATTAGTGGCACAGCAAACACAAAGATGGCTAACATTAACTATATGGGAAGATTATAAGATAGCAGTGTTGTTTTGATTGGCTCTAAGAGTTTCTGCAGTTTGGTTTAATTTTGTGTGTTCTTGCCCTGCTGTTAGTGTTTTCGTTTTTTTTTTTTATCAGTATACATTTAGATTATGGACTCAGTAGTAGAGGAGAAATGCTGCCCCCTATTTCTTTGAAGCAAGTGGCCAGATCTTACACATTGCACCTTTAAGGCTATAATAATCTCTATAATTAGTATCATAGAGACAATTATTCCCTATTTGCTTGTATTAAAACCAGAGCCTTGAGTTGTACTTGTATGAAGAATAAATGCTGTTACTGACTAAAGACAGCGTGGCCCTTTAAATTCCACTGAACTCAATGTTCTCATGAGGAATTGAATATTCAGTAGAGTGTGTTCAAGTAGAGATCTGTACTGTCAATATCTTAACGCTCGTGTGGCTGCAGTGGGTCAGTGCTGCCCCCCTCTGGTCGTTTGAGGCAAGGCAAGGCAAGTTTATTTGTATAGCACATTTCAACAACAAGGTAATTCAAAGTGCTTCACATAAAACCATTAAAAGCATCAAAACATAAGGCAAAAGAAAAGGAGATTTAAAAACAATTAAAGAAACAGTGTAAGAAATAAAATTCAGTAGTAAAAAGTAAAGGAGATTTAAAACATACATTGAAACAATAATTGATGTCTCCCTGAGACATTAAGCTGCACGCAATCAACCATACACTGCCGCAATTCTGCAATTACTCGCACACAAACCACGTCTGGAAAAGATCTCTGCCGATCTACGTTTTATAGTGTACGCCTTGCACGAACTCGGTCCCGGAGGAAATGGCGATATATTGTGCAGTCCTTTTAAAACCATTAAAAGCATCAAAACATAAGGCAAAAGAAAAGGAGATTTAACAGCAATTAAGAACAGTGTAAGAAATAAAATAGAGTAGTAAAATGCAGGAAATTGATTAATATATTAATTGAATGTGGTTCAATTAAAGGCAGCAGCAAACAGAAGTCTTCAATCTTGACACTACACGTGATAATAACCAAACGAGGACATGAGTTTTTTCTTTTAAGAGAGGTTACTCTTCTATCACACTGCATTTGTCGAAAAAGATCCTCCATACTACTTAAAAAATAATAATAATACTTTGCTTTGAATAATAATAGGTTTTGTTTTCTTGGAACCAAAGTCAGTGAATCTCCACAGATGTAGCCGCGAAAACAGAAAACAGAGCTGCAGGTGCTCACGTGCTGCCTCTTGATGAGCAGACCGTGATGTCCTCTTCTTCTACAGGAAGTGATGACGGAGACGTTGCATCTGACAGCAGGCTCTCAGACAACTAGCGATCCGTCCTGTCGAGTGGTGATGTGGTTGAGGGGGTCAATAGGTGTCACAACGCCAAACACCATCTGCCTCTGACAAGTTGGCACCATCCGCCTTATCCGGAGAGAGACAGCATAGACTGAAGGTACACTGACATTACCCACCAAACATTGAAGAGCAGACTCAACATAAACTACAGTACATTTCAGAGTTGTTGTACATTTATTATGGAAACACTTACAAAGCCACAACATTTCTAGCCAACGAGGAGGACACAGTGAAACACAACTTCCTCTTATCTTCAAGCAAGCGTTGCACACTTTGCTTATTAACCTTCTGGGGGAATGTTAGATGAAAACATCGATACCACTAACATATTTGTCTGTTGAATATAAGCCCCCAGCAGGCCGGAGGCACCACCAGGGCGAAGTGGATATGGGACAGCTTCCCCAGGTTGGAGTCAGGTACATCTGAGAACACAAGTGTAGACGAGCATGTAAATATGTTAGCCTTGAATGTATGTAATGTGTGCAGTATGCAGACACCGCGTGTCTTTCTACTGATCTGTTTGTAATGCTTGCCGATCACCTTGCTGACAGCATCTCAGGGTTCGACCTTCCTGGACAGAACGGTTCCCAGAGCCGCGCTGTGGAAGCACACAAAGTATTGGGATTAATACCAGAAGAGGATGTGACATGTTAGAAATGATGTCTGCTTTGTGTCCTGCGTTACATCATCTTGCTGTTTATTTCTACAATAAATATGTTAAACTCTACCAAGCAACATAATATGCAAAATGTGCAAATTGAGGAAAATGTGTGATTCTATAATAATAAAATTGAGTTAACTTGAATGATAGAAATGAATAATGGAAGCTGACTTAGAGGTTTTGACATTGGGAACTAATTATTATTTCATTAAAAACTGGAGGTTGTGTATGTATGAAGAACCCACACTTGGCCACTAAATAAAACAGTCACAAATAAAAGATAAAAAATACTGTCTCTGAGTGTGTTTTAGTTTGATTTAGAGTCTGAAAGAATCCTGTGATGTATAAATTCTGCATTATTTCATTTTGAATCACTGTTTGGAAGTTGGAATCGCTTCCTTCCTTTTTCCCAACATCAACATTTCTTCTGTGAGATAAATCATCTTTAAAGCTCGGGTAGGTATTTTAGAAAGACAGATCCAAAAGCATCCACATCATACAGCTCTTATTATTGGATGGCAGCGCTACACACTACAGTTAAGATAGTATACCAGAATACCTACACGACAACTGGAAGCCCTTTTTTCTCTGAAGGCATGTCACAGTAGAACAAAAGCACATGTGTAAACAATAAAATGCATAGCTGAACTTCATTTCGCGGCTTCAGTTTCAGGGCCCTTATTGCTCATTCTGCAGCTCAGCTGTCATGATTTACTGGAACATAAAGGAGCCATTGCTAATGTTCGTAGTAACACCTGTGCTTTTCCTACAAAATGTCTCTCATACACAAACACAACTCTGCAAGTGCACCAACTAGTTTAGGGTGGCTGCAATTCAATCTGGAGTGAACTGGGGAGTAATTAATCCCCATCATGTGAAAGAGCTTTTTCTGAGGAGGCTTAAACTGATGCCTCTGACAGGTTTCATCCTCACTGAACCCAAAAAACCTCACCGGGCTGCCATCTCGAGACGGTGCAGCTGAGGAGGTGCTGTGCTGAAATCAAATAAATACTTTGCTGTGCCGTGTGTGGGATCTGGCGGCATCTAGTGGTGATGTTGCAGATTGCAACCAACTGAAACTTCTCCCACGTGCCAAGCTTTCCAGAGATTTAGGATGACTAACACAAAAACGCAAATGGGCCTATCTAGAGCCAGTGCTTGGTTTGTCCATTCAGGGCTACTGTAGAAACATGGCGACTGGCTCCGTGAAGAGGACCCCCTCTGTATGAAGATATAAACTGCTCATTCTAAGGCAACGAAAACACTACAATTCTTATTTCCAGGTGATTATACACTGAAGAAAACATATTTAATCATTTGTCTATTCCAACAGAGCCCCCTAAATGCTACACAATGTCCCTTTAATGTAGCACCAAACCTGATTGTTTGCTGTGCTTTGCTCAGTTGGCCAAAAGAACAACAAGTTTAATTTTGTGTGACAGCTGCCAACATAAAAGGCCTCAAGCTACATGATACCTTAATGTTCCTTTCTTAACAGCAGCCTTTTCTTCTTAAGCAGGAAGCCAACGGGCACAAAGCCGTGCAAACAAGCCCTTGATGAAAGCAGCGACGGCTCTTCCGCCTGCATGCATCAATATAATACGTCAGCATGCATCATTACCTGAAAGAAGTCTCTTTTTGTTTTACAGGTAACACTCCGCACTCTAATTTACTGCTGCTGATCTAAAATCACTTCCCGTCTGCCAACTGCACACTGAAACGTCTCAACCAGGAAGGAGAATAATGCTGTTGTTGCATTTTCATTCAGACCTGCAGAAAGGACACACACTAGGCACATGACAAGATCAAGGGGTCGTGACAGTAGAGGCCGGAAGTTGCTCCCAGACCTCATTTAATTAGCAAGTCTGCACTGCCCAGATGTGTATTTCATCATCGCGTATGATGCTGGGACCACCTCATCCACGACAGTAACATTACATCATAACATGTACATGTACAAATGTGGATATTTGGTTCATACTTCTTACTCCCTGCTTTGAACATCCTCCAGGCTTGTCAAATCATCTGTTTACTTGTTTTTGTCAAAACAATAACAAAATGAAATGTTTGATGAATAAACCAGTTGCGTATTTATGTTACATCTTTAATCCGTAATGTTTCTGTGTATATTTGATATGCCAGGCTGTTCCACTGGTAACCCCGTGTTTAACGTCACATTGCTATGAATTGTGGGTAATTCTCTTGTTTCTTCTTGATAAACTGCCGGACCATTAGAATATGTCTTTTACTCGTATCCACTAAGTCTCTGATCTGGTGGGATGAATGTAGCCTGTATATGCAAACAGACACTGTCTGATGAGCCATGGAATAATGAGCTAATTACTGATTGACTGTTCAATAGCAGGACCCTCAAACTGTAGCAGCTAAATGGAATTCAGCCATCTTTAATTATACTATTTATACTTGTGATTTTTTCCTACTGCAACATGTCGAAAATCTGCTGCTTTTGACCTCTCAAATATGAATATTTGCTGCTTTTTGTAATCTTCTATGATGTTAAACTTAACATTTGATGGTTTCTGCCTAAATTTGAGTGATTATATCTAGTTTAAATAATTTTACCTATCATTTAATTTGATTTCAATTTTTTTGACAGATTGGAAAAAATATGCCAGACAATCATCCTAAATAATAATACATATGCATGCATTTCATAATTCATAATTTCAATAGCAAGATTTTGGTTTCTATTTTAATGTTGCCCCAGACGTCTGTGGGTATTTGTTACTCATTTAGAATAATTTAAGTAGAAAATAGGCAAAATAAATAAAGTCAATGTTACAGTCTGTGTAACTCGAACCTTTAAATTTAACAGCATTTCATGCTAAACGCTTTGTTCATTAAAGAGCCGCACACTCACCTGTCTGTCAGACGAGACACCAGCAGCTCAGTTTAAAAAAATGGCGGAGCCTGGATATGGCCACAGACCGACGGGACCAACACACAGCTCAGTGTAAAACAACCCGAGCACTCAAACCTTCTTTCCTCAGTCAGTCTTGTCTGCTGTCTTGAGTTTCATGTTGGCTCAGGCACACACAGTGAACCAGGTGAAGAGAACAGGTGGTGTTGTTGCTCATATCTAACTTACAGCTAATATGGTGTTACAATAAGGTCCTTACCAGAGGAAAATGATTGGCACTACATTGCCTGATAATTAAAGGATGACTATATCTCTGTGCCATGAGGTTAATACTATTTTACAGCAGTTTTGATTTTTTGTTAACGGTTTCCACTGTTTTTGTCTATCGTGTATTTTTTTGTCTGTATTAATCACTGAAGTCATGAGAATGATCTATAATTCAGTATAAAACTCAAATGTAAAAGTAGAACGAACACACAGTTGTGTTTGTTCTTAATAAAATGATTTAGTTTGAAGCTCCTCTTGGTTGGTGCCATGTGTTCACAATAAATACCTGGTGTTTATCGGTGCTGCCTTCTGTTTTAAGTGACTGTGAGGTTCAAATCCCAGAGTGCTGTTATCTGTAACCGATGAAGTTATCAGGGTGTCGGTGAAAAACTGTCCTCTGAGCAATTAAATGAGTTGATTCAAAACTATTGGTACGGTCTTAATCGTCAGTGTGCACATTTAGTTCAGCATGTAAGAAAATGATTTAGGCTTTCTAATAGCAGGTACGATTCATGAATCAGTCACGTTAAGTAAAAATGTGAAATTTAATGAGGTGAAAGTCATTTTCAGAAATCAAGAAAAAAACAAGATCATCAATGCTGTCACAGCGTCAAAATCAGGTACCTTTCAATTAGTCCTAGAATAGATCTGAAAGGGTACAAACTTTTAAAAAAAAGATAGACTAGGGATTGATACGGGGAGGGAAAGACAAGTAGTCATGGCTTGTGGTTCAGAATCGTCCGGAACGCTCTCTGTCTCTGGAGCGACGTCTCTCGTGGTCACGGCCACCTCCGCCTCCACCTCCTCCTCCTCCGCCGCCGCCACCACCACCTCCTCCCCCTCCGCCTCCACCTCCCCGACCCCTATCCCTCGAGCGCGAGCGCCTCTCTCTCGATCGAGACCGGGACTTATGGCGGCTGTGGACGTGAAGAAAGAGCGATTGTTAATTGTTATAAAACCAACTATGTCTGCAGGTTCAGGTAAGTGCCTGAATGTAAAACAACAATGGAAGTGTTTGTACCCCTTCCTCCGACGCCCGTAGAGCTCTCTCCTCAGTTCACGTGAGATGGGCTTCAGATGCATGAAGTTACAGAAGCCACCACGAGTGCATTCCCTGTGGAGAGAAAGCAACGCTGATCAGTTACAGCAGAGAAGAGCAAGACAGGAAGTCACATCTGAGGTAGAGGACTGATTATGGCGACCAAGTTTTACACAGCAGCCACAGAGATGAGCTACACACTGTAGATGCTGTTCACGAAAGCTTTAGGTCAGAACCTATGAATCTCAGATATGATAACAGGAGGTCCAGTGCTCAATCGAGGACAATAAACAAGCTGTATACCCAAAAATACAAACTTATATTAAAACAATACAAGAATTGAGTCGTTATATTAGACACAGTGGTGTAACGGACCACTGTCGATCCGTACGGATCACCCCTCGCGATGTGAACCGCGGATTAGTTACACAGTAAGTAAGTATATTTAGTGTGAGAGAACACCTCTATCAGCAGGTTTTAGCTGAGTCAGACACATATTTAATCAGTATTACTGTATATTCAAGAGTGGCATATTTAGTGAAACCGCTATGTGGGTTTCTATGAAAGGGTGATGGTAAGTCACAGCTGGAGATATATGTAAATTCAGTCTCCCGCTTGGATGCTAAAATAGATTATAACATTAGAAGTTCAACATAAATATCAAGTATAATGCTTAAAAAAATAAATCAGACCGGAGGAGCCGGTGATGGCTGCCAATAGAGGCGAGGAAAAAAATAGATGCAGCATAGTATCACGATATTTTGCGTGGCCATATTTTATCAATACACAAACGCCACGTATCGATCTTTTGAATATAAACTATTAATATTGCATTGGTGATGTTAAATATACAGAGTGGAACTTCCTACTTGTATTATCAAATAGTCCGACATTAATCTTAAAGAATGAGTGTTTCATTGAGCACATTGTTTCACGCAGCACTCACCCCATTTCATATTGGCGACAGCAGGCTTCTCTGAAGTCTGTGACGGGGGAGAGCTCAGCGTGGATGGGCTGTCCGTTAAACCACCGATTATTCAGGTCTATCACAGCCTTCTCAGCATCCTCTTCATACCGGAACTATGAAGGACCATCAAGAGACAGGGAAGAGATTAAAACCCACCGGCTCTGGACCCAAGCTAAACAACATGGCATTACGGCAGTCGTACCATATGTGGCTTTTAGACTCAGACACCCACCTTCACATACACATTTCCTACTAGGTGGTCCCCGAGGTTGTCACATACGTTCATCTCCTCCACCTCTCCGTACTTCTCCTCCATCTCAGTGAAGACCTCCTGAAAGTGAAAAGTGAAGTGTAACGTGAGGCATTTGTTGCAATGTTGAGTAAGAGTCCATTTCAGGAATAGTTTGCTTTCTGTTAGGGTGTTTGATGAGACGATTGCCACCCCTCTAATGTCTGTATGGTCTAAATGAGGCGACAGACAGAAGCTAATTAGCTTAGCTAAGAACAAAGACTGGAAACAGGGGTAAACAGCTCCTCTGGCTCTGTCAAACGGTAACAAAATCCACCTACCAGCACCTCTAAAGCTCACTGATCATTAGAATACATCTTCTCATCTAACTCTCCACTAGAAAGCTAATTACCATAGCATGAAGCATCATTTCCTCAAATAAAAGGAAACGTACGAGCTGCAGAGTGGCGGTCAGACCAGCCCGACACGAGACATTCAGAACGTACCTCAAAAAACTCGTCATAGTGCTCCTGCATCTCCATGTCACTGATGGCACCTAGTGATGATAAGAGAAAATAAACCAACATGTGGATATAGTTTATCATTTCTTTGATAACGCTGGTCATTACTATCTGTAAACTGTATCACTCCTATCACAGAAAATAAACAGGAAGGAGTCCTGTCTATCTCACCAAGTTCAGTCTAGCAGCACCTTAATGTCCTAATTCATAAACACAACGTCTCCCCCCCATAAATATATATTTTGAAACAATTGTTGTAAAAAATATGAAAACAAGTCCTTGCTTTTCAAGAACGGGTTTGACAACTAGTTCCTATTGGTGAGCCGACCTTTCAACAGTGAGAGCTTTTACTAACATATTGGTCTCCCTCTTACACCTCAAGAATACTGTGCACACCTCTACTTCTCTGTAGATATAGAAGGTATAGAAACACTCACAGGTCAGACCATCAGCAGACTGGGCACTGTTCTGAGGGTTCCTGTAAATGTTCAGGAGGGCAATCGTCTGAAAGAAAAGAAGCAAATTATTGGGATGATTTGTTATGATTAGCAGTGGCTATCGACATGCAGTGCATTCTTTGGTACTGAAGATAGAACAATAGAACAAAACAATGTCAAATAGAAATATTTCAAAGAAAATACCTTTGATTGTAAAGTACAAAAGTCAGATTTCATATGCAGCAAGAAAATATCAAAGACACAATGGAGATATTTTTTGCAATCCTACGGGTTGATGCTAGGCTAAGATATAAAAAATATATAGAAAAGCACTTAAAACACACACACTGGCATGGTGAATCAAAGATGGGTATGACATGCGACTAGGATGTGTGGATCACAGATACAACTAGAAAGTTAAGTTAACCATATTTGTAAAGCCCTAACACTAAACATTAACCCTTTATTATAATGGCCATATACATATAGATGAAATTTGACCTCTGCATTTAGCCCATCCTAAGCATTTAGGAGCAGTGGGCCGCTGTGAGGCGTCCCCAAGGACTCTTTGCATGCACAGACAGTAGGAGCTGGGGATCGAACAAAGAATGACCCGCTCAGCCACTGAGCCACGGCCGCCACGACGCTTTCAGACCCAAGTCTTCCCATAATTCCCATACGAAATGAGAAAAATATTGTTTTCCCTTTATCTGTGTATTTTGGGACACTTTAGAACAAAATAATTTACAATCTTACCTGGCTGAATGTCGGCTTATTGTGTAATCTGGAGCAGCGGTCGCCATGTCGACAAGCTCCAATTTTGAAATAAAAGGAGCAATTGACCCTAAAGAAGAGAGAAAACAATGAAGAGCAAGTAACAATAAAAACTACTACTACGATAAACCAATTACAAAGAAAGTTGCCAATTAATTTTCTTTCAACTGAATATTCAATTCATCGACTAATTGTTTCAGGTCTTTCGGTATTCATCACATTTATTATATTTGAGCTGGGTTAAACTAGAGATAAATGTATTTTAAGTGATATAGATAGATTAAGAAACAGAGTGAACCAAATAAAAAGAACCCCTTAATGGGTAATTGTATGATTTACAAGATGTTATTTACATGGCCTACGAATGTACAGGCAACATTTGTTCACTAAGCTGCTCTTGCTAAAAGCCAGAAACCACCGAAGCAGATTAATGTGAAGCTACTCCATAGAAAATAAATGGGGCACTGATTGATTTGACTCCCAGTATGTTTGTTTTCTTTGCCTCCTAAATGAGCTTTATTCTACTGCAGTGTTCTCAGCTCTTGAATAGAAAATGTACCCATTTAGGCAGAATATTAGTAAATGTTCTCAGTGTCTATAACATATTTTATATGTCTATGACGGTTCCAGATTTGTTTTAACTTGATTCACATTTTTAAAAGAGTTTTACTCTGGAAGAGAGTTATAAATATATGTTGTACTACCTCGGGCAAAAGGATTAACATGTATGAATTCCTAAAAATGGGCGTAGTTCCTCTTTAATTCGCTTAGTAACAGAGTGAGAAGCTTAACGTTAGTTAAATAACGAGACAAGTGTGTATTACACGGAAACAAAAGGTTCCTAGGGGCTTCATAAAGTGGCTAACTACCGTTAGATAACTCAAGGGTAGATGGTAGTTAGTGCATCAGTTTAAATAGTATTTAATTTGTAGAGTTTTAATTCAGAAAAAGTAACCCTGTATGGTTGGGTTTTTTCAGACCAGCACTGCTCAGCCCCCAGATGTTAAGGCGCTAGCAGTCGCAGCGCGGTATTTTACAAACGTTAGCTAGTGTGCTAACACTAGCGTGCTAGCACTAGCTTAGCTGTTGGACGCGTGAGCCGGTGTAACGTTCACTGCTACAGACTGAAACCACCACTGTATATGGTGCTACTAGTCAAAGGGGACCTAAGCAGAAAAAGATAACACAATGGCTTAACAATAAACATAATAAACGTTCACTACTTACTTATCTTTCTCTGTCCCAAAAATGGACGCCAGGTATTCTGCCATCTTGGCTCGCCTGTGCTCAACCTGCAGCAGCAACGACAGGACATCCGTCTCCTCTCCTTCACAATAAATGTGTAACCTACAAATATGTAGTTTACTGACAATTGAGCAATCGAATGTAATCTAATGCAATGTCCCTGCAGTAAATGTTATCTTCGTGAAGCTCATATATTGCGTAATTAAAACATTCTGTAGTTTTTGTTGACACTGTCTCTGGACGTTATTGATTCAAGGGTGTGGGTTTTAGAGTTCATGGTTTGCGGTTAGACAATTGTATCCTCATATTATCATTTACGCTTCAATACAAATAGGGTTGGATTTTATTTTATAGTTTAATTTTAGTCTAGCATGCTCACTGTACTGTTTTTATTTGGTTAATGGACACATATATATGAAATTGTACTGCTTGCCTGTTCTAGATGCCATAAGACTGTAAACAAATATATATACAATAATAATTGTCTATGGTACTATTCGTCTATGAAAGTGTCCGTTATCCTTAAGCTGTCGTTGAAATCGGATATAAAACAGTCTTTTCAGTCTTTTATGAGAAGTTGCGGAACGTAAACTGTAACGTCTATTTATCTGCACTTTTTAAGTACTTTGAATGATACTTAAAAATGAACGCCTTTATTTTGAAGGCAGGACACAATAACCGGATATTTGTCAACATAGGTCATTTCCGTCTTTAGCGTGACTTTCAAAACAAGAGTTGCTTTCATACTGTAAATACACACGTGTAGCACCCTCTACCTCTAAACCTGCTGCTTATTAAAGCATGCAGTAAATTATGAGTTACAATTTTGCATTTAAACGTGGAGATTTGAAATGGTCCGAGGTAAAGTAATTGTGTAATATACTAATATTCCTTGACTGCAGGGGTATGTTATTAAGGAGTGGAACCAAAACAAGGTAAATGTTATATTCAGGACCACCAAGTGCGATTGTATATAAATGCAAATTAATTGTGCATTATCATTTTCTTATTAAAGCATAAAATATACACAGGGTGCCATATAATTCAAATAATCTTTACTACTAACAATAACTTACATTATTCATGCTCTTTACATACCACTTTATTATTGTATTTATTTCATTTTTTTAAATTGTGATCCGCAGGGATCAACATTATGAAAGACATAAATGTGGCATTTAAAAACAAAGTCATACCCTCTGTAAAAATGATTATAGCCACAAACGACCAATTTGGGTCCATCAAAATAAGTTTATTTGTAAACTTGACACATTTCTGCATTTAATTAGAGAATATTCAACCAATAAGGGTCAAAAACATAACATGTAAACCATTTACAAAACACCATCATTATACCTGCAGACATCTGTTTGTGCTTATGTTTTATAGATTAACAGAAATGCAACAGTTCAAACCTATGAGTCCATAAACGCAGGAGTCATGATGAAAGAAAACAAAGAGCTTATTTGTGGACAGGCCATGCTTGTTTTTTCACTGAATATCACAGTATGTCTGCTTATTCTTTACAAGTCTGCAAGAACAAAATGACCAACCACAGTCATGTGCATCAATATAGCCATCACATAAACCGTACTATTGCAAAACAAGGCAGGATTAAGAACTGGGCAAAGGATAACTACCCCTGCAAACCACATCTAGGACCCCATACCCAGAGGGACCAGGTACTGGATTGGTACAGGTCATTGGGTGGCCCCTGCACAGTACTGAGATGTTGTGGAGAGGAACTGTGTTCAAACTCAATTGGAATACCTTTAATATGATAAATGTGGTCCACAAACGGAGCAAAATGTTTTGGGGAATATGTGTAGGGAGGGGCTAAATAGAACCACACAGCTTTAAACGAGGGCCCCCTAGCGGACCAATCTTGTCCTGTTGCAAGTAATCTAACGTTAAATACTTGATTTCAAACTCCTGGCCTAGTTATACAGATGAACAGCCAGAAGGAATCACGAGGAATATCGAAACAAAAATCCAATGGAGGATACACAGCATGTTAGTTACTTCGTGGAATTATTGTTTTGTTAAACAACTGAAGAGTGGGTTATTTAAATAAAGGACTACCATGACATTTAAATATGATGAGGAAATATATAGGCCTAACACCAAAGTTCATATCCTGGCCATGTATACTGATAATACGATTCCAAATTGTATAACGTCCACACTTAATAAAGACAAGTTACATTTTGTATTTTTAGGGTAACGTTAACTGTCTCGTTAGTCTCCGCCCCTCCTCTGAGTGTAGTTGACCAAAAACTTGCATGATACGACCCGACTGTGTGTGAGTTTTGAGTGCTTATCTACCACAGTTGAACATAATCCAACATCTTCTAAGGCTGACATTTTAAGAGGTATGGATGTGTCTGAGACAGATGTGCTTGTTAAAAAGAAAGTGGACTTAAACCGCGGACATATTGTGGCTCTGTTTGATGCGCTTAGAGCCTTCCCGCTATTTTGTGGCGAACTAACTAGCTAGCCAACGTTAGCTGTTGTTGATTACTTAGC
Source organism: Melanostigma gelatinosum (assembly GCF_949748355.1). Classification (NCBI taxonomy): domain Eukaryota; kingdom Metazoa; phylum Chordata; class Actinopteri; order Perciformes; family Zoarcidae; genus Melanostigma; species Melanostigma gelatinosum. The sequence goes on along the minus strand of NC_136643.1, from coordinate 12,972,931 downwards.
TTCGTGGGAAGAGGCCGTCTACCGTCAAGCTAGTCATTTAAACACACTCACGGAGCACCAGCAAACTCCCGGTAACGCTAAGCTAACACTGCTAACACCGCGGCTCGTGTGGCTTTCTCGCAATCTGGAAAACACCGTTAACGCGTTAGCAGTTCTGTGTTAGCTGGTTGCTAACAGCAGTAAAGTGGACAGACTGATCTCCGACCAGCCTCAAACACACAGTGCGTATACACCCAGACACGATTAAAACTGTCGTTTAGTCCACACTTCTCTGAATATTCTCAGTTTGTGTTTAACTGAGCCTTGGCTTAGTGTATTCAGTCGCCCTGAGTGGTTAGTTTTCCACGGAAGCTCGTGTCGTATTTGTCGCGGCTGCTCTCGGAAGTCTTGTACGCTGTAAACCTTTAGCCAGGATTTCCGGCTCCTTTCCATTTGCCCTATGTTGTTTTGTTTCCGTTTATTCTATTTCCGTTTTAAAAGTTTTCTTCGCGCAGTTAAAGTTTGATTTAGCGAATATTTGTGCGATATTTGCGCGATGTGTTTCTAGGATATTTAACCATTGATAGACAGTTGGTTGATGGGCTGCCTCGCGCCGCGGTGCATTCGTTTGCAAAATAGTAACGTTAGCTAACTTGGTTCAGTGTAGACCAGATTCAGTACACCGACATGTGTATCCCGCTGTATATATTTTTATGAATAACTTTTATTTTCTTCTACAACATGTGTTTATGATGTATAAATATGTTTGCTTACTTATTTTTGGTTACTTTGGCCTACCATTTGGCCTTAACGTGCCAAAGCCTCGCCCTCGAGTTGGCTAACGTTAGCACTAGGATCAGTCAGAGAACTGTTCCAGGCGGTCAGTGAGGAGTCGAGGCTGAAAGGCCTTTATAGTAGAAACCCCCAAATTGCAGTTCCACATATAAGTCATCGACCCTCACGTTTACACACTGAAGCCGAAATATTCTCTATTATTGTGACATCAATGTTTCAAACTTTTTGGATGCCTTTCAAGTAGTTTGTGCTACTAAACCTTACACTTGCAGAAAAATAAAGGGGAAATCACCAGAAGTTATTTTCCTGCTGTCACATTGTGTTAAGGGAAATGTTTTTAATGTTCAATTATAACCTTTATGGCATTATAAAAAGAACCACCACCATTTATGCCATTTCAAACACATTTCATGGTCTTCTATTATTATATTGAATACTTTGGGGTTGTTGATGACATCTAATGATGTCACCGTTGGCCTCTGAAAAATATGTGTGTGTATATATAGCGGTACATACATATAATAGTACATACAGTATGTATAGTATGCTGAGTAGAATTCAGTTAAGGGGGTTGACACTGGCATGACCGCCCCTACAATTAAATAGCTCTACAATTTAGGGCCTCAACTAACATGTATTAGTTAGTCATTGTCAGTTAATCAGTGTTTTATAAAATATATACCGGTATATAGTAAAAGAAATACCTTTCATTACTTTCCTACAGTTCGGCTCTCTGCATAAAACAGAATGTCTAAAGGTGAACCAGAAGAGATGATAGAGATCGAGATCGATGAACAGGAGAAGCAGGCATGTCTGGAGGAAGGGTAAGCTAGATAATGGTGATTTAACTTGCACTTGTAATAAATACACATGTACAGTTATTTCACCCTCTCTTCTTTTACATATAGTGTTGAGGAGCAGACCATCACTGCATCAGACTTGATTCAACAAGATATCGACATCAATGAGCCCGTGGGCAATTTAAAGAAGCTTTTGGAGCCCCGGATCCAAATGTCACTGGATGCATATGAGATCTGCTTACAGGACATTCAGGTAACAATGTGCACATAAATCAAGCCTGTCAAGATTTCTTTATGATTTCATAATTACAGGTGCGTAATGCAAGTCTGATGGCAGTCTCTGGAACTGAAAAGTGTGGAGTTGCCTCTCTTTTCAGCTCTGATTCAAGAATCTGTCGTATTCCTCCTTGTAGCTTCACCCCGACCACAGTCTCTTCGACCAGGGAGTAAAGACGGATGGCACAGTGCAGCTCAGCCTGCAGATAATAACCAAGCCAGGTACTGAGAAGATGCTTCAAAGATCAGTAAATATATAAATAGCTTTATGTTGGTTTAATTGGCACTTACACCACATCAACCTCACCTACTTATGTGTTTTTTTTCCCCTCATCCAGGTGAGGAGAAGTTGAACATTTTGGAGATCGTGAAGCCGGTGGAAACGGTCGAGGTGGTGATTGATCCAGATGCAGCGGGAGAGGACGGCACTCTGGTGGAGGAGGGTCATCTCATTGCCGTGGATCGGTCTGGCCTGTCTGACGAGACGTCGGAGCAGGTTACACGCTGGGCCGCAGCACTTGAAGGCTACCGCAAAGAGCAGGTTCGCCTGGGCATACCATATGGTGAGGACAACTTAAGATGAGATACATCTGTGTTGGAAACCAATCCTTAATGTGGCAACAAGTAAATGTGATTGTGTATGATGTTTCGCTCTCTCTCTCGCCTCAGATCCTGTGCTCTGGTCAGCTGACCAGGTGATCCACTGGGCTGTGTGGGTAATGAAAGAGTTTAACATCGACGAGATGGAAATAGGCAGCATTCACATCCCGGGTCGTGATCTGTGCTTATTCAGCCAGGAAGAGTTCCTTCAGAAAGTGCCCAATGGAGAGATTCTCTGGAGTCACCTGGAACTCCTGCGCAAATGTAAGTCACAGAGTTATTTAGGTGTTAGGAGAGTATGTGTCAACAGAGGTGAAATGAAGGCCTAAGTTGCATCTTGTTTGTATCTGAGAAAGTCCTTATGGCCTAATGACTGTGTCTTAACCCTTTGTATTCATTTCAGATGTGTTGGCGAGCCAGGACCAGTCTGGAGGGGACGCTACTGTCACCATTGATCAACGTAAGTAAAAATCTCCCAAAGGCTCTCCATGAAATGTGAAAATGCTTCTGTGGACACTGTCAGCTCAGGACTAGATTTGGGCAGTCAGGAGCTGCTCAAGTTATCTGATCTGATGAGACACAACGCAGAGAACTCGTGTACTTGCCTACAGGGCAGTGATGCAATTAAGAACAACGCTAATACATTTAAAGGGAGAAATTGTCCATTTACTTACAAATGGAATGGCTCTATTTACAGCATATCGGTTGTTCTGGTCATTGGTATTCTGTTCATCTTTAACCTTTTCTGTCTGCGTCTCCAGCTGTGCAGATAATTCCAGCTCAGGTGAGCACACCCACGACCATTAAGGTGCTGAAGCAGAGCCGTGGCCCCAGAACTCCCCGGATCTCTGGAGGAGAGGAGCGCAGCTCACCTGGTAACCGCACAGGTAAAACTCACCCAGCAACTCATTGGACAAGCATTTCATTGTTTCAGCCATATGTTAAATGCTGCGTTTCTCTGGTGCCAGGCAACAACGGCCAGATCCAGCTTTGGCAGTTCCTGCTGGAGCTGCTGACAGACAAGGATGCGAGAGACTGCATCTCTTGGGTGGGCGAGGAGGGCGAGTTCAAACTCAACCAGCCGGAGCTTGTGGCGCAGAAATGGGGCCAGCGCAAGAACAAGCCTACTATGAACTATGAGAAACTCAGCAGAGCCCTCAGGTTAGTTTCTTTTCTTTATGAAGATGTGCTCCAGTGGCTTAGTATTGCTCAATGGTCATATGACGAAGCCATTATACATATCATATGTATAATCTGGAGCCCTGTTCAGAGAGATTCTGCAATACTGCCATAAAGAAGATCTGCAATCACGCCAGCTTTGCTTTTTCACACTGAACCAAACAGCGGCGGCATAATGTCGCCCGAGAGCGTGATTACAGACAACACGCCAGCATCACAGAAGCTGAACGTCTTTGTTTCACTTGACAAAATACCGTAGGATGTTATTTGGGCTTTAAGCAGCGAGATTCTGACTTCCCTGTTCTCATTTTAGGTATTACTACGACGGGGACATGATCAGCAAGGTGCAGGGCAAGCGCTTCGTCTACAAGTTTGTGTGCGACCTGAGAACTCTGATCGGCTACAGCGCTGCCGAGCTCAACAACCTGGTGACCGACTGCGAGCAGAAGAAACTGGCTCGCATGCAGATGCACGGCATCGGGCACGGCATCGGACATCCCATCACGACGGTGACGCTGGCCACCACCACGCTAGACAAAGACAGTTAAGAGGAGGCCGCGTTAATGCGCCCTCCAGCCGCCAAAGTGTGCTCTCCACCGCTGACTGGAACTGAAATCAACTTTCTTCTTCTTCTTCTGACACAACTGTGTCCAGCAGGCACAGAAAACGCAAGGCTGATCCCCCATCAGCGTGGACTATCAACTTTATCATTGTCTTTACTGTTCGAAGTTTGACTGAGGCGGGTAAAAAGGTGTTTTTTGTATCTTTTCCTTAACTAACCAAGAGAAGTGTGTTCAGAATGAGGCGGCCGAATGTGAGAAATGTTGTGTGCGTCTGACTGAATGCTTGAATGCATGACTGAGTTATGCGCTTTGTGTAATGCGTTCATTGTCTCTAGTTTAGGATCATTTCCACTGTACATACCGGTATTTCATGTTTTTGATAGTCACCAGGACAAGTGTATTTTCATACTTTCCATTAATAGACCTGTTTTGTATTTTATTTAGTGTTTGTTCCCTGAATCGTTGGACCCTTTTTTGTCCACTAGAGGGAATAAAGTGGCAAGCATTTTTTCTAAACGCCTGAGATTATTTTCATCTCTTGAGTATTTATAATCCTGTATAAATTATTCAAAGAGACGAACAAGACACATGTACATTCAACATTTTATTCATGGTATACTGAGTGTAGAAAGCTTTGTCTCTAAGCAAATGGTTAATTTAACTACACACCAAGGGAGGTCACTGAATCAATGAGGGGGGCACAATTTCTTTTTTTAAACACGAGCATCCAAAGACACCCAGCGTGAGCATCGATACAAAGTTTAAACATTCACCTGATTCTGAGCTTCAGTTAGTCTGTACACGTGTGGCTATAATGTGCAGAGAGGAGATATGTTTTGTGTTTCTGTGGTATAAAAGTACAATATGCATGTCACATTCATGTCACATTCATGGCGATAGCTTAATTAAGGGAGAGGGAAATGTCTATGCAAGTTGTCCCGGTGTTGATGGTAATTCGTCACCTCTTGAGGACTTTTAAGAGTCTTAAATAATATACACCACAGGACGAACAGCGGGAAATGTAGAAAAATAGAATGTGTGAGAGATTTGATGAAGGAATGTGTGTGAAGAGAACACGTTAGTTATTTCTGTAGGCCCAACAAGTCCCGTCATTTTAAGCAAACACTGCGCTGTACAATATTTCTGACAGAGCCAGAAAGGGAGGATAAACGGGACAAATGGGGGCTTAGAAAGAAAGACATGAACAAGATGAAAAGACGGGTGGATGTTCCTCATGAAAGTGGGCCATTTAGAGCTGGATCTCCCATCTTTCAAATATTTACAATCAAGAGAGGAATGATGAATCTGAAATGATGCACACTCAGAAAACCTTTCTAGAGTTTGACCTCGTTCTAATAAAAACCCAAATGTGCAGCGACAGCGTGAATCGGCATCAGGGACTTAACAGCGATAATATTTGGTCAACAGACTTCCAAAATGAAAAGAGTGCATAGAACGCAAACAGTAACAAAATAGTCTTCCTTTCGGATACTATTACACTTCATATATTACATATAGAGCATTTGGCCCATGCAGCTAACAACAGTGAAGCATGGGGATGAGAGCAACAAGCCAGGATCCAGTTAAAGCAAGTCTGTGTGACAACAAAGCAGACCGGGTTCTGAATACTTCTCTTCTTCATATCACAAGATCACAAAGAAGACACTAGAAATGAACAATCTTGCAAAAATATCTAGTTAGAGGAATGCTCCATCGGACCCCAACATAGTTTCCTTCATCAATATTGCCATGCACTACATATACTTACAGCTAATTACACGTTTCTGGTCTCAGCTGCGGGACTTCATATAAATCATCAACTGGGCCTTTGAGTACAAATATTATGAAGTTTTTGTTGCGATTGGCTGACATGTGCAGGTGAAACATGGTACCCTTGTCGTATCAATTGTGGGTAAATATAAGCTCAAGTGTGGCTCTTTACAGTTGCGGGATCAGGGATCGAGAAGGCTTTGTCCCGTTTCATTTACCTTTGGCACAAACCCCTGACTGAGACAAATAACTGATTCAAACATGTCACTTAAGGATAAAAAAATCTGCCTTCGCAGTGCTCTTCACACCTTTCCTTTGCCTTAAAACGAGGAGTGAGGGTGCAGGGGCTGAGGGCAAAAGGGACCAGAATGGAACAGACCCTACACGAGAGAGGATGCGTCTGGAGAAAGTGTTGATGAGCGGTTCTTTAGTTCTGCATCTGCTCGAAGAATTTGTAGGTGGGATTCTCGTAGCCGTTCTGCTGCATCTTGGCCAGATGACGCTCCTCTGGCGTCACTGCTGCATCCACCTACCAAAGTAGAAGAGGGTGAGTGAAACTATTTGAACACACTTTGTTGCATTTCACTCAAATTCATGAAAGGCCTTTCTTTACCTCAATTACACCGTGATGAATTGACGTATATTGCTTCTTCCTCAGCATCACCAAAGTAATGACAATGATGGTTGCAATGACAACCCCACCAACCATCAGTCCAATAATGGCCCCTTTATTGGACCCCACATCCTCAGCGAAAAACACCTGCCATTGAGAACAAAAACAAAACTGTTAATGTGCACAAAGCAAAGACAGCACCGCAGGACACACAAATAAATGACACGTGTTTTTGTACCAGTTTTTGATGGTAAACTTCATAACCAGCACTTTGCCGCTCTTCAGTCTCCATCCGCACTTCTGGCATCTCCTCTGGCTTCAGCGCAGATACTGAAACGAAACACACACAAAGTATGTAATAAAAACGTGTATATTATGTGCCTATAGTTGCCTTGTGGAGAAAACCACCACTCAGAAGTACACACAGACTCACACTCACCGGGACGTGTGGGGAGTCCTCTGTCTGGAAGTGGACGAGCATCAACAGGCTCAACTGCAGAGAAATTCACACAATTAGACATTTTTTAAGGGGATAAAATGTCAAATTTCAAAGTCAAGTTGACATCCACAAGCATTTCATGATGTTATTGTGTGCGTTACCGTGGTTCTCTGTGTTGGGCTGGTTGAAGCTCTCGGGGTGGATGAAACCCAGTCTGTCCAGATCAGGGTCCAGAGGGGCAGAGCTGTAGGCCTGATCGGGCATCAGAGCGTCGTTACCGTAACTCACCCTGCCGTCCACCTGCAAACACAGAGCAACAGTAATATGGACATATCGGCGTGAGACTGTCAGGGAGGCTTTCTTTGATAATGCCATCTAATCCAGATGATTATCTGCTAAAAGATGGAAAGTCTGACATTGGCCACAGGTGTGCGTGTGTCTTGTCTGTCCGTCCACGGCATACCTTGCATACTACTGGACCCATCAGCAAACATTTCTCTGTGCTCAGTTATGACTGTATGTTCAAGGAACGTCTGTGGTTGCAGCGATTCCAAATTTTTGAAAAACGAGGGCCCAACAACTGCTTTATCCTGCAATGCTAGGATAAACAAACCTCATCCATTGCAGGCCACATCTTTAGTCTTTGTCGTGGCTCAAAAAACGGACATCCATAGAAAAGTTTGGTCTCATTTCGTATCTGCAGACTAATGCAGATACGGCGCTCATACCAGATATGTTATGATCCTCTAAAGTTAGCACGAGATGAGATAAATAAATCCCCATTTTTGTTATTTTTGCCACCATCTTGACCGACAGGAAGCCAGGAGGGACAATTGAGTGAGATTTAACTCTTCTTGTTTGGGAGGGGAGAGGGAGACACACCTGGCAGAGATCTGCACTCTACTGAGTGCACTTTTCTAGTTTCATTGTGGGGGTGACTCTATTTAGAGAGCCAGTGCGATCCATTGGGGACAAACTCCATGCATAGGTGAGTGAGCGCAACTCGACTCACCCGCCCATCGCTCTGCAGTGAAGAGACTTGCTGAGACAGCTCCGACTGAACTCTCTGCATTATAACAGCTAGCAAGGAAAAAGGAGAAAGAGAGCGAGTGTGAGAGAGGTAGATGCAGCATGATGATGGATGGGAAACGCTGTGTCCGGTGTCCTGATTACTGAAGACAAACGAACAGTAGAGATGCTGCGCTATCAGCACGACATCTGTTAAACTGCTTTTCATCCTCAGTCAGCACTACAAGAGGTTGTGAGGGGCTGCTTCATTAAGAGTGTGTGTGTAAAGTATATTTAGGTTGGTTTAATTAGACTGTATTGCAATACGAGCTCATCTCTCTTTAAAATGAACAAATCACAACATGACAAATGTTAAAAACATGTTCACTGATTATTTTCCGGACTGATCAATTAATCATTCGGTCTATAAAATGTCAGAAAACATTGAAAAATGTCACGATTACACTTTCCCACTTAAACCTGTGTTTAGAAATTCAGTTAATATGAAACATAAATATGAAAATATGAAAATCTGAAACTGGTGAATTTTGTAACATTTGATCGATAAACCACATCGTTGTAGATACAATTTATGTTGATCGACTAATCAATGAATCAACTTGAATTGTTTCAACTCTATATAATGCTAAGATTAACTCGTGGTAATCTCTTTTTATTTTATGATATTGTAACGTTTAACAACAATGTTTAACAGCATGATCATACCCTGACTCACAATGCAGATGTGTGAAAAGCAGTCATTCATACAGTTAAGACACTTACAGACTTGGTTTTGGATCTCGTTCGCCACGCTGGGCACTTTGTAGAGCAGATCGACGGACTGATTCATCCTCTCGTCGATCACACGTAGGTGGGTCAACACCTAAAGGAAGCGAAGAAGTTACATTCAAGGTTTGAAAGAGCCAAAAGGGGTTTTTTTGACTGCAAGTAAGCGAGGTAGAGCACCTGAGGTCGGATCTGTGCAGCCTTCTTGGGATCAACTGTGCGGACGTGTTCGTAGTGTTTCAGCGTGTGCTGCCGGTCCTTCTGCTCTGCACGGACGTACTTCTTCAGCAGGCTCAACACCTGGCGAGCCTGGAGGCAGCAGCGTTGTATTGTGTTAATGACGCCATCAAAACATATATGGTGTGCTGTATATATTCTAAATACACTTCATCATATTTCCTGCCAGCTATGACTGCAGAATAATTTGACACATACGGGAAATTTCCTGAGACATCTACTGTTATTTGTCTCTAAGCTAAAAAATAAATAAATAAAAAATTAGATGCATGACTTCTTGCAATAGCTCTGTTTGTGTTGAAAAGTCCAGAGATGTGTGGACATGGGTGTATGTGTATGTGCGTGTGTACCCGTGGAGGATTGGCCTGTAGGGAACTGATGTAAGTTTCTAGAGACAGGCGTCGGCGGCTGTTGAGCAGAGCTTCCACCCGGGCCATGTGGGTTTCCACCAGCTGCTGCCTCTCTCCTGCTGCCTCCCGCTCGAGGGCCTCCACCTTCTCCTGGAAGTGCTGCAAAATACAGTACATCTTACAGTAACAATAATAACTATACATCTGATTATAAATAGCGAAAGTTACACAGAACATAAGAACACTGCGCTGCACCTAGAAAAGTGTTGAAATACATATTTACTATGAAGGATGGTGGAGGACGCAATCATGCTGCTGATTGAAAACAATGGAATCTATATATCCAACATGTTTTCAAGAGCCTACAAGTGTTTCCAATGTTGGCTCTATTGAACTATTCACATTTTTACAACTGATCCTCCCCCTGCTCTTGTATGCTCTCCTCAATGCACTGTGCTCTGTGTCACTTTTTCTGACAGAAGCTTTCGTGGCACATGATGTGTTCAAGGACTGTCGGTAAGAGGAAAATCTAACGATAACGTTTTTTTTACAGCTTCTGGCTATGATAAATCGGGTAGTTTTGGCGATTGTTTAAAAAAAAGTTAATAGTTCAATTCAAGTCAAATATATGGTCGAAAAAAAAAGATTTCTGAAACTCATGTTTATATAGAAATTAATCAAATCCAAAGTGATAAAAAAAAAATGTAAGAAGTAAAACCTATTTCGGCTGGTAGTTCATGCATCTACAGGTAGAAGAGCGATAACTTGGCCAGAAATCTGAAGCTCGACGTGCCACATGAGTTTTGAAAATCAATAAATAAAATCCTTATCCACTGCATCTTGATCAAACACAGGTGACTTTTCATTAATTTTGGCTTAGATAAGGGAACTAATGTTTTTTCACAACAATCACCTTTGACATTAACAAATGACACTGAAATACAGAAGAAGTTGTGATGAGTTTCCTACCTGGATGACAGCTTTCTTGTCAGCACGAGGAAGGTTCTTGGCCTGCCTCTCAGCCTCCTCCCACTCCCTCATCACCTGGACATGAAGCGGGTCACACCAGGGACAAACGCATTACAGACGGACAGACATTTGGACACCTTGACAGGGCGATATCCCAGAGAGAAATGTTTACCTGGGACATCTTTTCACGGTGTTTGGCCTCCAGGCTTTCCTTGGCCTTCTGGAAGTCGGAGTGTTCGCTGTCGTCCCCGGGAGATTCGAGGTACCGATCCACGGCGTCTGGAGGACTGGGGGCCATGGTGGGCACTGGAGGAAGACAAAGAGTCCGGAATCAAACACAGGGCAGGGGAGAAAACACCCAGAGGATAAAAAAGAAAACAAGTAAAGAGAAAAAACACTGATTCCAGTGCGTCCGAAACCCACAATGCAGTCTATAGACGCCATACAGGGTTTCAGGCTCATGAAATTCAAGTGTGTTAAACAACATACAATATGTGTTAGCTACATACAGATTGTATTAAACACCGGTTATCAGGGGACAAAGGATGATTAGTTTGACAGTACAAGTGCATGCGTATGTCTATATGTAATGTGGGAGCCTGGAGATAAGATTAAAAGTGCTGAGTCAGGATCAGGGCAGGCATTGCGCCACTGAGGCGTATGGGTGGAAACAGCAAATCAACCCATTAACCTTTAACAGCACCCTCCCCCATTCACACTCACTGTGACGGTTAACATGTGTCATGGCTGTTCTCCAAAAGGGACACTCACTGGATCAGCTTGCCTTTCCATCTTTTTCTTTTCTTTCTTTCACTACAATGTTCAAATATCGTCAGTTACCTTTCATGTGAAATGGCTGGTCTCTAAGCTTCTTCAAGGATACGGCGAACAATATTCTAGATTTATTGTCAACAAATCCCATGAATGCGATCGATTGTTAATACGACTAACAAGTATCTGTGTGGTCGAAGCCTGAGGTAGTTCATTCCTCTGTGGCATAGTCCTCCATTGTTGTCCAAAAACTATTAAATCACTGGCGGACATGTTTCATGAGCACTGTAGCTTAAGTTTCTAAGTACATTCATCGTATTGGTTGCTGTAAATACTGACTACAGACCAGAATATGTACTAGTCCGTGGCTGAAAATGGTCCCCAACAGATGCTATATTTACTCCTGTTTGAATATTAGCTGAAACTACAGTACCCAGATGTTTAAGGACATCACCACACTTTATAACAATACAACTATATATCTGTGACACATGTTTAAAGATCTATTTTTTTCTAGAGGAACGAATGGATTTCATGCTGAAAGTCACAAAAAGGGCAGTGATGCTTTGTTGGTTTTAGTCTCTTCATTGGATTCGTTTACAGAAATCTAGAAACTCCTCAGCCTTATCATTTAAGCCAATGACTATCAAACGGTATGTTTTTATCTTGCTGAGAAAATAATCCTATAATCCTCAACACAAGACTAGAAGACGAGCAAACAAATCCACCTGTCAGTACTCCGAGTGGTTAAGAGTCAGACACTCAGGAAAGGGAGAGACAGTGAGTGAGACGGAGAGACAATCTCCAGCAGCCTGAGGACAGGAATCAGGCTCGTGGACACATCGTGGTTTAGGCGACTCCGGTCCTGGGACTTACACGAGCTGCTGCAGACAGCTAGGCAGTACTCGTCCGAGTCAAAGTTATTCCTGTTGCCCCCACAGCCCCCAAACAAGAAGGGAACACAGCGGCCCTTCTCAGGCAGGAAGTACCAACGCTCCAGCATGGCGTGACAGGGGCCCGACTCGGCACGAGCCCAACATACGGCTGAGATATGTACACACAGGCAAACACAAATTAAAGATCAAATAAAAATGAATGCAAAGTGGGAGCTTGTTACGCAAATCAACAAAACATGAAAAACGATGAAAAACAACAAATGGATGAATACATGTGAACAAAGGGTGCGTATGAGCTCGATTTTCACCTCGAACGACTTCCTCAACTGATTCGGTGGTGGTGGTGGTGGTGGTGGTTGTCATTGCGATGTTAGCATTGCGCTCATCACTATCCCGTTCATCGGTCACGTCGTCGTCGTCTTCCTCCTCATAGTCATCATCATCGCCATCTCCGTTCTCATCCCTTTCAAAAGTATCTGTGTCGTCGTCGTCCTCCTCTTCTTCTTCTTCGTCCTCAGCGATGGCTGCCTCTGTGTCGGTCGGGTGTGACATGCTGCCGGGAGAGCAATGTTACACAGCTATTTCATATTTAATATCATTCAGCGATGTGTCCTTCAGGCTGGATGAATGTGTACGAGTGATGGTACCCGTTATCAGCTCCGCCCCACCAGACGTCTGACTCCTCCCCTTCCAGCGCCGCGCTGTCTGCCGCCGCCGGGCAGCAGACAAACTCCACCCCAAGGAAACGGTCGATACCACATGGCAACAGCATCCCGTAATCATGGAGGTTCATGGAGCGGTCTCCACAGGACTAAATTTAATAAACAGGCAATAATCATGACACGGTAAACCTTGGTGACTGGAGATGAGGAGCCCCGCACTCATAATTCAGCTCTGATGCACAGATTATGATCATAATAGAAAACCAGACAGAAAAGGAATAAGTCAGAAGAAAAAGCCACTCGCAGACGTAATGATTGAGGCGAGATAACAATAAGAAGTTCATGCAGTAGCATTGAATGCTGCGATTGTCTCACCTCTTTGGCGACAGTGTGCCAGTGCAGCTGGCTCTCACACTGGTCCGGTCGCTGGTTGCGCAGCAAATCGCACTTGTCAGACACGACCCGGTCATCGCTCACAAACTCCCAAACTGCAACATGAACATTAATTTGCTCAGTACAGGTAGTTTGTATGTCCATTCTCAACCACACACAAAAACATGCTTGTTAACATAGAACTGTATCAGTAAAGACCGATTACCCAGGCAGCGGTATGGCACCACGATGTGTGTGTGACTGCGGCACTGCTTGCGGCCTTTCTTGCACCAGTTCTGGATGCTGACGGGCTGGTTGGCCTCCACAACATTTATAATCTGCAACTCTGGGTACACCTGGAGAGAAGGGAGAGATTTTGATGTTCTTTCTACATGCAGTCACTCTCTCACACTCTCGCTCAGTTTAAATACCTCTTGGCAGTACTGCAGGATGCCCTCCTTGGTGCCGATGCAGCTCTTCGTGCCCGAGAGGTCAGACTCCCATTTGCCACTCTGCACATTGATGTGCATGTTGAGCTTCCCACAGAAGATGGCCACCTGGGGCTCAGTTAGCAAACCCACAGAGTCATCAGCAGGCACCTGGACAGACAAGAGGGAAAGAAATGAAGACTGGCTAAAGTATAACTTACACTTGAACATCTCCTACAGCGTATGTATACTTAGCCCCTCTTATGTTGTTCTACTGCCTTTCACATACAATCCAGCACATACATCTGTCTCTCTATGCAATACTGGGATCATAAGGACAAAGGCCTCTTGAAAGTACTTGATAATATTGCAGCACATTTAAGATGTTGTATAAATAAACAAATAAATAAATAAATAGATAGAGGAATGTGCTACTGGTTTAAGCCCAAGCAAGGAAAGACACTCTGTTTCATCCCATTGAGCTCATAAGCCAGTGAGCTAAGCATTACAGCCACAGGGCAGCACGTGTGCCCTTTGTTAGCCAGTCTTATGGGGTTTTAATCATTACTTCTGTTAAAGAACGTTCAATGAGCATTCTTTAATATCGAAAAACTTAATGAAGCTCACTGGCTATCAAAATCAAAATGTGAGTGGAAAAACAACCTCTTCTTTCAACTGAACCGACTTTAGTCTTCTATTTTTCCAATGGGACACAGCTGGTCTGCATTTATTGTTTTCCACTCGTTTTTGTTGGCGTAAACAATTGGAGGATGTTTCCAATTCTGGGCCTTGAATGTTTTCTGGCAGAAATCCAATAGACTGATGCTGCAAGCTGACATTACTCTAGCCACCAAGACATCTGCGAACAATCTTTAAATTACTAATTCTGGCTTCATGCTATGTTTGCTTGTGAAGATCTGCATTGCTGTGAGTTAGTATTATCACCTCATCAGCACATTGCATAACATCATTCATCAAGTTGCGCAATTTCCTTTGTTTAATTGAGCGCCTTGCATCATACGTCACTGCAGTCCTGCTCATAATGTTGGAATCAAAAAAACTTAAAATAGGAAAACACTGACGGTAGAGGAGTGTTGCAGCAGGCCATGCCACATCTTATCACATCTAGGTATTGTGCTGCAGGGCCTGTGTGACACTTTCAATCGTGACTCAGCCTGCAGCTTAAAAAACATGAAATACATTGCCACCCAAAGTGCAGGTTTAACTACATTAAATGGATAGGCTATAAAGCTAATCTCACCAGACATATATCACCCTGTGAAAAAAAAACAATCTTAAAATAACAGAAAAATAGTACAGCAAAGATATAAACTATGACCAGTATTGTAACAAAATAGCAAAGAAAAATACAACAGAACATGATTTCTTTCATGCACCGGCTTATCCAGACCAGCAACAGAGCAGCTATAGTATCTCAGGACGATCACAGGTATGACAATGTGGTGATATTAATTGATGAAAGGTCTTGAATGCTGCCTTCGTCAAAAAAAGTGTGTCCTGGATAATTCTGCACAGAGACATTTTCTCTGCAGGACGCAGGGGTTCGTTTTGGGTGGAAAACCAAGACTACTGTCTCCCTAACTTGCTTGCTCTCCTAAATGTAGCATGGTGATGTAAAACCCACTGTATGCATCTACTGATTTGCATTAAGCATTGTATTGACATTGTATATCCAGCTGACCCTGAGCTCTGTATGTCTCCCTCGTCCTGCACAGCACCAGAAGCAGCAGCGAGCTGCAGGCGCCATCTTGCTTGTGTCAAACTAAAAAAAAGGCTGCATCCTTTTTCCTTTCTCCTCAAGAATATCACCACCCTACAGCTGCAACGCTGCTGGACTGGTCCAGGTCGACGCAGTAGCTCTGCTAATTAGCATAGCTAAAAACCTCTATTTGTATCAGGGGGTTTAACTTATAACCATCTGTGCTTAACGTGCTGTCAAGTATAGCTGGTGTGTATGGACGTGCCTATTTGAAACCGTTAAGATGTTAAAGAGGACCAACCATAGACTGTATATAAGAAGGCAAACTCGTGTGTCTTATTCTGGAAGAAGCTAACATTAGCACTAGTTAGCTGTCTACACCCTAGCCACTGCATTAGCTAAGTTAGGTGAATTCACGTAGCTATCTAACGTTAGCAATAAATAGATAACAGCTAACTAAGCCTGCAACAAGTCGTATTGTAATAGGCATAAAACAAATTCTCCTGTTAACTAATCAAAACATGTCCAACACGGCAGG
This sequence comes from Melanostigma gelatinosum, assembly GCF_949748355.1. Taxonomy (NCBI): domain Eukaryota; kingdom Metazoa; phylum Chordata; class Actinopteri; order Perciformes; family Zoarcidae; genus Melanostigma; species Melanostigma gelatinosum. The sequence continues at coordinate 12,957,180 of NC_136643.1, read as the reverse complement.
GTCAAGCTGTCAATCACTGACATCTAACGGCGGGCCTTGGGAGCATCGCTGGTCATATTAGGTTTGCTGAGTCTACGCAGTGAATCTGCGTGACAACCCTTTAATGTTGGTGGACACGTAGAACAATATGTTCACAGCTGTCAAGCGAAAACCAACTAAAACGTTACTGGATCAAACAAAGAGTGGGCCTCAGCAAAGCCCAGTAATCACGTTATCTTTGGTAGCAGTACGGTAGATAATAACAGTTAACGCTGCGCAGTCTTCGTGTCATAAATGGACGGCTTTAACCATTATTTTATAACGTCTTTAATCAGATTAGACACGACGGTCGGTTTGATGGCCGCTGTGGCTCCAGGCCCGCAGACGGCTCACTGACTCCCACGGCTATGATTCCTCCGCTGGTAGCTACGTTACTCACCTCGGATGAAAGCGTCAAGGTCGCCACCAGTAACAGCAGAAACCCCGTGAGCTCTCCCATGCCGTCCTCCCGGTATCCAGCACCCCCGTTATGTTCACGGTTGTTCCGTTAGAAATATAAAAGTGGTAGTGTGTGTGTCGGCGGCTGAAGTGTTCCCGGTGATCCCTCTCTGTTTAACGTTAGCTCCCGATGGTGACTGTGCTGATCCCTGGATGTGTGTTTGGATTGGGCGGGGGAGTCTGTGCGTGTGCGTGCTGTCATGCCAAGGTAATCGCATTTGGAACCCAGAGCCTCTACCCATCATTGATCATATTGTATATACCGTATCCCATAAAATGCAACATTGAATAAAATAGTATTGAATTATACCAATGAGTTATGGTCTGCCTGACGCATACTCGTAGGGGCTTTTAACTGCAAGTTGTTGTCTTTTTTTCCTGAGTGAGAGGCGGATTTCACAATATGCGCCCTGCCTGCCATTAATTTCCTTATATTTATTGACGACGGTACTCCGGAAACTCCGCTGAACTTTCACTTAGTTTCAGTCACGTTGAAGACGGACGTGTGTGGATTGCTTTCATGTTTACGAGCTGGGATTTTAAACAATTTTCGGCGGATCTAGCAAATTTAATCAAAACAATCCCACGACACGGAGCAGGTTAGAATAACGATAGCTTAGAAAATGTAATAGGCTACCTATTTGACCGCATATTCCTTACTTGAGATCCATAGTTATCCACATGCAACATGAGGACCTTCCTTTGGGTGTTAATGGTGGTAATTGTCTCAGGTAAGCCTTCGCATCATTGAAACCAGTCTGCTTCTGAAAATGTGTTGAAAATGTGTCTCGATGGAAAGTTTTGAGTGTTTACAGGAGAGGATATAATGCCCCTGCTAGCTATAAATGTGTTACTTTAGCAGTCGTTGGCAACGATAATCTTAGATGCAGCTGCTGCCCCAACAATGCTCATTAAATAGCCTGAGAAGTAATGAAGAAAATCAAGCAAATGTAATGGAACAATGCAGAAGTTAAGACTGTAAAATAATATAAAGTTGGTGTATTGTAGTTTGCTTTGTAAAGCATTCCCCTTAATTAAAATACATAATAAACGAGTCAACTTTCAGTTCTTGTAAGACTTCAAGTGGCAAATTAAAGCAGTTCTACTAATTTGTTGGATTAACACTGAAGGAATTGATATCTTGGGTCAACACCTGATTAAATCCCACCAAATAATCCATACTGACATTTAAAAAGTGCTGTGTGGCTACAGGAATTGAGAAAAAGTATAAAAGTAACAAACTTGACACCGTTTATTCAACACTAGACATTATGTTAAGAGAGCAGCTGCTCTGACTATATAACAGTTTTGCCACGAATGCCATGTAAATGGAGCTTTGGGCATCAATGCTTTGTTTAGTTGAAAGTATTTGTATTGTTTATTTTCCGTTATTTAAATTAAGTTATGCACTCAGACTTTTGTACAACACAATGTTTGGGCTTCAGTGAAAAAGCCTATGTTTCAAAACTAGTTTGAAACCAAACTATTTTATTTGTTGGATACCAGCAGGACTTTCACATTGTTTCCATGATGTCAGAGATAAACAATCTTTATTTGGTTTCCGTGTACTTCAGAGAGAAATACAAAGTGAGAGTCTTCAAATGAGTGGCTGCACAATCGTGTTTGAACATCAAAGTACAAACGGTCAGAGTTATTAAATTGGGTATTAGCAGAATGGAGTTCATAATATGACTTCATATTATTTGAATATCTCTATATGAAGCACTGATAACACTGGCGGTTATCACACAAACAGAAAGGAGAGACAGATTAACTGCCGAGGTTATAAATTCATTTAAAATCTTATTCACAAACAATCATTTCTTCTAGAGTGAAGATGTTATTGTAAATGTAAAAGTAATATGATTAATTAAAAAAGAAAAAAGAAAGAAATAGGTCAAATGCAAACAAACGCATTGAAAAGCAGACATTGTGTGGTCTGTTGACTGAAATTACACCAACGTTTCTACCGTTGAAAAAGCGGTTTTCCAACAGCTGACCAACTTCTTGGCCGTAAATAACTGCTTTGATGTTTTCCAGTCAGGCTTTCGACAGCACCACAGCACTGAAACTGCTCTTGTTAAGGTTTTCAACGACATCCACTTCAACATAGACAATGGCAGAAGTTCAGTCTTAGTGTTACTGGATCTCAGTGCTGCATTCGACACGGTCGACCATGCCATACTCCTAGAAAGACTAAACATCTGGGTGGGACTCTCTGGCACAGCACAGAAATCAAGAAGGAGGAAAATTACTTAAAGCAACAAAAGTAAAAGTACTCATTATGCAGACTGGCCGATTTCAGAATATATCATTGACTTACAATTATCGATGCATTAATGTGTTCATTCCTTTAATGTGGCAGCTGGTAAAGGTGGAGTTAATTTTCACGACTTTATATACTTAATATACATAAATATACAAAGTAGCTATATATTGGCAAATAAATGCAGTGAAGTAAAAAGTACAATTTCACCTCTGAGATATAGTGGTTGATGTATAAAGTTACATAAAATGGAAATGCTCAAGTACAAGTACCTCAAAATTGTACATAGGCTACTCCAGTACTGTACTTAACTGTACAGTTTAGAGGAGCACAACATTCTTTATAGATTGCCTCTTAATTGTGTTCTCAAAGGGTACCAGATTGATGCATATAAATCTAAGATGTACAAAATTGCATTACTTTTTCTCGCTCTAAGGGTCAGAGGTCCACCCACAGCCTCTCACAATCCTGTGAGAAATACTGCCCAAATCTGTTTTAATTGTCTGGATATTTCTCACATCTTTGTTGTGGTTTGTGAAAATGTATTACTATTTTAATTTGACCTCAAATTGTTATTTAAATGAACTGAATGAGAAGTTTAGGGATCAATGTCTTTTTGTTGGAGCTGCTTACAACTCAGATATCTGAAACAACACCCAACCTCACATTGATTTTCAATAAGAGGTCACGAAACAAAAACATTGTGTGCCACTGGTTTAACTTTCAATTGTGTTTTGTATTTCGTTATCTTATCAGATTTTTTTCAAACGTAAAATCTCAATTTAAAAAGAAATTTGAGACTTTTTGGAGTAAAAAGTACAAAAATTCCCTCTAAAAGGATGTGTGGTGGAAAAATAAAGTAACATGAAATGGAAAAACTCACGTAAACTACAAGTACCTCAAAACTGAACCTATGTACAGTACATTAGAAAATGTACTCAGTTATTTCACTACTCGGATCAGCAAATCAGCAGACGACCACAAGAGATCACTTTTTTGTAGTTTACAGAAAGTTTATCAGTCTTTAATACATGTTCAGACATGGTTGTTTCTTCTGATAATAATTAAAGCAATGATGAATATTGGTAGTTAATATAATGTAGTACTCCTTCACTCTTAATTTAAGATAATTGCTGGGAGTAACTTCATGTAAAGGCTCTGTACTTACTCTGGTATAAATGTGCTCCAACAGAGACTGCTGGAAAACCTTGACATCAAGTTCTTCAACCTGGGAGTACAACTCTGATATTTGTCAATTTGACTAAGACGTCTCTCAGTTTCACTGAACTTGTTTTGTCAAGTTTGGTGAACTTAACTCAGTTGGTTTTATATTTGCACGACTTATGAGCCCAGACGTTTAGTTCAGTCAACTCAAACTTTCAAGGAAGATGTGTTTTCAGAAACAAATTTGTATCCCTATTTATCTTTTCTACTCTAGGTGATGACACAACTATTAGAGGTTTCTTAGAAGACAGTGTCCTTCTGCCATGCAACTGCTCAGAGTTGGACAAGGGGTTTAACTGGCAGATGGAAGAACCAAACCCGATGCTGGTGTTCCTCTTCAACAAGACCCTTCTGAATAGATACAAGGACAGGACCAAAACATTTCAGTCTGAGAACCGCAATAACTGCTCTGTTCTCCTCACCAATATCACAGCGGCGGACCAGGGGAAATACAGATGTTTGTTTCGCAGTCAAGATGTGTACACGAAATTCTATGTATATCTAAACATTTCTGGTGAGTCATTCATCCCTTATGCATACCTGCAGTATTTGATCACTCATTCATGCACCCATGAATTTACACATCTTGCACAATTTGAACTTGAGTCTTCTCTCACCAGCGAGCTACACTCTTTGCCAGACAGAAGAAAGCCAGAGTGGAGGAGTAAAGGTTTTCAGGTGTGACGTGAGCGGGCGCTACAGAGAGTCTTGGATTCAGTGGACTTTGGATGGGCAGCCTCAAATCAATTCAACCACAACTAACATAACCCACACAAACTACACAGATGCTGTTACTGGCCTCTACCATTTCAACAGCACACTCAGCACTAAACTTAACTGGACCTCAGAACCTACATGTGACGTAAAGGCCAAAAACATATCAACCCTGAACCTTGGCTGTGGAGGAAACTCCACAGCCAGGTATGGTAACTGGCCTGGTAACTATTTGTTTTTAACTATTTCAGAGAGGATTGCACTTACATTTAGCCCATTAATACTCCACAGTAAATGCATTACGATATTATTAGTAAACTCTGCAACAATCATAATACAACATATTGTAAAACACCTTAAAAAGTAAAGTGTTGTTTAGGATGTGACTTGAAATTATTTTATTATATAAAGCATTATATTTTTGTAATTTTCTTCCACAGGACGTTCCCAGGACCCAAGACCCCAACCAATAGTATGGATAAGATCCTGCATAAAATTCATCCCCATTGTGTCGGTGCTTGGATTTTCCCTTCTCTTGTTTTCACAGTACCTGTAAGTGTCATAACGCCAGAGATCGTTATTCCACGTGTCTTGTATTTGAGCTGTACTGGTTGAACCAGAGTTGAACAACACTTCTTACAGTTGTTATTAAGTCGAGCCCGACCACTTCTGCTCTTCAGTGTTGAAACTTGCTGTTGTAACTGGATCTCTGAGTGGAATTTATCTTTCCATGTCTTTTGTCCGACAGGAGACAACAGAGGAAACGAGAAGTGAATACCAACAACGTCTAAACACACAACAAAACCCAATATCACAACTACATCTACATTCCACCAAACTGTGGTTAACTGTGCATGTGGCATCACTCCAATACAGGCAGGTTTCAACCTGTGTTCATGCCACAAAAGGAATGAGGTGTTTCTGAAAAGGATGTCCAACTTGACAGCTTTCATGGATGTTTGCAAAGATGTGTTAATCTTTCCTTCAACTTCAAGGACTGTAAAAGGAGATTGCCCTCTACGCTAAGAAGATGAAGTGATATATTTAAATGTAATCAGTTATCAATCATCACGCAGCAAAAATAGATTGCTGGAAGTGTGCACTTTTGTGGATTCTGTGGCAGGTAACCATGACGGGATTCATATTGATATCTGCCAACTGCATTCTTTGGAAAACTGCCTTGTTGACACGGTAAATTGCCACACCATTCAGATACACTCCATATACTTCTTTAAAGAAAAACAACAGGGAACTGAGACATTTAATCACATCACCAATGTACCTTGCTGGTATACACAATGTACTGTAACTGCTATATACTTCTAATGTGGGGTGATATGCAGCAATTGTATAGGTTATTCATCCTTTATGACCATGAGGGTGATATTTATACAGCGCAATATCAGCACTATGCTTTGTAACTTCTATCTACTGTGATTTCCTCATAAAGGTCCTTGGGCGAGATTCTTTTCGTATAACGGGGTGTGTGAAAATGCAGCGTGTTCTTTTGCCTTTGGGATACAGTAGTTACACTGAATGTTGTTGCTTTGCCAGATTTGCCTTCAGGATATTGAATTCATTAAAATTTGTATTTAGTTGTGTGTCCTGTAAAACTTACCCTGTAAGAAACACAAAAAGTTTTTTTGTTGAATTACAAACCTCTCTCTAGTGTTGAACACCGGAGCCCCCCGGGGCTGTGTGCCCAGCCCCCTCCTGTTCACGCTGTACACCCAGGACCCCCAACATGAAGAGAGCTCTGTTGTAAAGTTTGCAGATGACACTGTACCATCATCGGCCGGATTACAAACAACAATGACACTTCATATAGAGGAAATCAACAACCTTGCAGAGTGGTGCTCAGAGAACAACCTTCTGCTCAATGTCAGTAAAACCAAGGAGGCGTAGATGCACACTTCTGTCTACATCAATGAAGCTGAGGTGGAGCAGGTTAGCGGCTTTAAGTTGCTAAGAATCAGCATCACAAACAACCTGACATGGTCATCACACACCTCCATCCTGGTGAAGAAAGCTCGCCGGCTGTATTTCTTAAGGAAACTTAAGGCCAAAATTCCTGTGCCACATTCTTGTCAACTTCTACAGAGGTGTTATATGAAGCATCCTGACTGCAAACATTACAAACTCTCATCGGATGTGCATGGCACAGGACAGGAGGGCTCTATAGCGGGTGATTAAAACTGCCCAGATCATCATCGGCACCCGCCTACTGAGCATCAGTGATATTGGTGAGAAGAGGAGCCCGAGAAGAGCTAAGAGTTAGTCAAATTGTAACATAATGTGATCATATCATCATATTTGATGCATCTGAACGTTGATAGACAATAATATTGAGCTACTGCCGAGATGTGACTCGTTGCGGTAGCATGATTAGCATCATTACCTGAAAAGAGTAGATCATCTTGACTGGTCTCTGTCTCACCAGAGCATCTGCACCTCAGTGTCTGATTCTGTTCCTTCCTGCTATTCTTCTGGTCATTTCCTGTCCCACCACGTTCTGCAGCCCCCTGAGGGAATAAACTGTCTTCAACCGAGCTTCTCCACCTCACGTGACCCTCACAGGTGTCTTTTTCCTGCTGCTCTCTATAACACTCCACTGTATATTATTACTCGTTATTTTAATTTGTGCAAATAAACTTAAAGTAGAAAACACAACGTAACTTACAAAAACTTCAAAACTTGAAAAAGTAAAATTACCCATACTGAATGGCCCTCTCAACTTTAGATGAATACATATTCTAATATTGTCTTAATATTACTGATCTATTACTTTGTAAGCATTTTCATGTTTTAGCTGGAGGAGTTCGAGCTAACTTTAACTACTGTGTGTATGTTGGTAGGCACGTTTATACAATTATGAACTGATAACCTGTTTTATATGTAAAATCTCAATGGGCAAAATAACTTCTAACTACATGTCAAATACATTTTTAAAAAATACAATATTTCCTATTGAAATGTCACTCTACTTCTTTTAGTGCGGTACTTAATCCACCACTGTCTGGAGAAATGCTGTTGCTGCTTGTGAGTTAAGGCCAAAGGCTGTGTATAGTCTCTCTACATTGACCTGAAGCATGGAAGTTACATCTGCCCTCCTGCCATACTGCTGACCATGGACTTTATGTCGGTCAGCTGTGCACCACGCTTTTTATTACATTTCCATTACTTTTTGTGCCCAGAGAAAAACATTTGGTAAAACTTCATATTAACTACACACTATGTACGATGAAGTGACAAAGCCAGTTCTCAGAGTCCCTGGTTTTGTAATCATCATCTGTCCTCAATTACTTTCCGCAACAGTGAAGACTGAGTTCCACCTTTACCAAACAGCACAAAACATCTCTCCCTGAAGATTAATTATGTTCTGAAATTGGTTTCTTCAGAGAAAAGCTGAAAATCAAATGTATTATTGTTAGATGAATTAAGTGTCCAGTGCCATACAGTTAGTTTTGTCCAGTTTGACATCATATTCTTGTAATGTTCAATTTGAACATAGTTGAAGGAAATTATTTTAATAAAAGAGTTGAATTATTAATTGACACTTATATTTGTTAATCTTTCCACTAAATGTCCAATGACATCAGCACATTCATTATTCTAGTGTTGTAGTTGTGGGTAATTATTAAAGCATCTTTTATTACCTACAAATAAGACACCAAGATCATTAAAATCGGGGAAATACAAAGTTTTATTAAGAAACCAAATTTTCGGGAGGCCCAATTAGCGGCCATCTTGGATTTTTGAATGGCCAATCAGGCAGGTTTGACCAGATACCAAGATTTCATGCTTGTATCATAATTTGCACGATTAATCTACTATCTGCCCAACTACATAAAACATGACACAATCATTTATATCAGCATTTTAAGAGTTTATATTTTTTATTTTTATATATATATATATAGTTTCATTTCTTTGCCATATTGTAAGGAACATGAGAAATCATTACATTCATAAATTCAAAGATAAACATTCAATCTGGTATCCATAGTAACGACTCCATCAAGGACTCCATGGACAGAATGTTGTCCTGATGACATCACGCATTCTGTGCCTTTAATGTTGAGGTCTCCATGGATAGAATGTTGTCCTGATGACATCACGCATTCTGTGCCTTTAATGTTGAGGTCTCCATGGATATAGAATGTTTTCCTAATGACATCACGGATTCTCAGCTACATATAGTCCCTCACCGTTGTTAACAGCTGATAGCAAATTCTTTCAGAGACACACTTGACAATTGCATTGGATAACTCTCATACAGTATCTCAAAGTACTCATCAAGTTGGTTCAGAAACACAATTGCAATGGAAAACTCTCGTACAGTATTTCACACCAGAAACCAAGTTGGTTCAAAGATGGAATTAAATTCCAAAGAGGTTGAACCTCCAATGGATTTTTACCTCAGTTCACTGGAGGAACAAGTAAGATGTGAACTGTTGGACAGTGAGGCGAGGCTCACCCGAACAACAACCAAGGACAGAGTCCTCCTAGAAATTAATGAAGACCGTCTTCAACATTTTCTAGATGTTCTCCACGAAAAGACCGAGGAGGAGATGGACATATCTAAGATGTTCTGTCAGGCTAACGCCAAGCTGAAGCTGAAAAATTGTCATCTGCGATGGCAAGAGGAGAAGTCTTCCTATCAAGCCCAGTTGGACGAACAGAGAGCGGAGACAAACAGGATCGCAGCAGTTCTGAAAGACACACAGGACCTGCTGGAGTCTGCCCGTCACGTTCAGCCTAAAACTACCACCGAGCAGGAGATGGAGGTATTCAAGAACTTCTGTCAGGCTGCTGTTGATAAACACTTAGATGTCATCAGTCAGCTCAGCGAGGCTCTTCATAAGGCCGAACAGGAGCTGAAAAATGGACATCTACAATGGCAAGAGGAGAAGTCCTCCCTCAAAGCACGCCAGCAAAACAACTGTGACCACTTTCACTCCCAGGTGCAGGTCATCGCATCCATTCGCGCACAAGAGCAGGAAGCAGTAAAACAGAAGCTGGAAAAAGCTCAGGCTTTCTATACAGCCCAGCTCGACGAACAAAGCGCAGAGACAAACAGGATCGCAGCAGCTCTGAAAGACACACAGGACCTGCTGGAGACTGAGCGTGTTCAACATAAAACTACCACCAAGGCTGAGTTGGAGATATCTAAGAATCTCTATCAGGCTAGAATTGTTGAACTGGGAGATGACAACAGTAAGCTCAAGGCAGCCTTTATCAAGGCTCAGAATGAGCTGAAGAACAGAGATGTACTGTGGCAACAGGAGAAGTCTTGCTACTTGGATCGGAATAAAAAAGCCTGGGGACTTTATCATACTCTGGTGAAGACCACAGCTGATTCTGGAAGAATGGAGGAGGAGGCTAAGCAGACCCTGCAGAGATTCCAGGCAGACCATGAAGGCCAGCTGGAGGAACAGAGAGTGGAGACAAACAGGATCGCAGCAGCTCTGAAAGAAACACAGGACCTGCTGGAGACTGAGCGTCTCCGTTTCCAGGAACAGTCATCCCTCACGGCACACCTGGAAAAAACCTGCAGGGACCACGATCATGCCCAGCTGAAGAACATAGCTACTCTTCAAACATTGGAGGAGAAAGCTACGCAGATGGTCAAAAGAGACCAGGCATCCCAAGCCCAACTCGACGAACAAAGAGTGGAGACAAACAGGATCGCAGCAGCTCTGAAAGAAACACAGGACCTGCTGGAGACTGAGCGTCTCCGTTTCCAGGAACAGTCATCCCTCACGGCACACCTGGAAAAAACCTGCAGGGACCACGATCATGCCCAGCTGAAGAACATAGCTACTCTTCAAACATTGGAGGAGAAAGCTACGCAGATGGTCAAAAGAGACCAGGCATCCCAAGCCCAACTCGACGAACAAAGAGTGGAGACAAACAGGATCGCAGCAGCTCTGAAAGAAACACAGGACCTGCTGGAGACTGAGCATCTTCAACATAAAACTACCACCAAGGCTGACTTGGAGATATATCTGAATCTGACAAAGAGGATCATAGCAGCCCAGAAAAATACAGAAGATCTGTTCGAAACTGAACGTTTTCTTTGGCATCAGGAGAAGTCTTCCCTCCTTCAGGCCACCGAAGATCTTCAGGCCACTGAAAAAGATCTTCAGAGCCAGATCAAGAACAAGCAGAAGAAGAAGAAAAAATGGTTCAAACTCTTCTAATGCCCGGCTCCCTACTGTCAAAACATCAGACAGTAAACATCAGACAGTTTGGAAAACAGTTACTATACAAAGAGTGGTTCTTAACCCTGGTTCCAGATCCTTGACCGGATCAAGGATCTGGAGCCCCTAACCCTAACCACTCTTTGTGTATGAACTATTTGCCAGACGCAGAAGTCCTGCAAACCTTAAAAAAAAATATATATATATATATACAAAAAAAAAATATATATATATATACATATATAAAAAAAAAAAAAAGTATGTATATATATATATATATATATATATATATATATATATATACACACATATATATATATATATATATACATCAAAAAAATAAATAAAAAAAGAATAAATAAATAAATCTCCTCCGCGAATCGCCACCTTATCGTGGTGGAGGAGTTTGAGTGGCTCAGTGATCCTGGGAGCTATGTTGTCCGGGGCATTAGCCCAAGGCAAAGAGGTTTCAGGGGAGAGCCCAGACTAAGAGCGGTTCAAAACGACCCATAGATAGCCCACGGACTTTAGCCACCTCACCCGGGCCAGGGAAACCGGGGCACCCTCCCGGAGCCAGACCCAGGAGGGGAGCTCGTAGGTGAGAGCGTCTGGTGGCCGGGCCTTTGCCCATGGGGCCCGGTCGGGATCAGCCCGAATAAACACCATGGAGCAGCCACCCTGTGGACCCACCACCCGCAGGGACATGCATCGGGGTCAGGTGCTATGCAGACCGGGCAGCAGGTCGGGCAGGAGGCCTGGGCATGCCGATCGCCGGCGGCATGGACTAGCTCTAGGGGCGTGGAACGTCACCACGCTAGCGGGGAAAGAGTCGGAGCTGGTGCAGGAGGTGGAGCGATACCAGCTAGATATAGTTGGACTCACCTCCATTTACCCCTTTTACATTTTGAACTTTTGTTGAAAAAAAAGTTTTCAAACATTTTAATATTCAATAAATACAAGACTCCAGTTTAATTCTCCATCTCCGTGTTGTCTTAGTTAAGTTTGGTCTCCAAAGTTATTCTGGCGATCTAGAAATGGGGTACCGTGTTCTGTGGAAGATATTTTTGAAGCAAAATTTAACATTGGTCTCTATGGAGCAGAAAGTTGGTTTTCCTCTCAATTAAAGGCTTCTGTGCCAAATGTGTAAGTCTGTGGGATTCCACAGTCATTTGTCTACGACAAGGACAAGATTAGCTACTTTTACATCCAGAAATTATGCATAAAGAGTGAAGATTGTGGACACAGTGGCAAAATGTTTTTTTCACAAGAATCTCAAACTGCTCTTCACTCTAGCGGTGACATCACGCACTCTAAGCTGTGCAATACACACCCATTATAAAGTCAGAAAAGGACTGAAAAATCATATAAGTTAAATTGCTGCAGTTCAAAAAGTGTAAAATATATCAAAAAGCTGAATCATGTGGCAATAGCTCAGGGTTTTCTCAACATTGTAAAGTTGAAATGGTGTCTGTAGCTGAAAGTATGAGGAAGTATAAGGATTTGAAATTTGAAGAGAGGATTTGAACATTTTCTCCATAGAAACCCAGTCAAAAAAAACTGCAAAAAGCTTAATAATTCAAAAAGTTTAAAGGTTAGAAATATTGAAAGATATAGCAGGGGTGTCCTTAAAGAGCTGAACATTTTGATAGTTGAACGGTTTCTGTAGCTTAAAGAATGTGGAAGGAGTTAAGTAGCAAAAAGCGTACGGAAGAAATATAAATTAAAGAGGACCAGTATACCATCTGTATGCAAGTCTTTTGAAATGCATGTGTATTCATGCAGGTCTGAACGTGTGAGCGTGCCAGCCGTGTGTGTACAGTACGTGTGTATCTGCCATTATGTGTGCTCATAAGGCGGGCTGATGTATTTCTGTCCAATTAGCTAGTGACCCAATTCTCTCTGGCTGTCTCAGAGTCACCGTGTGGTTGTAATGGATTCTCTCTATCATCGTATCCAATCTCCTTGTTTTACAGTGTTTCAGTTTATTTACAGTGGAACACCACTCAATTTAACTCGCACGTGACTTTTCTCTTACCAAGGCGAGTTCAATCAATATATGTAGATCTGACCCCCGTCAGAGCGCGCACACACACACACACAGAAGCGGGAGCTCTTCCACTGACACTGATATGTTTTGTGGCTTTAAGGTGGATACATCCATACACATAACTAGTAAATTCATGTATCTTATATCCAATCTCCAAGTATAAGATTGTCAGGCTCTTTTAGCAGAATCATTCATTCTTCTCTCTTAAAACCACATAGAGCAGGGGTCTCAAACTCCCCGCCCACGTCATTTTATGTGGCCCGCGAATCCGCCAGCAAAAAATAAAAGATTTTTTATTTTTATTTTTTTAAAGTTAATCAAAATTATGAGATTGAAAGTCAAAAGGATGAGATACTTAAACACACAGTCATAGAAGCAGCTCTTTGGCTGGTTTCTGTATTTGACATGGAAATGTATTGTGAGTACATTGAAGGCTATTAAACTTGGCTTTAAAACACATCAAGTACTTCATGTGGGATTGTGCAAACGTACCCTTGAAAGGATTTTAAGCATTGAACAAAGTTATTGTAATAACTTGTGTTTGATATTTGTCTTTGCTATTTTCTTTAATAGTTTGATCTTTGATAGACTAATGTGGGTTTATTAACCCTAAATTAAAAAGATTTAAGTTGTGCAGAAATGTGCTTAAATATATTTTTTTACAATACAAAACAATGTACAATATTTTTACACTTGAATAAACAATAATCAAATGCAGACAGTTATTTAACAACATGTTACGAGTAGTTACATTTACAACCGGCCCTTTGTGGGCGACCATGATGCTGATGTGGCCCGGAGTGAAAATGAGTTTGAGACCCCTGCATTAAATCATTCTGGGATGTTTGCTGAAATTGATTGGATGTGGCACAGCCCTACCTAGAACATGTTCCACCAGCCGCCACTGCATATAACCATCTGATACTAGCCCAGAGTTAAGCATATTCATCCAGCAAACTATACTTACCTTGGTGTGTTACAATAGAGTATTATTTTATTCAATATGTCCATCCAGGCAAATTGGTGGATCCAAATGTTGTAAAAAACCCATATATGGTATAATTTCTTTGTAATCATCCAAAATAATGTTCAGTGTATGGGTATTTTTCATGACCACATGGTCAAGTATGTTTTTGTATACTCCTGTGACTTCAAGAAATGAAAAGTACTGAGAGTTTTCTCTTTTTTGTTTTTGTTCAGAACTTAAAAGCAAAATGAATACAACAGTCTCAAGTGAACTTATAGAAAGGGAAAAATATATGGTCCTGGCCAAGGGGACAGCAGAATGTAATATAAATCAAAAACAGCTGCTAAATGCATTTTACAGGACAGGTGGCAACATTAAATGTGTTTGAGGTATGAAGCATTAGTTAAGTGTGAGTAAACACTTAATTCATCATTTATAAAGCATTGTTCCTACATTAACACTCATTAGTATATCATTTATAACAGTTATAAATGTTTTATTGATTAATAAGCTCGTCTATTATGTATTTCATTATTGTGTTTTCATACTTTATAAATGATGGATTCCCCATTTGTAAATGAAGTATTAAATATATTACAAACCAACCAAAAACACAATTTATAAAGTGTTAGTAAATGATTAAGAACTTATTTAGATGTACATTATTCATGCATTTATATATATAATGATTTAGATATGCATTAATGGTTAGGGAAAATGTTAATATATCCTTTATAAACGCATATTGACACTGAAATTCATGATTAATTCAGGTAGTTACAGTCGTTACTTAAGTATTTTGTGTGACCTCATCTAAAGTGAGGACTATATGCCTTACAAAGCATTTATTAATGACAGTGAAAGCCCGTCAGTGCCTCAAAACCCACAAAAGTCTACGGTTATCTTCTCAACAGAAATGGCTAAAAGAACAAACACAAAGTGATCAAGAACATATCAATATTTATTGCAAGATGCAAACAATGTACTCGTAATTACAAACGTCTCAGCCATTCATTCATGTAAAAAACAAAAACAAACAGATTCTCCTTCTGGAGAACATGGCTGGATATAAAACGTTCACATTCACTCCACTCATATGAACAGATAAATGGTCATCTAACATTGTCGTTATCATATAACAGCTAAGTTAGCCAACTGTCACCTGAATTGCTCTATTTACAACGGAGGTGACGCGTTAGCGTGCGCCGCCTCAGGATCTCTAGTTTTATTTATTATTTTGCTGTTTGTTTTCTTTCCGATGTGGCAAATTGGGACTACAATCTTCGTTGTGCGACCCTGTCATACAATTACAACTAAAAACCTTGTAAACCTGTAGATATACACAAACGTCCCTACAGCAGAGCTCCATGGGAGTATCCGTACGTCATTACCTATGACGTTGTGACAAACCCGGAAGTGATACAGGCGCTAACTGGCTTCTACCTCAGGGCGAGCGAGTATAAATGAATCTACATGTGGAAAAGAGTTCTGTGTGTTTCCACAGGCTGGAACAGGACTGACATTTTTTACACGGTAAGGCAATTCTGACAGATAGGAAAACTAACTGCTTTAAGTTCAGTAAAGTGGTTAAATATGAGCAGAGTTGGTTAGCTTGATGCTAATGTGTAACGTTAATGAACTAGCGTCAGATAGGATATCAACAACGTCAATGTAGCTTAGAAGAGTTGGCTAATAGTCAACTTACATTACACCAGATAGCGTTAGTCTCCAAGGTGTTTGTAAAAACTTGAGTGAGCTTGACTACCATATTTTAAATGCAAGTTAAAGGGACAATCCACTCTCGGACATATCTAATGCTAAGAGAGAAGCTGCTACAACCAGGAGAGAAATGAGACAGGTGCTACACTAAACCACAGGTGGATCATTCATTCCAGGTGTACATGTTAGTCACTATTTCAAAAAGAAAAGAAAAGAGTGTATGGTTCACTTAAAAGTACTTTGGGCAAGTTAGAAACAGTTATGGCAATTATGTTCACAATTACTTTTTATGTTTATAATCTAAATATATTTGAAACCCCAAAATATAGACTTTATAATGACATTTAACAGAGAAAAAAGCGAATTCTCACATTGAAGAATTTGGAAGCGGGGAATGCCTTGTTAAGACATCGTATAATTAAATTGTTGTTGATTAATTGAATTGATTTAGCACAAAATGTATGATATTTTTGCTTTTAAAATTATTAAACACATTTTTTTTTCATTATCAAAATACTTGTGTCACCAATTAATCTTGCTGTTTACCAACTAATCAATGACTAAACTAATCATTTCAGTGAGGTGCACAGCCACACAAGGTATCTACAATGGGCCAACGAAGGAGATCAGCGGCTGTGAATAAGCCTTCAACTCAGAGAGTCTCTGGAGCTCCTGCAGAGGTTGCCGGGGTCCCCAGCAGGAAGCACAACATCTGCATGGTGTCCGACTTCTTCTATCCAAACATGGGAGGAGTAGAGAGTCACATTTACCAGCTATCTCAGTGTTTGATTGAAATGGGACACAAGGTGGTAATTGCCACGCATGCCTATGGCAGGAGGAAGGGCATCAGGCACCTGACCAACGGACTGAAGGTCTACTACCTCCCCCTGCAGGTGATGTACAACCAGTCCACAGCCACCACCTGCTTCCACAGTCTCCCACTGATGCGCTGTGTGTTTGTAAGGGAACGCATCACTGTGGTGCACGCACACAGCTCATTCTCCGCCATGGGCCATGACGCACTGTTCCACGCCAAGACCATGGGCCTTAACACGGTATATGACTTCTTGTGTGCCGGGTCTCAAAATCATTACGCTGCACATAATCTGCTGACATAAACCTAACGCGTGTTATCGTTTACAGGTGTTCACTGACCACTCGCTCTTCGGCTTTGCTGATGTGAGCTCCGTGCTGACCAACAAGCTTCTGACTATAACGCTGTGCGACACCAACCACACTGTGTGCGTGTCCTACACCAGTAAGGAGAACACGGTGCTCCGTGCAGCACTCGACCCGGAGATAGTGTCTGTTATTCCCAACGCTGTTGACCCTACCGACTTCACCCCCGACCCCTCCCAGCGCCGGGGCGACAGGATCACTATTGTTGTGGTTTGCCGTCTTGTGTACCGCAAAGGTACAGAGAAGCTGTCCGTGTTTGACATTTTAGCTTATGAGTTCATATTTCTGCTGGACAACGGGTGCTAAAATTGTAGACCGCAGAATGTCTTGGTGAATAAGACACGGCCCTTTTTTGTTCAAGCCCTCATGTTGGCAAAGTGTTCACAATCTCTTCCTCTTGTTAAGGAATCGATCTTCTTGGTGGAATAATCCCGGAGCTCTGCCTCAAACATCCGGATCTGCACTTTCTAATTGGTGGAGAGGGACCGAAGAGACTCGTGCTGGAGGAAGTGAGAGAGAAATACCAACTACATGACAGGTACAGCTGGAGGAAGTTTTGTACAATAGGGGGGGGGGATCACTTGAACCTCTTTAACAACATGCTCTTTGTAAGAACATAAAATGATACCACTTTACCTGCAATATTGAGTTGAATGTCGGGTATTACTGTTGCAAAAGCGACGTTTTATGAACAGAGAGTTGACTCTGGAAAACATGGGTTTTAATTCATCTTTTTTTTTAACCACTTGCCCAATCGGGCAAGTAAGTTGCTAGATTTAGATGGCATTTTACTTGCCCTGGGCAATCGGGCAATCCTTACTGTTTAGCCCTGGAAGCTGGTATTATTTCTGCCTCACTCCTTTTGAATCACTTCAGGGTCTGTCTGCTTGGGGCATTGGAGCATAAAGATGTTCGTGGAGTTCTGGTGCAGGGTCACATCTTCCTCAACACGTCTCTCACTGAAGCGTTCTGCATGGCCATCGTAGAAGGAGCCAGCTGTGGACTGCAGGTGTGTTGGCATTCGTACAATAGTTTCAGGTTAGGAAATTATCGGAAAGAGTCTCAGTTCAAAGATAACTTCATCATTAAAATCACCGTGTATCATTGGATTGATGGGATAATCTTAACGCTCATGGCCATATTAGGTGCAATGTTTCCTATATCTAAGAAATACATGTGGAAGCTGCATTAACTGTGTTTACATTTACTTTCTACAACTCATTTTAACACGGGAGAAGACACACTGCCTCCCTGTGTCTCTCACTCCCTGTTTCATTAGATGCGGAAACGGTTATTAATATGTCCTAAACGCTCTTCTTACATTCATGTTGCGACACAAAGCGTGGTAAACCACCGATTTCTACAATTTATCAAATGTATAAAATGATTTACTGCTAATGGCTCCAAAAACAGGAACAAAAGAAGCATTTCTGAATTTCAAACCAACCAGCTCTACAGAAACCGCCCTTTCAACCGAATAGAATTGGCTTGACACAGCTGAAGGTTTTTGAAGTGTTCTTGTCACAGATTTCCCGTGGGTGTGTGCACGTAGGTGGCTGCTCAACTCGATCTCATAGCACTGCTTAAAATAAGTTTTACACTCAAAAGGGAAAAAATGGGGCCGTCCGCGGACAGTTTGTGGCACAAAAGCAGCCATAGATAATAATTGCCATTGTCCAAGATTGACATAGAATTCAGTAAAAATCCATCACAGACTGATGAAGCCAGTAGAAAACGCACAGTGACGCGCTTTTTACTTTGGTGTGTTTGTATAAAGCGTGTACATCTAGTTGTTGTTTTATTTTCCAGGTGGTGAGCACTCGTGTAGGGGGCATTCCCGAGGTGTTGCCTGAGGAGTTGATTACCATGTGTGAGCCGACTGTGCGGGCGTTGTGTGCTGGTCTGGAGATGGTCATCGCCCGGCAGCGTTCGGGGACCGTCCCCTCCCCCGCCTCTGTCCATGCTCGTGTGCAAACCCTCTACACCTGGAAAAATGTTGCTGAGAGGACTGAAAAGGTAGTTTCTCCAACTCCACAACCTGCCGTTTCATTCAACTGCATTCTGTTAGTGCTTTTGCATGTACTTGGGACCTGTTTCAGCTTTTATTCTTTTACAGACCAAAGCGATCTTTGTTCTTCTGCGCATGTAACTCTGCTGATGGTTCACACAGCTGAGGGCTTCCCGCTGAATGATCCGCGGTGACTCTGATCACCGCCTCCTGTGTTCCTCCCCAGGTGTACGACCGCGTGGCCAGAGAGGAGGTGCTTCCCCTGGACAGACGTTTGCGGAGACTGAGGGCCCACTGTGGCCCCGTGGCTGGCTCCATCTTTGCATTCGTGGCCGTTTTAGACTTTCTGTTCCTGCTGCTTCTGCAGTGGTGGGTGCCAGATCGGGTCATGGACGTCGCCGTGGACGGCACCGGCCCTCGCGGACTGTGGTGGCAGCAACCGCGCAGTAAAGTCGGAGCTCGTTCTAAAAGTGCCACGAAGCAAGCGGCAGAATCCAAAATGTCAGCATTGTGATCAGTACATACCTCTGCTTCACTTCCAGTTGCTAACAGTTATATGTTGTCGCTGTGGTGCCATCTGACATTTGAAACATGGCTGCTGAATGTGCTCATGGTAACCCCGGACATTGTGCACATTTACACATCAAAAGGGACCTCTTGTGAAAGCATTCTGTCAAAGACTTGGAATGGCCAATCAGGCAGGTTTGACCAGATACCAAGATTTCATGCTTGTATCATAATTTGCACGATTAATCTACTATCTGCCCAACTACATAAAACATGACACAATCATTTATATCAGCATTTTAAGAGTTTATATTTTTTATTTTTATATATATATATATAGTTTCATTTCTTTGCCATATTGTAAGGAACATGAGAAATCATTACATTCATAAATTCAAAGATAAACATTCAATCTGGTATCCATAGTAACGACTCCATCAAGGACTCCATGGACAGAATGTTGTCCTGATGACATCACGCATTCTGTGCCTTTAATGTTGAGGTCTCCATGGATAGAATGTTGTCCTGATGACATCACGCATTCTGTGCCTTTAATGTTGAGGTCTCCATGGATATAGAATGTTTTCCTAATGACATCACGGATTCTCAGCTACATATAGTCCCTCACCGTTGTTAACAGCTGATAGCAAATTCTTTCAGAGACACACTTGACAATTGCATTGGATAACTCTCATACAGTATCTCAAAGTACTCATCAAGTTGGTTCAGAAACACAATTGCAATGGAAAACTCTCGTACAGTATTTCACACCAGAAACCAAGTTGGTTCAAAGATGGAATTAAATTCCAAAGAGGTTGAACCTCCAATGGATTTTTACCTCAGTTCACTGGAGGAACAAGTAAGATGTGAACTGTTGGACAGTGAGGCGAGGCTCACCCGAACAACAACCAAGGACAGAGTCCTCCTAGAAATTAATGAAGACCGTCTTCAACATTTTCTAGATGTTCTCCACGAAAAGACCGAGGAGGAGATGGACATATCTAAGATGTTCTGTCAGGCTAACGCCAAGCTGAAGCTGAAAAATTGTCATCTGCGATGGCAAGAGGAGAAGTCTTCCTATCAAGCCCAGTTGGACGAACAGAGAGCGGAGACAAACAGGATCGCAGCAGTTCTGAAAGACACACAGGACCTGCTGGAGTCTGCCCGTCACGTTCAGCCTAAAACTACCACCGAGCAGGAGATGGAGGTATTCAAGAACTTCTGTCAGGCTGCTGTTGATAAACACTTAGATGTCATCAGTCAGCTCAGCGAGGCTCTTCATAAGGCCGAACAGGAGCTGAAAAATGGACATCTACAATGGCAAGAGGAGAAGTCCTCCCTCAAAGCACGCCAGCAAAACAACTGTGACCACTTTCACTCCCAGGTGCAGGTCATCGCATCCATTCGCGCACAAGAGCAGGAAGCAGTAAAACAGAAGCTGGAAAAAGCTCAGGCTTTCTATACAGCCCAGCTCGACGAACAAAGCGCAGAGACAAACAGGATCGCAGCAGCTCTGAAAGACACACAGGACCTGCTGGAGACTGAGCGTGTTCAACATAAAACTACCACCAAGGCTGAGTTGGAGATATCTAAGAATCTCTATCAGGCTAGAATTGTTGAACTGGGAGATGACAACAGTAAGCTCAAGGCAGCCTTTATCAAGGCTCAGAATGAGCTGAAGAACAGAGATGTACTGTGGCAACAGGAGAAGTCTTGCTACTTGGATCGGAATAAAAAAGCCTGGGGACTTTATCATACTCTGGTGAAGACCACAGCTGATTCTGGAAGAATGGAGGAGGAGGCTAAGCAGACCCTGCAGAGATTCCAGGCAGACCATGAAGGCCAGCTGGAGGAACAGAGAGTGGAGACAAACAGGATCGCAGCAGCTCTGAAAGAAACACAGGACCTGCTGGAGACTGAGCGTCTCCGTTTCCAGGAACAGTCATCCCTCACGGCACACCTGGAAAAAACCTGCAGGGACCACGATCATGCCCAGCTGAAGAACATAGCTACTCTTCAAACATTGGAGGAGAAAGCTACGCAGATGGTCAAAAGAGACCAGGCATCCCAAGCCCAACTCGACGAACAAAGAGTGGAGACAAACAGGATCGCAGCAGCTCTGAAAGAAACACAGGACCTGCTGGAGACTGAGCATCTTCAACATAAAACTACCACCAAGGCTGACTTGGAGATATATCTGAATCTGACAAAGAGGATCATAGCAGCCCAGAAAAATACAGAAGATCTGTTCGAAACTGAACGTTTTCTTTGGCATCAGGAGAAGTCTTCCCTCCTTCAGGCCACCGAAGATCTTCAGGCCACTGAAAAAGATCTTCAGAGCCAGATCAAGAACAAGCAGAAGAAGAAGAAAAAATGGTTCAAACTCTTCTAATGCCCGGCTCCCTACTGTCAAAACATCAGACAGTAAACATCAGACAGTTTGGAAAACAGTTACTATACAAAGAGTGGTTCTTAACCCTGGTTCCAGATCCTTGACCGGATCAAGGATCTGGAGCCCCTAACCCTAACCACTCTTTGTGTATGAACTATTTGCCAGACGCAGAAGTCCTGCAAACCTTAAAAAAAAAATATATATATATATACAAAAAAAAAATATATATATATATACATATATAAAAAAAAAAAAAGTATGTATATATATATATATATATATATTTATATATATATATATACACACATATATATATATATACATCAAAAAAATAAATAAAAAAAGAATAAATAAATAAATCTCCTCCGCGAATCGCCACCTTATCGTGGTGGAGGAGTTTGAGTGGCTCAGTGATCCTGGGAGCTATGTTGTCCGGGGCATTAGCCCAAGGCAAAGAGGTTTCAGGGGAGAGCCCAGACTAAGAGCGGTTCAAAACGACCCATAGATAGCCCACGGACTTTAGCCACCTCACCCGGGCCAGGGAAACCGGGGCACCCTCCCGGAGCCAGACCCAGGAGGGGAGCTCGTAGGTGAGAGCGTCTGGTGGCCGGGCCTTTGCCCATGGGGCCCGGTCGGGATCAGCCCGAATAAACCTTGGTGTGTTACAATAGAGTATTATTTTATTCAATATGTCCATCCAGGCAAATTGGTGGATCCAAATGTTGTAAAAAACCCATATATGGTATAATTTCTTTGTAATCATCCAAAATAATGTTCAGTGTATGGGTATTTTTCATGACCACATGGTCAAGTATGTTTTTGTATACTCCTGTGACTTCAAGAAATGAAAAGTACTGAGAGTTTTCTCTTTTTTGTTTTTGTTCAGAACTTAAAAGCAAAATGAATACAACAGTCTCAAGTGAACTTATAGAAAGGGAAAAATATATGGTCCTGGCCAAGGGGACAGCAGAATGTAATATAAATCAAAAACAGCTGCTAAATGCATTTTACAGGACAGGTGGCAACATTAAATGTGTTTGAGGTATGAAGCATTAGTTAAGTGTGAGTAAACACTTAATTCATCATTTATAAAGCATTGTTCCTACATTAACACTCATTAGTATATCATTTATAACAGTTATAAATGTTTTATTGATTAATAAGCTCGTCTATTATGTATTTCATTATTGTGTTTTCATACTTTATAAATGATGGATTCCCCATTTGTAAATGAAGTATTAAATATATTACAAACCAACCAAAAACACAATTTATAAAGTGTTAGTAAATGATTAAGAACTTATTTAGATGTACATTATTCATGCATTTATATATATAATGATTTAGATATGCATTAATGGTTAGGGAAAATGTTAATATATCCTTTATAAACGCATATTGACACTGAAATTCATGATTAATTCAGGTAGTTACAGTCGTTACTTAAGTATTTTGTGTGACCTCATCTAAAGTGAGGACTATATGCCTTACAAAGCATTTATTAATGACAGTGAAAGCCCGTCAGTGCCTCAAAACCCACAAAAGTCTACGGTTATCTTCTCAACAGAAATGGCTAAAAGAACAAACACAAAGTGATCAAGAACATATCAATATTTATTGCAAGATGCAAACAATGTACTCGTAATTACAAACGTCTCAGCCATTCATTCATGTAAAAAACAAAAACAAACAGATTCTCCTTCTGGAGAACATGGCTGGATATAAAACGTTCACATTCACTCCACTCATATGAACAGATAAATGGTCATCTAACATTGTCGTTATCATATAACAGCTAAGTTAGCCAACTGTCACCTGAATTGCTCTATTTACAACGGAGGTGACGCGTTAGCGTGCGCCGCCTCAGGATCTCTAGTTTTATTTATTATTTTGCTGTTTGTTTTCTTTCCGATGTGGCAAATTGGGACTACAATCTTCGTTGTGCGACCCTGTCATACAATTACAACTAAAAACCTTGTAAACCTGTAGATATACACAAACGTCCCTACAGCAGAGCTCCATGGGAGTATCCGTACGTCATTACCTATGACGTTGTGACAAACCCGGAAGTGATACAGGCGCTAACTGGCTTCTACCTCAGGGCGAGCGAGTATAAATGAATCTACATGTGGAAAAGAGTTCTGTGTGTTTCCACAGGCTGGAACAGGACTGACATTTTTTACACGGTAAGGCAATTCTGACAGATAGGAAAACTAACTGCTTTAAGTTCAGTAAAGTGGTTAAATATGAGCAGAGTTGGTTAGCTTGATGCTAATGTGTAACGTTAATGAACTAGCGTCAGATAGGATATCAACAACGTCAATGTAGCTTAGAAGAGTTGGCTAATAGTCAACTTACATTACACCAGATAGCGTTAGTCTCCAAGGTGTTTGTAAAAACTTGAGTGAGCTTGACTACCATATTTTAAATGCAAGTTAAAGGGACAATCCACTCTCGGACATATCTAATGCTAAGAGAGAAGCTGCTACAACCAGGAGAGAAATGAGACAGGTGCTACACTAAACCACAGGTGGATCATTCATTCCAGGTGTACATGTTAGTCACTATTTCAAAAAGAAAAGAAAAGAGTGTATGGTTCACTTAAAAGTACTTTGGGCAAGTTAGAAACAGTTATGGCAATTATGTTCACAATTACTTTTTATGTTTATAATCTAAATATATTTGAAACCCCAAAATATAGAGTTTATAATGACATTTAACAGAGAAAAAAGCGAATTCTCACATTGAAGAATTTGGAAGCGGGGAATGCCTTGTTAAGACATCGTATAATTAAATTGTTGTTGATTAATTGAATTGATTTAGCACAAAATGTATGATATTTTTGCTTTTAAAATTATTAAACACATTTTTTTTTCATTATCAAAATACTTGTGTCACCAATTAATCTTGCTGTTTACCAACTAATCAATGACTAAACTAATCATTTCAGTGAGGTGCACAGCCACACAAGGTATCTACAATGGGCCAACGAAGGAGATCAGCGGCTGTGAATAAGCCTTCAACTCAGAGAGTCTCTGGAGCTCCTGCAGAGGTTGCCGGGGTCCCCAGCAGGAAGCACAACATCTGCATGGTGTCCGACTTCTTCTATCCAAACATGGGAGGAGTAGAGAGTCACATTTACCAGCTATCTCAGTGTTTGATTGAAATGGGACACAAGGTGGTAATTGCCACGCATGCCTATGGCAGGAGGAAGGGCATCAGGCACCTGACCAACGGACTGAAGGTCTACTACCTCCCCCTGCAGGTGATGTACAACCAGTCCACAGCCACCACCTGCTTCCACAGTCTCCCACTGATGCGCTGTGTGTTTGTAAGGGAACGCATCACTGTGGTGCACGCACACAGCTCATTCTCCGCCATGGGCCATGACGCACTGTTCCACGCCAAGACCATGGGCCTTAACACGGTATATGACTTCTTGTGTGCCGGGTCTCAAAATCATTACGCTGCACATAATCTGCTGACATAAACCTAACGCGTGTTATCGTTTACAGGTGTTCACTGACCACTCGCTCTTCGGCTTTGCTGATGTGAGCTCCGTGCTGACCAACAAGCTTCTGACTATAACGCTGTGCGACACCAACCACACTGTGTGCGTGTCCTACACCAGTAAGGAGAACACGGTGCTCCGTGCAGCACTCGACCCGGAGATAGTGTCTGTTATTCCCAACGCTGTTGACCCTACCGACTTCACCCCCGACCCCTCCCAGCGCCGGGGCGACAGGATCACTATTGTTGTGGTTTGCCGTCTTGTGTACCGCAAAGGTACAGAGAAGCTGTCCGTGTTTGACATTTTAGCTTATGAGTTCATATTTCTGCTGGACAACGGGTGCTAAAATTGTAGACCGCAGAATGTCTTGGTGAATAAGACACGGCCCTTTTTTGTTCAAGCCCTCATGTTGGCAAAGTGTTCACAATCTCTTCCTCTTGTTAAGGAATCGATCTTCTTGGTGGAATAATCCCGGAGCTCTGCCTCAAACATCCGGATCTGCACTTTCTAATTGGTGGAGAGGGACCGAAGAGACTCGTGCTGGAGGAAGTGAGAGAGAAATACCAACTACATGACAGGTACAGCTGGAGGAAGTTTTGTACAATAGGGGGGGGGGATCACTTGAACCTCTTTAACAACATGCTCTTTGTAAGAACATAAAATGATACCACTTTACCTGCAATATTGAGTTGAATGTCGGGTATTACTGTTGCAAAAGCGACGTTTTATGAACAGAGAGTTGACTCTGGAAAACATGGGTTTTAATTCATCTTTTTTTTTAACCACTTGCCCAATCGGGCAAGTAAGTTGCTAGATTTAGATGGCATTTTACTTGCCCTGGGCAATCGGGCAATCCTTACTGTTTAGCCCTGGAAGCTGGTATTATTTCTGCCTCACTCCTTTTGAATCACTTCAGGGTCTGTCTGCTTGGGGCATTGGAGCATAAAGATGTTCGTGGAGTTCTGGTGCAGGGTCACATCTTCCTCAACACGTCTCTCACTGAAGCGTTCTGCATGGCCATCGTAGAAGGAGCCAGCTGTGGACTGCAGGTGTGTTGGCATTCGTACAATAGTTTCAGGTTAGGAAATTATCGGAAAGAGTCTTTCAGTTCAAAGATAAATTCATCATTAAAATCACCGTGTATCATTGGATTGATGGGATAATCTTAACGCTCATGGCCATATTAGGTGCAATGTTTCCTATATCTAAGAAATACATGTGGAAGCTGCATTAACTGTGTTTACATTTACTTTCTACAACTCATTTTAACACGGGAGAAGACGCACTGCCTCCCTGTGTCTCTCACTCCCTGTTTCATTAGATGCGGAAACAGTTATTAATATGTCCTAAACGTTCTTCTTACATTCATGTCGCGACACAAAGCGTGGTAAACCACAGATTTCTACAATTTATCAAATGTATAAAATGATTTACTGCTAATGGCTCCAAAAACAGGAACAAAAGAAGCATTTCTGAATTTCAAACCAACCAGCTCTACAGAAACCGCCCTTTCAACCGAATAGAATTGGCTTGACACAGCTGAAGGTTTTTGAAGTGTTCTTGTCACAGATTTCCCGTGGGTGTGTGCACGTAGGTGGCTGCTCAACTCGATCTCAGCACTGCTTAAAATAAGTTTTAAACTCAAAAGGGAAAAAATGGGGCCGTCCGCGGACAGTTTGTGGCACAAAAGCAGCCATAGATAATAGTTGCCATTGTCCAAGATTGACATAGAATTCAGTAAAAATCCATCACAGACTGATGAAGCCAGTAGAAAACGCACAGTGACGCGCTTTTTACTTTGGTGTGTTTGTATAAAGCGTGTACATCTAGTTGTTGTTTAATTTTCCAGGTGGTGAGCACTCGTGTAGGGGGCATTCCCGAGGTGTTGCCTGAGGAGTTGATTACCATGTGTGAGCCGACTGTGCGGGCCTTGTGTGCTGGTCTGGAGATGGTCATCGCCCGGCAGCGCTCGGGGACCGTCCCCTCCCCCGCCTCTGTCCATGCTCGTGTGCAAACCCTCTACACCTGGAAAAACGTTGCTGAGAGGACTGAAAAGGTAGTTTCTCCAACTCCACAACCTGCCGTTTCATTCAACTGCATTCTGTTAGTGCTTTTGCATGTACTTGGGACCTGTTTCAGCTTTTATTCTTTTACAGACCAAAGTGATCTGTGTTCTTCTGCGCATGTAACTCTGCTGATGGTTCACACAGCTGAGGGCTTCCCGCTGAATGATCCGCGGTGACTCTGATCACCGCCTCCTGTGTTCCTCCCCAGGTGTACGACCGCGTGGCCAGAGAGGAGGTGCTTCCCCTGGACAGACGTTTGCGGAGACTGAGGGCCCACTGTGGCCCCGTGGCTGGCTCCATCTTTGCATTCGTGGCCGTTTTAGACTTTCTGTTCCTGCTGCTTCTGCAGTGGTGGGTGCCAGATCGGGTCATGGACGTCGCCGTGGACGGCACCGGCCCTCGCGGACTGTGGTGGCAGCAACCGCGCAGTAAAGTCGGAGCTCGTTCTAAAAGTGCCACGAAGCAAGCGGCAGAATCCAAAATGTCAGCATTGTGATCAGTCCATACCTCTGCTTCACTTCCAGTTGCTAACAGTTATATGTTGTCGCTGTGGTGCCATCTGACATTTGAAACATGGCTGCTGAATGTGCTCATGGTAACCCCGGACATTGTGTACATTTACACATCAAAAGGGACCTCTTGTGAAAGCATTCTGTCAAAGACTTGGAATTAGTTATTTTCATATTTAATCATTAAAATGGAAACCTGTGGCACTCGTTGGAGCTTCAAGAAGCACTTTTTTTGTTTTTGCTATACTCTGTATCAATGGAACTGAACAGAGGGAGTAAAGGGCTGGTTGATTGTATTCACACTGAGAAACAAGATGGCAGTAAACTACTTTCAGTTTGTGCAAAGCTGTATGTAGATGAGAGCAAATTGGTTTATTTGTCTGACTTTAAAATCATGAATACCACCCCATTGAGTAATCATTTGAGATGTTTCATATTTATAAAACCCCAAACCTTCCCAGAGAGTCCACTCTGGAAAATAAACCCTACTTTGTAATGTTTCATCTGTTTTCTGTTTCTGTCTTCTCACTTAGATTGTCTACAGCATTGTAGTAGTTTCGTCTTTTCTAAAGACCACCACATTATGCGTAGACACACAGCTACTTTCTTAGAATGTTATGAAAGAGACTGCTCTGTGGAATGAAGAGTGCCAGACAAAACACCGATTAGCTGTGAAGCAGGAGGTGATAGAGATGGGGTGGCATGGCTTTTAGAGGCCAACATTGGGGATTTGCATTGCGTTGTGATTGGAGGTTGAACATTTATATCATGCATGTGAAAAATAAACTTGCCACATGAGTTCAGGTGGAAAGAGCTAAAACAAAACATATAGGACTTTGTAATGTATTAAAAGCGTGACGGATGCCTACATGTAGAGCGTATGTCTAGTCAATTCTTTGTAAGTAATTATAACACTTCAGTCATGTAGGGGTGAAATACTTTAGGGGTTGTAAATATGTTATAACAGAAGATGGATAGCGCTCCTCTTTCACCCAGACATCTACACTGGAACTTGTCCAAGTCTGTTGTCCCTCTGCTTGTAGCTGTTTGCATGCACTTTTCTGTGCTTAAATCAAGGTGTATAATCAGTACTGGCCCTTCCAAAGAACCATTGTTATGGAGATACTGTAGACTGTATCCATGGTCTGGGACAAGGGTGGGCGGGAGGTGGCAATGTGGGGGAGGTGGCCAAGGACCCAGATAATAGAGGGAGGAAGGCCGACTTGAGGTTTGTTTATCTGCCTGGACAAAGCTTGAGTCCCGGACAGTCTTTGAGGAGTCTTCGGTTGTTTCATTTTCATTATGGCTGCTGTTCAAACAGAGGTTTCCCTGTCCCCACAACCTTGGCAGAGGCCCTTGTACATCTATGGGGGTTTGGCATGCAACTCACTGATGGCTGGTAAGTTTTTTTTCTTTGTCTTTTTTTAGCTCTTTCAGCTCATTTTGGTTGTGTTGTGGGAGAAAAATAAGAGTAACAACTGGATTACTTTTGTTACTTCATGAGAAAATGTACAAACCTTCTAGTCAGTGTGGTTTAGCTTTGCATGTATTTGCATTACGCAAGTTTCCTCATAGTGTTTTGGTTCTTGATTTGAACTTTGCATGTAAATATTGTTCGCTGGGCTCTGCAGTAGCCATTGAAACCCTATGTGTGTGTTGTTCAGTACGTTTGGGGGTTGGGGTTGGGGTGACCCTGAGAAACCAGATAAACATGTATTTAAATGAGGTCATCTTAACACTACAATGAGCAGAGATCAGGTTGACTTGGCCATGAGTGCATCTGTGTGTGTTTTCTGAATGTGGAGACATTCCTGATCTTATTCTCTGTGTCTCAAGACTTCTGGTCAGACAGAACTCCTCTCCATGACGCCGCTTACCAAGGGAGGCTGCTACAGCTGAGAAGCCTCATCGTTCAGGTAAAGTTGGGTTTTCTCCTGATGTGTGTACACGATGCACCGCAGATTCATGGTTGTATCTGACAGTGTTTTCCTCTCTGATCACCCCTGCAGGGCTTCCATGTAGACACGCTCACCATGGACAGAGTCTCTCCTCTCCACGAAGCTTGCCTCGGTGGCCATTATGCTTGTGCCAAGTTCCTGCTAGACAATGGTGCAAATGTAAGAACATTGTATTTTCAGTCTCAAATTCTCAGAAAGAACTGTCAGAGGTTGGGTTGCATTGTGGGTAAAAGAGGTGGCAAGTTTTGACATATTTTCATTTTACATCTCCCCGTAGGTGGAGACAGTATCGACAGATGGCGCCACACCTCTGTTCAACTCTTGCAGCAGCGGCAGTGCTGCTTGTGTCAGGCTCATGTTGCAGCACCGTGCCTCCATCCACACCCTCTACCAGCTGCCATCACCCATCCATGAGGCTGCTAAGAAAGGTGCGTGTGTGTGCAAACATGTCTTAGTGTATAGACATGATTGATCAGTGCCCGGATCAGTCTGATGTTGTTTCTCCCTCAGGTCACAGAGAGTGTCTGGAGGTGCTGCTGTCGTATGGAGCTCACGTCGACATGGAGTTGCCTGTGGTTGGGACGCCGCTGTATTCTGCCTGTATGGCCCGAGCTGCAGATTGTGTCGAGGTGCTGCTACACTCAGGTAATGTAATCTGCAAATTGCCAAAGAGTCAGGAACAATGATAGTTCATATAGAGATGTATAGTTCCCCTAACAGTAAAACGTATAGAGTGAAAAAAACATCTAATCCCCTCAAGATGCCTTGTCTAGTTTTCACTGCAGATTTCTAACACAAATAAGAATTATATTTACAGAGCAACTTTTACATAAGTTCAAAAAAATATCCTAGAGGGTTACAAATACATCGAAGGAACAAGGTAGCACAATACAAGGAAGCAAACATTAGAGAGTCTCTCATTGTCTTCTCTGTATCTATTAGTGCTACGTTTTGTGGGACCAAGCCTCGGCTGTTTAACCATGTGTGTGTCTGTGTGTGTGTCTGTGTGTGTGTGTGTGTGTGTGCACCTGTAGCAGCAGATGTTCGAATCGGGTGTGGGCAGGACAGTCCTTTACATGCTGCAGTTCGAGGAGGAGGAGCCAACGTTGTGGAACTTCTTCTGGACTTTGGGGCTGACGAGTGTTATAGGAACGCAGAGGGAAAGACTCCTCTGGCTCTGTCATCGCCAAACAGCGCAGTGAGAGTTGCACTGCAGAAAAAAGGTATGTTGTGGACATTCATGCGAGTTACATGAACCCATTTTATTCATATTAAGGTATAAAAACAGGACTTAAATCTCTGCCCAGGTCCGTGCTCTCTGTCTCAGCTCTCTCGGCTCTGTATTCGCCGAAGTCTGGGAAAGAGTCGTCTCCACAGAGCCTCTGGCCTCTTCCTCCCTCACAGCATGAAGGACTTTGTCCTCTACCAGTGAGCCATCTCTGCCCTGCTGCCGAGGCTGCTTGTGTGCCACATATGCTGAGCTGTCCTTCACATTTGTGCCTTGTCCCTGACTAACAAGGCAAGTGAAAAAAGACAGAGTTCAGAGAACGGGACTGCAAGTTCCAAGATATTCGTATTGCAGTAACTTTAATGTGTCAGGTTTTGTATTTTTTATACTTTTAATGAAATACTTTCCATTCCAGTCCATGGATTTTACATTCATCCAAAAATGTTTTTAAAAGGGAACTCTGGTAAGTCTGTTTACAGGTGTTGGACAGTGGGCTGCATGTAGAAAAAGTTGTATACATTCTGTGGCTCCGGGAGCTGTGATGTCACTTTTCTCAGTGTCTGTTGAAGACTATAATTAATTAAAATCGTTGGAGTACCTGTTTAGGGCTGATATTGTTATGCAGGATCTCACAAAATAGGTATAAAGTGTAAAATATCCACTTCGAGTAAATACTGTATTTTGTAAAAGTATGTTAAAAAGATGATTGTAATGTCGTATTCTTATTATCTTTGGTGATCTACATGTGAGAAAGCCTGCCTCGCCCTGTTAACATGACTGCCAGTGTTTGTCCACTCACTGCAGTTGCACTGCAGTTTCCCCCTGTTGTTGCTGAAATGAACATAACAGTATTTTACTGTTTTATCCGTAATTGGTTCCTAATTCTACAACTGCTCTGGAGGACACCGTCTGATCGTTACTTGAAGTCAGTACTCTGATTTGTTTGGGCTGTATTTGTTAGCCTTGAATGTTAATATTGTGCTTTATGAACAGGAATGTAGTCATTTACAGTCATGTACCATAATGTGCAGTAATACATGTGCAGTAATTTGAGTACTTGCAAGGGGAGTTTCTTCTATCTTTCTGGATATCACCCCGATAGTCATGCTGCTATAGCTGCACACATGTCTATCCACTGCACTTCCTACTATAAAATTCACTGAACTGAGGATCCTTTCTGCCCGTATTCTTTGACCCGTACACTATTCATATCTGCCAACCCAGACTTGTTACATTTTCTTTAAAGGCCACAGCCTTTATTATACCATCAGTCAAAAGAGTAATCGATGGACTTTAAAGAAGTGGTGTTTGATATTGTTTTTAAAGTTTACGGACTTACAAAATAGGTTTGAATAGGTTTAAATCTGACACATTGAAGGATTAAAGAAGGCAGAGTCAAGCAAGTGCATGTGAAATGTTGAAAAGGGGTGAACTCATGAACTGAGGGGTGGACTGAGTTTTGGAGGTGGTGCTCCTGAAGGGGAAATTATTTCCAGTCTTCAAATGCCGCCCTGAAAGGTCACCTCTACAGAGCCCCGAAAAATCTTGTTTGATCTGATTTAACTTGACGTGTCTTTCACCTAAACGTCAAAGAAAAGCCTCGGCCTTCAGCAGAAGTTCTGAAAGATGGATACATGTTGGGATTCTGTGTGTTTGTTTGTGTGCGTGTGTGTGTGTGTGTGTGTGTGTGTGTGTGTGTGTGTGTGTGTGTGTATGTTGATGGACTTCCTGCTGCTCGCGTCTAAAGTCAGCGGACACACGCTGTACCTGTCACAAAGACGTTCATCTTGTACAAAGCGACCTCTGAAGGTGTTGAAAACAGAGGACACATTAGATTAGACAATATGGATGTTGACATTTTCTTTGAAGCCACGGTTCACAGTGGGTTTATACTGAGGGTGCAGGTTAAATACAAAGAGAAGGTCTAATGCAATACAATTCATAATTCAAAGAATATAATAGCTCACATTTGAGCTCCATTCACTTCACGTGTTGCTCCATGTTTAAAGGTCAGATATGCAGCAGTGTTTCACTCTGCTGAGAGAAAAGCAGCAGAGACACAGATTTTCCACTGTGATTCAAATCAATCCAGATCATTTTTTTATTTATTTTGAACAGCTTAAAGTTCACAATCACAAAACCCTCTCATGAAAATGACGAAGATCAATGGAACATAAATATCAACATATTCATGGTGAAGACGATACAAAACAAGTTTACACCGCAGTTCTGTAAATTGCACATTATTAATATTATTGTCATACATGTGACTATGTTAAACCCTTATGTTTTCATGTTGAAAATGTCCAGAAAAAGACAGATGGTGCTTCACACTGGAGACATGTTTGTTGGTGCATCAGATGGCGCCAATTGGGCTCAAAATAATTTTCTAATATGAATGCTAATTGAGTTTTCCTGTATCAAAGCATCAGAAAACACGGTTGAAAATATGCTTCTCTAAGCACGACTTAAACCAATTCGATTTTCCAGACTTTTCTGTTGCCCAATGTGATTTCAAAGAACAAAATGGCTGCAGAGTTGGTAATCCTCAAAAGTGTTTCCACCCCAACTGTGTTTAACTTCTGAGAAAAACGGCCATCAAAGTAAAATGGCTGCTCGGACTTGATACATGCTTTTATGTGAACTCACCAACAGGAACACATGCACTCTGAAAGCTGCCTGCTATTTCAAGTATTATGTAGATGGACCACGTTGAACCAAATTATGTTTCTCACAACTCTGAATGCAACTGCATCTTCTGTTCTCCCTTCATCTCAAGACGACCTCGTCGCCACCTCCCTCTCTTCATTATTGTCACCCTCCATGTCTTCCATTTGAAAAGAAACAGAAAAGTCTTTGTTCAATTTGCATTTCTGTTTTTTTAAATGGTCAAAAATGAAATGAGTTCTATATTCATAAGATGACCTTTGCTTCCACAATTCATATCTTCCCTTGGCATTCATCCTCTTTTTTATCTCTTGAATAAAAACGTATTTCAATTTAAAATGTGACACAAACTCGACTCAGATAACCGCTTTAATCATCTTTGAAGTTATTAAAGTGAACACGGCTGATACCTGTTACCTGTGATACATCTGAATATTTCATGTGTTTGGTGGTTTTAAATGGAGTGATGAATCATGTTTTATTCTATGAGATTTTTGTGTGTTTTGGTTGTGTGTAATGTACTTAAAGTATCAAAGTAAAAGTACCAAAAGTAAAAGTACTGAATATTAATGGATAATTTGACCTCTGAGACCATGGGCGTCATAGTAGCCTACTAATAATCGGCGGTTTAATCTTTATCAATGTGTTATATTTCAATCTTAAAATGAACTACAGCTGTCAGATAAATGTAGTAGATAAAAAGTACAACATTTCCATATGGAGTGCAATTATAAAGTGGTAGAAGAGGAAAATACTGGATTAAATGTATCCTCAAGTACAGTACTTCAGTGAATGTACTTAAATGCTTACGAGTTAAAGGGCTACAACTAAACAATTATACATAAAAATATTAAGTGTGTATTTGTTTAACAAACATGGTATTTAATGTTCATAAAAATGAACATTAACGACCATTTGTAACTTTTCCTTCAGCACCATGGACAGCAGCGAGCTGTCCTTGACTTCTGGCGCCACCTGGTGGTCAAGATGCTGAACAGAAAGCCGAGTGAATAAGAATGAGTTGATAGTTTAGTTTTCTGGAGAAATTGGTTGCACTTGTAGGGACACAGGCAGCCCGAAATACATGCGCCATGTTTAGAGGCTACTGTTTACCACAGGGCTGTATTCTGGATTTTAGAAATACTGATGTAATGAGGTCAGTGAAACCCTCCCCACACTAACTCGGTGGCTCTGGGGATGGCAGTATCAAGATATCTCAACTACCACGACATGGATGACAGGACATTTTGTTCAGACATTCATGGTCCCCAGTAGATGAATCCTATGACTTTTGTGATCACCTGATTTTGGTGATCTTCTCGCACTACCATAAGATTATAAAACTAAAATATCTCATCAAATATTGGATGGATTGGCGTGATATTTTAGGTCCTCTTCACTGAGGAGTTTAAAACAGGCTCCTGCTCTGTGATGAAAGTCTACAATCTGTTTGGAGGCCTGTCGGGGACTGTTTGTTTCCTGGTCCGTCTCCTGCAGTCGTCTCCTGGAGCCGGACCGGCCGGAGTCATCTGTTTCGTGTCTTTGTGTGAATGGAGCCCGGATTACTCTGTTCACTGACCTGAACAGACAACGCTCCCTCACTCAGATATCCTTCAAGAGCTGGATTGAAGAAGAAGCACACATAAATAACTGGGGTTGAACTGTGATCAGAGGGGGAGAAGTCAAACTGTGGTGGAACTGTATGGGGCTCTTTGAATTGTTCAATATGTGTAATTTGTTATGACTTTTGCCTTAAAAACTAATTGCTATCATTTGGATATGATGACATCTCTCAGAGTAAAAAAAAAAGGATTGACCATGGAAACTCAAAATGCTTTGGTCAGAGTTTTGGATATCATCCCCAGATGTTTTTGTTCATCATTCCCAGATGAACAAAAACGTTTTTTTGTTTTCAATGGAACATCATCATATTTAACTGCATTCAAAGTCTCACAAAATGACAATACATCATGTGATTTATATAAAAAGCATTATCTTTAAAACGTAAATTAGTACATCTCTGACAATAAACTTACATTACTCTATTTCATTGTGATTTATATGTTTTATTAATTTTTTTGTACAGTCTAATTGCATTTTGACACAGCAGAGAAAGAAGAAAACATCATCTTATCAATGAAATCTCACATATACAGCACATCTTATCTTGGATTTAAAAAAATATATAAAATACAGTATATCTACCAGAATTCATGTATCTAGGTAAGAGAAAATAGAACTACACTAATAGTTTACAATATAATACAACTATAGAGTGCAACATTGTTTTGCTGACCAAAACATAAAAGCAGCACAAGAACATGCAGCATATGAAGCAAATGTGGTAACAAAACACCACAGAATAAACAATCTATGTAAGCTATGATTCAAAGTATAATATCAAAAATGAAATAAAACCCCCACCTCATTACATAATACATATCAATAGTTGATCAAAACAACTCAAATATGAGACATGTTTAATAAAAGGTTCAAAGGGTATAACTATGTTTAGAAAATCAAATCTCTCGAATAATTCCTGAGATAAATGATTTGTATGTACAGATTATTACTTATTACATATAAACTCACCAGAGTGATATTAAATATGCCTGCTGATACTATATGACCAATATAATCAGTAAGCGTATAAATTAACAATTGTCTGGTGAATATATTCATTTCTGCTCTTCCTCTTTTTTATTATTTGTTCTCTTCTATCAAGATAAAAAATCAAGTTGTTGTAAATCGGATTAGGAAATGACTTACACTGTACTTGAAGTATATGTGTCACTGTTGGATATATGATACGTTTGGGAATCGAACTACCGACGCTGTAAATACAGGACGACCGCTCTCATCTCTCGCCCAACTTCTATGATGAGTAGAGGCTACTATGACGCCCATGGTCTCAAAAAACTCTTAACGACACCACTGTCTGCAGGGGGTCTCTTCTCACTGACAGGCGCTTCTCGCGAGCACACAGCGCACTCCGGACACCGCAGCGCCTCTTGCGCCCCCCATAGACTATCACTGGGACAACACTTTGCCGTGAAAACATCTCGCCTGCCTTAAAAATCGCAAATGAGCTGCGGCGGCAGCTGGAGCCCGAAGCAACGCCGTCCCTTCCGGCGGGCGAAGACGCATTCCCCAAATGGCGGAGTGAGTGAGGATGCGACTCCCCAGTTCCATCTTTGTGTCGGTGTCTCTGTTCACGGCCGAGACCACGGCGGCGCTCTACCTCAGCTCAACGTACCGCTCTGCCGGAGACCAAATCTGGCAGGGGCTCACGCTCCTCTTCACGCTCGTACCGTCCGTGCTCGTGCAGCTGACTCTCACCTTCATCCACCGGGACCTGAGCAGGGACAGACCGCTCGTCCTGCTGCTGCACATCCTGCAGCTCGGACCCATAGTCAGGTCAGTGCTGGCTCGTTTACCTCCCACCGAAGGTTGGCCATCATGAAGAAGCCCTGGATTCCAGTGGTGCTCTCTAATCACCATGTCACGCGATAAACGCCTGTATGTGTCGCGTCCACGGGGAGGTTTGCACTTAAGCTGCTTATGGGTGGTTTGATGAATGCATTGCGCACATGCTGTTGTTTTCATTGTCTCCAGCTGGCTGCAGTAAATGTGCTATTGAGTTCACATATGAACAGCTGATCAATATGCTTATCGATATGT
Organism: Melanostigma gelatinosum; assembly: GCF_949748355.1. NCBI lineage: Eukaryota > Metazoa > Chordata > Actinopteri > Perciformes > Zoarcidae > Melanostigma > Melanostigma gelatinosum. Next base: position 12,919,857 of record NC_136643.1, on the reverse strand, counting down.
TCCATACCCTTGTCTATGGGCTCCTTTCACTAAGAGCTCCTGTTTTACTGGTTGATGACGTTCAGCTCGCTCTGATTTATTCATCACCGCTCTGTCTGACGGGACATTAAATCACATGAAGAAGAAGAAGCTGACATACATGTTACACAATGATGGAGGAGCCTTTAAACACATAGGTCATAACAGGCCTGCTCAGTGTAAGCCCTGACCCGGAGGGACCATCTGCCTGATCCTGCATGTAGAGAAACCTCCCTGCTGTCAAGACATGCCGCGCGACAATGTTGTCAAATATGCAAACAGCAGGAGAAACGACTGCGAAAACCCATTCATCTCCTAACAGAGAAAGTAGAGCTCAATCGATCAGCATGTCCATTTTGGTAATCGAATAAACATTTGATTATTTTAGCTTCTTAAATGTGAGGATTTGCTGCTTTTCTTTGTTTTCTATGAAAGTAAACTGAACCTCTTCGAGTTTGGGGCTGTTAGACAAAAAGAGATGTAAAAGCTTCATCTTGGACAGATTAAAAAAAATAGTTCGCTGCATGGAAACACATTTTTGCCATTTGAGTGTTTGCACATGGCACCACAACCTAACGGTTACATAAACATTATAAAACACAGTGTAAAATAAAAAGTAAAAAATATATACCAAAAATATCTTAATTCAGTGTGCAGACAGCTTTTTCCTTTCTAAAATAAACCTGTTTGTAAGCCATTGCTGAAATATAAAACAGACACTGTTTTAGGTCCATAAAAAAAGAAACTCCATTTCTCATTTGAACCTTTTAATGCACTGAGTAGACTCCTTGGATGCTGTCACTATCAATGCATCGTTCTAATAGATGTTTAGTTGCTTTTTAAGCAAAACATCTTAAAATCCCTTACTTCAAGATTCTCAAATGTTAATGTTTTGTGGACAAAACAGCCTGTTTTAATGTATCAAATTGAGCTTTAGCAAATTATTTCTATTTTGGGACATTTTATAGATTAAAATGGTAGATTCTTATGTACTACAGTTAAATTAAACGATTCATCAATCAACAGAAAACAAACATTTCTTTGCTCATTGATTATTTAAGGTAATTACTCATTACTTTCAGCTCTTCACATGTAAAGTGTGCTGCTATTATCTTCTTTAGATCAATATAAATTGAGTATTTTGATTGTTGCTCGGACAAAAAAGCAATTGAATAATTGAAAAACAACAGTTCTGGTTTGTCAGCACTGAGTAAGCCTTCAGCTTGAGCACATAAACTTAGCCACTGACAGAGAGGAGAAGGTTATATTTATGACGACCCAGAAACATCCATATTTTATGTTTATCTCTGTTCGACCAGTTGAACAGACGCCTCTCCAACATGTTGACTCCCCTGCCGTGGCCCCTGTGAATGTGAGTGTGTTCGGATGATTACTGTTCAGACTTTTACATCTTTCCTCAGTGAAGAGCGCATCTAAGAATAGCACACAGCGGCTGCCGGCTCCTTATCTCTGACAACACAACCAGGGAGGGAAATGTCCGTCTCTACTCGCTGCACTTCCTCAACAAACAACACTTCTCATATCATAAGCTAATTATTTTGTATCATACCAGCAGTGACACTGCTGTCAGGGTTGAAAACACTCAACTGATGGTTTTATTTCCTTCATTCCAGCTTCTTATCTTAAAAACCTTATTAATTACTCGTATGTGTATATATTGTGTGATCATTTCTACTTTCACAACTCTAAACATAGAGCAGGAAGTACACAGTGGGGTTTTTAGGGCTTTTTAGGTGAAAACAGCTGCCTGCTGCTGTTGAAAACAACAGAGTTGTTCAACATTCAGTAAAATATGCAATCAGGACATTGCCATTTGTGCTGTCACCGATTTCTGATAATGTTACTTAATAAACAATATGTGTAACAACAACAGTTACATTATGATGCGTTCAGGCTCTGTTCAGGGAGTATTGGGCGAAGGTAAATTATAACGTTATCATGATGTGTTCGCATGTAATCTCGAAAATGTAGTGTTGGTGAGACACTTGAGTAAATCCAGTTGTTTGAAGGAGAAGTTTTCACAGCAACATAAACTGATATTAGAGATGTATTATGACCTGTTTACACTACCTCGAAGCAGCTTATAATACATATCCACATCCAACCACATCCACAATAACAGAGAGCTCAATGCTTGTGTAACACCAAAAGACATTGATGATGATTATTACATGTTAAAATCATCTCTGGCCTGACTGAGCAAGTGTTGAAACAAAGGGGTTTTATGGGCCTTGTATTGTAGCCTTGTTAGTGTTGAAATGTATCACAGTTGAAAGGCGCTGGGAGTTGAAATGATGAGTAGATTGAGAGAAAAACTATTTGCAACAGTTTTGCGAGCCAATTATAAGTTTAAATCGTTTATTTAGTACAAATGTAATTTGTCTCATGATGCAGATGTGAGTATTTTTGGACTGTTGTGCTCCGGGAAATTTAATAGATTCATTCATTCATGAATTCATTTTTGAAAATCATTCAAATTTGCCTTATACTTGCAGCCCTCGATAGTTTAAAATGTTCAAAAGTAAAACCAGTTCTATAGAATAAGGATAACCCTAACAAGGAGAAGAAGACTCGCGAGAACACATGATTGATTAAGAATAGCCAAAGAAAGGCTGGAAATAAATAAGCAATAAAAAGCACAACCCTGCCCAGTAAACCACCAATCGTCCTTTCCTTAAAAAGCCGCCCTCTTTAGAGTTGGTAAGGCATCCTCCCCAGAAGCCATTAAAGGGAACCACATTTTCATCAGAACCAACCTGATTCTTTCAAGCTGGATGATTGATGACAAATCATTTGGTTGAAGCTGCACTGAAGCTATTTCAGATGTTTTCTTTTCAAATGTTAATAATGTGAACACTCAGTGAGGTCAGTAGCTCTGGTATACTGAAAAATGATCAGCAGGGGGATCAGAATCCAATCTGAGTATGAACAGAACCTTCAGCAAAATTGCATTCATCACACTGTGCTGAAATGTCATGAAACATATTGAATAAGTGTGAATCTGAGCTACTATTGCATGTGTGCTATTGTGTTATGTCCCTCTGGATGAATTAGAGTTATTTTGGTGACAGCCTCAGCTCTACCTTGTGTTTAGTTTAGTGCTAAGTGTAGCTAATAGCTAATGTTAGCATGCCAACATGCTACACTAAGGTAACATTATACCTGTTAACATCAGCAAGTTAGCATTGTGGAGGGAGCATGTTAGCATTCAGCTCAAAGCACTACTGAGACTAGAGTATTGTTTCTTTCACTTTGTCTGGTTTTGTATGTTTTGATTTGCTGTGTTAATGTGAATTTGCGTCACATTATTATTTTTTTTTAAATTCAATATATTTTGGATTTTTAACATCTATTTATCAACTTTTCCCTCCTAATTTAAATTAGATGTAACTAGTGCCTGCTATTTTTATGCTGCTATGCTCTTCATGGTCTTCTGCTGTCGTTGATCCTGCAGGTGTCTGGAGGCCTTCTGCATCTATGGCAGTGTGGGCCGTGTGGAGGAGCCGTATGTCAGCATCACCAGGAAGAAGCAGATGCCTCGCGGGGGTCAGTCTGAGGCGGTGGAGCGGCAGGTGGGGCAGGCGGAGGGGAAACTGTTCACACACCGAGCAGCCTTCGCCCGCACCTCTGTCATTCAGGCCTTCCTGGGATCTGCCCCCCAGCTCACCCTGCAGCTCTACATCTGCGTCCTGCAGCAGGGGGTCTCCATCGGACGAGGTGAGGAGGAGGAGGAGGAGGAGGAGGAGGAGGGGGTACATGCACTTTAAGTGTGTTCCACTCTTTGATTTATGTGGTCACGTGTCCCCTTAATCCCTCCTCGCCGGTCAACAGCTCCACCGTGATGTGGGCCGATCAGCAAAGTGCCATATTGGATATAAGAGGATGGTGTTTTCATGAGTCAAAGTGGTGTTATGCAACCTCCTCTCTGATACAGAGGAGGGGAAATAGTGATTCTCTCTGCCAGTATGGTGCAGATCTGGCTGTCCAACTCCTTGTGGGAGCCAGTATTTCTATTCCTCAGAGAGATTTATTAAAGGTTCACACAAAGTCAAACTAGGACATCTGGTCTTCGAGTTAGGACAACATAAAATATGTTATTAATACATACATCTTATTTCCTCTGCTCCCGACCGTCTGACACTTCTATTTCACGCTTACCGATTTAACAGCCTGACTTTGGTGAATGGGAGCTTCAGGGTCTTCTAAAGGAGTGGTTCACAAATTCCCAAATGTACATTGAAACAGGTTTTCCTCGCTGTAATCATCCATCCTCTTCATACTGGCAATTAAAAGATCCATTCATGTGTTTTCAGTGTCAGTGATGGGGGACAAAATCCACTGTCTTGCTCTGGACAAAAAGTCCAAAGTTTATCTAAAGTCTTTTTAGTACCAAATCCCATCTTTTATTGTTATTGTTGTTGCTATGCTCTTCACAGAGAAACCTAGAAAGAGGTGATTTTGTCCTAAAAAGACGGATCGATTTCATAACCCAAGACGAAGCCCTTATATTAACTTCAGGTAATCTTTGGAATGTATTTATTTTAGATTTCGTCCCCCATCACTCACTCTGGAAGCAAAAACAGGAGGAAAGATTACAGCAAGCAAAAGCTGCTTGAATATTATTCATACATCTTGTCGAGATGAGCTGAGAAAACTAGTTGAAAGTGCTGATGTGGGGCTTTCATTATGTCTGGAGACCATAACATGGACACCACACTACTCCAATATAGAAATATGTATGTATAATAAGAGAAACAATATTTTACGTGTCATTTTTCCATGGATTATGGGTTCCTGATAGCTTTATACTTTGTTAGATTGACGATATGAGAAGTCAGAATATTTTCAGCAAAAAACCTGCATGATATTTATTGTTTTAAAGCTGCTAAACAAACACAAAATGATAATTTTTCAATGAACCAAAATCAACCTGGACTCCAGAGAATATACTTGCTGGTGTCCTCATATATCTGTCTCTCCTTTTCAATGTCAGGCACGCTGATGGTGATCTCCCTCCTGTCCATTGTGTATGGAGCGCTGCGCTGCAACATCCTGGCCATTAAGATCAAATATGATGACTATGAAGTGGACGTCCGCCCCATGGCTTATCTGTGCATATTCCTATGGAGGAGCTTCGAGATCGCCACTCGCGTGGTGGTTCTGGTTCTGTTCAGCTCTGTGCTGCAGCTCTGGGTCCTGCCTGTGGTTCTGCTCAACTTCCTGGTTTTCTTCCTCTACCCGTGGATCCTGTTCTGGCAGAGCCACTCCCCGTTCCCTGAGAATATCGAGAAAACTTTGACCAGGGTGGGAACCACCATCGTGCTTTGCCTGCTCACCTTCCTCTACGCGGGCATCAACATGTTCTGCTGGTCAGCTGTGCAGGTGAAACTCAACGACCCGGACCTCATCAATAAGTCCCAGAACTGGTATCGCATGGCCGTGTACTACATGTTTCGTTTCGTGGAGAACGCCTCGCTGCTTCTGCTGTGGTACATCAATAAAACTGACTTCTACAAGTTCTTCTGTGCCCCGCTGCTGGTGCTGCAGCTGCTGGTCGCCTACGCATTCGCCATCTTCTTCATGCTGGTCTTCTACCAGTTCTGTCATCCGTGTCGGAGGCTCTTCTCCTCCAGCATGACCCGGGGCTTCTGGAACTGCTCCTCTCTCCTCTGTCTCATGTGCAATTCTGCTTCCCCACCGAACAGGCCGATGGGAAAGTCGCCCAGACCCGCCGCAAGCACAGAGTCGGCCAATGACGGAGCCCACGACACAGCCAGCGACACCACGGACGACATGCCGAATGAAACGTCGTATGACATGCTCAGTGATACAATCTATGAAAATGCTGTCGAAACAGGCAATAATATAAGTGGTGGAATCAACGGTGACATTAACCACAGCGCACACTGCAACGCTCAAAGCATCACAACTGTTTGACGTGCCATCCAGAGGAGCGGCCGATAGTCATCACACCCTCGAAGTGCCACATGAATCACTCCGCCAGTTGAGTTCACACTTTGAATCCTCGACATATATCCATCTCTACTCTGTTTTCCACCACTGTCCATATATCCTACATGAAGCACATGTGTCCTTAACTGGAGAGGTACACTGAACATTAGTTGGAAGCAGAGAGTGGTGCTCACCCGTCTCATCAGCCAAAAATCCAAACCAGCCTTTATTAGGCCTATAAATAAAACCATTACTTCTATAGTAGTTTTTAGTGTGTCCACCTATATGCTGCATGACTGATCACACGGCGCCATGCATTTGAATTGATTGTATTTAGTATCTCTGTTTGGCATGGAGGTGTGCATGTGTGGAGCCTCAGATGAACTTCTGCAGGATGGCGGAGCTTTTTTGTACGGGGTTGTTTTGTTTTTTCTGAAACTCCCTGTAGTTTTATGGCTGCAAGCAATCAGCTTTTTTTTACTCCTTGATAAGAGCTTTATCGTTAATACTCGCTGCTTCTGTGATGTATTTGTGCTTGACGACGAGATGTGAATCTCCACACATTATTTACAGAGCCAGTTTCGATCACCAAACGCAATTCACTGTAAAGCACGGACTCCTCCAGGCGTAATGTTTTTGCACGTTTACAAAAAAGGATTTAAGTGGCTTTGTTTTAACAGTTGAGCAGCAACAGTCGCAGTGACGTGAAATGCTTTTAGATGTATTTGCATTTTTTCTAATTCCTGCTTGTTATGTCTGCCGGCTCTTAATCTGTGTGTCTCATTAGTTAGAATATTTACACAAAGTGCACACTGAAATTTATTATATCTAACTGAAAATGTTTGGAATTGCATCAAGTATTTCAGCTTTTTTTTAACCCTTAATGTATAATTGTGTATGAGAGAGAGAATGTCAGTGTTTGTTTTTGCCACGACTCCTTTCTGCAATGTATCTGCAGAGGGACGACAGCCTCGGGCATCAAATGAATGCTCCGGTTTTTGTACAAATAAGATGCCAAAAAAAAAGAAATCTATTGAACATTTGCAAACAGAGCAAAATAAAAAAGGCCTAAAATCCTACTGAAAAATAAATTTATATTTATATGTGAAAAATTGTCAGTTTTTTTGGGGGGGGGGGGGGGGGGTGGGGTGGCTGAGAAGCTGTTACTGCACATATTGCCATGTGCTGACCTCTAGTGGGCAAACACCCAAACTGAAAAATAGTAACATTTGTCTCCTTTGAGATGTTCAAATCACATTCTGGTTTGAAGAGATTAACACTCACTCAGATGAAGAAAAAAAAAAGTGGATTGTTAACACATTTAATGACACTGGAGTCGTTCCAATAAACTTCTTCATGAAACAGCCTTCATGAACTCTGTTTTACAGGAGAAATAAGGATTTCTACAGAGAAAGTGCATTTGTCATTCTGACTATTAAACTCCATCATCCTGGAAATACAAACGCTCATATCTGCGCTTACAGACTAATCAAAACATTTATGCAGAGACACTTCAGACAAGTAGTCAGTTAGCTACTAAAACACAATAACAAACATACAAACGACAGAAACTTATTTGGGAATGTACTGAAAGAGAAACGAAGACTAAGAGTCTCTCCAGCCATGCTAGCAGCTCTCTGAGGCTAAAGGCTAACGTCAGCATGCTAACATGTTGATGTTTAGCAGGTATAAAGTTTACCATGTTCACCATCTTATCTTTAAAAACAGTTTGTTTTGCAGGTATTTATCAGAGCTTTGCTGCTAGCACGGCTTCAGATTAATCAAGATTTACATTATGCACAGATTACAACATTTTGGAGAGAAACTACTTTAGCGTACAGTCGCATGTTACAACCAAAGCACTGCTTCATGGTTGCATTCTGTCCTTGGTCCCTACAAAAGCAACATTTTTTCTCAAACGAACGCAGGCTGTTAACTCACAAACCACAGCTCTTATTCTAGCGTTACGTCGTTCAAGCCCCGTGGGGGAGAAATAAGTTAGTAGCACACACAGAGGGAAACATCAGAGGATCTTCAGGGCTTCTTGGTCACGGTGCCATTTCAAGCGTCAGACATGATGGTGTCCAGAGGGAGAGAGAGAGCAGCTCACAGCACCACAGCAAACACACTGACCACACAGTACATGGTGCGATTCTCCCACCTGATTGTGCAGCTTCCTGAAAGACACAAACAAGCAGGAGAAATTACACAGCAGCAGCAGTACTGTGACCACCATGCACTTAGATTACTTACATTTTACCTTTAAAAAGAAAAAAGACCTCAAGCATACAGTCACATTGGTACATCTGTACAGAAATGATGTTCCTTACTGGCCGTAAATGCTGATGCCAATATATCTGTAATGCGCTCAAATTGGTGTTGACAATTTATCTCTAGTAAAAGATTAAAATAAGGGCTAGGTATCACAGCTCAACACTTTAGCTGGAGTGAAACTCAGGTACCACATTGGCACCGGGTATGGAACTCATTTTAAAATGATACGAGCTCTAATTATAAAGCATCTCTCACCATCAGTGGCTGTGTCCCAGTAGCAGGAGTTGGCTGTGTGGAGACCGGCGCCACTCTTCTGCATGATCGCACAGTTTACTGCAAAACATCAGACAGCAGTCTTACTCAGTCAGATGTTTATGGGTCACATGTTAACATCACGTCCTGAGGTCTCATGGTATTGTATATAGTGTTCACCTATGTATTTGAATGGACGTCCTTGCTTCACCAGGTGAGTCAGAGAGTGCTCAACTATACTGGCCGTCCACTGGTTCACTTTATTCTGGTTGTACTCTGTTCCACCAATAACACCTTCGATACACTGAGACCAAGAGAGAGAGAGTCATGTACACTGTCATCACATTAAATAGTTGATTCACAATAGAATATGTGTCAATGTTTCCAGATGTGAAAATGTACCTCTTTAACCGAGATATTGACCTCATCAGCATTGAAGACAGCCTGCTGTCAAACGTCAAAAAGAATGGAAAACTTTGTTAGTTGGTGCCATCGTTGGTGTTTTATTTCAAACCACCCTATAGACTGAATCTTTCTATATGATGGCCAATCTGTGTATGACACAGCAGGTGGTATTTTAAAAGTTGAATGATTTCACATAGTTTACATTCATGTCAACAGCAAGTCATTTATTCTCAATCTGATTTTATCCAAAGGAGCATTACAAACATTAACAAGTGTACATTTGTAACAATTAATGAGTTTGAATGCACTTATAAGAAGCCACTGCCAAATGAATGTTGTGTGGTGTGAACCAAGTGCAAAGGGGAGTTTTAAAAAATACGAGTAGAGATTTATGTCATTATCAAGCAAATCACGTACATTCATTCTAAGAAGAAATGTTTGCATGTCAATTTCAATAACTTTAATGAATAATAAATATGTGCATCTTATATTTGTAATCTAAGTTTTCTTCAGTGAGTTTTCCAATAGGTAACTTTAAACAACATAATGCGATATTTTCATTAAAACAAGAAAAGTAGGAATATTTTCATTATGTTGTGTTTTTTTCTTTATATATTATCTATGTAAAATCATAACAACTTGGTTTTTCTGATGATAATAATGTGTTTACATTATAAATGTAAAGATGTTGACAGTGACCACACCTCGATGGAACAACCGTTAGCTTCGGCTAACTGATTAAGCTAGCTGGTCTAGCTAACGTTAGCTATCTGAGACGTCTCTCTTGTGTTTAGTGGCGGAGATTTAAATAGTTCAATGAAACGGTATTCAAAATAGGTTTACCTCATCTCCAGAGTTATATTCCTCCATCGTTACTCACACAGATGTATTCTCGCTATTATCACCGGCTCAGTTGCTGTTCCTGTTTACTTCCGGTTTACTTCCTGTTTACTTCCTGCTTTAGAGCCAAGGAGCACACAGAAGACATGTCTGCGCCTCCTGAAGCTGGTGACTGTTTTTACAATGTCGCCTCACTTTGGTGGAAGTCAGACACTCCAACACCAGACCAGCCTCAACATTGGAGGGCGTCTCATTCATTGAAAATAAATACTGTAAACCTGTCTTCATTCATCAGGATGAAGGTTCAGAGCAGCCGGAGGTCAGGTTTCTAAAATAAATCCGGTTTAAACAGCAATGAATTAAACTCAGACCTCCACTGTATTCACATGATTTAAAATCATGTTCTTAATATTTGGTAATTCACATACTTTTTAAATATTGTTCATACATAGGCTACACAGCAAATCATTAACTCAGTATTTACATTTTTAAAAACACGTGAAATATGATTTAATATCATTTTTGATAAACCACATTTGAATTTATGACATATTTTGCACATATATTATATTGTAAATATAATTTAGTGTTTCTTCATTTAGTGCAACTTGTATATAGGTTGTTGAAAGCATTGTCCATTTTATTGTATATTAATAAATTATTTTGAATATTTATATATATATTTTTTCTGTGTGAGGGGGCTACGACTAACCAACAGTTCATTGTGCAGTCATGCATTGTATACCCTAATTACAATAATAAAGCTTTTAATTATTGAATCCATGAATATAATTTGTAATCTCATTTCATGAGAAATGTATTTTATTGTATTCCTTAGTTTTTTAACATGGGCATAGTGGATTCATGACTGCTGTCAGAGTTATACCTAAAATACAGTTTTATCATCTGTATCTCTGGACAAACTAGAGAATATATAAATAAAACATTATACTTTTAACGAAGATGAAATGTGTTATGCAGGACATCATTATATTCATTCATTATTGCCACGTAATTAACATGCAACACGGGAAATTACATAAAACAGCAATGGTTGTGGAAAATTAAAGAAAGCAAAGAGGTCACAATGAAAGATCAATATGTAGAGACTGACTGAAAAAAGGACAGATAAACAGATTATTTTCAATGCTTTAAAAAGCTGTGTTCATCTGGAATAAGGTCGTTTTACCGTCCATCTTTTTTCACAGCTCTATTTGTTCAAGTTAAGTAGATGACCAACCCATGTAGTTCATCATTAAATCATCTCTGCAGCAGAGCTCTGCCCATAACCACTGCAATTCTGACTCCAAAGGGTCTCAGCAGGGCAATGGTCCATAATATATAATTATAATCTCTAGGAAAATACACCAAAATGGCCAGTTTAATTGGGTCATTAAGTGTATTTCCTAAAACAACAGAGTCTGAGTTTTTGCAGAAACAATTGTCGCATTGTCAGGAATAATCCTATTTGTGAGGATTGCGTGACGCACACGCACACACACACGCACAAACATACACTCTCTCTCTCTCTCTCTCTCTCTCTCTCTCTCTCTCTCTCTCTCTCTCTCTCTCTCTCTCTCTCTCTCTCTCTCTCTCTCTCTCTCTCTCTCTCTCACACACACACACACACACCACGCCCCCTCCTGTCGGGAACACCCTGGCTGTGGATATGAGCCTTCAGACGGTGCCGAGGCGCACCGACGCACTAACGTACGGTCATTGATCCCGGGACGGACTCCCCCAGCCTGCCGTGCTCCCGTGCCGGTTCGTCGACAGCCACCAGGTAACACACCGCCGCTCCTCAGGTCAACCGGAAACACACCGGGACACCCAACACCGCCGTGTTTCCTCTGACATATGGCACAGTCAGCCGCTGCCTGCTCGTCTCCAGTTTTAATGCTTTTTTGTTTGAGTATTTTCCTTGTTTTGCGGAGGGGGGCTGTCTATCCACCATCACGACCACGACCTTGGATGATTAGTCACAGACCAGTCAGTCCAGACAGCCCCACTTCCTAAAGTTACGCGCGTTTGGGCAGGTGCAATGCAGCAAAACGCTCCTTTTCTTGTTTATTGTTGCCTCCCGCTGGTTTCGACGGTAGATTAACCTGCAGCCAAGTCAACTCAACTTCATAATCTGCTGAGAATGTGTTGCATTAATTAACTTGCTGTCCGGAGAGGTTCGAGACCCATCACCATGATATCATGATATGGTGGGCAGTGATTTAGATCAATTGATCATGAGGGTATGAGTGACTTGATTTAAATCAACTTAATGGCCCTATAACATGTCAGTTGTTGAGTAATGAGGACCCTGTCTGTGGTGGTTTCATGTGGAGTCACCAGGATATCCCTCGACTTCTCAGGGAAGACTGGTGCTACTGAAGAGGTGGCAGACTCACAGTGATGCTGCCTAATGTCTGCAGGACTGGCTGAATATCTTGCTCTGTTTTCTGAAGGTGCACCAGGTCTGGAGACGTGTACGGTATACACTCCTCATTACAATTCGTCATAGCCTCAGATTAGTTGGTGTTATGCTTGTGTTTGATGCATGCTTCTCACAGCAGGGATGTGAGATCCAGTTTGGGATACTGGAAGGATGTATACATTTCATTACGGTTGTAGGGCCCACTAGTTTATTTGTTCAATCAAATTAAGGCTGATGGTTATAACTCATCATCCATGACTCTGATAATGTTTTTGATTTAACGTTTAGTCTATCAAATGTCAGAAAACAGTCGAAAAAGACAATCACAAGGTTAAACAACATATATATGGTTTACTGTCAAATAAAACAAACAAAAGCAGTAAATCCTAACATTCAACAGCTAGATTATTACAGGAACAAGTGAAACAACTGAAAGATGAATTGATTATTGTCTTATGATTGACAATTTGATGAATCAATTAGCCCTTTCAGCTCTAAATCAATTAATGGTTCATCTTTAATGTCAGAAAATAATGTAGTATTACACTTACAATTGCACGTTTCATCTGAACAGCAGACTGAAAGACGCTTTATTTACGCTGATATAAATGAGAGAAAAGCAGCAAATCATCACGTTTGAGTCAGATCCAGCAACAGTTGATAAATGACCTAAAGGAATAGCTATTTTATTTGTTGCAGACAATTATATGAAACGACCGCTATTCTCTCATATCCGGCCAGCATCAATCTTCTCCTTTAACTCTCGACAGCCAATAAGATGCTTTTCCCAAAATATTTATAATCTATTGCTCTAAATGACTATTCAGTTACCAAAAATACGACTTGTTTCAGCACTAAATTTCAACATTTTTGATTGATTTCAGGTCAAAACATGGACTAGAGACTAGTGGACTAATTCCACTACATGGTTTAGTCTGATTTACTGCACTTATTTGGCAGCAAGTGTTACATTTTAATTGGCCAGTTCAAGGAGCCAATGTAGTCTAAAAAGGCCAGTTCAACGTATTAAAGCGGCTACTAGACCTGTCAGACTGGCGGATAAGTGGCTACTTACTTATTACTTACGACAAAGTAGCCACAGACAACATTTAGCTCGTGTTTTCGCTCAGCTATCAGGCTGTATATACGACTAAAAACAGCTGTAAATTAAAACAAAGCAGTTGTGTTAATGAGTTAAAATAACACGAGTTCATACATTATCCATGGGTTCATTACGAAGCCATGTAAGTGAATGTATACTGTTAAAATAAGCAGCCTTTTGAAGGTTTGTACAGTATATGCTTTCCCACAAAGAAAAACATTTTCAAATCCCTCACCAATTTTACATTGCTGTTTTTTTTAGGGGGGGGGGGGGGGGGGGGTATTTGCTGCGTACAACATGCCGCCACGTAATTTGTCATAGTGACGCTTCCTTAAATTGGTTCATTTAAATTGGCTCCATAAGCAGTAGATGCTGCATCAGCTGGGGCTGTTTTATCATTGTCACGGGGAGAGCGGCTCCCTACTAATAACCAAGCTTTTATACAGCTCACACACACAAGGCTGCTGGAGGGAGAATAGATGGGTGAATAAAGGAGGAGAGAAGCCAGGGAACGAAGGGATTCCCTGATTTCTCTCCATGCTGGCAGCCAGAGCTCATCCAGCAGAGCAGAAAGAAGCCCTGGGGAGTGTAGTCACACAACATTAGAGGTCTGCGTCTCCAAGATCTGGCAAGACATAGTAGAAGTGTCTGTGTCTGTGTGTGTGTATGTGTGTGCAGGCACATATAGTCAGCCACACATGTATTTGTTATTATGGCAGACATTTCTGTGACAGGCTGCAGCTCATGGTGCCAGACTGATGTACTCTGACCTACAAAACCAAAATGCTGTATTTTTAACTCCATCATTTTTTAAACCAAAACAGAAGATTTTAATTATTATACTCCATAAATGTATATTTTCCATGAAAACAGCATGTCAAATGTGACGTAATTATTACACAAGAATTGCATTTTGTCACGTAGCCTTTATCGAGCAAAAGCTAAAACAGTATTTACTAGTTTAATAAACCAACATCTTAGTAACTCAGTTCAGTAAGCTGCCCACACATGATCAGCAGTAAAGCCACTCTGCGCTGGCAGTGCCATCATTTTGTTATGGGGAGAGCAATGGCCCCCAACTATGTGGAAGAGCTACCCCTGGCATGGCGCAATGCTCAAAATGTCCACAGAATGCTGAATTCAAAGTTAGAATTATTAAAATTCTTGTGATTTGCTGTGATTAAGCTACCTAGATAAAATATGAAAATGTATTAGATAGAAGGACTAGATTAGTTTATGAAATTGATGTCAATATATATATACATATATGGAAAAACAACTTCTTAAAGGGACAGTGTGTAGGAATTGGTGGCATCTAGAGGAGTGGGTGTTGGTTTGCAACCAACTGAATATCCCTCCAATCATGTCCTCCCTTTCCAAAGCTGCAGTAACATGAGCTGCAGAGTGCTAAACCGTGGTAACAGGGTTCAGAGGCCATCTTTACCAGCACAACAACAACAAGGTGTTGTACTCTGCGGCAAGCACCCCCTATGTAGATATGAAGGGCTCATTCTAAGCTAACGAAAACACAACGATTCTCGGTTTCAGTTGATGATACACAAATGAAAACGGTTTTGAGTTTTATATTCCTTTTCTGAAATACCACATAATGGCCATTTTAGAGTGAACAATAAAGCTAAAATAACACGTTTTATTGGCAGGTCCTGCATTTTTTTTGTATTGTGTTGCCTAAAAAGACAACATTGCAACATTTGCATGGAGGCCTTAATATTAATTTTCCGACCAGCCTGAAAACTTTAAATTCCCTTACACTAACATGACAGCTTTCTGCTTTCTGTCTTTATATGGCAGTACTATTGGCAACTCACCGGTCCCTCACATAAATACTGTCCACTCCCTATTCTCCCAAATAATGAACTTGGCACGTGTAATGGAGATGTACATATGATGGCTGCCTTTAAAACGTGGAATATTAGCCTATTAAACCCACTATAATCTGCATGATTATAACAAGATTAACTCCGTTGATGACCTGAGCTGCTGCAACAAAGCTCGTCTGTGCTGCTGCATTCAATAACTCAGATCTCTGTAGTGCCGTGTTGTGCGGGGTTTCCCTCCCTCCCACTCACTGATGCTTCTCTTTATCTGTGGCTCTCTAGTGCATACCCCGTTTGGTATGCAGCATATAGCCTCACGCGGCCTCAGAGATGCAGCTCATCCCCGTTCAATCACGGCCGCAGCGAGACAATCAGTGGAAGCCTGTCCACACACCAACACTGCAGATGTGGGAGGTAGCAAAAAAACACTTAAAAAAGCAGAAATGTAATTTGTAAGCAGTGCTGAGAGGAATGACTCAGTAATAGATTGCTGGTCAGGGAGCGATGCCTCTGTTTCACCCTTCTTAAACCACGAATGTGTATGTGGACACATGCCATACACTGTGGGCGCTCTGTCATAGGATGATGGGACACTTGAGCCTGACAATGAGGCAAATGTGTGGATGCTCCAAATTATCTGACCTTCTTTTTAGCGACCAACGGTGATGTACAGTTGAAACTGTGATATGCAGTAGAAAGCTTGGACCTAGCATTTATATTAGTTTTTTTAAAACAATTTCATTATTCAAATGTATTTGCACTGATAAAATATGTAATGATATTGTAACGTAATGTCTGAAGAAGAAATTTGAAAACAGTGAATACAAGAGAAACAAGAGTCCACAACCATGGTAGCAGCTCTGTGAGTAACTTCGACACAGCGTCCCTTTGAGTTAAATGTTAACATTAGCATGCGAACAATGACAAAGCTAATCTTAGTGACAGTTAGTGACAGTGGTAACGCTAGCCCTGACAGCTTGACGGTGTAGCATCAGAGGGCGGGGCTTAGAGAGGGTCAAATGTATGGAGAGACAATAAACGCAAATACAAGGTAAAGTGCATGAAGGTGGAGCCTGTGAACCTGAATCCCATGTTTAAGGCATTAGATGACGTTTTGTTCTCCATCAGGTCAAACCGAGCGATCTTAAAAACATCAGGTAGCGGGTAACATACTTTATGATGTCATTACAGGTGGAGACTCATCGGATTAAAATGTAGTCCTCAGTGCCATGCACATTTTAATCGCATAATCTTGAGCATTAATCATTTGTTTCGGCAGAATGTCCACCGTGCCTTCATTTGTTGAAAAGGGCAAAGTCCACATTGAAATGTCTGTTGGTTCTTATCACTGAGACACAGTTTGAGAACACATTGAGAAACACCCGCAGTGTCTGTACATACTGTAAGACCAGAAGACGGGTTCATTCATCTGAGCTCAGCGTGTAAACATGCAGTGTACCTTCAGTACCTCCAGGCATTGAAGTGCCAACACTAGTTAACGTTGTGCTAACATACTGTATGTATTGTATTGTGAACCTGCTCGTAAGAGCACTTCACACTTCCTGCAGAACATTTGGACCAAATAACAAATCCTTAAAACTAAACGAGAAAAAAAATGCTTTTGTTCAAAACTGATACAAATCACTGTTGAAAAAATGTATCTGTTTTATGGTGTGACAGCACGATGGTTAAGGTTTGGTTTGGTTTTCGGAAAGTTAGAAATTACAAATTTGTCTTTGTTGTCGGCAACCAGCTGAGACCACAGGAAGTTACTGATCCCAGTCAAGAAACTGGCACAGACCATCTGTAAAAAGGCAAATTTGTTCCGATAAAACAGCAACATGTTCATTTGATCTTTAGAGGTGCTGGTAGGTGGGTACCTTTGGAAAGAGCCAAGCTAACTGCTTCCCCCTTTTTTATTCTTAATACTAAGCTAAGCTAACCGACTGGAGGTGGTGGCCATATAGTCAGAAACAGGCTGGCCAAGTAGGTTTTCATTTTCATTTGCCTTGGTGTTGTGGTTCCTAGGCGGTCAAAAGTAGTAGAAAACACAAGCACCTCAAAAAGTGATCGAAATATATAAAGCATCTACAACTAGAAGGGCACTCGACTGTGCCGTATCTCGCAAAAGTTAAAATAATTTGTGTATCTGATCGGATTTGGATCTGCTCCAAAATGTAATTGGTTCTTTGTTGGCCCATGCTACACCCGAGAACGTTCTGTAATTCTGCTGCCAAACAGACCGAACCGAAAACATATCCTCTTTGGTGGAGGTCACAAACACATGCTCGATATATCTGCAGTATAAAATGCTGTATGCGGGAGTGATATTCTAAAGAGGTGAATAAGCATATTCCCAAACTGTAAAAATATTCTTTTAATTAATGACTTACTATCATTTATAACTTGCCGACATGATAAATATTTATAAAAAAAAAGATTACCAACCATTGTTTAACATCAGCCAAAGGAATTTATTTTCCAACTTTGCAAACCTTAAAATTGTTCTTATTAATGGCTCAAACTAATCCCCCTACAATCTTTAGAAAGAAGAAGAACCCATTTTTATTGTCATATACATTTTTACACATACATGAGATTTGACTAGTGCATTTGACCCATCCCTGTATATAGGGAGCAGTGGGCTGCCATTGATCGGTGCTCGGGGAGCCGGGGGTTCAGTGTATTGCTCAGGTACACTTCGACACGTGACACGTCCCAGTCGGGGATCGAACCGTTGACCTTCCGGTTCCCAGGCGACCCTCTTAACCTAGTGCGCCACGGGTCCATGAATACATCCTTATTACGCCCTAAGAAATGGTGCCTCATCAGAAAGTGCTACCAAGGAAGCAGCTAATTGCAAAGTCCAAGTTACTGAAGCATCTTTGAACACTGAACTGAAATTGTTTTATCAGAGGTTTCACAAGTTCACACGTGTTTGAATGGATGTCATGAGCACCTGAAATTCCCTCACCAACATGCTCCTCAGCAAATTAATTCTTCTGGCTTCTGATCAGTGTGAGAAAGGGTTGACAAGTGGATCTTTCTACCGGTACATGCTTCTTTGGTTTGATGCTGTTAATGCATCCTTTTAAAAATCCAATATTGCTCTTAACCTGGAGTCCATCTGCCTGAAACAGCAGCTTGTCTTTGCTGCAGCATCTTTATTCATCGATCCATCCTCGAGGCTCAGCCAGCCCAGACACTTAACAGTCCTCCGAACACTGAATTCCATTGTCCATCTGTCTCCTTTGTGTTCCAGCTACTCTAATTTACCCACATACAGTGTAATAAAACTGAACAGACACAGGGCTAAGCTTAAAAGATAATCATAATCCATTAGTGTCCACTGCAGCTTTAAATTACACATGCAGTTTAGGTGTTACACTCTGATGAATGGTAACACTCACACACACACACACGCACCCACACACACAAGCACTTTCAGAGGATTCCCCTCTCTAGGGGCATCAAAAAGTACAGTCAAATGTGACAGGCAAGCAGCAGTTAAACAGGAATGAGTGCTATGAAATATTCAGCCATGTTGGTGAAAGGAGAGGGAGCTGTTTATAACCCGAACGTCTCTCTCTCTCTCTTTTTCTCTGTGAAGAAGCAGCAGAGGCCACGACTGTAACTGGGTTAATGAGATCCAGCCTCGATCTAGAAACCTCTCATCTCTTGTTCTTTAAGTGCTCATGCATGGGAATCTTTAACACGCTGACAAACAAAAAGGGTTTTGCTGCGTTAAGTTTTCCTGAAAGAGGCATGTCATAAAAGATCACACAGTCCTTGATATCTTAGTTTTATCTCGTGATTATATCTGACAGAGGTCCTTCAAGATATGTTTCCTGACTTTTTTTTTTTTTTTTTGAGATTTCAGATACTCTGAATATGTGCATGTTTATCCAACAGCCAGACTGTCTTCACTTGAACTGTCTCACAGTTTCCATCATAAGCCTAAACAGTGCCAGATCTGTGGCGTAGAAGGCAGACTGTGTCTTGAAATCTGGACCATTTCACTGCTGTTTCTGGCAGAAGACATTGGCCTGCTTTACACTGCAGTGATGCTTAGACTTGGTTATGGGAGAAGCTTGTGTATGGTGCCTCCATAACCTGTCACACAGAAATTGTTAGAAATCGTTAGATTCGCCTTCAGAATTTCATTGGAATTATGTGGATATTTTCAGTTAATCCAGTTATCACAAATAACAGGTGTACAGGTCATCTAGGTCCCCAGGTCAAGAGGTCATTCCTATGTTCCCAGGCTCCTATATTTTCAGTTTCCTATAGACTGACATTGTAAGATATTGGCAAGGGGCTGTCTTCGCATTATACTCTAAAGCAGCGGTTCCCAAACTTTTTAGGCCGCGCACCCCCTTCTACATCCCGACCGGGTTCGCGCACCCCCCCCCCCCTTAATAAAAAAAAAAAAAAGAAGCAACAGAGCCTTTTAAGCCTTCATAGCCGCATAAGAATCTGACCAATGAGAGAACAGTTTGCTCGCGCGTGGCATTTGTTTACAAGATTTAGTCCGCTGTTAAATGTTGCAGTGTGAACACAAACCGAACAAAGGAGCAACTGCAACATTGTATCATATTAATCCCTGAATCAGAACAAAGCAAACGAACTGAAGGTGTGAAAACGCCCTGAAACACTGCAACAAAGTTTCAATAACTTTCAGTGACACAAGGCGTCACTTTTAAAGAGCAATACGGATGCGAGGACACACGCACAGGCTCAGAGGCAGATTATCACATTTAATTTACAATTAATGACCGACTAATGTAGCCAGGATGTCTTCGGACAAAGCGTCGATGCGGTGCGACACAGTGTTGTTGGACACCGGGATCATGCACAAGTTGTTTGCTTCTTTCTCCCCAATCATACATTCCACCATCTCTCTGGCAGCTGGCAAGCTCACGTCTTCAGTGATTGTGTGCGGTAGCCCCTTTCTCGCTATTCTGTGACCAGATATGAAGCCCGTAGTGCGTCATTTATAGACCCAACACATGAATGAGACTGCAGTTGTTTTTGGCTGTTTTATAACTCCTCCAATTTCGATATAAACAATGTAAGGGGCTTTTGACTTGCACTGGCATGCTTGGTGTTCAGGTGGCGACGTAAATAAGAGCTTCAGACTGTTAGCCAGAGCCTCACTGCACACCACGCACTGTGGCTTTGGGCAATCTGCGTTGCCAATCCAAGTGAAGCCCAGACACAGATACTTTTCATCATATTCCCTCTTTTTTTTCCCAGTCTGATGCTCACTCTCGTTTCCTCTTTTTCACCTTGACTCCGCGATGGGCCGATGTGCTCCCGATTTGTCTGTGCTGCACCTCTCCGTTCCCCTCGCCTCCGATTCCTCTCTCTCTCTCTGTCCCTCTCCTCTTTTACGACTGATAGCTTCAGATGTCCCACCTGACGGTTTTTTAATATTTAATATTATTACACCATCAGACCGCCATTACACTTTTCCTCTCGCGCACCCCCTAGAGGCAGCTCGCGCACCCCCAGGGGTGCGCGCACCCCACTTTGGGAATCCCTGCTCTAAAGAAATGAATGCAGTGCAATACAAATGCAGTTCGAATGGTTTAAATCCGTTCACCCATGGAGATCGTGTTGGTTTCAAGGACTGTAACATCAGTAGGCTGTAATCTGTAGGTGGGGGATTTGAACATGTTGACTCAGGGAAACATACGTTGAACAATTGACCTCTGGACAAAACATTGCCGAGAACATAAAACCCTTTGAAAGGTGTTGTGTCATGTAGCAGGGATATTGAGCTGGGGAACAAAGAATCCTGAGCACACACGCTCCCCAAGGCCAGTTGCCGGCTATGTGCAGCTGGTAATCATGCCATGAAATGAAATTGGAACCTGTCCAATATTTCAGTTCATGACTAAATACCTGCAAAACTAACAATATTCTCACCAGCTTCAGCTGTGCTGAAGTGCTAATCAGAAAATATTAGCGTGCTAAAATATGATGGTGAACATGGTAAATATGATACCAATCAGCATCATCAGCATGATGATGTTAGCGTTTAGCTCAAAACACTGTGACTAAATCAGAGTCTCAAACATGGCGCTAGATTCTCACGCCAGGCAGTCGCTGCACAGATTAAAACCAATTTTACCCCCAAATTAGTGGTGGACAAATTTTAGAATCATTTAGAATATAATAAGCCACATCAGTTATTATTTGTGTGAGTGGTGCTTGTTAGTCTTGGTAATCTCTGTATTATATGAAATATAAAAAATCAGGAAACTGTCTTGGCTTTAGACTTCACAGCTCAGGAAATGATCTGAGTCCTTTTCATCTTTGGTGATGCAATTTTAACGTAACTATTTTTTAATGAAGCAATTTTTCAGAAATATTCGCTTCATGCAACAGAGACCACAGAACTACTGATGTGTTTTTATCTCTGAGGGGAAGAAACGTTTCTTCTTTGTGTTTGATTTAACTTTCTTGCTGAAGTCCAGATCTGATATTGTCTTCCTGGTAGTCTTTGATTTCTCCGGTCACAACCAGCATCACAACATGACCGAAACCAAATGATCTATTTTCCGTCTCTGGCGCTGTGCCTTCTCTCTGCTGGTCTGTGGTCTGTGGCAGCCTTTTCCGAAGCCCACGCTGCCCTTTCCTCTTAATTGGTGGGTGAAATGACACAAACAGCCCATCAGTGCGAGGACAATCAAGCAGCATTCAGATTCGACTGACGCAGGAGTGTTCAGTGAAGGTGAAAGAATCAGAAATTGGAAGGAGGACAGCTAACAGGAAGCTGCAGATGAGGTTTTTAGAAGCACTAACTCCGTTAGTTTGTTTTTTCCTATTTTCTGTTCCATTGAGCCCTGCAGGGAACTGTGGAGGCCTGCAGGCTTGATAAGTCATTACTATTGACGGCTCCCGTGAGAGTTGTAATGTTACGGTGGCCCTGACATGTCATCATTTTAAATGTTGGTCGTGGTTGAGAAGGAACTCTGAAAGGCCTTGAGGAGGAAATATTAAGTAGTAGAAAAATATATCACAAATGCTTGCTTTTCAAATGTATCTTCAATCAATGTGTAGGATTTAGGGGGATCTATGGCAGGAAATGGAATATAATATTAGTTATTATGTTTTACAACTAATAATTGTTGTGTTTTCGTTAGCTTGGAATGTGGCCTTCGGATCTTCACATGGAGCTGGTCCTCCATGTTTCGACAGTAGCCAAGAACACACAAACCAAACACTGGCTCTTGAGAGAGTCTTGGTTTCTGACTATGCACACAACCAACACTCCAAGCAGATGCAGGATATGCAAGGCAACGCTATGCGCACATGACTGATGTATATCACCTTCTTTAATCCTACACACTGGTCCTTTAAGCAAAAGTATGCAAAATGTCAACAGTAATAATTGATGGCCACTTGGAGTGTTATATTATTGTGTAGGCTTACTATTATACTAAAGGTGGTCGAGGTGCAACTAGTTTTAATAATTTGGTATACTGGTGCATGGTTTGATTGATCGTTGGCTCATTGCATGTTTTTTAATGTAAAATCCTTACAGTAGCTCCTTAATCCTAGTAGCTAAAGCTGTCAGATATTTGACGTGGAGTAAAAAGTTAAATTATTCCTTCTGAAATTAAGAGGACTATAAGTATGGCATGAAATGGCATGAAATGAAAATACACAAGTAATACCTCAAAACTGTACTCAAGTGGAGTACTGAAAATTGGGTGGGGATCTGCAGTAGTCATTATGCTTGAAACAAAGTAGTTTGTACAATGGACGTCGGAAGTGTTTTTTGTTGTTCCGAACGGCCACACCAGAGCTCAGAGAGGGTGGAGACGAGATCATTGCTATGAAGAGCCTCGCTCGAAGCCATGGGGATGAAAAGACGGCTGTCACAGAGAGGGGCGAGACACAATAATCTCTCAAATGGGGAAAACAGCGCACACCTTCTGACTGGCTCTCCTAAAAAAAGGCATTCATGGTGTTTCACACGTTTGTAGACAGGAAAAGTCATTGTTGGAATGTCCGTTTCAGAAAGATAAAATATTGTCAGATGCAAAGTGTCTTTATGCTTCAACTGTAGTCCTTGTCTGACGGTCAAAGATCTTTCCAAAGTTGGAATTGGGGGAGCTGGATTCGACAATCTAACATTCACGCCAACTTCCCGCAGTAATGGGAGTGTGGAGAAAGCACGCAGCGTTTCAACTTCTCTCTCTTTTATAATTGTTCACTTACATCAGATTTCATGTGTACAGCCGAGTTATTAAGCCCATTTGAACAACTACAATCAATTTTGCCTTCAGACACGTAAAACAGTTTGTTTCAAGCGTACCCCAGCCTTTACAGAGTCGACCCTCTCTCCTGGGCTGTACAATTTGTCGACAGCCAGTTTTAGAGAAAAGGGCAAAGGATTGGTTGTTGTTCTGCTGGATATTTCCCTCAGCTGCAGTTTGACATCTTCACCGTCCCTGTAGACTTCTAATCAGAAACAAAAGGCCAAATCGGGTGACGACAGAAGGCAAGTCAGCGTTATGCAAAGTGGCAGGCTTGACGGAGGTGAGTTATTTATTTTGCTGTCTTCAGTTGCTTCATTACCTTTGAGCCTGCCAAGTAATTAAGGTTTCAAATTGGATTCTGATTCACCAACCACGATGGTCTCTGTGTTTCAGCAGAGTTATTGACAGGCAGAGAGTCCGCAGGATGAAGAGGAGTATTTGCAGACAGCTCCTTGCTTGATTAGCAGTGACATAGACAGAGTGTCTGACAGGTCTCCAGGCTGAGAGAAAGGGTTATTAGAGCACTGCAGTGGTGCGGATATCTTATCTTCCCTGAGGTATTGTGTGTGTGTGTGTGTGTGTGTCTGAGAGCAACGATGCAAGCAACAGAAAAAGAGAGACGGAGGGGTCACCACTTCAGTGAAAAGTACTCATAAGCAGGGATACTTTCCACTCTGTAAAACCCGTCATATAAAAGTGAACGTGCCGCCTCCTCCATCCCAATGTCTCTGCCCAGAAACCTCGCCAGTCTCCTCCAGCACGCCAGATCTCATCTCGAGCTCTCCGCGAGAGCGGCGGCCGCCTATTGATTTCACACCTCGCTGTGAACACAGTTCCCACATCCGATCCCAGGAAGCAGATTAAATGCAGGAAGTTACACGGCTGAGATGGCTGGATGAGTCTTATTTGATTCATTTATTTTAAATTGAGATAAGCTGTGCAAGCTGGAAACCATTTTGAGGTGCAACATCATCCATATGGATCTTTGTCACAACCTGCACTGCACTCTGAAGCAGCTTGCTTACTGCTTTATGACGAGCACTCTCAGTCTGTAGACTAGAGACACTGATTTCGACTCATTGTGGGTAAATCGGATTGGCCTGAAAGGCTTTGTGCCTCATCTCGTCCTTCTACTTCGTCTGCTGAGAGTTGCTGTTCTTTGATCATCAGCTACATCTGTCATTGTCATGATATTTATCTCCGAAATCTGTTAATATAGTGCTTTGGCTACATAGACAATGCTGATAAGCAGGGTCAATTCAATGATGGTTGAAATATATATTGTACCGCCAGATTAAGCGTTTCATTACCTTGAATTACAGACTTTTGTCATCCAGCGCTTCCATATAATTTAGCACCAAATTGGACATATTTGAGTTTTTCTTTCAGTTGTCATCACGACTTAAATGTTGATGTGATACAAGTCACAGTAAACTGGTAATTATGGTATCTCCCACATGGCTTGAATGCAGCATATGCATGGATGTTGGATGGCAATTTAAGTGAAAGAAAACAGCCCCTACTTGATAGAGCAGAAATGACCAAAGCAGACGCTCTCTGCCACTCATCATCCGTCTACTGCCGTCTGACATTAATGATTCAGGAGGAAAACGTACCTACCACAGGGAGATGTCAGGGCTATACATTAAAACGAAGGAGAGCCATGGTGTGTAGCTCCTACCTACCTCGGAAAGAAACAACATCTCGACAGAGTAAAGGTGAACAGACTTGTGCAGCTGTCTGTTACATGGAGCTTGTATAATTTGTATAACTTATTGTTGATGATAACTTATTGATGCTCTTCACACTTTCGCCACCTCTGTCAACATTGCGTGGTAGTGAAGATGCTAGAAAACATAAATTATCTGGAAAAGAAGATTCTGCTGACACAAGGTTAAAGAGCGACTGTGTGATTTATTCATTATCTTTAAGGCAAAAAAGATCTGTGCTGATATAACAAGACTAAAGCTGTAGTCATAGCTGATGAATTTTCAATTTAAAATGTGGGGGCGGTGTACCAATCACAGGGCTGACACATAGACACAGACAACTATTCACATTCACGATCATTTTGAGTTGCAACTGAACCGGCATGTCTTTGGACTGCGGGAAGAAACTGGAGAACAGTTAAAGGAATGGACATGCTCCTCTCATTTGCTTCTTCACTTTGTGAGTTAGTTCGGATGTGGGCGTATACTCAGACGTGTGTTGTGTGCAGCGTAACGCTCAAGGGCCCAAATCACATTCACAAAGACTTCCAGTTAAACCAGAGTTCCAGTTAGCAGCATAATGTCAGCTTCAAGAGGTCTCACCAGCCCCATCTGTGTTTGTATTGTATTGCAATGTCAATGCACGACACAATGTACAGCACCTGGAGAGGACAGATGTTAGTTGTTTGAATCACAGGAGCATTGATGGCTGGAGGGGACAACTTTTTTTTATCTTATGGTGAGATGCCAAAATGCAGCACTGTAGCAATATAATGGCATTGAAAATGATCACAGAGGTAACTAGAAAAGTGTGGGGGTTTGAACATCTTACACTGTTTTCCTCATGAAACAATTTACATTTGAAGGTTTTCCTTCTAGCAGAACAGTCCAGTATTGAGCTACACACAGTCCAGGTGTGGCCTGGTTCATCACTGAAACACTCATATTTTACCTGGTATCTCCGTTCCTCCGTCCGCCCATTGACTGTTCAGTAATGAATGCATTTTATTGATAACGTGTATATTATCCCATGGTCATTTCTCATCCAAGTCTACTTTGCGTCTCTGCCAACTGGAGTCCAGCTGCTCCCAGCACACCTGCGGTCTTTAATTGGCAGATTGGTTCTGCTGTCTGTAAGCCCGGCCACCTGCAGAAACACACCACACTGACAGGCGGTAAAATGCCACATAGTTACAAAACACCAAGTTAGATTACAATGTGGCTTTGTGGCCAGATCTGCCCCCATCTGGTGGAGCACAGACTCTGTGACAAAACGATCCATTCCATGTTTGAACGATGGGAATTGTGGAAAAGATGAAAACGTTCCCAGCACTGTGTTGAGAAGGTCAAGGCCGAGCTTTGCTTTGCTTTGCTTTGTTATTTGTTCATAGATGAGAAACGAGTACGTTTCCGCCACTCAGCCAAAGTTGAACTGTCTCATGACTCGTGTTTGCTCAGCGGCAGCGGGAATGTGTGCAGTGTGTACTCAGGGAGGGTCAGGCGTCAGGACACAAGCCTACTGCAGCACACAAGCCTACTGCAGCACACAATTTAAACACCGAGATACTGTTGTGCTGTCACAGCACAACTGTAATGTGAAAGATGCTTAGATAAATATTAGTTTTGCTTTATTGATTGTTGAAGCCAGTCCAGTAAGCCAGGAGTATCATGTGGCACCGTTGCTTGGCTACCAGAATTGTCTGTGTGGTTATAGTCTGCATTTTTGACTTCCTTGCTTTACATACACTACCACTTGCCAGTTTTTTAAAAACCTAGCCAAAACTAATGTAGTTCAATGCAACAGTCCTGGTGCACCTATAAACCTGGCAGAAGTGGATCAGTTGGACACTTGGACTGCATCTCTGTCCCACGCAGACATGAGTGTTTGAGTGAGGACAACTGGCAGTCTATGCATGTGTTTGTGTATTCTGTCGCTGGTAGCAGATTTAATAAATACTAAAAACTAAATAAACTATTATTTGTAATTTAATTCAGATTTCTAAACCCATACATTAGTATAAAATAATGATGGTACTCAGCTTATGCCATAAACCACCATTAGTTTGACGAACAGGATTTATTTTAACATAAGATTCCATTTTGGAAAACTTCCAAATTTGGAAATATTGGGAAAACTTTAGTATCGCTGTAAACTCTTAGTCTTGTCCACTGTTGACGTGAGTGGTTGACCATTCGATTTGAGATAATAACACTGTGGTGTAAACCCCCACAGCACCACAGCGAAGGTGGTTTCTGGTGCAACCTCGGGTGATGCCCAACACAGATAAGACCAAAAGTAAGGTTACACCCTAAGGAAGGCCTTTTGTGGTTGCCGGAAAAACGCTTTGCATTGCCTTGTTGCTGAAATGTGCTAAAGTTGCCTCGTCTTCCAAGAGAAGTCACAGTCAGTGAATCGTAAGGGTTATTTATATTCAGCAGTTGAGTATTTTAAATGCAAAGGTTTCTTTAAATCTCCATCTAATGCTCAAGGTGAAGAAAGATCTCTTCATCGGCTACAATGCAGCTGCAGTTCAGCTTCAAACGCCATAATCGCTGATGTCATGGTGTGCCTTTGGTTGCAAATGAAGCTGAGATGATGTTCATTAGTGCTAATTCATGTTAAGTGAAGGGAAGAGGCAAGAGAAGAAAGGGCGAGGATGAAAGAGACAGTAATGAATAAGAACTGAAGGAGGCTGGTGTGGGCTTATGCAGATCCCTCCACTCCATTCAATTTTTATTTCCCAACTTAATTTACACAAGCACTGGCAGAATTCTGTCTCTGTCCTCCCATATATATTAGTTTCTGATCTTCATGGTCGGTGTTATTGAAAGCATGGATGGCAACTTTTGTGCAAATCAGGTTATTAGCGGTAGTTCAACTGATCAGGCATAGCAGCTAGATTGCGAATCGAGTGTGTTCATGTGTAGCGTTCAAACCAAAGAACGACCAAAGAAATTCTTATTTGACTAAAATGTATAAGATTTTGTCGACATATAGATTAGTTGGTTTAATAGACAGATGTCAGATTCCCAACAAAGAATCACACAAAAGCACAACTTTAAATCTTGTGCGGATAGGTTTCTTAGAAACAAGTCACTGCATTAATACTGACTAATCGACTGAAGAAATATTAGTTGTCTAAGACCAAAGAGATCGATTAGTCGACTTATTGACTAAGCCGGGCAGCCCTAGATCCATCCAAGTTGTTGAGATATTTCAGTCCGGATCAAAAGTGGGGGGCCTGCAGACTGACATTTCCATCCCCCTTTGTACAAAAGTATCTGCCAAATTAATGTTATTTAGCTGAGTGCATTGACATTCAGGTGTGCAGATAATTAGACCTTGTCTTGTCATGAATTTCAGGAAAGATAGAGCTTTGCTAATAGAAGCTGAGAGATGTGGTTGTTGTGCTCTGAATGTCAGGCTTGGAGCCTAATTGGGAGCTTGTTAAGCTGCTGTCGAGCTCTCGAATGTCTACCAATTACTTGTGCTTCCTCTTGTCATCTTGTAAATCATTGTGTTATTTTAATAAATGCTTTAATAAACATTTGAAATTAGATTTTTTTATTAATGAGTTATTAATGTCAGTCATGTTTTACTAACTTTCTATTGTGTCTGTTTGACCTCATCTAGGCTTCCTGAGAGTGGTCAGCTCTTGTCAGCTTCCCTAAGAAACAGAAGGTCACAGGAGGAACAAAGGGACAAAGTTCGGACTATGCTAGCGCTAAACAACCCAATCGTGAGCAGAAAATTACAGAAAGAGGAGCTTTTTGAAGCATAATGTAGCTCATTCAGACGTCTTTCCTGGAACATCTTTGCTTTGGTGCCAAGTGTACACTGAGGGACAAATGGAGCAGGTCGGGGAGGATCTCAACCTCTCCTATCTCCTGGAACATGAAAGACACATGATCCTGAAGGTGCTGCAGAAAGATGAGAAATTGAGGAAGCGAGAGGATAAGAGGATACGGTGAGGACTTCGGTCTTGCGAGTTTTAACGTTCATACTACGGAGTTTTCTTAATGGCCCTTGATATTTTCTTCTATCTTGCCTGCAGGAAGCTGAAGAATGAGCTGCTGGAGATCAAACGGAAAGGGTCCCGTCGGCCCCAGGAGGTGGAGGAGCGACAGTGCGCTCGTTGCCTGAAGACTTTGGGCCTCATCTTCGGCCGCGGAGATCTCTGCAAGGAGTGTCAGCTGCGCGTCTGCGACGACTGCCGCGATACATCTCCCAAAAGACAGCAGTGGAGATGTAACGTTTGTGCCAAGATCTCGTAAGTGCGATGCCTTGCAGGCATCAAAAACAGTTTGTTGTTTAGAAGAGCAATTGACTCCAGATGGTTCGGATCAGATGGTTAATGACACCACATCTGTCTCCATTTGTCAGTGAGGGCTTCGGGTGTTTCAGTGTTTCAGTGCTGTCATCTTCTACAGGGCTTAAAATAATAATGACCAACCCCCCTAAAAACCCTCTTGAGCACTACATTTTTTTTTTTATTGCACCCACTTTGGGGGTTTATACATTCTAGACAAAGAAGTAATGTGAGATATATTCACAGCTCTGCTACAATGAACTGTTCAGAAGAATTACTGGTAAACAGGGTTGTGTGCCTGTTGTTGAAAGTCGCTCTGTGCTCTCAACATTCACACAATAAAAATAAAATAAATCCCAGAAATACTGTAGCATACCAAGTCCTCCACTGCCGCCGGTCTGAACAATCACACTGTGACCACGAAATGTATTTGTGTGAGAAGTAAAACTCTTTTGCTTGTGTGCTAGTAGCAATGTTCTCTCCAACTACACATGTGCGCCACAGAAAGAAATGAAGAAATGGACTGAATTAGGGAGACTCCAGCAGAAGGAGAGAAAGTGGTCACACGAATCAATCTTTATCCAGGGTATCTGCAGGTCCTGAACAGTCGTAAAACAAAAGGCCAGAGGGAAACTTAATTTGATCTCAATGTATTTTGCAGCCTGCAGTAGTCAGTAATGTTAGTTATAAAATGTTTTTGGGAAAGAAAATCCCCAGTTGTTTCACACACTATCCATCTGTCCATTTTCTGCTGTTTATTCAGTTCCAGTTCGTGTCTAATGTTTAATTAATGATATGATTATGAATTATTGTTATATACAGTGAGTACAGGAAGTACTGACAACAATGTGTTGTGAATATAACCTTCTTGCACTTGGTAAATTATTCTTCATCTTATCATCCCTACTGGTTCGTTAATATTTTTCTAACTTTGGCCGGTATGACTGTGAAACAGGTCCTAAATTATATAAAAAAACGTCTTTAAAAGTCTTACATTTTACTTATTGAACACTGCAGAAACACTGATAACTCACTGATTGACGATATCTTAGTTTGGGCGGACTTTTGTATGTTGGGGCTCCCAGTAATGTTTGTGTGTTTGCAGGGAGCTGAAGGTGGTAACAGGAGAGTGGTTCCTGGAGGAGCGGTCCAAGCGCTTTGTGCAGGGAGTGCCGAGCAGCGACGTGATCAAACAGACAATCATGAGTAGCCCGACCAGTGAGTTTCACCACTAATGTCCTGTTCCACAAACCATATTGATTATGTGGAGTAGTGTAGGATATACTGAACGCTGTTTTTGATTACCAGTCACAGACATAAAGTCAACAGAAAACCTGTCAAACCCTTCTGAGTCTGAGGGACCCGACACCCCGAAATCCAACAGAAGTGCAATACTTAACATCGGTGCCAGGAGGAAAGGGTAAGCAGAGGAAGAACAAAACAGCTCAGTTTAAGTTCATGCAAACACATACATGTTCTGAATATTTGAGGATTTGCTGAGGGAATAACACAACATGAACACATGAGATATGCAAGATATGCAGTAAACAGAGTGCACAGGATAAAATCATCTCAACCGGCATTTGAAAGAAATCTGCAGTGTGTTGAGAACTCGCCTCAGTACAAAAGGCATTAGAAAAGATCGAGGGGATACTCGTATGATTTTACAGAGACTTTGAATGCACCGCTCCACATCTTGGCTGCACTCTACTCTTGGACGCACTCAGAGCGAAAAAAGTGGACTTTTATATCAGATTCAGATTCAACTTTATTGTCATTGCAAGGAGCACTAGTACAACGAAATGCAGTTTTAGCATCTGACCAAAAGTGCAAATAGAAGCAGTAAGGTGCAGTGCGCTAGATAACTAACAGTATAGATGACAGATAAATAATGAAAAGAAAAACAGTATGAGTAGTATAGCAATATAGACATTATAAACAGTATGAACAGTGGATATGAAATGCAATGTGGGAGATAACCATTAACAAGAGGGAGGGAGGGTGGGGTGCAGAAAACTCGAGTGTGCCGAGGCTTAGAGTGGGTAGGTATTTATAGGAGCGTGGCCGGAAGTGGGCGAGTGGCTGAGGTGTGGTCCTGCTCCTGAAATTCAGACAAACATTGACATTCATTTTTAATTCTGCTAACTAACAACATATTTCAACAAACAGGTCAGGAAGCCACCTTCTTTCTGTGGAAATAATTAATCAAAATAATGTACCGGCATCCTTTACTAGATTTCCTCTGCAGGATGCAAACTGTAGAGTTGTGACTTAGATAATCTTGATAAAGCAGAGAGACACAGTGTAATAACTCTGCAATTATGGACATGACTGAATATCTCCAGTAAACGGTAGATAACAGGCTTCCTGTGTGTGTGTGTGTGTGTGTGTGTGTGTGTGTGTGTGTGTGTGTGTGTGTGTGTGTGTGTGTGTGTGTGTGTGTGTGTGTGTGTGTGGAAGGATGAAGATGGATAAGAAAGGCAGCCGACCGGCCTTGAAGCCGGAGAATGGAGTCGACACCGTCGGTGTCAAATCTGTTTCGGCTGGAGACGCTCACAGCGTAAGAAGTGTTCGCTCGGCACCGAGTCCACGTTCCAACAGGTGTCCATCCTTACCTATGAACAGACTGAACTGTGTGCTACATACCACTTACATACAAATATTTCAAATTATATTTTTATCATCAGAATACAGTCCCACAGAGATTTAATGAGGATTTAATTAAAGCGAGATGGAAAGTGCAAAGAATCAAAAGAGAAATAAGCCACAAAGAAAAGTCAAGTGAGATGTCAGTGACTTTAACAAATCTATTGATGTTTCAGTAAATGTTATTTATGAAGCCAAAGAGCCTCAGGAAGGTTGTTTCCCAAAAGTGTTACACAACTACGTAAGACTAATTGATGTTATTTGATGATGAAAGATGAAGGGAATATCATGGGATGACTGGTTTCTTTGCGGTTTTCAGGGGCGGTGCCGAGGCCTTGGAGTCCTCAGGGATGCCCACTGTACCCAACAACCTGCGTTTCCGAACTCCGGACACTCTCAGCGACAACCGGAGGGTCAGGGTCAGCAACTGATACACACAAACACACGTACAGCAACACACTGGGGAAATTGTGCGGTTGAAATTGTTATTTTAACAGCTTGGGTGTGTTGCATTTGTTTCTGCACGCAGCCTGATGGAGCGGAGAGCGTTGCCAGTGTACACTCCAGTGACAGTGCGCCTGAGAAAAAAGCCACTGACCATCACAGGACAAATTCGGGCACCCCGACAATTTCTGTGTCCAGGGCCTCGGTTTCATCAGGTATCACAGTCATTTAATTTTTTTGCTTCACATTGGAGCAAACATGACTCCTGCTGTTGTCTCACAGCTTCACAGCTCACAACAATTTCAATATTTGAATCACAGTCTCAGGATGTGTTCGAGGCAGCCGTATCATATCAAAGGTGATGTTATACAGTCGAGCCAGAGCTGTGCAAAAATACTCAGCTGCTCGCAAACTTAGATCTCATAAAGGACGAAATGTCTCCGTCTGTGAGGAGCAGATGTGACGTGTGCACGAATAACATTATTAACTTACACCCCCGTCACTGTCTGCTGCTCTTCTTTACGAGTTCAACTCTCCACTTTGTCTCAGTTTCAGATCCTTTATCTCCACTAACAACAGCTGCTAAGAAGTGTGTCAGAACTTTTATTCAAATGGCTCAATTAGTGCCATTAGCTGGAAAAGAGGAGGATCGCCACTTACGCCCACAGATGTGTCAGATCATATACTCAGTATTAAACAGTATAGCGAGTCATTTTGTTGTGTCCTTGTATTTCCAGTTTGCCATCTTATTTACACTGCTCATCAATTTCAAAATCTTACTCATCTTCCCTCTTTTTTTTTGCCCAAATGTATTTGAGATCACTTACTTTGGGAAATGCACCTACTCACTTTATCTCTTTCTCTGAGTTAGATGAAAAGATCTATATCAATCTCATGTCTTTGTGTTACGTGTGGAGCATGAGCCACGTGGCGAATATTTGCTCATCATAAGGACTGCTATGCTATCTCCAAAGTTCAAAAGTATGCCTTCCAGCTAGCTCTACAGAGACATATTATATGTTTAATCTGTACACAAAGAGTTTCTGAAGCAAAGCAAAGTGTTAGAAAAATATTAAACTGGCATAAACTGCAATTGTTAGCATGTCTGGCTAGCTAAGAATCCGTTGAAGGTGCAATATACAACATTTAGAGCAAAGATATAGGACAGTGTGTCGGCGTTGCAACCAACATTGGAGAGTTTTGTGAATAGAAACCATATTAGAAACACATCCAATGCACATTCACTGTAATCTGTCCAAGAAATACTTCTCTATAGTGCCACATCAGACCGGTTCTTTAGTGTGTGTGTGTGTGTGTGTGTGTGTGTGTGTGTGTGTGTGTGTGTGTGTGTGTGTGTGTGTGTGTGTGTGTGTGTGTGTGTGTGGGCATGTAGAATAACATATGTTTAATTTTGTTTTTTCTTTTTAAAGTTTAGTTCGGTTAAAGCTAATAATTCCTTTTCTTTTGTAGGCCAAGCTTTTTTTTAAGAATGAAAATCGATTAAAATTGGGTGTGATGAGAAACATATTGCCAAGGCCTACAACACACAGTTGTGTACTCTTCTAACATCTGTACATGGATAATCAACTGGCGAACCTGCTGGTATTTGCCTGTGACCTGTTTGCTTTAGACCAGGGGTGTCAAACTCATTTCCACTCTGGGGCCGCATCAGCATCACGGTCGCCCTCAAAGGGCCGGTTGTAAATGTAACTTCTCCTAATATATTTAGTTTAGTTTCCCGTTGTTGACTTCCCGTTGTTGACTTCCACAACACCTACTAAGCAGAAATAGGTTCTTTTTTCCATGGTTAATGGCGGACAGTTGAACGGCTTTCAGGGCGATAAGCCACGCCCCCTCTCCGGCGCGTCCACTGCGAATGAACACAAATAGCCCCCGGCGAGACCGGCGGCGTGAATGGTCAACTTAAATGCTTAAACAACTAACTTCTCGCCTCAAAACATCCTAAAATTATTTTCTGTGACTTAACAACAGTAGTATTTTGAAAGTTTCAACTTCCAGTTGTGTGATTTCTCCTCCGCCATTGTTTACTGTTGCTGGTACAAAATGCATTCTGGGATATTTGGCTGTCCCAAGTACAGACAAGTCACCTCCGATGCATCCCCGGTAAAATGGGCGGAGCCACATCCGGGCATTAGGACCGTGCTTGGCTCGATGTGAACTTTGAATTGGAACAGTACTTGGGCACTGATGACATTTCACAAGTCCACGAGTTCACAAGTGCAGAGAAGTACGCATGTTGAGAAAGGCACGATCACTTGTTGGAAATCCTCTTTATGGGTTGTTGCATCTCCTGTCCACCTGTTGTGATAGTTTTAATGTCGGCACACATGCTATCTCATCACTTCGACTTTCTATCTCATAATTTCGACCATGGGGATATTTTTATTTTCACATCTAACTTTAAATTTTTTAAAGTTTTTTAAACTCTTTTTTACTTTTTTTTTTTTTTTTTGGCTGGCGGATTCGCGGGCCACATTAAATGACGCAGTGGGCCGGATCCGGCCCGCGGGCCGTATGTTTGACACCCCTGCTTTAGACCCTCTCTTTCAGCATGATATCATGAATCCAGTCATCAAATGTGTGTTTTAGAAGTCAGCTGAAAACATTAAAAAGTCAAACGTTTTTGACTTACTCATGTCGCTAACATGAGCTTCGTTAGTTCGCTAACTTACTGATGAAATCTAGTTATTGTAGCTACCGACTAGAAGTGAAAGGCATCTTTTACATGATCAGCTTTTTTTCGAACTGCTCTCAGTTTTCTCTCAATGTAAAGCACTGAGCTAATTATATAAGGTACAAATAGTTATATTGTCACTGTTATATGGAGAGTAAAGTTCACACCACCTGGAGAGAATCATTAGTTGCTCTCTTTTACTGTCTGCTTGTATTGTGTCTGTATTTGCCTTCCGGCCCCTCACTCCGTTCAAACTATTTTTTCTTTGGTCTTTCTGACTCCCCCGCCTCTCTTTCCTCCCTTCCTGCTCCAGATCACAGTCGCTCGGAGATGGACCTGTCAGGTCCTGGTTCTGAACCCAGCGACGACGCCTTCAGTCTCAGGAGCCGTTCGGTCCCCGGGCTCAACGAAGCAGTAAGCCGCTTCAGCCCTTTCCTTCTTCCTCCTTCAGCTCTAACTCTGCATGCACACAGATTTGGTTTCTGTTACAAATTCACCGCAGGACCACAAACACATCGATTTTTCAGTAACCTTTTAATACATAGATCTACTATACTGTGTGTCCATATTAAGCTCAGGATCTGAGCTGATGAACTCAACGGGAGGCGTCAGATGTGGGGCTGAATGTTAATTTCTCCCCAGAGCTCACTTCAAAGAGCATGACAAGCATCTAAACGGCTGTAGGCTGAAAACAGGTGGAGGATCTGATGGTCAGTATAGGGCTGCTTTGTCTCGTTTTTATTGAATGGTAATTTGCATTCACAGTGCAGGCACTCACATACACACACACGCATTCCATTTTTTACTCATCCATTCATTCTCACAAGTTTAATGGAAACCCAATGACATTTTGATTTTTGCGCGTGAAAAACATGAAGTAAATTACCACACTCTGCCCTGACTTGTCTGGTTGAATTTATGGAAGCTGGCTGCATCCTCCCACACAGAGCTGCTGTGTGGAAAACTGTACTTTGTACAAAGACGCTTTGGCCAGCTTCCCAGATAGCATTTCCTCTTTGATTAAATCTGAATGCTGTCATCCGCAGGAGTTTTCTGATGAGGATGCGGAGGAAGACATCGATGCCCTGATGTCAGCTCACAGTAAGACTGCCAACCGACGCTTCAGCAACGCACTGTCAACGGTAACACCCGTAAAAAAAACCTAGTGCAAACATAACAATATCAAAAAGCAGATTCTGGGAAGTGATGTGTGTTCACATACAGTACAAACATGTGCTCATACACTCACCGGCACCTGATGTGTGAGTCAGCCGTCTGCGTACTGTTGTTGACTGTGTAAACATGGTGTGAGCAATTTCCTCTGGCCCTGCACACTTAGAAAGCCTGCTGCGGATACATAAACTAACTTGTAGTACCATAATGTGAAGGATTACTGTTGCGTGAGTGAGAATACACACGTTTCAAGGTACTTTGATGTTGTGTATGTCGTTGTTTTTTTGGTATATTATTAGGTAGATTAACCTGGATATTACCTCATCGACCCCTAGTGGTATCTAGCTATGCTGATAGTTTTACGTGCTCAAGTTTTTAGATATGTGTGTCAATGCTGTTGCATATTGTCACATATCTCAAATCTTGATTTCCCATATTTACAATTGGGCCTTGAGCACAGTTAACATGGTCACTTGGTGTGTGTGTGTGTGTGTGTGAGGGTGAGTTCAATTTGAGAACTCCACAGGAAAACAGGCGAGACAGACGTCCTGCCTGTCTGTCATTTATCATTTCATCTCATTGATGACTAAGAGCCGTCGCTGAGCTTCTGTTTTCAGTATGAATGGAAGAGGAAGGAGGTGATGAGGGACATTATGCAGATAGTTGAATCGAGCTTTAATATACTCAGCCTGCTGTTACATGATTCACCTCATGGAGGGCTTTGGATAGATAATGATTTCACAACG
The DNA here is from genome assembly GCF_949748355.1 of Melanostigma gelatinosum. Classification (NCBI taxonomy): domain Eukaryota; kingdom Metazoa; phylum Chordata; class Actinopteri; order Perciformes; family Zoarcidae; genus Melanostigma; species Melanostigma gelatinosum. The sequence continues at coordinate 12,882,734 of NC_136643.1, read as the reverse complement.
GAGTATTTGTGCCATTTATTGAATATTGCACTTTCTATCACCGGTTAGATTGTGTTTTTCCAGCTTTAGAGAAACCTTTATTGTTATTCTATTTATTCAGCTTTACTGATGAATCAGAATGAGCAATACACGTACACCATATTAGCCAGTTTGTTAAGTACCACTAGAGCCAACTGTCTGTAATTAATCCTACATTTGCAAAGGTTACAATGTTCAGTTTTTGTTACAACTGTTGAAGAGAGGTGTAGATCCATCTGTATGGTTATTATGGCGGATGCAGTTTGTGGTGCTGTTGAATTGTATTGCATTGTCCAGGTATTTATATTATTTAGACTACTCTCATTTATATAAATGGGATGGACAAAATAATAATCGTAAATAATAGAAACATCTGTCAGTATAACAGCTGAGACTAATGGGAATGTTATTAGTTTTGTAGGTCTTTGGTCACAAAACAAGTAGTGGATCAATTTAATCCACCCAATAGTTGTCGAGACATTTCATTTAAAACCACATCAACCTGCAGGTGGAGCTGGATAAAAAGTCAATAGGATTCATCCTCTGGGGACCATTAATGTCTGTACAAAATGTAATGACAATTCATGAATGAATGAATTTTATTTATATAGCGCTTTTCACAGACAGTAGTATCACAAAGTGCTGAACAGAGCAGACATTTAAAAGCATAAAAAACACAATGTGACCCTAGGGTCAATAAATTATCTACACAGAGAAAATTAAAAAATAAAATAAAAAGTAATAAAAAATAAAATAAAAATGTAAAACATATTTTAAGAGCAGGTCTAGGACATGGGTTTACTTTTACACAAACGCCAGCCTAAACAGGTGGGTTTTGAGCTGGCTTTTAAAAGTATCCACAGTATCTGCGAGGCGCAGAGTTGCAGGCAGAGCATTCCAGAGCCTCGGGGCCACTGCCTCAAAGGCTCGGTCACCACGGCTCTTACATCGTGTGCGTGGGACTGACAGAAGACCTAGAGCGTTTGACCTGAGAGTGCGGGCGGGTGAATAGGGGCGAAGTAGATCAGCTACATAAGTCGGAGCCTGACCGTGAAGTGCTCTGTAAGTGATGGTGAGAATTTTGAAGTGTATCCGAGATGCTACAGGAAGCCAGTGGAGAGATCGGAGTACGGGGGTGATGTGAGACCGTCGGTTTGTCCTGGTGAGTAATCTGGCGGCAGCGTTTTGGATGACCTGCAGACGGTTAAGAGCAGATACACTGAGTGATGTGAAAAGTGAGTTGCAGTCGTCAATGCGTGAAGAGATAAATGTGTGTATGATCATTTCTAATTCAGGTGTTGATACTACAGATCTCAGTTTACTAATATTTCTTAGATGGAAGAAACATGACCTGGACAGCTGCTTAACATGAGGGTCAAACGACATGGATCGATCAAAGAAAATCCCAAGATTGCGCAGGTTGCAATGGGAAGCAGAGGAGAGTGGACTAATAATCTGCCTGATCATGGGGACAAACTCCTCTGGAGCAATAACTAGGACCTCCGTCTTAGAGTCGTTGAGTTGCAAGCAGTTCATCAAACAGTTGACGAACAGTCTCTCTCATCACTTGGGCTACAACACTGTGACTAGAATTAATTATGAAAATCAAAGACATAACATAGACATAAACTACACAGCTTCCTCGTTCTGACTGTTTCCCTGTGTGCATGTGTGTCCAGTGGTTCCAGATGAGTTGTAATCTCTGGTTTTATCTGATCATCACCATGGTAACCATGTGTTTCTGGGTCTGGCTGTGCTCCTGTAAACTGGGTTTCTGTATCTCCTCCTCGGGGGGGGGGGGGGGGGGGGGTTGTATGTGCTCGGGGCCTGCATCTATGACTAGCTCATCAAAGATCACAGACCTGTCTCCTTCTCCACTTTTTTCTTCCTTCCTTCCCTCCTTCCTTCCCTCCATCCTCTCTATCTCATACATGAATCTGCTGCTAGTCTTCCACTCCTGGCTCAGAGAGAAGGTGGGGGTACCTCAATATCCCCGACTCAGATGCTGAGACTGTGAGTCTTCCCTTTCCACGTCTGTGCATGCATTTATATTCACCACTCTATGATAAAACAGTCAAATGCAGCAGAAAAGTATCAGACCACAAATCTCTGGCATTCATTAATGTATACTGAGTTTGTTTAAATGTGATGGGAGCTACATCTCTTTCCATTAAGTCTACGCTCCCTACATTCAACTGTTGGTCATTAATCACGCTGGCTCCAAGCAGGATATAAGTGAGGGAACACAGTGTGGCTCAATTCTGATGCTCTCCAGACAGCAATATTATTATCAGTGGATTACACCATTTAAATCCTGTCCAAAGCTACAACAGCCATGTGTGCCAGAAAAAAAATCACCTGCTGGGTTTGTAATGAATGGAGTCTTTTGTCCATGAAATAGGTTTTGCAGGTACACAACATGAGGGGGCAAAATGTGCTTTTCAATGTCTCTAATTTGGCAATCTATGAAACTCACTGTTGGACAGCCAATCTGTCTGGATGGTACAGGTAATAATAAAACCACATGACTGGCAACTTCCACTCTTCCAACAAATAAGCAATTTTAAAGACAGTCTCTTAAACTTTTAAAAACTGTGACAGGTATTTGTCACCATTTTCTGACATTTCAAAGACCAAACAATCAAGAGGTTAATCAAGGAAATGATTGGCACGTTGCTCGATAGGGAATGGTCAAAGTCACTCTCTCAGAGAAAAGGAAAAGAGAGAAACATAGAACACTGAGAGAAACTATAAAAAGCATAAATCCCACATGGAAATCTGTGCCACGTATGTACTTCCACCTCATCCTTTCACTTGTTCATTTATAAAACAATGTGGTCAGGCTTTCCTTTCTGTTACACATTCTTTCATATGCATTCATCATCAGCCACTGAATCCTTTGAAGTCTACAGTATACAACCGTGTGGGGCTGCAGTTGTGGCAACGTAAAATGTGATTCTGTTTCCATGAGTCTTACCCTCAACATCACCATGCTCTGCCACAGACTGAAGTTCATAAAGAGCTGCTACTGTTTCATTTCTACCTTGTTTCATCAGCGTTCTGTAATACTTTAGATGTCGTTGTTTTCTTTATCTTTCCCCCGTTTCTCTTTAATGCTTCGTACCTCATGTGTCGTGTTCCGTCCTCACCTCTCCAACACTCCTTGACCTTCTCCCCCTCCTACATCTCCACCTCTCTTGTCTTTGTTCTTTGCCTAACAGAGTAGTATAAACAGCATGATGAGCATGTACAGTGAGACTGGTGACTATGGCAACGCCCGGGTGAGCGGCGAGATCCTGCTGAACATCAGCTACAGCTACAAGACCGGCGCTCTCAACGTCCTGGTGAAAGAGTGCCACAACCTGGCCACGGGAGATGAGAAGAGGCAACGCACGGACACGTGAGAGTTCAACAACACCATTAGTCTTCTTGAAAAATAGTTTTCACTTTTATTTTCGGAGTAATGTGACTGGTCCGGGATGCGTTTAGCATACAAGTAATTCAGGGGCAGGTGATGTTTCACGTTGTTGGATTAAACAAGAACAAATAGTGTGCATCTCCTCCTGTGGAGCCCGACTGAGTCGCTGTGTCTTTTTTCATGGCAGGTATGTGAAGACGTACCTGCTGCCAGATACGTCACGGCAGAGCAAGAGGAAGACGAGCATCAAGGCCAACACCATTAACCCTGTTTTCAATGAGAATCTGAGGGTCAGTGGCTGAAACAAAATCAATCGACTAGAAATGTGATATCAAGTTGCAAGAATTCCAAACTTTTATATCATTAAGCTCGTGTTTTTGCTGTGTTGTGCAGTACGTGATCAGCCACTCTCAGCTGGAGACTCGAACGCTGCAGGTCTCGGTGTGGCACCACGACCGGTTTGGACACAACAGCTTCCTGGGAGAGGTGGAGCTGACCTTTGACTCCTGGGAGTTTGATTCCCAAACGGAGGACTGGTACGCTCTGCTGCCCAAGGTAGAAACCACAATCAGAGCGTTGTCACACATGTTGTTTTTTCCTTCTACGTTATAGAAACAGGCACAAAGACAAGTGGTTGAGAGGATTGTTAATGACGTTGAACTATGTTTGTGTAGGCGGAGGGCAATATAGACTCCTCAATGCAGTATAAAGGAGAACTGACTGTCGTGTTGAAGTACATACCTGCAGAGAAAAACCTCACGCTGCCGCTGGACCAAGTACAAGGTACATTCATAAGTGCGATGGCCAATATATATTATATTATATATCATGTTTTAACTCAAATTGTGTTTTTTAAAAGAGTTTCTCCAAAACTCACTGTGACATATTTGGTTTTTGTGGGTTTGATCAATCTTTGGCTGCACAGCGTGAGTTCATAATAATGAGTGACCGGCCAGTGGGATGCTGCTTGGTAACAGGGTTGAATATATATATTCTTTCCAACTTAGAGCTATATCTAAAATGAAGCACTTCCCTTACCCGCCCAAACTATAAAATATGTTTCCACACAATTTAATGTAAGAATTTATCATAATTCTATTCCCCGTCTCTAATTAGTGCTCCTGCGAGAGTGAGGCTGAGATGTAAAAGAAATAGACCGTTTTGATTGTGTCTGTGGGTTGAATTTCTATCTACCTTACATTTGTGGTTTGTTGAAACCTAAATATAGGTTACACTTTCTGTGTTAAACCCATGTGATGATTGTATAAGTATACATGTCCTGAGTTTGTGCTTTGCCTATGTACATACAAAGTGCATGTGTGTGTCTGTGCGGCATGCGTTTTCCTCGTTATTTCAAGCATTTTGCTACAAACTTGTTTTGTTTCTCAAGGTAAATAACACGCAACACGTAAATAAACTGAAACCTTCGAAATGACGATTGTTTGTTCTTTCTGTGTGTCTGCTTCCCTCCTCTCTCAGTGAAGAAGGGCTTCCTGAAAAGCAAGAAGACGAGCAGCTTCACTCTGCCTAAAGGGGGCATGGTGGAGCTGCTGGTCAAAGGAGCCAAAAATCTAACTGCGGTCAAGTCTGGAGGCACTTCAGATGCTTTTGTGAAAGGGTGAGACAGTCTCTTCAGGGGGTTGGAAACTTCTGAATGGGAGCCTGGTGACCAGTTTTACAGAAGAGGGGCACATTTGTAAAATTGGTCAAATCGACTCACTTTTAAAGCCACGATTCTTGGCAAATAAGAGAATTGTAAAGTAAAGTTGTATTCTTTTTCTCAGATATCTCCTCCCTGACAGCAACAAGTCAACCAAGCACAAGACGGTGGTGGAGCGACGCACTGTGAACCCGCAGTGGAACCACACCTTCACCTACTGCGGCCTGCAGCCAGGAGACCTCAACAACGTCTGCCTGGAGCTCACCGTGTGGGACAAAGAAGCCCTGAACAGCAACGTCTTCCTGGGAGGAGTCAGGCTCGGAGCTGGCACAGGTGTGTGAAAGCTTTACTGCACAAGCCATTATAAGCTCAAAGTCTTGAAAAAGCCTCTGAAACTTTGCACACTTCTCCATTTGCTCAATGACTTTACTGAAACTTTGAGGAGGCTGAGGCTTATCTGCGTGAATAATCTGTGCTGTCATGTTTACTCCATAAAAATAAGCTTTTAATCAGATTTGAAGAAAAGTGGCTTAAAACCTATTGTGAGGAACCTCAATGAAGGACATGTATGCATACCAAACAAAAGTCCTGAGGCATAAGTGCAGTCTCACTTGAAAGACCGGTATTCTACCACTCGCGATTGATTTTTGCAGATTGAAGAACAAATTGTGTGAGCTCTGTGATTTGGGAGAAATGTAAACTGAGGCCCATTTCCTTTTGTATTTTACACACTATGATGATTTTGGTGTGTCTATTTTCCATGAAGTAGTCTGACAAAACCCTGAAATATTCTGGCTTATCGATGATGAACAATTGGAATGGTTATTAAATTTGTGTGCGTTTTTAAAGGAGCCACATATTCTGGATCTATGTATTGTAAACCCACGTCGGTTGTTTGCATGGCACAACATGAAAACTTAATTCGTTAATGTATAAAGTTAACTACAGATATCCCTTCATCTAATATCCAAAAGTGTTGAGCGGGCATTCATTTCCTCAGGGCTCGCTATATATATAACAAAGGAAAACTAATATTTATGTCTTTGTCTCTCTTCCCCTCAAGGCAAAAGCTATGGTAATGAGGTAGACTGGATGGACTCAAACGGGGAGGAACAGCAGTTGTGGCAACGCATGATTGAAAACCCAGAAGTCCCTCATGAGTGTACTCTGATGCTACGATCCAGCATGCGCAAGTGCAACACATAAACTGGACCGAATTACAGAAGGAGAGAGCTGGAGACGAAAGTGGAACGGTTGAGAAAAAAAAAAAGTGTCCAGGACTCAAATGCTCATTAGGGAATAGAGACCGTGCTTCCTCATTCTTTCCCCATGAGAGGCCCTGTGCAGCCAGTCAAGCCTTACATCCACATGTGTCAACAGCCTACCCCGCCCTCCAAAGCATCTAGTCTTTGACAAAGCACTACTGTTTACCATTGTATATGAAAAACATGTTCTATGTAACTTACCTAGTCGAATAAGCACACGGTGTGACTCCTGATGTGTCCGTCTTCGTCCCTGTGCTTCATGAACCAGAGTCATATCTGCATGTAGTTACAGCTGGCGGAGGCCTTTTGTAAGGCGTTAGACCCGGCTCTGCTCAACAATGTAGAGACTTAGACATTCCCTTTATAAGCAACCAGCTGCATCCTGGTTCGCATGAAGATGCTGAGAGTCATTCCCTTATAAACAGAGGTGGAGAGTGACGAGTTCTTGTGCTACTGTCTTACTCAAGTACGACTTAATTATTACTGAGGAAAACAACTTAGTTGAAATTACAATAGTAGCACTTTTGAAGAACTTCTCATCTCCGTTAATCTTCACTGCCCTCTCCAAAGTAGTGACCATGTTTTATTTACAAGCGTTCTTTTCGATCACTTTATGAGGGAAAATATGATTAATAATGGAGTATCCTCCTACAGGCTGCTCTGATATTGTATGTGGGGTGAAAATATAAATACTGATTATACTGAATATACTAAAAAAACAAGGACTGCAGCTAACTTTGTGGATGATTTGTGGATTTCAATCACTCAATTAGTCATTTTGAAAAATGCCAGAAAATGTGTGAAAAGTGGCCATCAAATATTCTCCAGCTGACGTCTTCAACAAACAGTTTCCAACCCAAAGACACTCAATTTACAATGAAATGAAACAGCACAAGATAACAAATCCTCACATTTGAGGAGCTGGAACAATCAAATGTGGAGCATTTTTAGCCACGCTCGCGACTTTATTGATGGTCAGTCAACAACGATTTGAGGGATTGTCATTATATTTTGTTCAGACATTTAAGGATCCCAGTCAATGAATGCTAATGACTTTAGTGGACATGACTTTAGCGCCACCATGAGGTTGATATTTGTGGTTTTGAGTAAAATATCTCAACGACTTTAATTGATTGTCATGAAATTGTGCACAAGTGAATTCTAGGCTAATAACTGATGTGTCTTCCACGTTTTTATCAGGTCAAAACGAATGACAATGTTTGTGTTTAGCGCTAATTGGCAAATACTAGCATGCTCAACAAAGTTGGTTAACATGGTAAACATTATACATGTTAAACATCATTGCATTGTTTTTCTGAGCATGTTAGCATGCTGATGTTAGCAATTAGCTCAAAGCTCCACTGTGCTTATGCTCAGCCTCACAGAGCTGCTAGCATGGCTGTAGCTCGTGGCTTGATAAATGACGACCAGTTAATTGAAAGCAAAATTGTTGGCAAATTATTTTCTGTTGACCAATAATCGACTCGCTTGACGGTGTTGAAAAATGTACTTGCAGGAACAAGAGTTCTTAATTACTCAGAAAAAAAGAATCTAGAAAGATTACACAATAATTAACTTCAATGTAAATGATCATAACACTGTATCAGTGGGATTATAGAAACTGCATGGCATTAGAGAAAACAGCGGTAGAAGAACAAAAGGAAGGTACGTAACGCACTGATAAATATATCATTTTACACTCAGAAGAGAAAGTGCAGGAACCCTGAGACAGAGGCCGTGTGTAGAGTGAGTCAGCACTGAGGCGAGCTGCCTTCGTCTCAGGGGGAGCCTAATAATGATGCAGTGGCAGTCACCTTGTCCCTGTTGCCCGGGGCTCTGCCATCCGCCCTCCTGCGATATTTCACAAATTTCAAAATAACCATTCAAAAGTTAAACCCTGAACCATTTCTCATGTGCAATGCCAATTTTGTTGCGCCGCTTGTCCTCTGCTCTGAAGTCCCGAAGCACAACGGTTTCACACTGCACAATTATAGTAATAATACATGGTGTTTACTGTACAACATACTTTAGATGAGAGGCTCGTGCAATACCCGATTACTGAAGAAACTCTTGATTTACTGCATGTACTATCTCTGTTGTCTGGTTTGCAAGCATCAAACTCTGTATTCAAACCTATTTTGTCGCAAATCTGTCATTTTGGAAAATAAACATCTTTCCATAGACTCTTTGCTTTTCTGTCTGAGAATGTGTCCTATATCAAACTATTTGGATGAGTTATTAAGTGCTGTCTTTGTGTACAGCCAGAAAAATTAAAAATAAGTTATTTTATCCAAAGAGCCACAAAAGTATAAATGTAGTTGTTGTGGTGTAGGACATACAACATATATACATACAACTCTCTGATATACAACAGACATACAACTCTCTGATAAAAAACAACATCCAATAAAAAAGTAGAATTTTTATCAAATCCTTCCCAAGCAACACTACACCAAGGCCTGAATGAGGGAATTGATTTCAGACACTTTCGTTTTATTTCAATAACTGTGTCTACTTTTATATTCTGCAGTTTTTTTGGTATTGGATGTTTGGACAAGTGCTTACTGAATGACACTCATTATCTTCGACCTGTCGTTCCAATTATCCAATCAGGAGAAACCTGTGAATGAATGCATAACAAGGTCAGATGTCGAGGCTTCTTTTCCTGAAGAGCAGTAGTGCTTATTGAGAACATCCCAAAATGTCCACTATCTTTTTGGTGTTGCAATAGAAAATATCTGCCAGTGAAACAAGTTTGAAAAGTCTGGAAAAAATGTACAGAAACAACCAGGGTTTCCAGTGCGTCTGTAGTTACTATATTGGCTATTTGATCTGGAAAACTTGCTTTCAGTCTGAACACACCTTTAGAGGTGGTTGTAGGCTGATTTTATTACCTTTGAATAGAGCCAGGTCAGCCTTTATGCTAAGCTAGCTGCTGGCTATTGCGTTATATTTACCCTTCAGACATGAGAATGGAATCTAACTTTTGCAAAAAAAAAAACCAATAAGAGTATTTCTCAAAATGTTGAGCGATTGCTTTAAAAACCAACAATGACGCATGATTCTAGAAAATAGTTGTTTGGACAAGAACACGATTTCAAGGAGGGGTGTGTAGGATTTCGTGGTATCTAGCAGTGAGAACACTTGATTTTCCTTTCACCCTTCTTCAATTTCTCTTTTAACTTGTCCTCAGAGGACCATGCATGTCTCTTGCACTCACAGTGACACACACTGAAGATCACATCCTTAATGATAGACATATTTATTCAGAGCATCACTGTCCTGTATACATAAAACACACACATTATTCCAAAGAGTGTATGTCATTATTAAAAGATGTGAGGTATAAATATTAGACACGGGAAGAGTAGACACGCCTGTTCATGAAGTAAAAAGACTTTTTGTACAAAATGGTAAAACATATTCTGCTTTTAAAATATTAATAATAATAAAACATAAAGATATAGAAGACACAGGAATCAATATGATTGCAATGTACTGTGTGACCCATTCCATTTAATGACCTCTTTCAGTAATGCTTCAGATCAACACAAACACACACAAACACACACTCACACCTTCTGGAAACAGGACTGGGTGAGTTCGGGTAGGCGTGTGTGACATGAGAGGATAAAACAAGGAGATCTGTCCGCTGTGACTGAGGAGGAGACGGATCAAAGATGGCTGACAGTCCATGTTCTATGATTGGCAGTTCTGGCCCGCTTCCTGCTGTAGCACCATCTCGTCCTTGCGGAGGGGGAAGGTGTCGATGGTGGTGAATAATTCAGCTGCTGTAATCGGGAACGGGTAGCGTTGCTTGTCCATGCCCTGCTTGTCTACCAGCACCATTTGGAAAGACCTTTGAGGAATCTGAAGCAGTAACCTAGGAAACGCACATCAGCTCAGTGAGCAGCAGTGGTGGAAAGTAACTAAGTACATTTACTCAAGTAAATACTTCTACTCCACGACATCTCAGAGGTAAATGTACTCCTCGTCTGACAGCTTAATGCCTCACAGATTACAAATCATCATCCACTTACTGTCCAGTGAAAACCACGTATCTCCAGATGTGTTGGTGTTGAATGTTTGGGATAAACTGAAGGATGCAGTGTTCCTTTATGTGCTGAGGAAATCGTCCTACTTCTTAATTAAGCTGAATAAACTATTTTTAAAAAGCCTCTTGGATCAGCTGGAAAACGCATCGCCACAAATGTGGTTCTCACAGGACAGCGATCAACATATGATGATCTTATAGAATATAACAATATTGCTGCAAATTAAACTCCCATCAGCATATAAATGAGTTAACATGAGCTCAACCTTTAACATCTACTGCATTAAAATGCAACATACACATTAATGCAGCACTATTATTAAGCCAAAACATTTCATATATAAAACACTGACAGGGACCATTTTACTGCACAGTGAGTACTTTTATTTTATATGCTGCATTTTGCTGCTAATGTGTGTGTGTGTGTGTGTGTTTACCTGAACTGCAGGGCCAGTGCTGGAGGGAGTAGCTTGTGTCGAATTCGGCCAATCTGTGCTGGGTAAGTCCCAACCAGCTCAATTACTGTGACGTGCCTCAGGTCCAGTCCACACTGAGCGTGCTGAGATGAAGATACAGAGAAAAACCGAAACGTTTTTGCATTTTTATAGCTTTGTTATCGATTTCTATGCAGGCAAAAGAAGGATATGAACACAGAGGATATACATATAACTCTGCAGAACTGAAGTTATCATCAATAACACCGGGGCTGCAACTGACGAATATTTTCATGATTAATTTAAGTGCATTCAGAACTGAGTTTTTTTTTGTTTACTTTTTGTTTGGCCTTCGCTGTTCAGAAATATGTATGTGCAGCGTTTGAACCTAGAACGCTGTTTTCACATTCATCTGCCGAAAAAGGGGAGTTTAAACAGCAGTTAAGTGCTTGGAAATTAACATTATTTGCATATTCACAGATTCTGGATTGTATAATAAGGTAAAAAGAGTGCATGCAATCTGAAGAACTTCTAAACAGGTAATTGAACTAATAAAAATGATGAGGAAAAGTTCTTGTTTTGTCCAAAACCCAAAGATATAACACAGAGAAAGGCAGCAAATCCTCATTTCCTGATCGACATATCAATGAATCAGCTAATCAATTCTGCTCTGAATAGCACAAACACCTCCCAACCAGACAGATTCCAAGACTGATCACTCAGGTTGTTCACAAACTTTTAACACGGCCTTGTCTTTCAGCTGATATCCCGTCACTTTGAAAGGTCAGCCGTCTGTCGACGGAGCTAACGGTTTCCGACGAGCCGTGGAAACATCCAGCCCCAGAACAAACCTTATCAAAGCCGGTGTCAGTATCATTTAATCATCGCCTCGACATTTTCTGGACCCCCCCACACACACCCACACACACACACGCACACCACACCCCATCCTCCCTTCCTATCTATTTGTCTCTCTGCTTTGTCCCACTTACGCAGCAAAGCGAGAAGGAAAATCAAACACACTGTGGTTCTCTTACTAAGCAGCAATACACACACACACATCACTGCAGCTTCCATCTCCTCTTCCCTCCGTCTCGGTCACCCCACATACAACTCGTGTTCTCGCTGTGAGTTGTGCCTCACCTGTAAGTATGTCATTTGGTAGCGGTAATTATGATTGGCAGCAGTCGGAGCCGAGATAATGAGGAGCCGTCGTTTCTCATAGAACTGGTCCAGCAGTGCGGCAGCTGTACGCACTCCCACGTTAATGTTCATGGCTGTGATGACATTGAATGTACAATTAAGTGATATGAGAAGATGTGACGCACGGGACAAGAATACAAGATTTAATACAACACAGCGAGATGCTACGCGATTTGATTCTTTCGGTCTGTTGAGCAGATGTCATCATCGAAAAGTAAACCTGCAACATTGAGAATAAATTACTGAAGGTTTGTTGCAACACAGTCGCTCCCATCTGCTACTTTTCCTCACATACAATTCAATAGACGGGCGTCCAGAAGTGATTATTTGAATGGACGGATGGCGCAGGTGGGCCCTTTTCTCCTTTCACATGCAACCAGTTTAGCACAAGGCCGTTGTGTTGACTGACACTAGACAGCCCAAATAAAAAATGAATGAGATTCATTCAGAGCTCGCAGAATGAGACATGGAAACTGTTGCCAGAACTGACTCACAACAAGTATCTCAATCAACATAAAATGTCGGCCAATTTTTGATTCTCTCTGTCAAACCGGGTTGCTTTTTTTGTTCACTCAGAGCCCAACTATTATGTTCTGTTGGTGAATGCTGGTCCTAAAACGATATCCCAATCTTGCAACACTGCATGGACAATGTCCTGCGAGTGATGCAAAGAAGGAATACAAATGTAAAATTATGAACAGATGTGTTCTCAAACAGAGCCGTAAAAATAAATTCTGATTAAAAATGTTTCGGATCTTTCAGAATTAATCCCGATGCTGCATTACTGGCAGTAATCCCTGACGACTGTAGGCATGAACAGGATTTGTCAAATCTTCTTTTGGTCACAGCAAGGATGCAGCTCCCACGAGGGAATGGGGTCAGCAGCTTGAAGTAAATGTATGAATGCGTGGAAATCAGACTAAAACTACAATTACTGCGTAATGTCTCAGGGAGACATCAATTATTGTTTCAATGTATGTTTTAAATCTCCTTTACTTTTTACGACTGAATTTTATTTCTTACACTGTTTCTTTAATTTTTTTTAAATCTCCTTTTCTTTTGCCTTATGTTTTGATGCTTTTAATGGTTTTATGTGAAGCACTTTGAATTACCTTGTTGTTGAAATGTGCTATACAAATAAACTTGCCTTGCCTTGCCTTGCCTTACAAACAAAAACTTTAGAAATGTCTTCGGTCCATAAAACAAAGTGAAACTGAAAGCATGTTAGTGTTGAATCATATTGCAACAATTCATTATTTCTTAACTGATTCTCTTATTGTGCCTTTTTTGTTTTGTTAATTTTTAAAAACTGCCATACAATAAATAATAAGTAAATAAGTTTGTGTGTCTATCTGCAAGAAGCACGTACCTGCACAGGTGGTATCTGTGCCAGACCAGGTGAGTCCGTACTGACACACTCTGGCAGCGCTGCCCCGAAGCTCGTAGCCACCGGTGCAAGTGAACACACAAGTGGTACCGTAGTTGTCTCCGTCACTGTCACACTTCATATAACCGTTGTCTGCGGGAAACAGTGAGCTGCAGCGGCGCACTGCACAGAAAGAGAGGCGCTTTAGACACAAAATGTCAGCAGACCTGACAGCCAGCGAGGTGGCATTAAAGTCAATAAAAAAGGACAGGGGAAGTTTGTCTTTCTTAGTGTGTACATGTCTACATATTCCAAGAAATGTAGGTATTTTTGGTTGGAAGAATTGAATTAGTTTTTAGCCATGCTAAAACAGATTTCAGTTAGGCTCAAAAGAAGTGAGTCCTCTGAAAAAAAGTAATTTGTTTTGATTATTCGGGAAATTATAGGAATTTCCAAAACTCATTTAGCTCCTTTTATTCTCCATATATGAAGAATTGTACTGTTGCCTGCAAACAATTATTACATTTTTGCATAGAGGCGACCTGCTGTGCACTGACAAGAAGACATCAATTTGATATAATTAGAAGCGTTACAGCCTCTATTTCTCCCATTTTTAGTACCAAGTTACAGAGGACTTTCTGGCAGGCTTCCTGAAAACAACCCTATAAAATACAGTGTTACCGAAAATCCTCCTCTACAAAATCATCAAAAAGCTTTTTTTTAGCTCACCTCGCACTCTGACAGTGAAGCGACAGGATCCTTTGTTCCCTGCACGGTCAGACACAGTGTAGGACATCTTATGGAGCCCCTCTGGGAAGTCTGATTTTGAAGGTTTCCCTTTCAGGATAACACTGCAAAAGACAGGCTTTGTTTTAATCTTTCACTGTGATCTCCCTGTTCAGAGTGGGATAATAACCAGCAGGAACACAACAGACTGGGTGCATTGAAGCAAAAAGCTTAAAAGGGTGGTGGAGATGAGACTGACTCTGTGAGAATGCCATCTGCAGTGTCTACACCCTCCGGTGTGTCCCAGGTCACCCTCGCTGTCAGTTTCCCTGGTTCTGCCCACTTATCCTTCAGATTAGGACACTTCATCTTTGGAGAATCCATATCTACACAGAGAGAGAGAAAGAATTCGTGAACAAACAGAGAACAAAATATCACATTTAAATGTGTATTTTACTACACAGGCCCCAAATGAAGAATAGGAAACGTGAACTCTATTGGCCAGAGCAGGAAGCGTAGCAGTTGACTGTTATTTCTTTCCTATCTTGCACTACAGTTTACAGTGATTATGGTGGCAAATAAGGTAACCGTATGTGTTGCTTGACAAAGCGGTTATAACCTGGTATTATAACTATGATACAGAAAAGTCTGTCATTCATTTTGTTCCAACATTTCCAACAACTTTTTTTCATTTTGATGAGACTTTAAGGGTGAGGAATGACATGTGAGTTTGTCAAACATAATGTATCCAGTGCAATGTTGTTGTTAGTCCTGTAACCTGTCACTATACCTTTGCCTTGGAAGTAATGCTGGTTTGCTACTGTGGGCCAATGAGCCGGCCATGCTAACTATTGCTTCGCTGCTAAAACAAAAACAGCAGCCCCCAACACGCTGCATTCCTAGTGGAGCACCATTTTTCAACAAAACACCGGTACTTTTCATTCTCCCCAAGCATCAAATGTCTTATGATTAGAGACCGCTTTCTGCGAAAAGTTTTGAAGTATTCGAAGTGATCTGGCCAAAGATTTGAGTCAAAACAAGTGAAGTGAATCATTACTCGTAAGAGACTTGATATCGCTTCACAAATAGCATTGGTATGGTTGTGATGGCTGTAGTTCAGTGTGATTGTCCACTGTTACCGAGGTCACAAGACCATTCAGCCATTTATACAATCACCTACAGTAGGTGCCGGCCTTAAAGCCCAGCTTCCCATGAGAAACCGAGTCATTTTCAGGCTCAGACTGCAGCTGCAAAAGCATGAAAAATATTTATCATTTTCTGGTGATGAGAGACAAACCATATGTTTTTTTGTGTGTCTGAGTACATTTACATGTCTCGAGGCTTGGGTTTTTCCCCCCCAAACATCAATCATATAACCTTATATTATGAGGGATACACTGACTGCAGCTCACATTATGCCTTAAGCAAATAATTACCTGTTACATGTGTTTTTGCAGCTCCAGTTCTCTGTGGGAGATGAAATAATGCAGAAATTCACAACACACACAGTCTTACCGACACAAGTGGGGAGTCCAGCACTCCACGCCTTGCTGTACTGGCACGTTGCCGTCTTGTGTCCCTTCAGACTGAATCCAGGCGAGCAGAAGAACTCACAGCGAGAGTTGAAGTAGGAGCCGTCCGAACACTTGTAGCCGCCGTTATCCGGCATGTTCAGCTTGGCACAGCGGATCTCTGTCAGAGAAAGAGCTCCGTGTTAAAGGGCTTTGAGGTAAGGGATGGTTTGCTCACTTCAATTTGGTTCAGGTACGTAAATGCAACACATTTAGGCTGATGCATCTGTTTAATAACACAGTAAACTGGCCCATCTTGGTCTTTTATTACAACTCATCAACTATCACCATTGGTCTTCTTTGATTCAATCTTTTAATTAGAAAAACAACACACTCCCCTAATGAAGACAGTCAGGTGTGGTTCAAGGCTGTAGAAAGGACTGCTATCTCCACGACCAAGAATTAACTTGCTAAACAATTTAAGAATTACTATCAGGCATCCCAACACCTAAGTACATGCATGAGTGTATATATGCATGTGTATGTCCATTTGTTTTTACCTCGGCAGGCGTAGTTAGAGGACCAGTGCTTGCTGGCCATGCACACCACCTCTGAGCTCTGGGACTCGTATCCCTGCTTGCAGCGGATTTTGCAACGAGTCCCCATCACGTTCCTGTCGTGCTCTCCTCTGGGTGTACGACAGCTCACGTCCCCATGTTTCACCTTAATGGGCGCACACCACGGGGTCCCTAAAAACGGAGGGAAGACGGCTGCAATGACCTTTCCTTCACAGCATCATGGCAATTATTTGTTTTTTGTTTTTATAGTAAATCCTTGGAGTGAGAGATTATCAGAGTTCGATAATAAGCACTTACCTGAAGACCATAAACGCCAAGAAAGACTTCCTTTATTCGTGTGAAAATGTGAAAAAACCCTCCCATCGTTTGAGTTCAGACTGATACGGAGGATTTCTTTTTACCTTATCTGCAACTTCCCATAATCCAACAGTGTCTCGTGAGGCAGAGAAGATAGTCTCACTTGAGGGAAAGACATATGATGATGTGAAGAAAGCACTAGGTTTAAAAGTGTGTGTGAGATAGAGTGAGAAACCTTCCACATCGATAGTTGTGTTGAGAGTTTAGCTCAGTTTTGATACTTATCACTGATATCAGCTGTTTGTTGTGCTATCCCTGGATTTAGTCCGTCAAAAACATGACATTTATTACGCTGACCGCAGATGTATCAGTTTTACTCCAGAACAATGACGTCCTAATTGGAATAGTTAATTTAGGAGTTCGATACAAATGTGGTGTCTGTTTGGTAAATATGAAGACCCGTCCTTTAATACTTATGAGAACAATCGAATTTGCCTTCAACTTTGCTCGTCTCGTGGTGGACATCTCTACAGCGCTTATGTAAAAGAATCCTTGTTATATGCCAAGTATGAGGGGCCACAAAGTTCTTATTTCAATACAGTGAAATCAAAATCTGCAATTTATTTCCTTCTGGCTAAGGACAAGCCCGCACATCAACACACATGTATGCACACACTTGGAGAGAGAACACACCAGTTTAGGCTAATTTCCAGTTGGAATAAAAATGAGTATTCATTACACAGCGAGCCTCCCTGGCTGCCTCTCTCTCTATCGCTCTCTCTCTATGTGTGTGTGTGTGTGTGTGTGTGTTGGCAAAGTTTCCACAACCCTTGAGTACGAGACAGTAATACTACATTTGACCTTTTACACAGTTTGGTTTGGCCTGGACAACAATGTTCCGTGTCTAACTGACCCCGAATCTAAAGCTGGAAGCTACTTTGACGTAACTGAGTCAGTTCACAAAAAAGGCTGGACTAACTGTTGAGTTATGTCTCTTTAAAGACACAGTGAAATAACAAAAATACTTATTTCTAATTCTAACGATGTGTCCTTGTGTTAATTGTTCAGTTATATTTTTTATACTCCAGATAAAAAAGTACCGGTAGGCTACTGTATAAAAATACCTGAATTGTGTCTCCCCGTAAAGCGCTAAAATATTATTGATGACACATCTTGAACTCTTTTTAATTCAATCAAATGTGATTTGGAGCAACAACCTACACACTGTAGCAGCTAGCAGAGCAGTATCATAGGTCAAGGGGGGGGGGGGGGTGTTTGGACCTCATGCGGCACAAACTTTGTTTATGGTTTCGCTCTTACTTATTTATTGGTCTTTTGCTCTTCTGTTTCTGATCTTACAACCCTGCAGAGGATGCAAGCTTACAGTCCTCTAGCTTCCTATTGTGCTGTATTTGCTATGCCAATCAAATCTGAAGGATTTTATCTAAATCCCTCTGGCGCTAAACCCCAGCAATATAGTCTGTATCGCTCTGAAACATAGTTATTAGACAATGGCGCTAACTGCCGTTTCACTGGGACTTCATTCATAACAATTCAGGAAACCATATTTACCCTGATCTCAAAATAAGCAGTCCCTAAATTGAAATGTGAGTCTCATTTCAGAATGAATGTGTATTGTCCGTGTCCAACTGAGCATGTAGTCACCTTTATATCTACGAGAATGCCAGTCCTCATCTCCATATGCGTACTGTCCTGACCCTGGGGATGGAAGAAAAGAAGAAAAAAAGCAACGAATACAACGACAAGAGCTGCATCCAAGAAGTTAAGCAATGTTTGAAAGCATTGTCCTGGGCTGACCTTTTTGCCTCTTGTTTTCATTGCAAACAGCACAAGAACAGGCTTAAAAATATTGCTTAACTTTTCATCTGAACCAGACTCTAGGGGGGGATCTGGATCTTTTGGACAAACCACATGCACACGGAACAAATCACAAAAGATCCTCTTTTTTCCAGCTGGTTTGGAGAAATGAATTTGTTTAACACACATTCATTCTTCTCAATCCAGTATTGTTTTTCTGCTTCTTCTTCTTTTACTGTGGCTGTTGTATTTGTTAAAAATGGAGGGAGCGAAACTATTTTGAAACGTTTTGTTTCAAAACAGCTCCCATAGATCACACTTACCATTTTAAGTAAACTTCAACCGTGAGCAGATCACTCAGACAGAGACAATACATTGCAACCATAAAATAGCAGCATTCAAGGAGAACTGAACTATTTGTCAGTGGTGGCTGCAGAGCTGGAGGACACACTTGAGTGATAGGCCTAAAAGACAAATGTGAGGGGAATTGTGATGAGCAAACAGGATTATTTGAGGAAAGAGGATGAAGGGATGGGGTCAGGAAGCAGTAAAAAGGGAGAGGAAAGAGGAAATGTGTGAGGAAGGGGTTAAAGTAGGGGGAAGGGTGTTCAACCTCGGCCCCGGGATGTTATGAACCCCAGTGTGAATGTGTCCTCTGTTCAGGTTCTTCAAGAGAGGAGTGTTCAAGCCTCCTTCAGCTTCATATACCAGCCGCATGCTGGGGATTGAACCTGATACTGAGAGCACATCTCACATACCCTTCCCACCATTCCTCATCATGGCTTTTCTGTCACTTTAATAAAAGCTGTCTGGACCAAAATCCCGCAAGTCATCTAATACGAACACATACACACACACACACACACACAGGTTTTGAGGTATTAGCAGTCGGCTCACACAGCATGGATTTTACGGAGCAAACCCACATACTGAGTGAATCACATTTAGCTGTTCAATGGAAAAACTTCAACGTCTGCTTCTTAATGGAGGGAGAAAGGGAGGCAGAGAAATGAATGGAAAACGAATTACAGGTGAGTGTGAGAGAGAGAGAGTGTGTGTGTGTGTGTGTGTGTGTGTGTGTGTGTGTGTGTGTGTGTGTGTGTGTGTGTGTGTGTGTGTGTCTCCTCCAAAGTGAACAATAGTTTGGGCTACATGCACAAGAAAAATGATTGGCTGGGAGGTGTTACCACAAACAATGATTGACTTGGTTTCTTTTCTTCAGATGCAAATCACTTTATGAAACTCAGTTATAATCCTTAAAATGTTCATGAAACTGTTGATACTATTCATGCAATAACCATTTAATGTAGTTAGTGGCGCAGTCCACCATTCCTGCTCTGGATTTAAGTTGCCTTCACATGCATGAGGGATTCACAGGAAACGATGCACGCATGTTATCCTCGTATTTTTATCTCATGGATATCATCCTTACTGTTTGCTGTTCACTCTCTTAACACCGTGTTAGAGCTGTGTAAAGTAACTGTTCATGCAAAGCTAATATTTTCTACTGCTGCTTCACAATAAAAGCATGCAACTGACGGAATGGCTTTTATTGTGAAAACAACCCCAGGAAACGCGGTTTATTTATCACTGTGGCCCAAATTGCGACCAGTTCTTCAAATATTTGTTTACAAAACGTGTAGCATTTGTCTTTTCAGCAGATAATTGTACATTATTTTGAAAGGTTGTATATACGGGAATCATAGCAGCAAACACATATCTGCAATGTAACGATACAGTGGAGAAATGTCTGCCCGAGCTGAAGTCGGTCGACCTCTGTGTTGTGTAGAATGTTGTGCTTTGTTGACATAGCCGGGCCGGCCGGGCATGCATTTCAGTGCACGTTAGTCTCTCTGTGGCGCCCCACTAGCTAGCTAATGACAACCACTCTACACTGCGGTTACAGACAATAACGCCAAGGCTGTCATCAAAGAACCAAGACTTCAATCTTAAGGATTATAACTTGAATTCACTCACATAGGGGTCATTGCCAGAAAAGCTCTACACACGCCAACCTGCACCATCATACCACCATCAGAACACCACGACGGCAGCAGAAGAAACATGTTGAAACTGTTGTAGCCTTCTACAGGAACACAAAGTAAAAGATGTTGCCGTTTTTAATACTAGCACCACCTGCAGGCAGCCAGTGTTACAGCATTGTTTCTTTCACTTGTGTGCGTTTTACTTTTGAATGCTTATGCCACCTGCTGTCAGCGATAGTATATTTCTATTTGAAGACAACCACATAACCACATAACTGTCGCAGTCATTTACAGTTTCTAACCGCCCTGTAATAACAATTTGACTGAACAAGTATAACCTCATAGATTCATATCCACATCCACAACAAACACTGAACAAGTAAAATAACCTAAATCTACAATGACTGAGACAGAGATACAGCAACCCACATTACAGTAGACACCTTTACGGAGTTAGAGAACAATTAGACATGTTTATGCAGGATATTATTCATATTTATGTCCATTGGGGAACTGGTAGTCTGTCCTGTTATGTCATTTCAGTTCAGCCAAATCCAGTACTTGGATGCAGAAAAAAAAACAAAGGTAGGAGGATGAGATATAAAATCCATGATAACTACATCCCAGGAGTATTTCAAAAATATCTCTCTTACTGGGAAAGAAAAGGGCCATAAACTCCATTCTAAATATCTAATCATAAAACGATTGTGCCACACTCGCCTCCAGTGGATATCAAATAGAACAAAACTACAATTCAACTTGTGTTGCAAGAGCCTTTGACCTTTACCAGCACTTGTGACCTAGATGACTGAGACAATTCAACTAGCGGCGGCAGAACACCAAAATGCGACTTTCAAACTTTCTTTTTGTGAAAACGTTAATGTGATGCTTTTTTCTTTGATAAACATTTATTGTTGGGTTTTCCAAACTAATTGTGGAAATATTCATTTTTGTTTTATCTACTGAACAAGAAATATGTAAACAATAACACAATAACATGCAGACAGACCTTAGTTTATTGTTAGTCGTCTTGAACTGTTTCTTTGGGACTTCTTCCCTCTCCAAAGTAACCAAGACGACAAGGGACATAGGAGGACACTCAGAGCTGTGTGAACTCTGGTTAAACAAAACTCATGCCTTTTGTTTCATGTGAGGTCATCTCTGTGAAAACGTCTATGATATACAGTGTATCCTGCAGGGTCGAGAGAAAGAGCCTGCTTAGTCCTTGTTGATAAAAGCACTCCAGATTCAAACAAGTCCAACAAAAGAAAATGAGATCTGACGATGAGGTGGGATCAGCTGCCAGCATCACATTCCTGTTCATCTCCTTCACATCAGGTCTCAGCCAGAAAGATGTCAAAATGTTAATTGTGCAGGAAGCGTAGCAGCTCATCTTCCTGACAAACCTCTGGGAGCTTTAAATTACAGAGCCCGATAGCCCAATTAGCTTTTTTCTGCGGCTCTGAAATACAAACCGTCATTATGTGGAAGCTCATTCCCTGTAAGTAGCTACCGGCTAACAGAGCTGAAGAGAGCAGAAACTAAAATGGGAAGTCTTTTCTTTACCACGTAATTCAACGGTATGAGATTACAGAGTTACATCATTCCTTTTGGAGCACTAATGAGTTCTGTCCTATTTCAACTGTATACCTCCGCTGCTGGTTTCTTAAACACATCAGCAGTTTCTGACCCTGAGGAACAAACTGCTGCTGTTTTTTATCTCCATTAACACTTTACAGTGAGGTATACAACAGTTGCTACGTAGTTACAATAATGGATCACATATCGGCACTGTATTAATAGGTTTAAATCACAACTGATGTTTCATTTCAACAATATTTATTTCTAAATGTGTTTTGCATAGGTATGCCATAGTTATGCTACTTGCGCTACATTACCTGAGAGACACAAAGATGAATAATAGGGGTTAGCAGCAGAGTTAATTGGGAATGAATTATTTAGAAAGTGTTCAGTGTTCAGATTCACTGTTAGAAACTCATCATAGCACGCTGCTCAATTAATATGGCATTCATCTGTCTGCTCCTGAAGCTGCTCTAATCAATATATTTGCATTAACAATGGATCAAGTGACTGCGTGTAATGTGAAAGGGTTCGCCTGTAGTGACAAACCCGCAGTGAATTATCAGCTGACTCTGCAGTTCCCCGTGCAAACACGACTTGAAAACGAGGACTAGTTGTTGCTTGTGATGGATGTGTAGATAAGTAAGTCTTTCTTTCTGGCAAAGACACAAACGTATCAGAGTGACTGTTCTCCAGCGTGGAGGATGTATCTTCCCCAGACTCACATCAGCACGTCGTGGAAAATGTGATCAGGCTTTTATGACTACTTGCTTAAGAGGTTTGTAACTGATGTAGAACACAGGCCTGGGATTAGAGATTTCAATTGTTTTGTTTTTTTAAAAAGAGTCCAAAAAGGTGCAAAAGGAGTCCTTCTGGCGCATCGCCACACAGCTTTGAGGCATGCTCAACAACTCAACTGGTTAATTGACCACCAGAACAAATGCATACACACCCCTGCAAAATAAACTCCTCATAAAAACACACACACAAGTACAGGCCAGAGTCTCTACTGCTCGACAAGCAGTTTTTAGTCTGTCAGTGTAAATCTGCTCTGCAGCTTGTGTTCATGTTTCAGCCTGTATGATCATACAGCAGCCACTCTCCAACCATTTACAGGCACATTGCCACTGTGACTACACACACACACACGCGCACACGCACACACACACGCACACAATACTCCATCCAGACTTGAGCTTTGAAGTCATTTCAGGGCCTCACTGCAGGCTACAGGCCCAGCTCTCTCTCATCTATCTGAATAGTCTGTCTGTGTTCTTATGTTGGATGCTTTTCCTCAGCGTGAGGCTGCAACAGTCCTTTCTTTCAACTAACATCCATAAATTAATCATCTTGTCAGTAAAAGCTGAGAGAATCTTTGAATATCTTTCCAACTTTACCTAACCTAATACCTAATACTTCAATTATGTAAAGATCCTTTGCAGTGGTTTGATCCAAAGAGTTGATGAATAGGTCCTTGTTTGTTACGCATTAAAGGAGAGGGCGAAACATTTAACTTACACTACAGCTGCAGGGCTTTCATTGGGACCACAGACTGAGCTCTGTGCAGAGAAACGTCCCCCAGATGCACACTGTCCTCATCCCGCTGTCCACCCCCTCCACGTAAACACCACCGAAAAAAGGGGATGCCAAAATATTCACCCAATACAAAGAGTTTAATTTAAGTTCAGCCTCAAATCAGTGATATCCCATTCTTTCTCACCAGGCAGTCTAAAACGAGTCGATTATTTCCGACACGGCTCATAAGGTCCAGGAGGTGAATGAGGGTCTTTGTCAGTTCCTTACCTTCATAAGCGGAGCAGAAGCACAGCTGGACGAACAGGAGCACCAGCGGCCACACGTCCATGTCGAGACGCGGGACTCTTCAACGTGTGCAGAGAGGAGCTCGCAGGAAAACCTCCAGCGCATTCCTGCTTCCCAAAGGCCCGCCTCTTGCTCCAGATCCAGAAAGAAGGGAGGATTCTCCAAATACAGTCAGAGAGACGAGGCTGTGCCAACAAGCCCTGTAGGTAAACTGTGACATGGACACAAGTATCTCCTCGAATAAGTCAACCCCGTTCTCCTTTTAAAAGTGCTCTTGTACTCTTCAGTGGTCATTGTATAGTCAATTAGTTACAGAAGTAACATTTCGAGGTACTTATACTCAGTGGTGGAAGAAGTATTTAGATCCTTTACTTAAGTAAAAGAAATCCCGTAGTCTAAAAATACTCCATTACAAACTCTGTGGAGTGTAGAGGTGTGAATGTGGAGCCAATTTGAGACATTTTGTATACTACTGGGTAGATTAGTAGGCCTACTGCATCATATGCATATCATATGTCTTTTTAATGTAAAAAGTAACTAGTTACTAGAAGTGTCAGATAAATGCAGTGGATTAAAACGTACAATAAACCCTAAAATTCATTGGAGTAGAAGTAGCCTACAAAGTAGCAGAGGGGGGGGGGGCCCTCAGGTTGTGGGGTCCTGAAATTATGAATTGCATAGGAGAGAATAACAAATTATGATATTGTTAGTTTCAAAAAGGCCTGTTTTCTAAGGGGTCATTGAGTTTCACGAGTAATCTTTTTTGATCAGGAGAAAATTAAACAATTTATGAGACTAACAGGATGTGATGTATATGGTCCTTCCTGCACCTAGATTCTCTCTCTCTCTCTCTCTCTCTCTCTCTCTCTCTCTCTCTCTCTCTCTCTCTCTCTCACACACACACACACCTATAAAACACAGCAATAGCACAGTGGAAAGATTTTCCCGTTTCAAACAAGGATAGAAGTTTACTGCCTGTTTCACTGTTTGCTAATGATGTGAACATTTTACGGGTAGTTGGATCCAAGTTGTTTCCTACAGCAACGATGAGATGTCCCATAGTAACCTTAGAGTAATCGATTACGTCTTGACATTTGCACGGCAGTCTTCTACACCTGGTTATCATTCTGTTTCAGACACAAACACACGCCGCAGGAGGGCAGCGTGAAAGTACAGAGCTGTTGAAAGACTGGTCAGGGTTTAATTTGCACATGGTTTGTAGACCCTGGAGTGCGAGTCCACACATGAAGGTGTTGAAGGTGGTGAAGTGACTGTGAGAGCATCTCCTGAGCTGTAATTATGTAATGTGGGTTCAGCCGAGAGTTTAGCTAAAATGTTTCTGCGAGGTCAGGTGAACACTCTGTGTTTCTTTATGTTGTTTGTGTTTTCTGTCAGGAGGCAACTCCTGTATGTTTTTTGTTTTTATTGATTTGACCTTTTCCTCCTCCTCCTCTTCCTCCTCATCTCCTTCCTGCTCCACCTTTGTATTTCCCTCTTTTTCTTTCTTATGTTCCTCCTCTTTAGCATGTTTCTGGTTATGTTTGATGTTTGCAGCCTTTCCTTCTTCCTCACTCTCCTCCTCTTCTCCCTCCTCCTCTTCTTCGTTAGCTTCTTCCTCACTCTCATCTTCATTTTCCTCAGAATCACTACCTTTCTTTCCTTCAAGGCGTTCCTCTTTTTGGGTCTTCTCTCTGATTTCTGAGTCTTGTCTCTGTTTTTGGTTTAATCTTTGGTTCATTCTCCTCTTCCTCCTCCTCTTCCTCATCATCATCATTGCTCTCTACCATCGTCTTTTTAGCCTCAATACTTTTCTCTTTTATTTTTATTTTTTCCTCCTCAACTTCACTCTCTTCCTCACCCTCTTCTTCTTCCTCCTCTATAACCTCCTCCTTACTCTCTTCTTCCTCCTCACCCTCTTCTTCCTCCTCTATAACCTCCTGCTTACTCTCTTCTTCCTCCTCACCCTCTTCTTCTTCCTCCTCTATAACCTCCTCCTTACTCTCTTCTTCCTCCTCAGCCTCTTCTTCCTCCTCCTCTATAACTTCCTCCTTACTCTCTTCTTCCTCCTCACCCTCTTCTTCCTCCTCCTCTATAACCTCCTCCTTACTCTCTTCTTCCTCCTCACCCTCTTCTTCCTCCTCCTCTATAACCTCCTCCTTATTCTCTTCTTCCTCCTCACCCTCTTCTTCCTCCTCTGTAACCTCCTCCTTACTCTCTTCTTCCTCAACTTCTTCTTCCTTCTCTGAAACCTTCTCATCCTCTGCATCAACCTCATCTTCCTCTACCTCAATGTTTTCTTCCTCTTCAGACTCTGCAGCGTCCTCCTCTTCTGAGTCTTTGCTCTTGCTGCTCCCGAGTCTTCACCGCTGACATCGTCCTCATCCTCACTCACCTCACTCTCTTCCTCTTCTTCTTTATTGTCTTCTTCACTGGATTCTTCACTTCCATCCTCCTCTGCTGCCTCACTGCTTTCTTCTTCCTCCTCTTCAGTCTCAGTGACATCACCCTTCTTAACTCCTTCATCCTCCTCGTCACTGCTGGAGCCTTTTTCCTCATCACCATCTTCCGCAGCAGTTTCATGATCTTGCTCTTCCTCAGTACCTCCCGTAACACTCTCCTTTTCCTCCCCTAAGTCATTGCTACTTTCACTTCCCTCCTCGTCTTCTTCCTTGTATTCCACATCGCTTCCACTTTCTTCATTTTCCTTCTTTTCCTCATCTTCATTATCTGTTTCTTCTCCTTCATGATCCTTGTGGGTTTTCTCATCTTCTTCATGTTCTTGCCGGGAAGTTCCCACATCTGTGTCGCAATATGTTAGTGAAAAGTCTTCACCCCCGTCCCTTTTCACCACCTCCTGTTGTGACCGAGTGGTATCATGACTTTCCTCTTCTTGAACTACATTCTTCTTGACCAGACCGACTTTCCCTGTGGTTCTTTCTGGTGAATTTGACACTTCTTTGGAAGAAAAATATGATAATGTCGAGGAAAAGGAAGGTTGCATAACTGCACTCTGCTTTGCGAAATGTTTCACTCGACATGATGTTTTCGGGGTTGTAGAGGTGACCGTGTCACTGTCGGACTGGAAACCCCCCATGCTTGTCATTGCCTCACTAAGCACCCCCATAGCTGCGCCTGCTATCCCTGCAGCAGGAAGAAGACACTGAGGATCTCCCCCCACCTTGGCTTTTCTTCAGTCAGGCTGAAGTATCCTCTCTGTGTGTTCCAGAAACAAGCAGATCCCTATCAACAGGTTCTGGGTCTCGAAGGGGTTTTGCGCCACTGACGGAAACCACCTCTGTTCCCTGAGTGCTTTGTGGGGAAATGGGGTTACACAGCAGTTGAACCTGTGTATCCTGCTGCGATATCAGCGAGCTGGAAACGTCAGTCTCCTTACTCCTTGGTTCAGCCCTCGTATTAACTTCAGAGTCTGCTTCTCTGATTTCATCCCCTCCTTCTCTACCTGGTTTTGTTTTTGCCTTCAGTTTAGACTCTATTGACTTCATTTTGTCACTTACTTAAGCGCTGTCACCTTCAGGTATCTTCTGCTTATCTGCAGTTCTACCTCTCATTTTTTGAGCTGTGTTTTCCACAATGTTTCCTTTGCTTTTACTTTTAAATTGAGTATTTCCTGTATATTTCCTGTGATTTTTGACTGGTGTGGATTTGACTTCCTGCAGTTCACCTTTAATTTCCACAGGTGTAGATGTCCCACTTTGAGTTTTCTTAGTATCAACCTGAGCAGGTGTGGTTTCTTCAGTGGTTTCACTTTTGATTTCTGCATCTTTTTCTACAGGTGACCAACTTTCACTTCGGACAGGCGGGCTGGTTGTTTAATTTCCTGTAGTGATCTTAATAACATGAGATGTCTTGTCAAAAGCTGATTCATTTTCCTCCTTTTTTGGTGTCCCTATCAGGTTTTTCATTAAAGTCATGGCTTCCATATCCTCTTTGTTTATATTACTTTCTTTCACATTTCTATTTCTCCTGTCATTTGCCTTCAGTTTCATCAGTCTCTGCTGCGCTTCAGTCAGTGTCTTCCTGACAGATTGTAGAGTCTTTGAGCTTGACTCTGATAGTTTTGGTGATTTAAAATGAGAGGGTTCCTTTCGCGCCTGTCCATAAGTTGTGACTTTATTGGACTGCTTGGTGATATTCTCTTTGCCTTTAGATGAGACACTTTCAGATGCGTTTTTCAGACTCTTTGAGCTCATCAGTGAAGACACTTCTCTCTTCAAAGAGCCTTTCAGGAGCTCTGTGGGTGAGGCCTTGAGAGACTTTTGTCCTGCCTTCCCATTGAACTGAAACAACTCTGCTTCTTTCGTAGTTCTTCCAAGAGCCGGGCCTTTCTTCTTTTCCTACAATAAATCAAAATAGGGATGTAAAAATTAAAATAAACCTGGCGGAAAAAAGTCATATGCCTGATAATTGTGTGTTATAAAAAAGGAAATCTGAACAAGCACTGCAGCAGACCTGCAATCAACATTACTGAATGTGTAGTTGTGGCATTTAATGTTTTATGTGTTTTGCTGCCAAAAGCATGTCAGCACTAGTTTGAGAAGCTGTTTTTTGTTCAATAAAACAAAATTTCTGCATTTTTTTGGACATATGTTGCAGTCGATTTTGTATGGGTAGATGGATTAAAACGTACTGAATATAATTACAAATATACATCAAAATGTTGGCAGCAATGCATAAGAAGATGATATATTGCTCGTGAAAAGTATATTTTGGATCTCATCATCATGTAATTTTGGTACATTTTTGTACAATGTAATTTGAAATGTCATAAACAGCAGTTAAAGCCAGTGGTTGAATGTAACTTAGTGTATTTACTCAACTACTGGACATAAGTAGAAATTGAGGTATTTCCCTTTTGTGCAACTTTATACGTCTACTCCACTGCATCCCACGGCTTAAACATCTGAAAAACGATGGGTTTTCTTTGCAGCATGAGCGCTGTGGGCACACATGATGTGGATCACTGATTAGTCATCAAAGAATCTGTCATCAGGCTGAAATGCAGATGTGGGAGGAAGGTAAAGGGAACCTTGGTGACGGAGGAGAGAAGATGAAAGGAATCCTTATTTTACCGTCTGCATTTGAGATTAACAGACGGTGGTTATTTGGGGGTCAGTGGTGTGTGAAAACAGACAATTATCGCTGTCACAGCAGAATGTCTGAACTGTGAACTGTGGTGCACCTCTTTAGAGATATTCATCTCTGCCACACATTTAAGCCCACACATGTATGACACATGTAAGTAACTGGACATTTACTCAAGTAATGCAGTTCAGTAAATATTGAGGTACATTATTTTACTTGAGTATTTTTATTTCCCAGTGAAATATTTACACTTCACTCTTTTTGTTTTACACCTGAAGTTGCTATAGTAAGATTTTACTTTCAAAACTTCTCAGCACACAAAATCAGTAGTTATACTTAAGTAGGATTATGAATGTTTTTACTCGGAATGAACAGTTTTTAAAGTGTGGTACTCCTACTTATATACTCCTTCCACCACTACAGACACAAGCCCATAGAACATTATAACTAAGGCAGGAACGGGTTACCGAACACCACACATTGCACTATGACACACAACAACGCAGGAGACTTTTTCACATCTTGCTTCATCTCTGGCTGTGGAAACACTGATGAGATGTGGCAAGATTCCTGCAAAGTTTCCCAAAGCATTTAATGTGTGTGTGTGCGTGTGTGTGTGTGTGTGTGTGTTTGTTTGTATCTGGCAGAGTGTATCTGAGGCTGGAGCCCAAACACATTTGTGTATTGGCAGAGGCAATCCTAATCTCTGAATCTACTTTGAGGGGGGTTCATCACACACATTCTTGGGATAAAAGCAAATGAAAGGGGAAAATTAAGAAACCATAACACTGAATTCAATTTCATATTTCACTTCAATGTTTCACCAAATGGAAAATGTCTCCACAGACACACAGACACAGTATGTATGCTGACCTATGCCCATTTCCTGGAAAAGTCAATGAGTGTTCAACATTGCTGCTTCCTGCCCTGGAGTGCACATAATGTGGACCACAACCAAGAAGCCTAAAGAGGAAAATAACATTGAACTGACACCAAACAACATTCAACTGACTCTGCGTTTATGACTTTGTGGGGAATATATTATATTACTCTACTAACACATTCATGTGAAACCAAACTTCTCTCACCATGTTTGGCAAAAAGTCAGAGTTGACTCCTTTCTCAGAGATATTCTCTTCCACTGCAATTTGTCTCTGAGAAGTTTCTCCCTCTGCAAAAAAACCGACAGTGATTGGGTTATTGAAACAGCATGCACACAAGAGTATCTAACACAAGATAAAAACTCAGCTCATCAAATTAGAGGTTAAAAATACCTGTTTTAGGCGAGGCAGCATGCTCCTCCTCACTGAGAGGTTTGTTGGAAATCTCACTGGAGGGTCTGGTGGGGCTGCAGGGCTCTTTAGGTGCAGGAGATTCACCAATTCAGGCCTTTTTGGCGGTTGCCACTCCATACAGTCTTCTTTTTTCAGTAATTTTATGAGATACTAGGGTGCTATGTTTAGTTATCGTCTTTGGTGATGGTAAGGGAGAATGCAGCTCTTTAGATTTAGACTCAGAGGAAGCAGCAGTAGAGGATTTATTCTGAAAGGTGTTTGTTGATTCAGAATGTGGGCTCGATGGCTTAGAGGAGAACACTGGAGATCTGGGGGAGAGTGCTGGGCTTAGCCTTGTTTCTGATTGTGGTTTCGGGGATGATGATGAAGGGGTGGCAAAGTCCTTTGAGAGTGTTTTAGGGTTTGGGATATTTCTGGACGTTTGCCAGGAGGTGTTGAAGAAGTCAGAATTTAAACGTGGGAGGTTGTGAAACATCTCTCCAAACTGCTCCGCAGAGTTTCCCTGGAAGAAAAGAGAGGAAAAACGAGCAACAACAAAAAAAGTGAGTAAAAAGTTTGAACCACGTCGATGGAGTTCCTCCAACATGTTAGTCTGCGGCACTGCAGCAGAGCTACAACTTGGTGTAATACTGTCTCCTACTGGAGTTAAACTGTGATTACAATGATCTAAAGTTGAGACAACAAACTTTCTGCAGGGTTCACATAGTTAAATAAAATACTTTCTAATACCATACAATGCAATTTAATACTTGTTCACAATCATACCGGTCAAAGTATGAAAGTATGATGGCTAACCAGTAGGGACTATTGGGCCTAGAATCATTTCCCAGCAGTATGTACAAAATATTTCCAAATATATAACTAGTGAAATAAATGTGACCAGAACCTATGCAGCATAAAATAAATATATAGATTAAATGATAATTAAAAAAAGATTAATTAATTTAAGTATATTTTAGAGCTGCAATGATTAGTCAATTAATTGATTGGGCGATCAAAAGATAATTAATTTGGCAACTGTTTTGATTAATTGATCATTTCAGTAATGTTTTGATATTTACAAATGTGAGAATATGCTGCTTGGGTGGTCTTACAATATAACAAATTGTGTATTTTGGACTGTTGGTTGAACAAACCAAGACATTTATAGACGTCACCTTGATTATGTGATGTGCATTTTGTACTATTGTAGGTTTTTTTTTAGTAGACCAAACAACAAATCGATCAATGGATAAAATAATCAGCAGATGAATGGATTAGGAAAACAATCAGTCGTTGCAGGCCTAGTAAATGACCAGTGTGTAGGATTTATTGTCCATCTATCTAAGTTGCAGATTACAACCAACTGAAAATAAATACCACGGTGTAGGCTCTCACTGTTTCTCTGTGGCGGGCTCGAGCAAAGAGGGCCGAGAGTGGGACTGTTGGATTAGGATCAATCAAAGTGTCCAGCAGAAGCATTTATGTGTAACTTGGCTCTAAAATGTTCTCTGTAACATCCTCTTCTGGTCTGGGTGCAGCCAGTACCAGCATGTGGTTACCACCACAGGACACCTAAACGTTAGGAAACACAAGGACTTAATGTAGTTTATTACAGAGGATCCGCTCAATGCAGACACACAGGATAAAGCACTTGGGAGGTGGACTACAGTCACACTCTGTGGGTTTAGTGTTTTGCTAAAGGACATTAGACAAACACACAGGTGGAGCTGAGGATGACACGACCACCCTGAGCCGTTTCATCACATTCACTTACTAACTGAACTATGTGCTTGAGAAAACGTGCGCAGAGTGTCGGGCTGAACTGGTTGATGAAGTTCTCCACCCCTGAACCCAGCTTCCCATGCCGACCATCACCAAACGTGCACAGGAGCCCGCTGTCTGTGGAGGACAAACGCTTTACATCAAGTTTGAAGCTTGTGGTCAATCGCTTCACATTTAATTCAGATGATCAGGAAAACACGCAAAGGTAAACAGGCAGCACTATCTTTAAACACCATCATAATGACTAGAATGAGCTTCAGAGATTACTTACTTGTGATCACAGCGGTGTGGTTCTCTCCACAGGCGTCATGTTTGATGCCGCTGTTACAAAAGTGCACCACCGTGTGCTCCCCTCCGCAGCACACCTGGGTGACATGACCCAGAAACCCTTGCACCCGCTGAGGGACTCTGCGATTGGCCAGCTGCTCCACCTGGAGACCAAGCCTTCCATTCGCGCTGTCGCCAAACGTGTAGAGATCTCCATCCGCTATAGAGCAAAGCCGACACAACACTGGAGTGTGAAGGCTGGTTAAATGAACGCTCAAACTGTCTCTCGTGCTGTGTTTGGTTGGACTGTGTTGTACCTGTGACAAATGCTGAGTGCTGGTACCCACAGGAGACCCACATCACCGCCTCCCCAACATCCACCTCTCTGGGTTCTGCTGCAAAGCACTCATCCCCTAAACCGATCTGACCCACGGTGTTGTCTCCCCACATGAAGAGCCTCCCGTCCTCTAACAACACACACACACACACACAGTAGAAAATCTATCATCACACATATATTGGTCTTTGGCCAGAGCATGTTGATCTGATGGAGACACTTGTTTCATTTTGACTTGTCACTGTTCGGACCTGTTAAGGCAGCTGAGGTGTTGCATCCTGCAGAAAGCATTTTGATTGGTGCATGGTCACAGAAGGGATGCAGCAGGCGAAAGGACGTGGTGTTGTTGCAGTGGCCCAAACCGAGCTGCCCCTCCAAGTTCATGCCAGAAACAAACACACTACCCCGCCCTAAAAATATACAAAACCGGACTTTAATACAACCAATTCTGGGCCCTTCTGTTCTGTATTTAAGGTTGTTATTGATTTGTTCATCATCTTACATGTGCAGACAATTGTGTGATACCTCCCACAAGCTACAAGCTTCACCTTCTCAGACTTTAAGGCTGAAAGGAAAATACAATGATTTTATATACAGCTTGTAAGTGTTATCTCGACCTATAACAATAGAACATAAGTTATATTATATTTTGCATCATTAATCTGAATCAGCAAAGTAACTAAGGTTATTAGATATACATAGTGTAGTAGTAGTGCAGTAAAAAGTACAATATTTGCCTCTTTTCTAGTGGAGTAGAAGTATAAGAAAATGTAAAAGACTCGAGTATGATACTTGAGGACAGTACTTGTGTAAATGTAGTTACTTTCCACCCCAGTACAAAACAAGTGATTTGACGATGTTAGCTTGACTAGACCAGGTGATAAAAGGATTAATCGAGAAAAAATGTGCATATTAATCAATAATGAAAATAATCATTTATATTTTTGGTGGAAAATTACTCACCTTTCACAGAGGCAGGTTTGCTGGCAGCAGGCTTAAATCCACACCCCAGTTGGCCCCAAGAATTACCACCAAACATGAGCAGCCTGCCATTTTCTGCTGACATATGAATCATTTAATTACACAAATATTGAATGTTGAACACAGCAATAATTCACCAATAAACTGCATAGTTTGTCGTAAAGTCAGTAAAGGCAGTCATAGGTGAGGAATATTAATATTTAAAGTAGCCTACTTAGTGACCAAAGCAGCATATTAATTAATTCAACGCCATGACAAAACACACTCAAATGAAAACAAATGGACAAATTATGTTTTTAAGTTATATATACATGTTAAAATGTATCAAACACATATATGACAAGTAACAAGTATTCTATATTTAGATACATTGTTACTCTGTGATTCGGTTCTCTTGGGGATAGACGAAAGGTGTTTTTGTTTGTTTTGAGATCCATGCGCGTGTGTCCCGCACGTGGATCTCATTTGCGCTCGCGGATTTTGACAATGATTAGCCTTCATACTAACATAAGTGATACAATGTTTGTCCGGGGGGCTAAACCAACGTTTACACAGCAGCTCTGCCCATCAGTGGTGGAGCAGCAGGGAGTGTTGTAACGCAGGAAGTTCTTGCTTTGAAAACTAGCTGCAGTTTGTTTTCTTTTGCATATGAAATATACTCAAAAACCCAATTGAACAGCCCACGTGTCACAACATTAATAACCAAAGAGCGTTAGTTATCCCAGTCCACCTGTCCGACAACAGGCAGTAAACTCTCGCTAGACTGGGAGGAAGCCACGCCTCACTTCCTGGTTCTGCAGTGACGTCAGAGCAGCCACGCTGCTAGCTGCGCGTCACCTCGGACAGACAGCGAATGAACATCTACGCTGATGAAATATATTCCCAAAACATTTTGTCGCCCATTGTATTTTACTTCAGCTACAATGTCTGCGAAACTACTATCTGTGAAAAACACCGTCTTCAAATGCTTGAAAACTCTTTCGGCACGAGGGTTTAGGTAAGAAGCTGCAGATAACTTTATTATTAAGTATCGTTCGTACAGGTGATACTAAGTTACATGCATTGTGTCCTCGTGTGTTGCTGTCTCAGCAGTGGAGCTGCTTCCCTCGGTTCAGTTAATTTAAAGGGTCGCAGCTGTCTCTCTCTGAAAGACTTCAGCTCAGATGAAATCAAGAGGCTGTTGTGGGTGTCAGGGGATCTGAAACATCGGATCAAGCATGAAAAACAGGTAGTTAAAGTTACTAATGTCTGCTGTGGTGTCCATATGTTAAATGTCCTCAGGGTGGACCATTTAAAGGTAGCTAATTGTCATTTCTATTTCAGTATCTTCCTCTGCTGCAAGGAAAGTCGATTGCTATGATATTTGAGAAGAGGAGCACCAGAACAAGAATGTCCACAGAAACAGGTGTCCGTATACAAGTGTCTGCAGCACGATGTCCTTCAGTTTAGCAATACCACAAATAACTGATTTTAAAAAGGCACTGGGCAGTTTTTAAGTGTCACATTTGCACAATTAGAACAATCTTAGTTTTGGTGAATATTTGTTTTATTAATATATACTCATTGCAATATGTGAGATATATAAAATTTGCATTCATGCACAATCAAATTGATTTAAAATAAAGGAAAGGGAAAAATACGCGTGTACAGATACATGCAAATGAACTAGAAGAAAGGTAGATTATAAACAATATTGATACATCAGCTTATATATATATATATATATATATATATATATATATATATATATTACTAATAATCCTAACAATTTGTAAAATGAAATATGAATGACAACAATCTAATAGAAATGTAACATCTCACACTGTTGGCAGGGCTGATACTGTGTGCTCAGCGATGTGAAGGTTATTGCCAATATGGACACAAAAGAACTGCTGAAAGGCGACTTTCAGTCCATCCCAGGGACAAAGCGGTCTACAGTCCACTCCTCTCTTTCCCTGCACTGCTCCCCTTCAATGCTCACATCAGGTTGTGTTTGTTGTTTTTATGCACCAGCTGGCCATTAGGGAAATTGAAGTTCTCCTAATATCATAATTCCAGGTTTTGCTCTGCTGGGTGGGCACCCCTGTTTCCTCACTTCTCAGGACATCCACCTCGGAGTGAATGAGAGTAGCACGGACACAGCCAGGTGAGTTTTATATTTATGCTTTCACTTGTGGAAATAAACTGTAATTGATGACACTGACATGTCTGCATCTGGAATCTCTAAACTCCTTCTCCAGGGTTCTCTCAGGGCTCTGCGATATTGTCTTGGCACGAGTGTACAGCCACTCCACGCTGGAGGAGCTGGATAAGGAGGCCACCATCCCCATCATTAACGGCCTGTCGGACCTCTACCACCCAATCCAGATTCTGGCTGACTTCCTCACCTTACAGGTACTGCGACTCCTACGCGCACTGCAGTTTTCATCCAGCAAATGATAATGACACAGTGTTTTCTTAATTACCACTCTCCCTCAGGAGCATTACGGGTCCCTTAGTGGACTAACAGTGAGCTGGATCGGAGATGGGAACAACGTCCTCCACTCCTTCATGATGACTGCAGCTAAATTGGGAGTTCATCTTAAGATTGCTACACCAAAGGTTTTCCTCGTTTTATGTTGTCATGCACATTTGGCCTCTCTTTTAGCGCACTACCTCTACCTACAAAGCTAAAGCTGTATTTTAATTCACAGGGGTATGAGCCAGAAAGGAGTGTTATTCAAGAGGCACAGAGACTCTCCAAAGAAGTGAGGTGTTCTTCAGGTGTCATTATTTTAAACAGGACCTCTTGTCAAAGGACTTCTTATTCATTCATAACATTGCATTGTGTCTCAGCATGGGACCCAGCTTGTTCTGACCTCTGACCCGATGGAGGCCGCCCACGGCAGCAATGTTTTGGTCACTGACACCTGGGTGAGCATGGGACAGGAGGAGGAGAAGAAAAAGAGGCTGAAAGACTTTAAAGGTTACCAGATTACAATGCAGGTAACTAAGAACATTTTCTTTTTACCTGTTCATATCTTTGGCATTTTGTATATTTTTGATTTGGCATTTGATATGTTCTTTATTTTTTTACATTTACTCTCTTTCCTACGTTGTGCTGCAACTGATTTTTTACTTTCTCAGACGCTTTTTCTTGCTTAAAAATCGAAATGGTGTCACCCACAAAACATACCAGTAGCTTTTTGGAGATGTTAGCACTTGTCTTTGGTCAGTTGTTTTCACAAATTGGTCCATTTTGACAGCTGGACACACTTGTTGACAGTAAGCAAGTCTTAAACATGCTCCTTTCTTACTGCCTTTACACAAAGCAGTAGATTTTAATCTTCTGCAAATTGTTTGTATGGTAAAATAGTCTAACAGTAATTACAGACTTTATCTGGCTTATAATTCACAAGCAAGCTTTAAAGAAAAGTCTTGCACTGAGCATGATGATATAATTGATAGGATTTTCTGAAAAAAGGTTACAGTAATTATTTTGGTCAATAACAATGTGTATTTATGTCTGGCAAGTAACTACTTTGCAAAGGAGCTCAAATCTAATGTTATTTGATTTGAAATGGGTCTTGGTTCTGGTCCGCTGCAGACAGGAAGTGTTGCCAAACCAGACTGGACCTTCCTGCATTGTCTGCCCCGCAAAATGGAGGAGGTGGATGACCAGGTGTTCTACTCATCCCGCTCCCTCGTCTTCTCCGAGGCAGAGAATAGAAAGTGGACAATCATGGTGAGTAATCTGATTATTATTTCATGCACAGTTTAATACTGGTATGGGTTAAAATGTTCCTGTCAGAATAGTCTTAGCCTCCGGTTTGATTCTCCATCTACTGATCTGTCTTCTCTTTTAGGGTCTGATGGTGTCTCTTCTGACTGACTACACTCCACAGATCCCCATGCTCAAGTTTTAACTTTACCATAAGGTGGAGTTTTACTTGCTCATCATGATGTATGACAGTCTTATTGCATGTGCCTCTGCATCGGTCAATGTCTGATTTCACCCACTGATAGCACCATCACAACACTAGATGTGTTACCCAAGAGTAACTGTGTTTACATTGTTTAATTCACTTCCTGGTTGACAGCATGGATGGCACTGACTGTTTGCCTTCCCTCGATGTTCAATTCTAAGACAAAAATGTATGTTTACCTTCTACCTTTACTTGTATAGAGAACGAGGATTGTTGCGAGCCTAAGTTTCACAGACCTGTTCCTGAAAAGGAAAAGATTACCGCTCCTTTCTTCAACTCGTTTAACGTCGCCGTCACTTCACAACATTCTCCAACAGCATCGGAAACTTTAATGAGAAAACGCAATCAGCCCGAGCTGACCAATCACATTCTGGCAGCATCCACATGGTGTTTACGTAGCCGCTGCCCCGACATGTTGTAATATTTTTTTTGAGGGAACGTATATCAGTTGCTGTGCATAAGCCCGTTAAATGAACAACTATACATTTGTCCTTACTGCCAAAAAGATACCATGATATAACCACAACGTCTCCGGTTTGTTGCATGTCAAAACCCTCTCTCTTCCATCCATGTCACTTGTCTGTTTCTACTGTATACTATCTACGAAAAGCTAAATGGCAAAAACATACTCTTGATACCAATAGTCAGTGCAGATTGGTTTTAAAAAGCAATATAGTAGTACCATGCAATGTGGTTACAAATCTAGTAAATGGACAAAAACACATGTGTTGTAGAAGCAGGTGAACATTGTGTTGTACTCCTCAACCCTCATGGTTCAATGTGATTTTGATATCCTTTTCTCAAAGTCTGAATGGACACAAATGTGCCTTTTACATCATGCTCTTCACTTTTATAAAGACCGCTAGGAGTGTTGTGTGCGTGTGATGCACTGATGATGAAACCGAGGGAGTCAAATCATTGTTCACAAACTATAAATAAAGACATTACACTTTATTCATAATGTTAGTCCACAGTCTACAATAGTTTGTGTTACTCAACAGTGTTTTAAATCCAGGGTTTAATTATTCAGTATGGTCCTGGTTACTGGTACTTACAGAATCAGTTTAATTACATTTTTTACTTTTAAGAAAAACAAACCGAAAAAACTACATATCAGAGGTAATTATTGTACTTTTTACTCTACTACATTTGACGCTTATAGATTAAAATATACTATGTGAAACATTACTATACTAGTTATCTACACTAATATCTACTAACATCGAAAGCATGTAGAATTGACAAACTAAATGATAGAATAGAATGTATACTATCTTATCCCTTTAAGGGGGAAATTTGTCTCTGCATTTGACCCATCCCTGTATATAGGGAGCAGTGGGCTGCCAATGACAGGCGCCCAGGGGTTCAGTGTATTGCTCAGGTACACTTCGACACGTGACACGTCCCAGTCAGGGATCGAACCGGTCCCCAGACGAACTCTTAACCCAGTGCGCCATGGTCACCCCAAAATTATGCTCTTACATGTATTTGTTAGTGATGAAAACAATATATTATTCAATTAAATATATAACATTGTGAAAGGAGCCATTTTGCTAATTAATTAATGTGATACTTTTAAGTACATTTTGCTGACAATACTTTTACTCGAGTAACGTTTTGAATGGATGTATGGAGGTGAGAGTGCGCCGTCCGATGGAAGCAGTCGGTAACGCCCCGGCTCGCTGATTGGACAACGTAAGATGACGTGCTGACGCGTTGTTGATGTGCGGGAACCTTTGATCCACGTGGGTGGCCCACTCAGATCATACCGATGAGTAACGGCTTCATTCATAAACACCACCAGCCTGTCATTTATGAAATACACATGCGCACATTGATTTATTTTCATTTTTAGTAACATCAATACAAACGCCTACACTAACTACATGTTGCATCTGAAACTGAATAACTTAACTTTTTAGGTTTTCAACACTCGCAGTGTTATGATTAAAAAGCGCACAACGTGTGTATGCAGCTACAGGTTCATCACGGAGGTAACAATGCTAGAAATGGCGAAACGAGACCACCCACACACTGAAGGCGTCTGTGAGGAGAGGGAGTAGAAGCTGAGGTGGGAGGAGGAGGAGGACGCCATTGCAGCCGCAGCTGACCGTCTGTGATTTAGGAGGGACTAACGTTATTGAACTATGTTGAGGGGCTTTGGACCTTTTTCAGGCTCAGCCCTCAGTCACTGCGGGGTTGTAGCGTGAAAACAGACAAGCAGGATGGACGGTTCACCCTCGATGAGGAGACAATGTGGAGCCACCGCGCCGAACCGAAGCAGGTACAAGTTAAAGAGGGAGAGCTGTGTGTCGGGGGGGGACAATGGGAGAAAGTTTGAGCTAACAGAGGCTAACTAACGTTAGATGTTTTAGCTTCTGCTAGCGGGCTGAAACGAGCGGTGCGCCCCCCTCACACTTTAACAAAGTTTACATTCATCAGCATGGAGCTAGCTGTACAGAGGACTTACGTTTCTGGGACAAACGTGTCACTTTACGTTCACTCTCTGTAAAGAGAACCGAGTAACGTTAACAGCAAGGTGGGAGATGACAACCAATGTGTTTATTCTGCTAAAATAAAGTTAACGACTGAAGCTAGATGAGGGAGCTAGCCATGCATTTAAATGTGAAACATTTCAACTCACGTTAAAGTTACTTTGCTTAAACTTTAACTCTGCAAACATGCGATTTATTAGTGAGAATTTTTGAGTTTGGTGTTAAAGCCTTTTAAATAATTCCTCATTTACATGTTACAACCTCTGCTTAACGTTACCGATGATGCTACAATGTAACGCTAGAGGTAGAAATACTATTTATATCCTTAAATGTAGAAACACAGCAGTGTAAAGCTACTTAGTTCAAGTCTTCCATTCAAAAATCTTAAGCATTGTTGTCTTCCCCCATCAATGTTATATTATTATATATTTGCTACAATATTACATAAATGTGTAAGAAGCATTTTAGTGTTGTAGCTGATGGAATTGGAGCTACTATTGACAACTTTACACGCTGCTGGACAGTTTGATATACAAATAAATCTTATTTTTCAAATCTATGATATGTTTTGTATTTAAAATGCTAATCTTAAAAGTAACTCCAGCTGTCATATAAATGTATCATGTCTCCCTCTGAAATGTTGTGGAGTTGAACTATGAAGTAGTACTCAATGGAAACACAAGTACCTCGATACTGTGTGTCGAGTACAATACTTGAATTGATTTCTCATTCAATTCAATTATCAAGCAAAAGGGCCAAACATGCTCTGGTTTCAGCTTCCTAAATGTGAGGATTTGCTGCTTTTTCCGTTTTTTTACATTTCCCTAAATGTCACAGGAACTGTTGGTTGGAAGAAATAGTAAGAGGCATTTTTTCAGCTATGAAAATAGTGGTTCTTTGCGCCCCAAAACTGCATTCCCACACAGCAGTAATGCAACATTCTCCTTCTTCCCACTAACAGTCGCCAACCCTTCCTACACCTGTCTGGTGGCCCAGCCTCGCACCATGAACACCAGTAGGAACTGCACCACAGTGGGGAACGGTGAGGGTCTGGCTGCCCTGGAGTCGGTCTCCATTGTAACCATCACACTCCTCGCCTGCCTGGGGAACCTGTTGATCGTGGTGACCCTCTATCGCAGGCCTTATCTGCTCACGCCCAGCAACAAGTTTGTGTTCAGCCTGACCGCGTCCAACCTGCTGCTGTCCACGCTGGTGCTGCCGTTTGTGGCCGTGAGCTCTGCAAAGAGGGAGTGGGTGTTTGGGGTCGTGTGGTGTAACTTCACCGCGCTGCTCTACCTGCTCATCAGCTCTGCCAGCATGCTGACCCTCGGAGCCATTGCCATCGACAGGTTAGTGCTGGATCACTGTTGAAGTCAGAGGTACTAATAATGATTATAACTTCTTTAGGTTCGTCACTATGGGCACCTCATATTACATATAGTACATTTATTGTTTCCAGACTCGTGTGCCCTTTAGCAAGTCACTTAAACACTAAGACCAAACAACACATTTTTATTCATAAAGCACAGGTGTGAGCATGAGATTTAGCAGCACATATTTCTGTTTATAGGATTCACTTGAATTTGCATTCAATTTACTTTAGGACATGTCACAGTTTCTGGTGCATTTCCCTTTTAAGGTCAGTACGCAGCCTCGTAAATAAGGTTGGTTAACCACACGCTTAGCTCGTGGTATTTTCCTGGAGATTTTCCCAGCTCAAGTGACGAGCATTAGACCGACTCACACAAAGTAAACGTGCACTGATATGAATGCACCATTCAGCTGAGATTATGTCCATTAGTTCCCATTTTTATAAATAAGAAGCGGATTCACTAATTAAACGGCCTGCAGGCATAAAGATTGATATTCTGAACTCGACCACTCGGCACAGACTGTGACCTTTTTTTTTTTTTTTTTGTCGTTTACTAGATATTTACTATTTTAGACTTTTTTTTTTTGTGGCTTTTGTAGTTGTTTTGAGTAAAGATAAAATGAGACAGTGATACATTTGGAGAGACTTTTGTCTTATATAAATATAGGAGACAGTTTATATTTCTCTATATCAACAAATATATATCTCTTGTAAAAACTCTACTTGACTAAGGAACACCCGTTTTTAAAGAGATTATTTACGTGATTTATCAAGCAAAAATAAGCGTACCAAACATCCCCTAGCTCCAGTATGTTCTAGCTTTATATGCCTAAGAGATTTTGACAATGTCCCCCTGGGGCTCTGGGAAATTTAAAACTGCATTTTAATAGACTAATAGATTTGCTAAGAAATAATCTGCTAGTTAATCTGTTATTTGCAGTGTATTTCTTTTTTGCCTATGTTTTTATATTTGCGCATCAGGTTGGTTGAAATTGACTTTGAATTTCCCTCTGGGTAAATGATATTGTTAGGTTGTCGGGGATCACAAAGGACTGAAATGTAGTTAAGATCTACTGTAAATTAGCTCTGACTGCAGCATACAGCCCTCACTGTTCCCACTGCTGTCCTAATTGCCCTCGTCACCTTTGGGAGTTTGTGATTACAGTGCATGTTTTTGTTCTCCCGCCAAGCCTCCTTTCCTATTGTATGCGGCTTTTTAGAGAAACACTTTGCAGCATTGTTGTTGGGAGGGGGTGTGTGAGTGCAGCTTGTAGCTGTTAGCTTCTGCATCGCTCACTGAATTCTGAGCAGTCTCTGTGCTTCCTAACTGTGCTCTCCTCTCGTCCGTACAGGTACTACGCAGTGCTTTACCCGATGATCTACCCCATGAAGATCACAGGGAACCGGGCAGTCGTGGCCATCGCCTACGTGTGGCTGCACTCCCTGGTGGGCTGCCTGCCTCCTCTGTTTGGCTGGTCCTCCTTCGAGTTTGACTGCTTCAAGAGGACCTGCGTTGCGTCGTGGCACAGAGTGCCGAGTTACACGGCCTTCTGGGTCATCTGGTGCATCCTCCCCCCCTTATTAATCATG
The DNA here is from genome assembly GCF_949748355.1 of Melanostigma gelatinosum. Taxonomy (NCBI): domain Eukaryota; kingdom Metazoa; phylum Chordata; class Actinopteri; order Perciformes; family Zoarcidae; genus Melanostigma; species Melanostigma gelatinosum. Next base: position 12,839,830 of record NC_136643.1, on the reverse strand, counting down.
CTCGCCTGTTACGGTGTCATTTTCCGCGTCGCCCGCATGAAAGCCCGGAAAGTACACTGTGGGACAGTTGTGGCCCACGAGGACTCCACTGGAGTTCAGAAGAACGGACGTAAAAACTCAAGCACCTCGACCTCCTCTAATGGAAGCCGGCGGAGCCTCGTGTACGCAGGGAGTCAGTGCAAGGCCTTCGTCACCATCTTGGTGGTAGTCGGCACCTTTCTCGTGACCTGGGGCCCGTATGTCGGGGTGGTGTGTACCGAGGCTTTGTGGGGACAAGGGAGTGTGTCTCAGGGACTGGAGACTTTGGTCGCGTGGCTGTCGTTCTGCAGCGCCGTGTGCCACCCGTTCATCTACGGCCTGTGGAATAAAACGGTGAGGAAGGAGCTGCTGGGGATGTGTTTCGGAGATCGCTACTACAGAGAGTCGTTCGCCACGCGGCAAAGGACGTCCCGCCTCTTCAGCATCTCCAACAGAATCACAGGTGGGTGTAAGGGGGGCTCTCTTTGTCATGCAGATCAATTCAAATGAAGGTGGACGTCATATTTTTTATATTTATTTATAACCGCTTTATGTAAAGACACCAAATCAATGTGTTTAATGTGTTGTATGATGTTGTTCAATGGAGATCTTGTTTGTGTTCCTTCAGATTTGGGCATGTCCCCACACCTGACCGCTATGCTGGCCGGTGGAGGGCAGCTGCTGGCCCCAGGAAGCAGCACCGGGGACACTGGCTTCAGTTTCACTCAGGACTCGTGTAAGTGTTGCACACAAGGAAAAAACGTCCTCTGTGTGTCCTAACCCAACACAATATAATCACTTTACTAAACCTCCTAAAGGCCGAGGTAACGTCTTCCAACTGCTCGTTTTGACCAATCGACAGTCACAAACCCAAAGGTGGATCTGTTCACTGTTGTTAAAAGCTGGAACCAAAGAGTGTTTGATATTTTTGCTTGAAAGATGAACTAAAATGACTAGTCATGTATCAAAGTAGTTGCCAATTAATTTTTTGTTGATTGATTAATTGAATAATTGTTCCAGCTGTAGAGTTTGCGCTCAAAAGTCCCATAAAATCTGTAAATCTTCTCCATATACTGTACATGCAGTATTGTCATATGGGCTCAAAACCTGCAAACATAATGTTTGAAACTCTGTTGCGTCATACTCCCACAGCGTTGTTACAGTCGCCCTCACATTCCTGTCTCACAGCTCATGTTTGCAGTTCAGGATGGCAAGTAATGTCATGTGTAATACAAAGACACGTCTGATTATCCCCTTTGTGTTTAGAGCTGCGAGGTATGGCCTTAATCTGCTGATGTACACTACCATATCGCATGGTTTCTGGTAATTCAATAAATAAATCGTCTATATGAAACGACAATCAATTAACCCGCCTTTTTCCCTGTAATGTCTCCCACACAGGCACAGACGTGATGCTGCTGGATGACTTCTCCACCGACGGCTCCTCCCACCCACAACAACACGGGAATCCGTCCGGGAAGAGGAGGAGCTCCGTCACCTTTGAAGACCAGGTGGAGCAAGCCAAAGGTATCATTTCCACCGCTACACAAACAGATCAGCGGGGAAGGGAGTTCCCTCCACACACACTGAGGCTTTGAAGAGTGACTCTGTGGTCAGCAAGCTACAAAACAGAACCTCACACAAGACTTGTTTGTCTGATGGTGTCGTGTTTTTTTTTTTTCCTCCTCAGCTGAAAACACAAGTGCGTCCTCGGTTCAAGTCCACGCAGAGATGCACAAGTCTCTCGACATCTTCGCCTCCTGCCTGGCGAAGGCGATAGAGAGCGACGCTAAGCTCGCCCTGTTCGGGGAGGGTCTGGCTCTTCCGGGGGGACTGTTTACGACGAGAGCGGCACCGAGACCCAGATACCTGGACGGTCAGAGACTGAGGCTGGAGAGCATCGATGAAGGGATCGTTAAAGATGACAGAGAAGAAGAGCGGGAGGTGGAGGAAAAACCGGCCTGAACGCAAGCAGGTCTGTGGACATGTTTTCAGACGGTTTATTAGTGAACCGCACAGGTTAGAGTGGTGCTCGTCATGCTCTGTCGTGCAGTTTATGATCCTGATCTGGCCACACATGGGTACACCATACTTGAAATTATTAGGAAACAGGAAGAGGCACATTATTAATTCCACTATGTTGTACCAAGTGCACACCATCAGCGTCCTTGCAAGCTTTTGTGTGGATTCATGTAATCAATAGGACGCCTTAACTACTGTAACCTAAATGATCGGATTGTTGTAGTAATTTGTTTATTACTCTATATTATGGTATGTCCTCGGGATTTGCCATAACGTGTGCCTCATCAGGGCTGGAAAGAATGCATTTGTTTCAGTCAGTTATCAGATCATTTAAAACTTTCTCTTTTATTACATGAAGAGAAGGAAGTTTCAAACCCAACGTCTCTATTCAGGTACAGACGAAGGTGTGCTTGTACTGCACACCGATGCTCCATACACACAGGTGTTTCCACTTATTGTGAGTTGGACATGTGAGAGTTAAAATACTGGACATTGAAACACAATATCCATTACTTTGGGTTTTAATTAGCTTGAATGACGGACTTTGGCGGATGTGAGGCGTCTATTTATTTAATATCACAGAAGTGTCAAAGTAGGATATATATATATATATATCGGAGCTTTCAGAAGTTTCCAGTCATAACTATTTAAAAGTGTGACCCCACTATTGCGATATGACTTGTAAGTAGAGCTCTTGTCAGCCACAATCAGTGAAAGGCCTTTAATGTAATAAAAGGGGAACTTTAAAGGGAGCGTATAACACTGTCGGAAGAAAGAAATCAGTTATAGTTTGTCGTTTGGACAAGATGGATTTATGTTTTCAAACTGATTGTTTAGAAGAATTACAGTAAGCAGAAGGCCTTCCTCTGACACACACTACAAAATACAGTGTGTTTACATACGGATTACCCGTGTTAAGTGTTACGTATGAAATGGTAATATTTAGCCTACGGATTCTTGAGTTCTGTGACTTTGACCACCAATTTCTAATCAGTTCAGGTTTGAATCAAAGAGGCCCTTTTCATAGCAGCCATATCGACATGTCATTGCAGGGTAAACGGATTCAATTAATTGTGGTCCCGTTCTATTTCGTCTGTCAGTCATTCCAGTGAGCCAGCATGCACAATACCAGGGCCATAATTAATATTTATCATCTACACCTGTGTTATTAGTCTCAACGATGGCGACGTTTGAGAGTCCTGATACTGCGCATGCTGACTGTCAGTTTACTGGGACACCTGAATAGAACAGAGCCATCGTTAATGCTATTAGTAACACCTGTGCTTTTCCTGCTGTGGCAGAGGCCTATTGAGGGAGATTGAAAACACAACATTGCCTTAAGGTGTTGACGGCTGTCTTTCTGTAATTCTGTATTGTAATTCATAAGAAAACTTCTGTAGTGATACAGTTTGTCCATGTATTGCTCAGCCCTGCGCTTGATCATATGAATCAGTTGGTGAACATTTGTAGGATTGATACGGAACGGGGACAGTCCTGACATTTCATTATTAGCAGCTACAGTAATTACACTTGCAGTATGTGCTTGCTCACATAGAAACTACTCATTGTGTGTCAGAGAAGGCGAGTATTACTGCATGGTCAGTACTTTTACTTACCAAAAAAGCAGTGTATTCAGAAACTATCCAATGGGTTAATGAAGTCCAAAATTAGGTAATATGGAGACTGATTATCAGTATTTCACAGGTTGTTATATTAATAAAGCTGCATTGGCAAAGGCCTACATTTCATATTGTTGTGCACACTGTGCAGTGGTCTTTAAAAGTCAAAGAAAAATAGATGGTGTGTGTCGAGTTGTCTTTAGGAAAAACTGGTCTTAATGAACAGTTTTAGTAACTATTCATTGGTGCATGTGGTTTACCTCAGTTCATACACTCCATCACTCCCTTTACTATTATGAAAGAAGCTCCAAGAGGACATTTGTAATGAGTAGAGTGCTTCAGTCTTACCTCGTATCTTTTATATTATGTTTGGTACTATACACAAGTGATGTAACCTTTTGATTTTCACTATACAGTTTCAAGTATTAATAGAAATATTTGCATTAAAGTTTTGTATCAAGATTCTTCCATTAAAATGTTTTCATAACAATGTTCAGAACTCATTTTTTATTTATTATTTTTCCTCTGATGCCGTGAAGCTTGAACCATGTTGGCGTCTAAACGACGACGACCGCCTGACCTGCAGTAATACACTGGGTCTGTTTCACTCATATTCACTTCAAGTCAAATAGCCAGTTACGACTCAAATCAAGAGGGTCGTTTAAGAACCGTTGCAAGTGTTCTTACAATCACTGTTCACAGCAGTACTACCGTATGAATGGAGTTGTGTAAAGCTGAAGACTACACGTTGGAGAGAAATGAGCTTAAAGTTAGTGTGAGGAAGTTGTAACTGGTCACATTCCACACAAAATCATGCAGGTTTACCAGAAACTCCTGAGAATCCCACCGCAGACGGACCCAGATCCGGCTTCACTGCTGCCCCAGAACCAGGACTGCACAGGACTACTAACCCGAGTGGCTTTAACAGACCCCTGCAGCCCGCTGCTTGATGCTATTGGCTCGAGGCTACATTAGCTGGTGCAGCTGCAGAGGAAATGTGCGCTAACGGTAGTTTCTGCAGTAAAATGTCCAGCTTAAAATACTGATTGTTCTTCATTTCTGGAATGATTTTTACTTATTTAGCTTGTGCTAAATTATAAATAAATGGTGTAAATTATTTGAAATGCTCTCATTGTGAATTAGTGGAACTGTATATTCATATTTAATGAGCCGGGCAGCATTTGGTAAATCCATAAATCAGTCCACTGATCGTCTTAAGCTTTTATCTTCCAGACATCTGAGATGCCAAAGTTTTATTTTGAATTATTATAATTCTGTAAAAGATGATTTACTGTGTTGACATGTCCATTTTTAGGTAGAAGAACCACAGATTTGTTTCTTATTTTATTCAACAATAAAATTAAAGCAATCTCCAAGTATGTTTTTACTTAAAGTCCTTGTTTACATGCGTAACTGCCGGAGCAGCACATCAACATTTCTTAGCTTTGTGCTACAATTTCAAAATGTCACACGTTAACACTGATCAAAGCTCACTCGCTCCTAACAAAATAATATTGCACTTAACATCCTTGCACACCAGCCGCCATTATTCTCACACTTAATATATATATACTGACGTCGTTTCCTTTTGCATTCACACAGATGTACTTTATCCGCATACAGAAACATCAGTAAGAAAGTCATCTTAAAAAAACACGGGGGGCTAGAAATGACACTAATTTTCAAAAGGAAGTATTCTACACTATACTTGTACAAATCTCAGGGTTTTTTTTGTTTTTTTTCAAGTGCTATACAGCAAGAAGAAAGTGTTTTCTTTAAAATAAAATGCCAGCAGGCTACTGCTCGTCCTCATTTTCCTGTCCCGAACCTTCGGAGCGATCGCCTTCTAGTCGATCTGCAAGAAGGCAGATGTTAAAGAAGGGGGCACATAAGTGTCCTGAGGAAAGGTAAGTAAACAGTGTGCTGCCCAAATATTCAAAGCAACAGTGTACCTGATCTGATGTGATTAAGGGAGGCCAACATTCGGAGCATGAAAGAGGCCGGGACCGTGATTGTGTTCCTCGTTTCCTCCAGCATCAGCTCGTTCCGAGCTATTACCTTGAACGAGACGAAGAAGACGAAGAGAGAATGTGAAGGAAGTTGAATCTGACAAATAACGGGAATCAACAGAAAACTGCTCCGACAGAAACATGAATTTAATTTCTTTCATTGGCCCCTGTAAAATAAAATATATGAAGTAAAAGTTTGACATTTTGGGAAGAATCCTACTTTACTTTCTTGGTGAAACTTAGATGAAAAGATTTCGTAAATATGAAGCCTGAAGACTTGAAACGGGACAAACAGCTAGCCTAACAAATCCACATACCAGCACCTCAAACCATATACAACATGTTAATACGCCCACTAATTAGCATGTTACATTAATCTGTGCAGAAACCAAAGAGTACAAATTTAAAGTGTTGTGTGACGGACCAGAGAAGTGACTTCCTGAAGTCACCATGAGGTCGCAATGATCCTGATGTGTTTTGGTTGTGTGAGGATAATATGTTGAGTTGATCCTTCCTAAACGGTAAAATTATAAATAAATGATGTAAATTATTTGAAATGTTCTCATTGTGAATTAGTGGAACTGTATATTCATATTTAATGAGCCGGGCAGCATTTGGTAAATACATAAATCAGTCCACTGATCTCTTGGCGGTCGTACCTCATTGGCGAGGACTCTGTTGAAAGATGGCGATTGTTCCAGTGGCGACCAAATCTTGATATCGTAGTCAATCCCGCAAGAAGCCAGAACTGAAACAGAGCGGAAAATGAACATTACCGTACTCAGTAACATGGTCAGATCATCTGAGGTAGATGGGGGGGGGGGGGGGGGGGGGGGGGGGACTCACTGGGGTCGTACGGGTGCGGCTGCAGGCAGTTGACCACGTGGTTGTCGGCTTCCAGCAGCATGAGGTGCTCTGCAGTGTGCCTGTCCCAGATGAAGATGTGGCCGCAGTCTGAGCCGCTCATTACGAAGTTGTTCCCCCAAAAACAGGACTCCTTTATCTGGACAAAATGAACAAACCCACCTTGAATTTTACACCGTTGAAGGAATAGTCACCACTCTCATATCTGTGTATAAAGCCAAGAGCTGGAGACCAGAGAGCATGAAGGCTAGAAACTGTTCAAAGCACACCTCACTAATTGTTTAATCAACACAGAAATGTAAAAACATCAATTCGTGGTTTTGGAGTTATGTGGTCTGACTATTTCTTGACAAACGGCAGTTGATGCATCAGCCCAGAAGTTCAGAGCAGCTTCTCTGACTCTCGGCAGATGTCAGATTTAGTCCATAATATATATAATAGTGTTAATATTTGAATGGGCCCCGGGACACTTTGTACTTGAAAAGTTGGGCCCCGAGGTCAAAAAGGTTAAGAACCCCTGCTCTAGAGCACGATGATGAAAGCGTACCATTGTCCTGGAGTTGCGGTGGCCTTTGTAGACCATCTTGACTGAGGGTCTCCTGATATTCTGTGTCTCGCTCTCCTCCATCTCCCGTCGTTCTTTCCTCCTGCGAAACAGCTCCTGGATACGAGCGGCAGCTGAGCGTCTGTAAAACACAAGAAAACCAATACATGTGATAATAAAAGCACGCAAAAGACCAAAAAAAAAAAAAGACACACAAACCCATGCCGTCTCTGATGCTTATGAACTCCATGCTTTGAGTCTTGAGTGAAATTTGTGCTGATGAAATCAATTCAACCGAATAACAAACGCCAAGCTAGAAAGCAGCCGCTTTCAAGGCAAAACAAATCATAATGGAATCAAGCCCCTAATGTTGTTGTTGTGCAAAGTGTTGTCCATTAACAACAGCCAGCGTCGATAAATTAAATCTACAGTGCACACACAGTATACGAGTTGGAAAGAAATCCTCCGCCTCCGGTAGAAATCAAAAATCTATTTGTCCGGCTCTTTTCCATCATGCACGCTTTCTCTGACCATTCCTCTTTCTTCTGCACAAAACCTTGAAAACGCTGCCGTTATGCTGCCACTCACACAACTGTGGAGTCAGTACTCGCATGCACATCGCTCTAACGCTACAGTTAGCCGTGTGTAGATTAGTTCTTTGTGAGTGAAATGACCAAACCAAGGCAAAAAAAACCCTGTTTTCTTCATCATGTTATGCTGTTGAGTTTTAATGCGCCGCTGCATGTCACACACCTGACAGGTTAGATGCTTTTGGTGCAAAACACTTTACCTGATCATCCTATCTCCTACTGCAGATCCTCTGGAATTTAATCTAGATTTGTAGTGAAACAGTCAATGGGAAGGCATCACAGAAAATCAGAATACCCACCCTTTAAAAGTGATATTAAACAAGAGCAAAGATATAATAACCTGCATTCCAAATGAATGAGGGTGTTTTCTTGCTTGTAGCGAGTGAATAGAAACGAGTGCTGTCTAACGTACCTCTGTCCCTGACCTCTGAACCTGGTGGACGGGATGAGAATCGGGTCGTCGTCGCTGTCGTCAGAGTCCTGGTGGGCCCGTGCAGGCTCCCGTGCAGGCTGGCTCTGGCCCTCCTCTTCCTCCTCCGCTCTGGGCTCTGCTCTCCTGCAGCCTCCCGACGTGTCCTCGGCGCCCTCCGGCTGACTCCTCTCCACCGGCGACGCAGCAGCCACGGTGTCCCCCTGAGAGGAGCCCGCCGCCGGGGCCTGAGCCGACGAGCTGCCGAGGGCCCCGGAGCAGGAGGCGCTACACGGCGGCTCCGTGGAGGCGGCCGGGACGCTCGGCTGCCCCGAGGACACAGACGGAGCTGAGAGGGAAATACATATCAGTACATCTAGGACGTTGTAGGATTACAAAATTTGTATATTTTTTACTGATTAAAGGTGTGACAGAGTGCATGTTTTTTTAAATGTATATATATGAAGTGCTGTATTTTAATACTGCCTCTATGCATCATTTGCACCAATGAATAACTTCTTTGGATACTAACGTTTAAGAGCAACTTAAAGATGATGTTCAAGATCTTAAGGATACACTATATTTACAATATCATCTCTTTGAAAACACAACTTTTCAGCCCGGTGTTAAGTTACTTTTTTAAAATTTGATTTCAAATTCTGTCAGAGCCGGTTCCCTGGTGCTGAAGTTACTCACGTGGCTCTGACATTGAACTCTCGGTCGACAGAGTCTCTCTGCTCCGCACAGCCTCAGACGCTTTGGGACCTCCACTGCCCAGAGAGCTGGATGTGCTGCTGCTCCTGTGGGGGAAGATTAGAAAACAGTGACTGAGAGGATTTGTAAATTATTCCTCAATGAGGAATTTGTTGTAGCATGTTGATGATGCATCCGTTTCCACAACATTTGTACACATAAATTCAGAGAGGGTGAACATTTGTTCTGCTTTGCAAACTGTGAAGGAACCCGAAATGATGCAAAAGTGTTGCTCACTGAAAGATTACAGATTGAAACGTCGTAACGAAATAAAATGAAGACAAGCAACCAAGCTCTGCAATTATGATGATCCACAATGCTGTCAAGACAGAATATGTTTTCGAGAATAAATATTCACCATGACTTCAGGTTTGATTTATGTGGAAAGAAATCAGATAGCAGAATAATAAACACATGCAAAACCTCCAAAGTTATTATTCATGTTATTATTAGTTCATGGAAGTCACCGCACACGGAGGTGGAGATGGAGTATACCCTGTTTATCATCTATGTTACTCTAAACGGACCATAATTCACGAAATGAACATCATGCTGTGTTGAAGAAGACTTGAAACTAGAGATTAAGACCATAAACTCATGTTTACAATGTTTACTGAAGGAATAAATCAAGTGAGGATCAGGGATATGTTCTCATAGACTTCTATACAATCAGACTTCTTTATGCAACCAGAGGAGTCGCCCCCTGCTGGTCGGTTGTCAGAATGCAAGTTTAAGGCACTTCTGCATTGGCTTCACTTTTCAGAATGGGAGGCTGCCGCCTGGTTTGACGATGATCTCGGCTTTCTATTTGTACTAGATGTGCATAAGGCACTGCATCATTATACTTTTCCTCACTCACCACTCATCAGTGAAGTCCAGCTTGATTGTGCTGGTGGTGGTTCCCTCTGAGCTGTAGTGCAGGCTGAGGACGGGCTCTGCTGCACTGGGTCGACTGCTGCCGGTCATGGTGGTGGAGGTGGTGGGTGCGCTGGTGCTGACTGGTACAGAAACAGGCTGAGCGGGAGGTGAACCTGCCGCTTCTGCTGCTGCTCCTGATGAGAAGACATACGGCCGAAGCAGGCGAGAAGGATTCATTGTAAATCTGTTTTACTAATTAACTCCGAGAGAAAAAGCTTGGGCTCAGAGTATTCTTTTGCCCGTTGCTCACAGCATCTAACTGGTTGTTTAAAAGGCACACTAGCAACATGCAACCGCCTGCTGCGTGATCACTCCCCATTGATAAACAACACAAGCATGCAGCTGACATTCACAGAGCGGACAAAAGGTGGACTATCACCAGCAACAACACACGCACTGATACTGTGCAGGTCTATTGATACCTGGGCTTTGGGCATCAGCCAATACAGAGTATGGATCCGACACCAGTGACAAATGAATCAGCTGTTTGCCTCACTGTGTGGAAGCGACTGGGATCACTCTGTCATGTGTAAGGCAACATCAGGCTCGACTTAAACATTGTAAAACAACAGATACAAAAGCACTGAATTGTTGTTAATCAAAACGTCAATACTCAGATAATATATGTATATCTCTTGATGAATGTGTGATGTATGATTCCATTACTTAGATGATGATGTTGGTTCTTATTCTTATACAGTAACTTTGGTCAGCTCGACACACTGGCTACCCGCAGACACATAAACGTGTGTCTGGACAGATAATGGGAATAATGGGAAAGTCAAGTAGTGGATGGAGAGAAATAAGAAGCGTGAAAACGATGCAGGACAGACTGTGCAGAGGGTTGAGAGCAGGTGTTTGTGTGGATGAGGGAGTGTGAAGAAGAAAAGCAAGTGGCAGGGTTTGGAGGGTTGGGGGGGGGGGGGGGGGGGGGAGGACGCACCCTGCTGTTCATCAAGAGTCATGGATCCCAGCTGTTTGTTTACCACAGACGAGGGGGAATCTGGAACACAAATGAGACCGACTGAACATCGGTGACGGACGCACGAGGGTTAAAAACTGCAAAGTCGTGTTAAAATCGATCCCAAGGCCGAGCAGGAGAAGCTGTCAAATCAGCCAAAAGGATCATTTCACATTCATTGCATGTGCAAAATGAGTATCGGAGATTATTAAAGTCGGAACATGACAAGCTCACTCATGCTTACTACACGCCCTGCTAGTAAATGGTTAATTCCTGCAGTGTTATAATAACCATCAAGCTCACTGTAAGACACCACAATGCAAAACACAAACATAATAATTACATTCTGTTTGCTTTTGCAACCTTAAAAATAATCCAAAGACATCAGTGCAGCCTGGTTTTAACGTAAACAATACAAGCAATGGCCCTTTATTCAGTTCATGACGAGTTGGTCTTGGATGTCCGATAAAGCCCCTTTCAGACATGCAGCTTGTTACATAAATGTGAATGCAATTGTACGTTTCATTCTCACATAACAACCCACTGAGTCCCTTTAACGTAAAGACACAACTCCTAAACGTCCCGGGACAAACCTGTCAACATGTCCGAGTCTCCGAATTGAATATCGTCTCATTAGCATAAAGGCTGCAGAAGCACTGGGTTCAATATTTCTCGGAGAGATGAAATGCACCTCATGTTCGCATTAAGAGCACTGTAACAAGTTCATTACTTAATTACGATCTTCAGCCCAGACAAATCGGTTGAACAAACCGCTGTGAACTCTTACCAAATTAAAAGGTGACTTGACAAAATGCACTTTTCCTTTTCATCATAAATAGTGTCGCTGGCGTGTCGACAGACCCCCAAAGAGAAGACCAGCCCCTCTCTTTTCCCCCTGCTCCATCTATCAGAAAGAGATCCTTCGATAACATACATAATAATAAGATACAATAATCATTGGACTGCATGACTGAACACATCCAGAAAAGGAAAAACACACGCATTACACGCAGCGTGTGAGAGTAAGAGCAGTAAATGCACTGGCAGACAACAGCAGCTGACTGCTCTCTGATGAACAATGACATTGGGAAAATATGCGTTCACTTTGACAAGCATCGGCAAACTCCCATGATCTTTAACAAACTCCAAAGTAAAAAAGTTGAAGTGAAGTTGAAAAACCATCACTGATGCAGCTCCTCCCTTCACATCATTTCTTTTCAACTGTCAAGCTATTTGTGCACCAGAAGAGCGCCGTCTCTTTCTGTGACGGTTCTGCATTAAGCCACAGGGAGCGGTCACGTAGCGGACACCTACGTCTGAATGACATCACTTTAACAGGCACAGTCGGTGATGTAACGTTATTCCATGTCTGAAACGGGCTTTAGTTACGATTCTCAAGTTGGAGTCGGATCAAACCAAAGTGAATCAAGTCCAACAGTCCAGACAGCCGATCAGAATGCATCACTAACAAACATAAATAAATGTGTGAACAACCACATGAGCCAAAGACGACCTTCATACTGGCCGGTGCCACTCGGGGTGAAAACTCAAGCAACAAGTGGAGCGATGAGGTGAGAGCATTAGTGAGTGAGGGGCTGAGCAAACAGTGGAGAGGCGACACAGTGACGGCTGCAGAGGTTAATAAGTACAAGGTGCATCATTGGGGAATGGAAAGAGGATCACTGTGAGATTAGTGGTCACTTTTATCAAGGCCGGGTCTTTCTGGCGCCTAACTGTCTCTACAAACAAGAGAGAAAGACAGCCCGCGTGGAGGGGGGGGTGGGGAGCTCGGAGGGGAGGGTAACCTGGAAGGGGTCGCGTCTCAGCAGCAGCAGCAGCAGCGGCGACAGCAGCAGTAGTAGCATCTCTTTGTGAGGCAGTCACAGCGGCTGCAGGAGAGGAAGAAGAAGAAGAACGGGCCGCTCGCTGACCCAGTCCTGGTGGGTCGGCCAGCCGAAGTAACCTCTGCAAACGCCTACACACTAAACTTATGGGCAGCCGATGAGGACCGTACTCTGACAGAGAGGCAGAGAGGAGGAGAGGCAGAGTGAATGCACGAAGGGGGGGGAGCAGAGAGTCAGGAAATAAAAGAGGGAGGAGGACAACAGGATGCTGAAGGAAAAGAGAGTGACGTGAGGCTGCTGCTTGAGTGGAGTGGCTCCAACAAACACACACAAGTACACACACACACACACACACACATACGTGGGAGTCAATCGAAGGATACCTACTCACTGTCCTAAAGAGTCAAATGTCAATAGCTGTTTTTGTGTCCTTTGTCAAAGCGACAGTGGTGTGCATTGTTTCCTTACCTGAGAGAGCAGCTTCTGAGGTGGATGTGGGCGTCGGCGTAGGCGCGGAGGTCCCGGTCGTGTCGGCCTGACTCCTCTGCTCTGAGTCAGGCGAGGAGGTGAGTGGGGAGGAGGAAGGAGCCGAGCTCTCCACCGATGAGGAGCTGGAAGGAGGAAGTGCTGTGACTGTTGATGACGAGCCTGAGGAGGGAGAGGAAGTGGATTTAGGGATCGCGGCAGCGGCGACCTCGGGGCCGGCAGGTACCTCCGGCGCGGTTGACCCCGCGGGCCTCTCGGGGACGCTGGACTCCTGACTTGAGCCTCCTGCGGGGGCCGCTGGAGTACTCGACGCCGCTTCTGGACGGATCGCTATTCCGGAAACAAGAAAATAAATATATGTCAACAATAAGTAGATAAGGTAAATGGATCCATATTAAAATACCTAGAAAATGATACAGCATGATCCAATGCCACATAACACAGAATCTATAGCCTGTTCATTTACAATGCACACACACACACACACACACACACCGGTAATTTGAGAACTTTTAGTGCGTCTGATTTGCTGAGTGTTTTCTCAATGTCTCACCTCTGGGTCGCGTCTGAGGCCGAGTTCCTCTGCTGCTCTGAGCTTCGCTGGCCTCCTCAAACCAACGAGACAACATGTCCGACATCCTCTGCATCAGGGACACGTTCGGGCTCTGCTCGCCTACGAATGCACGGGAGACAAGAGTTCGCCGGTTTACACAGGTTCACCGGACGTATTAGAACAAACACGACACGGGCCGATATGTTGAGACAATGCTGCGCAACACCGTTAAAATGACTGTTGTTTCTCACGTGGAGCCTCAGGAAAGAAATGGGACAGTAAATACTAGCGGTGTAACGGTTCACTAAATTCACGGTTGGGTTCGGTACGATACAGTGGAGCCACGGTTCGGTACGTTTCGGTACAGTAGAAAACTATAAATACCAGAGAGATGTACTTGATTTTAAAAATATATTTATTCATTACAACTAACATCATGAAGGTATTCTTTGACTTTGAACGATGATGGAACTATACCTGAGTGACTCATCTTCTGGGGTGTCTTCTTAGCAACACATGAGCATAAAAAACAAAAACTGCTCCTTAATGTTATGTAGTATTGTTACTTACATCTTGTATTGTTACTTACATCTTGCAAAAGAGATTTTTAATCTCAATGGGACTACCTGGTTAAATAAAGGTTTTTTTTAAATTCTTTTTATTTTTTTATTTTATTTTTTTTATTCAAACGTATTCGGTTCGTCATGCGTCCCGAACCGTGAGCCTCGTACCGAACGGTTCAATACGAATACGCGTACCGTTACACCCCTAGTAAATATGACCAAATATTGATTCAGCGACTCAGACGTTTTGCAATTTCAACCAGTGATGACTAAAGCAAATAGTGTAGAATAAAAGTTGTGTTGTGACATTGAAGTGGAAACACAGACAAGGTTTCCTGTGTAGAAGCAAACTACGTTTTGGTTGAGGTGTCACTTGTAACTGCATTCATATTTAAGTCCATAAGTTGCACAGTTTATTAAAAGGTTTAATGTGATTGAAAACAATTTTTTATGCTCTGATTTTCCAGCCTGGCAATGTATTTGTCACTTTACTTCTTATGAACAGGGATTGAGGAATACATTTAAATGGCCAAAGAAATGTATTTACAAAACATTTTTAACATGTGGGCGGGCGTTGTATAACTATCTCAGAGGCCGGATCTGTAATTAGAGACCTCTGCTTCACACCTAGCGAGCAGGAACACGAACATATACATGCGAGTTGCTGTGCTGACTACTCTGATCTTACCGTCCCTCTCCCTCTCACTCTCAGGACGAGCTCGGGGTCCAGTGTCAGACCAGTCACCTCGTAGACGGAGGCGCTTCACTGGAGGCTGCCTCAGCTGTGGAAACACACACACGCACACACACACACACACACAGAAAGATTAGCAGTTTGTCAGTCAAAGCATGGTCAAAAATAGCTCCGCTGCCAAAGCAAAACACTGTTCGTCTCTGTCAGAGTCCTCTTTAGAGTGCCCCCCCCCCCCCTCACCCCCCCTCCTTCTGCCTGCACGACCGGGGTTGCCTCCACTTTCCAGTCCCCTGGCTCTCTTTACAGGGCAACAGGCGGAGAGCCAGAAATAGAAAAAGGGGGGTCTTAGTGCAGAGACTATCAACTGCTTTACTCCGGAAATGTCATCAGGTCTGATTGTGGGCTGGAGGTGATGAAAAGCCGCAGAGGCTGACAGAGATAGCAGAATAAATCAGAGAGCAAAAGGCCCACGAGGAAATGTGGTTATAGGTGGAGGAAAAAGGGAGGGAGGGAGGGGGAGAGGGAGAGAGAGAGAATGAGCCTTTGCTCGGCCGTCCCCTCCACCTCAGCCTGATGAACTATTTCGGAGGATAGATGAACACTGCCTGCGTCGGTCGCTGTATTTGGAAAGGAATGCGTGTGGTGGTTGCATCTCGACACAGCTGAGCTCACCACGAGGCTTTGAAACACTGGCACCATGATCCAGCACGTTCAGGCACACGTGAAGACCAGTACTGGCAGCAAACACTTTCCAAACACATATGACAACACGTTTAACAACACCGAAGAATACATTATATTTGGTTATGATCAATAATCCACTGCACACTGAACACAAAGTACAGCTGAGGTAATGGGAATGTCATTTGTTTTGTATTTGGTCATAAATGAAGGTATTGGACAAATTCACGGTTTGAACTGATGATGGAAGGGTGGATGGAGGATCACCAACGTTATTACGGTTCATCCAGAGAGGAAGAGGAATGTATGAACCAAATTCCATGGCGATAATTGTTGAGACATTTCACTCAAAATCACAAACGTGAACCTCGCAAGAGGAGAGGATGGAACAGACGCAGCCATCACTTGATCGGTGCCACGAGCGTGACTAAAAACACGCCGTTTCTAACAGGACTCGTGCGAGTCAACACGGTGCGCTCACCTCCTCCCTCCTCTCCTCCGACGGGCCCTTCAGCTCTCGGGCCTGGTCATCTTTGGGATCGAACAGGTAGATGTAATCGGAGGAGTAGCTGACCAGCACCTCCTGACCGTCCTCGCTGTAGCAGAGGGAAGTCACGCGACACGACTTGTTGGACAGGTGAGCGGGAACAAACCTCACGCACATGCCCGTCGTGCCCCGGCCCATGTAGTTACCTGTGGACGAGAAAGAGAGCGCCTCACTAGTCTGGTGGCTACGCTTCTATAATTTTAGCTGTTTTATTCAAGTTCAACTTCTTTTTTATGTTTAAAAGTTTTAGCCAAGTGTGGTTTTTAGAGTTGGATACATTTTACATCTCCAATGACATAAAAACATACATAACAATGGCACGTATTACGAGATAACTTAGGGCCACGAGTGAAGAACTTAGAAAACTGATCTTTTTATGCAAAGCACTTTAAAATGAGACGTTATTTAAATTCTCGATACAAATAAAGGTGCTGCGCCTTAACTCTCGTTTACATTTTCTGTTCTTTCCCTTCTGTTGTTTTCACTCGTCATCAAATGAATGTGTGATGTATGATTCCATTAGTAGAAAAAAACATTTTGTGTATAAAGGATGCTCTATAAATAACGTGTCTAATGTATTCTAGTAGTCTGGAGCGTTTCAGAAATATTCATGTGAACATCTATCAATAGTCTCACGGGGGAGCAGACGCAGCACAGCAGGACGGCACGAAATACCAAGAGAGAAGCCCTCGAACCTGCTCCATGACCTCAATCTACCAGCCTGACTTATTAATAACAGATAATAACAACACACTATGCCACTTTATTGCTATGCGAGGCTCATTCTCCTCTCTCAAGAACATCGATGGTGACTTCAAACATCCAGTTAGCCTAAAATTCAATGTGAATCAACTATATCTACATAAATATAAAGACAGGGGAAGTTGAGCAGAGGTGAGACCAAGTCATTGAGTTACAAATAAGTCTGAAGTCTTTGCGCCCAAGTCCAGACTAACACGTCCCAAGTTAAGTGCCAAGTTATAAACTTTGAGTCTCGAGTCCTAAACAAGTCCAAATGTGCTCTTCATCAAATGTATTACATTCAATTTACAAAAATCATGCCTGCGTTTTTAAAATTTGTATTTATTTGTTAAAACAAGTGTGGCTGATCATACTTTATAAGCTTTGGGTTTAGGGAAAAGGTCGAAAGTATTTTCAAGTCAAAAGGCTCAAAGTGACGTTACGTGTCCAAGTCGATTTGAAAGGCTTTTTTTTGATTTTGTCAAGTCTAAAGTCCTCATGGGACTCGAGTCCACGCCTCTGAAGCGGAGTGCATGATGTCAGCGTGCAGGGCGGTTCACCTGTCGCTCTGGTGCCCAGCATGCGTCTGTCGTAGATCCGCACTGAGCTGTCCGAGCAGCCAACAGCCAGGTAGTACGGCACCAGAGGGGAAATGGAAATCGAGGTCGCTGCCCTTCGACAGTTTATCAGGATGTCCTGAAACCAAAGAAAAGAAGAAAAAAAACAAGCATAATTCATCTTCTCTTTTCTGGAGTGAATGAGCCCGCCTCTAAAGTCAGCAGCAACAGAGGTGTCTGTATTTACAGACAAATAGATTTGAGGACAGTCAATAGTTTGATCCGGAATTTGATATTTTCCAGTTGTGGATGTCCACTTGTAACATTAACAGGCTTTCGGGTAATTAAGAGGGAGAGGTAACACGGACTGGTTCAGGTCATAGGCACTGATCTCCAGCAGGGAACACGAGAAGATGCAACACAATCTACAGAGCACAGCCTCTCTCTCACACACACAGATGCAGCCTGGCCTGAAGCCAAGAAAACTGGAATAACCCCTGAATGCATATTTAAATAAAACTAAATTTGAAAAAACAGGACATAACGTGCCAGTTTTCCCACAGTAAAACAGACCCCCACTGATGACCAAATAGCCCAGCTGCCACCGTACATCTTTGCAGTCTTCCTTCGTGCAGCTGGTCTTCGTGCGGAGGTCGAACCACCGCACCGTGCCGTCCTCCCCACACGACAGGAACGTGTAGGGGTCATTCGGTACCGTCATAATCTGAGAACACAAGAAGAGAGAGAGGCCGGGGTCAGGAGACAGAAACCACGAAGAAGAAAAGGTATACGCTCCGTGAAATGTTGGACCGGCGTCTCTCCCTCGCTCAGCACCTCGTAAGCTGTTCCATAGTGGCAGGTGAACTGACACTGTCTGTTGTGCTCGGGACTCTTCTCCGTGTTGGTGTAGTAGATGATGCCGTCTCCGGAGCAGGAGATGATCTCCTGATCGTTGGTGTGGGGCATGAACTTGGCGCTGAAGATATTCGCCCGATGACCTGAACGTATGGACTTCTTGACCTGAGGAAGAGAGAATGAGTGACAGCTGAATTGTCAAAATGCCAAATGAGCTCCAAGTTGTGAAACAATAAACAGCTGTAGAACTCCATCTGCTTTTAATTCATGGTTAAAGTTCATTGACGGCCTTTTGTCGTTCTTCCACTATTAAAAAGAAACCCGCTAATTTCAGTGAAAGTGACGACAACCTACCTTTTTGTTGTACGGGTTGGAGATAACCAAAAAGGTGTCGTCTGAACCCGACAGGAGATATTCACCGGTGTCGTTCCAGCATATAGTGTTGACCTGAGGAGTTAATACACATCTCATTATGCAAAGATACAGATACAGTTCACTTTGCAGAAATGTGACATTTTAAAGAGACTAAACCAGAAGTTCAAGATGAATCTACGAGGCCAGGAGATGATTATCAGTCCAGGAACTAAGAAAACACAAAAAACGCTCATACATGGAATTCGACTTTTTAAATGTGCTTTTCTAATCTGTGCTTTTTGTGAAATATTGCATCGTTTCAATACTTCAGGCCTCCAGAATGATTTCAATGAAAGAGTCTGAGACAAAAAAAACAGGACTGAACTACGACCAACACATCGGCATGCACCTTGTGCGGAGGGGTTGTTAGTAGATATTGGTTTGTCTTAATTAAGGGCTCACAAGCAAATCAAAGCTGGGAACCACTGAGACTTAATAACAGGTTCATTAACATTGACTGAAATCACAACAGAATCATATTAGTAATCCATCCGTGAGTCGAAAGCGGAGCACAATGACGCTCAGCTGACGGTTTGCTGTCACTCTGAGGATCAACATTTCATAAACATCTGCTCGTCAGTGTTTCGTCATCACACTGTTGCTCCTCATTTCCAGACTCACTCTGCGGCAATCAGTGAAATCACACTGCCTGCCCGCCCATTCACCACATCCTGCAGCCTGAACCCGGGGCTCAATCTTATACAACACTTCAAACCAGCTCCAATGCATTCTGATGCTCTGTTGTTGGGGAGGGGGGGGGGGGGGGGGGGTCTATTTGTTTGGTGTATTTAGTATGAAACCAAAACAACAGACGCTCAGTTGGTTCACCGCCTTCAGTCACGACTGCAACTAATAATTCATTTCATTTCTGATGAATCTGCTGAGTATTTAGTCTGTAAAATGTCAGAAAACAGAAACAACAGCAGAGAAAAGCAGCAAAGTGGAGAAGGTGGAACCAGAGAATCATCAGCATTTCTTTTTACCATTTCTGCTTGAAATACGGCTCAAACTATTATCGACATAGAGGCATCATCTTTCTGTTGATCTGATGAACCATAAAGCATTTCGTTGATTCTCCTTGATCTGTGACTTCCTGGAGAAAAGATGCTACATCACCCACTCTTAGAGAATACTGATCAACCTTTAAATCATACGTTTATTAATAGTCTATAAAATGTCAAAAGTCCACCGCATGATATCAGAACCCAAAGTATACAGCCTAATTATATGCGACACTGAAAAGGAAAACCGTCACATTTCAGAGGTTATAAACATAATCAGTGTTCTCTAAAATAATGTTTGTTTTTATACAATAAACCACTTAAATGTATTCATTGATGATCACAACTTGTCATTCAATTTTTTGTTTATCTACAAATTGATTAAGCTAAATAATAGTGTCAGCACAAAATGACGAACAATTTATTTAAAAAGTACATATATCTCAGCTTGCCGATGCATAAAAAGACAGCTCATATATTCAGAACAAATGTTCCTCAAATCCGTGTTACTGCAGCTCTTGTGGCTGAGACATGGCCGGTGTCAAAGTGAAGCTCTCCCGTGGTTGTTGTGGTGTTGTGAAGGGACTGACGGCCGGGCCGATAGTGTGACAGGACGTGCGACTGTTGTGTCAGCTTCAGGTTTCTCAGCGGTATGATTAAGCACCTGGCCCGGAGTCAAAGATCGGCTCTCCGGCAGACACTAAGGCTTCACAAACTGACTGAGGCAAAAGCAGGAAGTGTTGCTCTTTTCAAGACGAACGAACAAAAAGAAATGGGTGTAAAACGTGGGGCACTTACACAGCCATCGTGTACGTTCAGCGTCCCTTCAAGTTTAAGTCTCTGAACAAACTCTCTTCTACCTGTGAAGAGAGAGAAAACAGCTGAAGAATGACAGCTCTGTCCATCATTAAGCTCCACTGTAGTTACATGCAATAGCAGTTCTGTAGACTGGCTTAAAATAGCTCTTCATTAATTAGTTAACAGCATTAATTAAACTGTGAAGAAAAACTCATTCATTGTTCTCTAAACAGGTTGTGTTTGTCATGGGTTCAAACTGTAAAAGAGACAATTCGGTGAACTTGAAACAGTCAGCCGGCAGACTGAAAAATAATCATCTTTGAGTGCGCTGTTGACACGATTCTCCCACAAAGCAATGCACAATGGGGAATGGAGGAGCTGCTCTTAGCTGCTAAAAATGAAAAACACTTGTGAATGAAACAACTCGGAACACAGAAAAATAACCGTTACATTTTTAAAAAGAAGAAACGTTTTTCTGCCTCTTTGTTTCGAGTCGTGTCAGCACTTATCGTTGCATTTTCCGTTTCTTGTTTTATATTTATTCTCATTATCATCGACCCAAATCTGTCTCTTCGTCAGTCTTTTGGTTCATTTTGTAAAAAGAAGAATAAAAAACGGAATTAAATCTTTCAAAGAGGCACAAAACAAATATGGTTACATTACATGATGACATTCTGCGTCATTATTTCAACTACGTTTCTGATTATCATCGTACACACTGAATACAATTGGGACTGGGACGCAGAGATAAGATAATATAACAATATAATATATGAGGGGAAGCATGTATTTAATGTGGGAACGATGTTTCCTCTTTTGTTGAAGAAAGGAGTGAAAGCGAGCAGCGAGTATACGATCGAGAGCTTTACCTGCACCGACAGGTTTCATTAAGGTTGCATCAATCAAACAAGCCTCAATCTGTGTTTCCTGTAAATGAGAAGCGGCCGGCTCCTCTGAAGCTGTCAATCAAAAGGACTAATAACAACAACAACAATAATAACATGAGAATATTCCTACTACCGTCATGATCACACAAGATGCTTCTTTCATTTGGATTTCTCATGTGTCGTGTGATATCTTCTGCTTGAAAGTTATGACTGAAAAAGTTAACGAAAACAAACAAAAGAATGCATTGCATCTCACGCTGCAACACGTTATGTTACTATTGGTTGCTTCGGGTTTTTTTAAATGACTAATAATCACTTAATTGTGTAATCAAGGTGTCGACACACAGCCTGTTTGGCCAGTTATACATGGAAATAAGGAGAATTATTATGAAAACTTTTTTGCCAAAGTGGATGCAGACCTGCCTGTAAATGAATTCAGCTGTTTTATTTCTACTTTAACGTGTTAAAAAGCTTTGTTTCATCTCATCCGACTTATTTCTGCTCTCTAAACTACTCCGTGCTTTGTGGAGTCTCCCATCAGCGTGTTAAACAGATTCAAACGTCATTATTAACACTTAGTTTATGTCTTCAGTGCACAGACAGCCCTGCGATACATAACCTCCCTGGAAGTGTCTTCAGCGTAGACCACTACTTGTTGCCCCCCATCCCCCCTTTAGGAGCTAAATATATCCTACAAGAGCTCTGCCCCACACATCACTGCATGTATCCTCTCTACCCATAACACAATGACAGCTCCGGCCATATCTCCGTCCAGCTAAATACAGCGCTGACTCAACCGCCGTGGCACCTGCCCCACCTCAACTAGGCTTATATATCTTCAGTCCACCACTGGCAGGTGTCTGCTGGGCCACATTGTCGACGGGTCTTATGAAACCTCTCTTGTTTCGCTGTGTGCCGGCGCTGCCCCTCCGTTGTGGTCCTCTCACAACACACACACACACACACACACATGCAGCAAAACCAGGAGAAATGTCATTAATGAGGAGGATCGCTGCGAGTTAACTCACACTAAGTGAGTTTCAGAGTTTCGCCCTTGTTCAGCTGGAAACATGAATGAAAAACAACACGATCTGGATTTAACACTTCAACCTAGTGACAAATGCTCGTATTTATAAGTGCCACAATAACACAGCAACGTCTTCTTCTGGGACTATTTAGACCATCAGCAGTTTCATGGTCAGTTTAAAAAATATTAATAATAAATGGAAATGGGCAAAAGCCGGTATCCTATTTCTATTTGGTCTATTACTGAAGCAGCTGCCTTCCTTTATTCCAATGTGGAAACTTTCTTTGAAGACAAATAAACAATTAGGCTGCCAGTGTTTCATCACACTGGCCTGATATTCTACATGATATTACAATATTTACTGCATATTCACTAACTTGATTCTATTGTTCTTGTGTATGTTTGCATTGGCATACAATAAAAATGTTGGTTTTAAGGTTATGAAGATTACTTTCAGTTTGGATACGAGCACTTTGTTGCAAAATACACTTCATACTGAAACATCTCTTTATAAATACATTACACGGCTCATCCCAGCTTTTATTATGTTTTTTTTACCGTTCTAGTGCTATATTTTAGAGTTATGTTACACACAGACAGACAGACAGACAGACAGACAGACAGGTAACAGATACAGAGATGGTGATATAGTCTGTAGATGGTAATTACACAGGAATTGCATCTATGCCGCAATTCCTGTCATCAGATGTATTCCTGTAGCTATTACATCATAACATGCTGCACTATTACGGATTATATATCTATAGATATATAACATTTAATCCTGTCCATCGAGCGCTTCATCTCTGGACTCTCGCGTCTCTTGCTTTAATGAGCACATTAAACGTAGACTCGATGTCTGCTGTGTTTACACTGCACGGCTGTGACTTCGCAGGAGGAATAACTCGGCAGCTCTAAGTAGATCGCAGCTCAGTCGCGTCAGTAGATCTGATTCAGCACCACAGACGCAGCCAGCCGTGCAGTTTACCGGTGTTATTATTAAATAGATTACATGTTTTCACACCTACGTCCCCGTTAGCATCAAAGAGCCTTGTTTTGTTCTTACCTAAGTAGTTGGTCCTGATGGTGTTAGGCTCGTTGTATCCAATTAAACGTTGATTTACATCCCAAACCAGGTTTCTAGACCAGGACATTGTGACCATATGTGGGTTTTAATTAACAATAACATTGAAACCAAGCTAACCCGTTCCTGTTGATGTCGCCGTTTATTTATCGTCGATTGGTCGTGCCATGGATATCAGTCCCTGTGCGTCGGGATCACGTTAGCTGGTTACGACACTCAGCGTCTGCATCTCTGGAGGTGAAACACTCGCTGCTGTCCGGTCTCCGCGGTCCTCATTACTTTACATTCACTGTACTCCTGCTGTCTGCGCTGCTAACTATCGGTCCTGCTAGCCTAGCCTGGTTTATTTCTTCTAGCAGGCAGCGGTCAGCTGTGTCCAAACATCGCGATAGACTACGTGATTTTGACAGAGAGGGTGGGAGCGCTCGCTTCACTGAGCCGGAGAGCAGGCGGGAGAAGTGTGTCCGGGAACAGCTCGGGAAGTGATGCAGGAAACCTTTTCTTCACCATTTTTTAACAGTGGTGGAAGTATTTTAATATTTTACTGAAATAATTAAATAAATAAAAGTGGCAATACCATAGTGGACGTAAACGTTTCTGTGCAGCAAGTTTTATTTATTTTATAAAATTATTTAAAAAAAATTAGAATACCTGGTCCTATTGCAGTGTGGTAATTTGATTCAACTCATTTATTAAACATATGCAACTTAAGAAAACACGTGTACAAATTAGATATTTTCCCCCAGGAACCCTTTTTGGGCAAGCAGGTGCAGGTGCATATTTCCAAAATAATACGAGTGTAGTATACTTCCAAATACAAACTAGTTATTACAGTAAGACAGTACTAACTGGAGCTATCAGGGCCTCTGGAGTTCTCTGGGCACAAAACTCATAAAGCGCTGCACTATTGAGGGTTGCATTTAAAATGTATTCGCATATCTATGCAGTAGTTTAACTCTTGAATCTTACATCTTGTCTTTAACATAAGTAAATGCTGGGTATAGTTAAGGAAGGAGGGGGCCCGGTTCAGAAGAGGAGTGATTGACCAGGCCAGCGGGTCAAAGGCCAGGAGGGGCTTATTGGATTTCAGCCAATCACTGAGCTGATACGGGACATCTCAGAGACACTAGGAAGACAGAAGGATCCTCAGCGGGCCATCGGCCAGACACTAGTCTGCCGGGTGGCCCGGATTGAGCCTCAATTTCATGAAATATGTTATTAATGGTGTAATTCAGTTTGCAACTGTTTTCGCTTTTGTTAAGTCATTAAATCCCAGTTAATTTGAACTTTAACCAGTTTTGATTCGAAGACGGAGGCCAGCTTCTTTCCTTTGTTCTAAACCTAACAGCCTCGGGGCCCCTAACAGGTTAATCAGGCTCTGAGGCCTCTGGAGAAGTTGAAGACAGCAGTATGTTGTCAAATAGCCTGCTTAGTTTTCTCCAAACTTTGAATGAAAGGGGCGATTTATCTGTACGCGCAGGATGGATTATGACCAAGAGGGCATTAAAGCAGCATACACCTTCATCCTCGCTTGACCATCCTTCACTCATTCATATGGGCGCATCTGAAAAGGCTCACTCAAAATCCCTCACCTTCCTTCATGGTTCAAAACATTCAGTGACTATTCTTACTGTGTTCACACCATGACTATACTTTTTAGTTTAATACATTCAATGATTATGCTTTTATGGTTTAACACTTCTATGAGTAAATATATTGTAAGCATACAATACATTCCATGAGTAAATATTTTGTGACATTTAATATAATGTTCAAGGTGTGCTTTTAATCATACTAAAAGTGCTTTTAAACTTAAAATCCTCACAAGGCAAAACAATGTCTGTTGGGCTGTTATGAAATCGAAGCTGTCGTTCAAATTGAATACTTACTCGTCACATAATTACTTTTAGTACGTTCTGCAGCCACCCTTACAAACATATGCTGGTGCATGCAGTATGTGTGTAATTGGTACGACATCCCATAAAATTGCACCTTAAACTTTGAACCTTTTTCCTCTCACATCTGTCATGCAGAGGATTGTGTGTCATGCAGGACATCCTGGTAATTTTGGTATACTGCATTCGATACTTTAGGAGGTCTTGAGGGCCATTGAAGGCTTTGCTCTGCTCCAATATTTCTGCACCTAGTTTCTCTGTAAATGTTTAATCATCCTCGCATGGTGCGAATCGATTTGATTAAACAAAGATTGTGAGTCCTCGTAATGATATGTTGTCTTTGTTTCTCTTTTGATCTTGTTGAATGCAAAAAAAGATATAAAAGTATTATTATATAGGGGGGGGGGGGAAATGTAATAAAAATAATTCAACAATTCAAAGTGTCAAACTATTTCAATGGAAGTTACAATCAAATCATATCAATGAAAACATAACAGAAAAGAACACAAACAACAACAGAGACAAAATAAATATAATAAAAAGATGAATGCAGATTACATCGTAGTTGTTTCAGGAATACAGTTGCAACAGTTACTTGTAATACAAAACATTAACAACGACATTCAATCAAGTCAAATTTTTGGATCTTTACATTCAAACTATCCTATGCATCTTCAACAACAGCTCTAACTTGTATTTATAATGTAAACAAATCTTTTCTTTTTTTGTTTCTCAGTAAAGTAAACTGTTAGAGCGGTGAATCGTTTCCATTCAACGGGATACGCCGGGTAGGAAAAGTAGCTCTCCTTTCTAAACCAATCATAGCTGGGCTCTGACTAGGCGGACCAATCAGGATATGTGACGTCTGTAACCCCGCCCTTCACGCGGTAGGTTGCATCGTACAGAAAGTCACCTCCTCGTCTTGTGGGTCAGTCAGAAGCTACTGAGAAGCTAGCAGAGCTAGCATGGTCACAGTGGTTCAGAGGGAAGGTCGATGGTAGGACGGCAGCATCCTCACAGATAGTTTAATCCACCTGACATTGATTGATTTATTTATTTGACAACCTCGTGCAACACGAAGGCGAACGTTTTTTTAAAAAGTATTTATCTTGCTAACCATTTTAGCGAGCTAGCTTGAAGTTCCGTTTAGCGTCCTCACCTGATCGGGACATCTAACGTTACCGTTACAGCCATGGCTGCGTTGAGAATGTCCTATCACAGGATCCTGGATAAGATCGAGCACATGCTGCCCAGCAAACTGAGACCTCTATACAACCACCCGGCAGGTAATGTGGAGTCTATTATCTGGTCTGTGTGTGTGATGTCTCTGATGATTAATCCAGCTGTTTGGCGGAAACACTCTCACGGAGAGGATCAAACAGCAGCTCCTGTCAGTTGTTGTTCTGGGAGACACTAATCTGCTGGAATAACACCAGCGAAAACGAGTTTATGACAGGGGAAGTGTGTGAAGTTAGCTCCTAAAACCAAGATGTTTATTGAGGTATTAACTTCTAAAGTATTGCCATAAAGAAAAAGGATCAAAATGTACTTTCATTTCAGCCACTCCTTAACCAGCACAGTTGTTATTGTCATCATATCAACAAACAGTTAAATCAGATATTGTTATCACACTGATAATGGTCCTATTAATTAAAATTTGGTAATGTAAAATTAGCGTTTATTGACCCCTAGAGGCGAAATTCGGTTTTGCAGCAGCACAAGGACAGAACAGGACAGAACAGGTACAGAGAAATAGATAAAGTAAATAAAAATGCACATGAAACTAAAATAGTTCTTTTTTTAGAATAGAAATGAACGTAGACTCTACGCAAGCGTGATTTAAAGACTATATTACAAGGTTAAGTTACAGTGGTGTGATTTAGTGTATCTCTGTTTATCACGTTTTAACTGATTAAAACATATTGTATTATACATTTTCGAATAAACTTATTGTTTCAGCTCTAATCATGATTTATAGCAAAACCTGGTATGTCTAAATCTTGTGATACAATGTCAAACATTGAAGTAAACTGTAGTTTAAAGGTAGGCCTACACCTAGCGCCGACTAATGCAATGTAATACAACAGCCCTCTCATAAATGGCACCTTCACGAAGGTATATTTTGTCAACCCACTTTCTATGAGGGCACAGGTCAGACTCATTACTGCGGACACATTCACCAGTAAAACACAATACAACAGCACCACAAACGACGACCAAAACAGAACACTATAACCTTCATGAAGGTGGGATTCACTGCATTAGACTGCGTTATGTTGCCAATACGTAATTAACTGAATGTATTATTGTTATTCTGCGAGTACAACACACACACACACTCTCTTTGACACCGATCTTAACTAGAGGGTACTGAGATTAAGGAGTTGCTGGCGTCTCTTGGGGGCCGTCTGCTCTTTGTTTTGTCTGTAATGGTAGAATGGAGCTCTGGTTGTCAAGAGCAACTTCCTGAACAGGTATGAAGGGGGCGGAGACTAAAGCCGCTTCCCTCAGCGATGATTGGCAGTGACAGAAGTCCTACTTCATTTGTTTCGCCTGCAACATGATGCAGGATTTGTGATGAAAACAGATTCCAGACCAGCAGCTTTTTAATGGCCCTGTGCACTTTTCTTTGCCGTCACTCATTCAGTTCATGAGTCTTCTCCCAACGGCTCAATGTCCAAATATCTGGCACACAGAAACTCCGGCTCGACTGTCTGGGTTTTCTTTTCACCAATAAGGAAATCCCGGTTGGAAGATTATCAATTTTAGGATGAAAACCTCAAACCCTGTTCTGTGGTGTCGACTGGTAAAAGTGACTTGAACTGCAACATGTCATATTTTTCTTGTTGTGACCTCGTGTTATTGATGATCTGTGGTATGGCAGCCCGCTCATGATGTGATATTGTTATTGCTTTGCAACATTTAGTTGTCCTAAAGCCAACACTGCCTTACGTTTATTGTGGTGTTAAGTTCAGACTTTGAGAGGAGTTCAAAGATTTGGCCACAACAATAAAAAACAATAGAAATTTGAGCCAAGCCGTTTCGTTTCTAAATAGTAAAGATGCTCATGATGTGTCTTCAAATCTCTTTTCTTTATTGACTAAATCAGTTGATGATTTTACGTGTGATTCTTTTATTCATTTATCAATATTAGAAACATATTCTTATATGAGGACAACACATTTGAGACCAGCAGCTGTTTGTTTCTTCGCATTTGTCTTCCTGTTGTAAAGCAAACTATACAGAGCTCATTAACTGTATTTGAGTCTGCTTCCAGAAACCGTGAAATTACCCTAAATACTGTAATATCCACCGTTATAAACATAACTGTCAAATGTCATGTTTTCCTTTTCTCTTGTTTTTATTTCAGGTCCAAAAACGGTTTTCTTCTGGGCCCCGATGTTTAAATGGGTAAGTGTATGTTATACAGTGGAAACAAAGCTTATATCTGTGCACGGTGGCCCGAGCCCGAAGATGTAATAATATCTCGTAATTCACAAGAAAATAAAACCTAATTTACCGTGCTGCTACTGGTCTCATGAGGTCTTTGGTGGTCCCAACGCTGGCTGGTAACCTTTGCCATAGACTCACAGGGCCTAACCTCACACCATCGTGTTACTGTCACCTCTTCAGGGTCTGGTTGGAGCTGGTTTGGCTGATATGACTCGACCAGCAGACAAACTCAGTACCTCCCAGTCTGCAGTGCTGACAGCCACCGGTAAGATTAAAGAGATTTAAACACATGATATCTCCAGAGGAGACTTTACCATCATACCTCTGATGGCCTTTGTTCATTTATCTCTGCCTTCAGATATTGATGCACATTTACAAATAATCAGCTTATCAGTTCAGACAGAATTTGACCAGTCTGTGCTAAAGGTTGTCTGATGCGTCTGCTTTTGCACTGTGTTCCTTCAAACAAATCTTATCTGTTGCTCTCTTGCCAAAGCAGAATATGGTCTCACGAGCATAACCGTCACACTTCCTGTTGTCCTTCTTCCACCAGGCCTGGTCTGGTCCAGATACTCGCTGGTCATAATCCCCAAAAACTGGAACCTGTTTTTGGTCAACTTCTTCCTTGGCTGCGCTGGATCCTCCCAGCTCTACAGGATCTGGAGGTTTGTGTGTTTATTGGGGTTAATTCACAGCATGTATGACCTTTTATTATCTCCGTTAGAACCATTCAAATTAACCATTATAATAAGTCAGTGTATGTGTTCCTCACTCATCGCTGATCGGATATCATGGCGACGAGTTAATGTTTAAGTGCAGCGCAGCTGATGCGGCGAGTCGTAGTAAATGTATTACGTACAGTCGTTTTCCTGTGTGCTTTGATTCCAATGTCAACATTTAACTGAACTCCATCAGGGAAACGTATTGCACAGGCACGTGACATCACTGAGTGACTATGAAGACTTTAAGGGAAGTGTGGAGTTGTCAGAGAAACAAGTCCTGCAGACTTGTGCACCAGCTGTTAAGTTCAGACTTGTTGAGTGTTTAGTAAATTGAGTTATTCTGGACTTCTTACAGGAAAAAAAAGGGGAAATGCTTAGTCAGCATCATGTCTGCTGGTGGTAGTGCTATTTTACTACTTCTTTTTTTTGATCAGCGCGAAATCAAAATAATATCAAGTTATGTCTCTTTTTTTTCCACAGTACGTTTGTGCTTCTCGATAACTCGACTGAATCGCTTTATTAATCCCTGAAAGACGAAACTCTGGGGAAAAAACAAGTCTCTCAGCTGCAGGTTAAGCCGATTTGAGTGCACCTAAAAAGCTGAAGGCAACACGAGTGCATCTGCATTTTAATGAACTTCTCTCACCTTGATCGTGGTTGTACTATGAAAACAGATTCAAATAGAATAGATTTTAAAGTGTTGCTACAGCTCCTGACATGTTTCCTTTAATAATCACGTGAAACAGGCGGCACGTAACATGTATTTTGTTTACCATTTTAATCTCAATAATGTGTCATCTCTTTTTCTCTTCATAGGTTCAACCAGGATCAGAAGGCCATCGAGGCTGCAGCATCTAAAGAGGCTGCAGAGTCCTAATCGCTTCTGTTACCAACGCTCCGCTTCCCTCCGTGGACTGAAAGGGAGACGTCTCACTGGGCGCAAAGCGGCCCCTTCCTATCATCGTCCCATATTGTCTCCATAATACTCATGCCATAACCATTGTTCTACCCTGTTGGAAATGTGCACTTTTCCTTGAGTTTCAAATCTCCTCAGAAGAGACAGAACCGTCTTCAACACACACGCAAGAGTTCTCATCAACGCACAAGTATTACTTGTTTTAACAACTTGTATGATTGTAAATTCTGTTCATGCTTTAAGTCTCGTGCACTAGTTGGTAAGTTTTTGCTTTTTCTCCATATTTCAGGTGTAGCAAATGGTACCTCATGCACTAATTTCCCAAAACATGCAAGTCTCGGCTACGTGTTGAAAGGAGTGTTTCCAGATTAAATTAAGGATCTCGTCACATTAATCTATTCATAATTAGGTTACAGTTGCTGTACCTCTGATTATTAAATCATTGATTACATGTAATGATTTCTTCCATTTTAACAGCTTTAATCTGTGTGAGCGAATCATTTATTAATCACTTGATTAAATAATTGTCTTGGGAAAACTATAGAAAAATGTTATTTTCTGATTATCAGCAACACTTAAAACAATGGCACGTGTTTAACCCGTGCAGCTTTTTATTGATTGAGTCGACGAAGCAAACACTGACACGCTAACGGCTCTTTATTATCACAATCCTGCTGTTGAATGCTTTGTTACTAGAAAGGTGTTTTGTATTTGTGTGAGAATAGTACTAACTGACACATTCCTAACTTAGTTTACACGTTAAACCCATGAATATTTGGCAATAATTGGTGTCATCACTTTTGAATATTTCTTGATCTGCGGACTGAACAAATGGCACTTTGATGTTCGGCCATTACGGCTCTGAGGCTGTGTGATTCCAATAAATCCTGTTTTAACACCTGCAGCCTACAAAGTGACGATTATACACAAAGATGAATTTACTCATGGTTAATATTTTTTTTCAAAACTATTAACTGCATGAGATGGTCAGACAGGATATATACAGCACGGAGGGATCGTTAAGATTTGGTGGAGCTACACTGATGAATTTTTCACAGATGAAGTGGAAACTAAACATTTCAGCGTCTCAGTCTCACTGCTCCGGCTGATCAGACACTTCAAAAGATTTGTTAATAACACCGAACTTTTTCTGCAATGACAAGTCAAAATGTCTACTGATGTTCAACTTAATGCAATGTTAAGTCTTTAAAGTGACTTAGACAAACAGATTGTCAGAAATCATCAGTCTGCCTTTAGACTCAAACATGCAAACAGAACATGTTATGTTTGTAAACCTGTTATGCAGCCGTGTTCCTTAAACAGTGTATTGCACTGGATAAAGGCATATTCTTATGTAGTATAAATCCACTTACCGGTATTTGGCTGGTTGACACATTAAAAATAAAATATATTAGCATGTATTTTAAACGGGTTTTAAAATGATCTTTCTTCAACCGTGTCTTGTTGTAAAATTACAAACACATATGGTGGTTAAGCAAAATGTTTTATTCACAACCCTGAACAGTGAGTCAGATTTAGCGTTTTCCACCCACACGAGGAGCGTTGATCTTCATGGTCTTAGCGACCTTGGGTTTCTGTGCAGTCTTAGCAGACGTCTAGAGGAGAGATAAAATAAACAGTTACAAATCACCATTTTATACAACTGAACGTGAAGTTAATGATAATCCAATAAATACAGAGCGGCAGCATTATATTCGTACACAAAGCAAAGCTCCTCAACGGTGTACAGTTTAGTTTCTGTGATACGGGTTACAAAAAACAATTCTTTTAACAATAATAATCATACAATCATAACATGCAATATAGCGTTCCACTACTTCTAACGTCTTACCTTTGCACTTGCTGCAGCGGGCTTCTTTGATGCCTGCTTTACCTTCTTGGCCTCCTTTGCAGCTCTGAGAGAAGAAAAGAAACATTCAGACAAACTAGACAAGCAGCAGAGGACGATGTGCTTAAATCCTCTCATGCATCAACATCAACATGTGGAAAAACTATTCATGGATAAAATAACTACAGCGATTTTTATATTGATGCAAATGTTCCATAAAAATTCAGCAGTCCTGCTTATTGATTTGCACGTGCTTGGCTTAATACACCTGAAAGATATTTAGGGATATGTACCTTGGTGTAACAAAGGTATGGTACATATTTAGTCTCAGGATTTATATTGTTTTTCCTCAACAGGTTTTGAGGCTGGTTATTTCCTGGACACCATTGTACATAATTGTTAAGGTGACTCCAGCAGAGCACTTCAGCGTGATGTCTAAACCCTCACTATACTTTTGTACACGCTGTGCTTTAGAGATTTGCCAAAACAAAAGAGCCACTGTTGGGATATTCCATTAACCGTGTCAGATTTGCAATATGGCAGCTCTCCCCCACATTCATGATTTCTCCACATGTTTTCACTCGTTTATTGCAAAATAGACTTAGATTAGTCTGACTAAATTGATTCCAAGTTGATGTTTTCCTGAACTTCATAGTAATAACAGGTGGCAAGATCACTCTTTGAAAGGCCTGCTGTGGCACGCTACCACCGAGATGGCCAACGGAAATGAACACTCAAATTCCAAAATTGTACGTGCATAATGTCTCTTCTGCTTAAACAACCCCATAATATTACTACATAAAAATACAGTTTGTGTCCTCACCTGATGGCCTGCTCCCTCTGGGCCTTACGGACCTCGGGCTTCTGGTTCCTCTTGGCCATGATTTCAGCCAGGGAGGCCCCAGTGATGGCCCTCTGGAACTTCACTGCACGGCGGGTACGCTTCTTTGCCACCTCTTCCTGTTAATGAAGACCGTAGTTTATTTGAAGCACAAAATTGTTTTATGTCAAGAATACACAATACACCTGTCCCCAGCCCTGACCCTATTTGGTATTTTACAATTGCTAGTTGTAATGGAATCAGACTGCACTTAGTACAGGTGAGAAGTACTGTAGCATGTAGGAGAATTTGGAGGCTGGCCAATGGAGAGATGTCAATAAAGACGTCAAGGACCAGTACTATGACCTCCAGTTGCTCTATGGCTGCAGGTGTGGCGTGAGCACTGCTGCCCAGCCTGCAAGACGCAGTCGGGCAACAGCACATAACACAGATGGTCACTGCGCACACCGTCCACTCGCAGCCAAACCAACACACGTGTACACGATACGTGTATCGACTTGGGTTCAATAGTCTCAATACCAGTCATCAATATTGTTTTGTGAAGACAAATATCTGCACCAGACCAGACAATGAAAGTACAGTAACTATCTATCTGCAGCCGGTTACTTACAGACTGGCCCTTCTTGTGCTTGCGTCTGTACAGCACGGTCCAGTTGATCTGTCGGGGGTTTCTCTTGGCCAGGAAGGCAGCCTCACATTTACCGTTCACAAACTGGAACACCTATCAAAGACAGGAAATCACAACCGGATTACCAAAACTACAAATCCATGTGACGGACATTAACAAGATCACTCTAATGTGCAGTAAATTGAGATTTAGGACAAATATGGATCATCATCATTTAGGAACATCCCGGGCAGGTGTAAATCCCCCCCCCCCCAATCTACAAAATGTGACATTGTATTGTAGGATTGTTAGAAGATAGTGTGTATATATATCATTTTAAGAGCACTTTGTAGTACATACATTAAAAAAAGAATTACATGTTAAGACAAACACATTTAACTCGTGGCTTTTACTGGATGTTTTGTACTAAGTGATGCAGTTTTCACAACATACAGTTTGAAGTGAACCATGAAGCTCCGTCTGCTCCTCTGACACAAGTTAAATATAAAACTAGTTGACGTTACAACACTTGTGGCTTTATCAGTTTACGCTAGCAGCTAATGTTAGCATGTTTCAAGGAGTCTATGGACCAACTCCAGAGACCATTGCTTATGTTATGGACCACTATATGAGACGACACAGAGACAACGAAAACCAATATGTAATCTGGTAAATTGTACTTCACACAATATCTACAGACAGAGCAGCTGGAAAGCGGTGTCGGGTCGAATGGTTACCTTCCCGTCTATCCTGGCGTATCGGCGGCCATGGCCGGGATATATTTTATACCCGCTGAAACTGCACAACTCGACCCTGAAAACGATAAATAGCAGGCATCACTTAAAGAAAAGTGTAAACGTTTACTCTTGCTATAGATAACATCGTAGGAATGTTCATTTAAGCGATGAGATGGCCTTTGATAGTATTCTGTACACTCACTTCATGATGGCTACGAGAGGGCACAAAACCGGAAAGAGAGATGACGGATACGGAAACGGAATTTGGAGACTACAAATTTATATTTCCTAACTAATAAACTATAAGTATATTTTTAAGTAACTTAACATATTGTTAATACTCTACACGTTAGATAGATATATAAATTAGCGTTGCTTTTGTACACAATAGTTTAATGAAAAAATACATTGTCCAATAATCACAAGGGTGACGTCACAGACGGACGGTTGCAGTAAGCGGGAAAGCAACAATTTACTTTTTTGTTTTAATAATATGATATTAAAGGAGAATCAAGCAAATAAAAAAATCAAAATGAAAAAAGAGGTACCATCACATCTACGCCTTTTTGTCCTTAATGTTATCAGCTAGCTTCTTTATTACTGTATTTACTACAACTCGGAAATGACGATAATTGTAGTCTTTTCAAGCCACAAATACGACACTCTGCAATGAGCGAGACAGCACGCTTGAACTACATATCCCAGAACCCCCTTAGTTAAACCATTTGACAGGCGACAGACGCTCCTCGTCTTTGAGACCACGGTCTGCAGCTTGCTAGCTAGCAACGTTAGTTAGCGAATGTTAGGTATTGCCCGAGGCGACAGGATGGGTGTATCAGATTTACAATTCGACACAAATGCTGGTAAGTGGTACATATTAGTTCAACTGTAGCCGCTGTGAGTATGTTTATGAACAGCATAGACATCTCTACGATGACCAGCTAGCTAATGTCAGCTAGCATGCATCATCCCAGACTCCAGAGTGCTGCTGTTGGCTAACCTTGTTAACACTAATGTTTAAAATGAGTAACGTTAGGTTAAGATATTTTCTTTTGTTATTTGGAAGATATTTACACGAGTTTACACAGAAGTAACGTTAGCTCTACCTACCTACAACACAGACGTGATGGCTTTCTCCTCCTCTTGTCTTCTCTATTACTCTTAAAGGGTTACTTTGGTGATTTTGTGTTATTCTTTAATAAAGTTGGAGGACTTGCAGATACAGCCTAAAACAAAACTCCCTCATTTTTAAACTCCATGCCCCCAGTTTACAAAACAGGCTTTTCTGTTGAATATTTGAAGTTTCAAGCAGCCTAACTCAAGGTAACTTTGATCACAGTAAACTGTGTCTGCCACCAGCTTTACTGCAGGTGTATACTGTCTATGTGTATGGTGATTTGCATTTGAAGAAGTGGTTCTTCAGTCTGTTTAATGTCCACCCTCTTTGCTCCCACAAGGACCCGTGGTGGATCTTTCATCCAGGGGTATGCAAAAGCTGGATCAGAGTTTCACCTGCTCAGAGGACACTCACACTCTCATCCTGGACCGGAACCACATAATGAAACTGGACTATCTGGAAAGGAGCCCAGGCCTTCAGCAGGTATATAGTTAAACCCTTTGAAGCATCGTCACCGATAACTCTGTGCCAAAATACTAGTACATTTTCTTGATTCAATGCCTTATGTCGTATAATCTTTGCCTTCCCCCCCCTTAGCTATCTGTAGCCAGTAACCGTCTGGTGAGAATGATGGGCGTGTCTCGACTGACAGAGTTGACTGTCCTCAATCTTCCAAATAACAGTATTGGGTACATCGAGGGGCTCCGAGATCTGCCACACCTCAAATGGCTCAACCTGTCTGGAAACAACATTAAGGTGAGGAGAGAAGAGATTCTCACCTACTTCACTGATATTTCATATCTCATTTATTTACAATATGTCCTTACACAGACAAAGCCGTCCGTTTTAGCCCATGCGTAAATATATTAACCGACTTTAAACTCTGTGACACAGGTCATCGAGCAGCTCAACAACTGTGTTTCCCTTCAACACTTGGATCTGTCGGACAACAACATATCTACCATTGGTGATGTGACTAAACTCGGGGCATTAAAGGTGAGCGCTGGAGCCTTTGAGGTCAAAAGTAAGCCTAAACAAAAAGATGACTATTTAATAATGTACAGTTTATGTGTCCGATTTCTTTGATGTATCATTGATGGATTTTCTGTCATTTTTTCAGACATTGTTACTCCATGGAAACAGCATTACAACACTCTGCACTATTCCTGCTCACCTACCAGCCAACTTATCCATTCTCTCCCTGGCAGAAAATGAGATCAGGGATCTTAATGAAGTAATTATCTTTTTTCTTCTTACTTGACACAGCAGCACTGATCTCAATTTAATTATATGGATGCTAATTATCATTGACCGACTCATTTCCGTAGGGCTCATACCTGGCACCTCTCCATGAACTGGAGCAGCTGTCCATTATGAGCAACCCGTGTGTCATGGCAACACCCTCATTGCCAGGTTTTGATTATCGGCCTTATGTCATGAGCTGGTGTCTGAGCCTCAAGGTTCTGGACGGCTATGTCGTGTCACAGAAAGAAGGGTGTGTGCATTTTGTTTTTATGCTGTTACAAGTTGCTTGTTAAGATTAATGCAGGAATACTATCAACATGTTTGAATCTCTTTATTTAGTGTGTATAATTGTCACAATTACAGCCTCAAAGCCGAGTGGCTCTACAGTCAGGGAAAAGGACGCTCATATCGACCAGGTCAGCATGTTCAGCTGGTTCAATACCTGGCCAATGTTTGCCCTCTGACGTCATCACCAGCCCTGGAGACGGCAGAAGACGCCAAACTGGAGAAGATCCTCAGTAAGCAGAGGTACAGACCACAGACCATCATCCACTACTCACCTCATGGCCATGATAACCCTGCCATAAATCCCAATGACCTCATGTTTGCACTGACATTTTTTTTCAGGTTTCACCAAAGGCAACTGTTAGAGGAGACTCGAGAAGGCTGTCCCAGCCCTCCTCGTCCGACTCAGCTGGACGTGGAGAGGCACAGTCCGTCACATCCGGTCCCACGGGGGGGTGGAGCCGGAGAGGTGAAGCAACTCAGTGCACCGACACCGGCTGCTGCTCCCTCAGTCCGGGAGACGGGTAAGAGGGCATCTTTACGGTGCATACGTTTTTTATTGTTTCTCTTTATCAGTTGTGATTTCTTTGTCACAATTTGAACTTACTTTGGTTCAGAGCCAGTCCTGCAGTTTAACACCTGGATGAGCTGCGATTCCCCTCACCCGTCACTGCCGGTGGTTCGCAGCCCAAGGCTCGGAGAGCAGCACGTCTATCTGGAGGACGTTCAGACGGATGAGGAGAAACTCAACGGCAGCATGCTTTCCTCAGAGTCCACCTTTCTGCCCTTCGCACCTGATCCGGAGCTGCAAACGACCCACTCTGACAGCGAGGATGAGACGGAGACATTTGAACCCGATTCCCTGGCTCCGACGCGGCCGCCACAGCCCAAAAAGCACAACACCAACAAGACGCACCATTCGCCCCCGGCGGATAAGCACGAGAGGGGTCTCGTAGAGGAAGTTATTCCTGGTGCAGCTGCAACAGCTCAACCACTGGGCGTCAGAGTTGGCACACCTCAAAATGACCTGGAAACATCCTCTGACTTTGGTAAAGCTGAGATGAAAGAAGTCCCCGAGCAGGAAGAAGTCGGCATGCGTGCCAGTACATCAAGTGCGATGGCGGCAGACGGGGCAGCGGTTAAAATCCAGTCATGGTGGAGGGGACAGCGCACTCGGTGTTGTCACCCCGTGGCTAAAGAGGTGCGCAGTGAAATCCGCCTGCACAGGATGCAAGACCACATCCTCTCCCTGTCTGGACAGTTGGACAGGTATGCGGCTGACATTGTATATTTTCTGTTGTACTTATGGTATGAGAATGGTTGCACTTTCACACATGTTGTGGATGATATTTACAAAATTATTAATGGGTAAAAAATGGGTTTTGTTGGCAGGGTGCAGCAGCAGTATGAAGAAGAGAGGTTACAAAGACTGGTTCAGGAGGAAGCTGTGAAGTTTCTGTGGAAACAGGTCAGTGTGTGTGTGTGTCGCTGTCGTGGCTTGTAAAAATGGCTTTCCGGAGAGGATGCACCTTTAAAATTGTTGATGCCTAATTAGTTGAACACTGTTCCTGTGTTCTCCTTGTAGCTCCAGTCTATGCAGCAGTGGAAGCAGTCTGTGGAGCAGCAGCTGGCTGGCGTTAGTCCGGCTGTCACCCCGGCTCACACCTCAGCTCCTGGACTATATGTGGTCGTCCCGCCTGCTGCATCCAGCACGGCGAACCCACCCACCACGGCTGCCTCGTTCCCGGACTCTGGCTTCCAGTCAACTAGGGATCAGCAGGCAGCGCAGGAGGACAGTTTCCTGAGCAGCGGGACAACAGACTCTCTGAAGACAGTGCGAGCCCTCAGCCCCGTTCACAGTGGCTTTGCTGGCGTTGGCGACGGTGCGGACAGCGCAGACTGCAGCCTGCTGGAGCAGTACCTCTCGTCTGTACAGCAGAGGGAAGAGGAGGCTGAGGAGGTGACTAGTGACAGAACAGAAACCTCCTCACCAGTATCACCCAGCAAAACAACACAGTCCGACTCCCCCCCTCAGAAGACGGCAGACAACCGATCACAAGTGCAAAGAAAGGAGGAAACCACTCCTGGCCCCGACTGAGAGTCTACACCCACAACTACTGAGCGTGTTTCATTTTGACTGGAGGATAAAGATGCGTTGGGATGAGACCCAGATCTCAAATAGCGGTGTACTTTGTTTCACTTGTTTATCAAGACTGAAAACAACACATAACTGTGAATGTAACTCACTGTAACTCAGCGTTATACATTTGGATCTGTTCTGTTATTTAACAATTTCCTCTCTGTGTGAAGGCAGTGATCGTGATGTAGCGTCAGAACATATTAGTACCTTGAGATCAATCATATATGATGGAATACTCTGAGTAGGTTGCTACCTCTACTGATTAAAAGAGCAGGTATTGCAGATCCTCTTCTCGTAATCAACATCCACTGTATTAAATACATGTGATCAACTAATGTACTCTACATGATGGATGGTAGAATTCTTGGAAGTTTAAGAAATCACCAACTGAAGTAGAAGTAAAGAAGGAAAACTGAGGGAAAGTTGGTTCAACAACAAAGAACCTTTATATGGACACAAATAAACGTTGAGACACGGGTAACCTTAAAATAATTGACTCTTTGCGCCATAGAATTAGACAAAATGTTTCCGTTGCTTTTGACATTATATGACATTTTAAATGAACACTGTGGCTCATCTTGCGCAATGATTGTACACAAGTACATGGAAATGGTCCACTGGTTATTTTGGTAGTATAGATACCAGACAACAAACTGTAGACCTACTTACTTTACAGTAAAATCAGTGTATGTAATTTAACGTTTTAATATGAAACAAATCATTTCCCAGACTTAAAAACAAAACAAATTATGGATAGCTTAGTTTGTTTGGTCCATGTCCGGGAAACGTTGCAACTAAGATCGCGCTTAAAACTACAAACATTGCTGCTGCGAACAGTTTCGGTCATTGCTCTGAATGTGATCCAGTGCCATAACACCATGTTCCATCATGTCATCCTCCTCCTCATCTTCATCCTCCTCATGTCCTTCAATGCTGGTGATAGTCATTCCTCCTCCTCCTCGTGTGTTTCCTGCTCTTGGCTGCCCTTTGAGCTGTGGTCATTCTCTCCGTCATCAGCGCCCAACATATTTTCTCTTCTCAAGAACCTGCTTCTTCTCCCGTCATCCTCTCCATGCTTCTCCTCTGCCGCTCCCACCAGCTCGTCTCCCTCCGCCTCTCCCGTCCCTCCTTCGCTTCCCGTCCCCTGCTGCAGGACATTTGTGATCTCTGTAATAGCTCTGTCTGGTGAAGCCCTTGTTGCAGGTGGAGCATCTGAAGCGGTAGTTATCTGTGTGGGACTGCTGATGCTCCAGCATGTGGGCCCTGCGGCTGAACGCCTTCTGACAAAAAAGACACTTGTAGGGTTTGATACCTGGAGGGAAGAGGAGTTCATAAGAATCAATTAAATAGTCATTTTGACACTAATAAAGGGTTTACCTCGTTTCATTGATGCCTTATGCAAACATGTACTGTATGTAACTGCAAACTGAAGTTGCAGTGATACAAACAATTCGCTCTCATCTTAAGCTGCTCTAGACTTCGACACCTAAACATGATATTTCCAACTTTTTATTGAATCTATTGGCCCTGCAAACATGCCTTTATGATGTCCAGTCAAGTCTCAGGTATGACTACAAAAAAGTCATTCATTCAACAGCAATATTTCCACATCTGGGTGACCACCAATATGTAATGTATTCAATCTGATCACTTATTTGTGGGAAAGGACTTTGTATTATTTCTACAACGTCACGGCAATATCACAAGCAATATTCCGTCATCTTTGTTCAGATGAAAATGATTACTGGTAATATTCACTCACCAGAATGTGACAGAATGTGGGCCTTGAGTTTGTCTGGCCTGTTGAATTCTTTGGTGCAGCCCACATGTGTCCTGATGAAAAAAAGTACACAAATTGCATTCAATGAAATTGAATAACCTGTAAGACAGTCTAGAAAAGCACAAATGAGGAGGAAAAAGGAGAAGAAGGATGGACCTAAGAAAAGTTGAAAAGGCTTGAATGATGAAAAGAACAAAGTAGGAACAAGGGAAGTTAAATAAGCTAACAGGTCTCGTTTCCACCGGAGAGCCTCACCTAAACGGACACTTGTATTTCTTGAAGGGTTCATGGATGAGCATGTGTCGCTTCACTTTGTCCTTCCTGTTGAACGTTGCCTCACAGAGGGAGCATTTGTATGGCTTTTCAGCTGGAAAACGGGATCAGCAAAATATCACTCTCCTTGACCCCATTTTCAAAGTTAACACCAGCCCTGAAGCCGAGACAAATCACCTGAAACTCAGAACCTTTACTTGCCTCTCAACAACAGTTCATAATCACCAGTTACATCGTGTGCGACTTAGATTGAATAACTATTAAAGAACTCCCATGAAATTACCTTTCTTGAGTAAAGTGGTTACACAGTATATACTAGTCCACCAGAGAGCAGCATGCACCAGTAAGTGTCATGTTGTATCACCTGCAGCCAGGAAATCATCATTTCTCATGACATTGGCATGGTAGCAGGTGCGCCATTGTTCGATTTGAAGGTGTAATAAAAATGTGTTTCTCAGTCATACAGTACAATTGTTGTCATGTTTTCAAATGGGTACGTGTGTTGTTGGTCAAAGTGTCTCATAACAGAACGATCTATTGAACACAGAGCCAAACTGGCTACTATTGTAGATTTTAATGATGTTATGCTCGCTGTAATTAATCACACAGCATTTTGTCACATCATGTGCTTTACTTTGTTGCACACTGACTTGGGTTTATTTTATCTCACATGCGTGTAGTAGTGCAGAGTTGTGGAAACCAGCATCTCCTCTTTTAGTGGATTTGTTGGTCAACTCCCAAAGCACCAACATAAAAGCTCATTTGTGTTGCATTCTTTCACTAAACACTGATCAGTTCAGTGGTTTAGTGAAGGTCTATGTATGTGTGTTCCAATAACCATACCTCCATTCTATTAATATGACAGAAACATATCTAGTATGTCCTAATACATAGCATATCAAATGCAGTTTGCCACAAATACCAGGATGCACTGCGTCTGGTCGCATTTTGCAGCACGCAAACAACTGGTGATGTCTGAGATGCCATATTTAATTCTGAGGAGAAAACACTGACTGGACAGATTGTTTTGTGTCTCCAATTCTGTGGTCCTGTGGTTCTAACTTCAAAGGAGTCAGATCCAAATATCTAATCCAGCTTCAAGTCTTTGACCCAACCACTGCTTCAGCAATAGATTCCAATTCCACG
Source organism: Melanostigma gelatinosum (assembly GCF_949748355.1). NCBI lineage: Eukaryota > Metazoa > Chordata > Actinopteri > Perciformes > Zoarcidae > Melanostigma > Melanostigma gelatinosum. Next base: position 12,797,385 of record NC_136643.1, on the reverse strand, counting down.
TATTGATCATCTCTCCATTGTTTGCAGTTTTGTCTTTGTCATTGCCTCAACACATGCTGTTATTGGCATTTAGATATTGACAACTATGCTTTGATTGATTTGTGTTCCTGACAGCACAACAGTGTTCCTTTGACTTCCCTTTGCTCTTCCTCCTGAATTTATGATGAGCCGTGACAAATGACCTTACAAGGGACTGCGCAGATAATTAATTGATGGGTTGATTGAATTGATTGATGGGTTGATTCAGCCAGTCATTGACGTGGTGCACACCCAGAGGCCAAAACGCCTTGAAGTAAAGAAATATACGAGCAGATCATTTCATTGGAACCCATTGAAGACTAGTCACCACAACCTCATTAGGAATATTTAATTTGACTGAAAATGTTATGGAGATCTTTTTATTTGGGTCCGAGGCGAGCCATCTGAAACCCCGTTATTGCTCCATCGAGGACAGCAGAACGATTGATGTTGAACTTGCAGGTTATCACTTTTGTCACTGAGCTCTCTCAGAATTTGAGTAATGGGGAATGTGTTCTTTTGGCTGCTTAAACATTTGAAAGACAGACCTATCAGTAACTGTGATATGACAAGATGACCTCGTCATATCATAATTTCATTTTGATATTGTGCAATGACTCAAATTTTTAAATGACCTATTTAGGCCAACAGTATGCACCTGACAGTACTCTTCTACCTCTACTTTGGTTTGTTGCAAAGTAAAAACACAAATGTACCTTGAAGTTATTTCCTAGGCAGTTCCTTATTTTGTTATCATCTGTGCCTCTCCAGTGTTGGTAAGTTATATTTGATCATTTTGAAATAAACAGCAGTTATAAAAAATTATAATAATTCATTAATTTATTATTCATTAACATCAGATCTTGTTCCCTTGCACCTACATGTATGTATCATTACGTTCTGCACTGGTTAACAATCAGTAAAGATTTCAATTATTTATGATTTAGTTTGAATTAAATTGGGAAGAATTATGCTGCACGTTGGGGCCATAATCTAAAGCTTTCCCCATTTTAGTTACATCAACATGTAATATTATGATTATCAATACGTAACAGTACTAACAGTAATGCCTTTGAGTCGAATGAAAATCAAAAAGATATTAAATTATAATTTCACAATATTTATTGTATATTAATTGTCATACATAGTCAGATTATCAGAAATATTTTGATATTGTTTCTCATAAAAATACATATTTCGAAAGACGTCCTCGGGGGCAGGAGGACGTCTTCGTACTCAGTGGGTCTCTGACTCTCTGGGGTGCTGAGAGTGGTTCAGTGGTCTGTGGTGGGTCTGGGTCTTCCTGGGATGATGGTTGGATGACGTCAAACTCTCAGCTGCCCCACGAGTGAGCCAAAAGCACAGAGGAGTCCTGCCCTGTGAGACTTCTGTAGTCTTAGTGGTCTTAGTGAAGGATTACTTACTCAGCCCACTGAAAGAAAGGCGACCGCCGCTCTTCATCTGGTCCTGTGGTCCTCCATCCGTTTCATCTGGTTCTGTGGTCCTCCATCCGTCTCATCTGGTCCTGTGGTCCTCCATCCGTCTCATCTGGTCCTGTGGTCCTCCATCCGTCTCATCTTGTCCTGTGGTCCTCCATCCGTCTCATCTGGTTGAAGGTGGAGGTTGAAGGTTGAAGGTGGAGTGAACACATCTTCTCTGTTGTCTGGGAGATCCTGGATGTTGCTTCCTGTGTTACAGCCATCGATACCTGAGTAAAAGAGACTTGGTGACTTTTTCTTAACATTAGTAATTATTAGTTTACCTTTGTCTGGTAAAGACACTTGGACTTAATGAAGAAAAATACACAACAGAATAACAACCATTCACTGATACTTACTCTGGTTTCTGCATCTAGCATCAATTATTACTCAAAAGGAAAATCCATAAATCAGAATCACAGTCAGAACAGTTTATTGCCATGGTGAACATACAAGGAATTTGACATGAGGGGAGGTGCATACAATCAACACAGTGCAGAGTAGAAACATATTAAGATTTACAGAAAAATATAAAATAAAGTGAAATATAAAATAAAGTGCACAAACAAACAGATAACAGGACTATAAACAAGTGAGATGTAAGTGATGTAAGTGTAGTGAGAAGTGTTGTTGATGAACCCGACTGCGGATGGGAAGAAAGTGTTCATGTGTCGTGAGGTCTTGGTCCTGATGGACCGCAGCCGGTGTGCGAAATCCACGCATGCGAAGACGCATGAGCATGCCGGCCCATTGGCCTCTCCTATGGCGCTTCACTGCATGAGTTAAGGTGAGAGCACCTTCGACGAGAATGTCTAGTAATTCCACAGAAGTTAACTGAAAAGTTGGAAGTAAGTCCGCTGGAGTTGTTCAAGGTGACATCATCTCCATGAAACATCAAGCTTACTATCAATCAATCACATTTAATAGCTGAACTGTTTTAAATCTTTTGATTCAACTTTAGATCACATCAGAAAATATTGTAGCATCTTTAGCTTGAAAATATGTAAATAAATTTAAAATTATTATTTTCCAATTGTTGTTATTTGGTTTGTTGAAATGATGATTGATCACAGCTGTGCTTGTCCTCCTATGACCACCAGTAGGTAGGCCTGGTATGGCCTGATTAATATTCATGAGTTGTTGACAGGCCGTGGTTGAAGAAGTATTCAAATCACGAACATGCCACAGAATGAAAATATGAAATTAAAACTTAAGTTCTGTTCTGAATATATTAACAACAAAATGTAGACTGTGTAACGTGCACTATTATGTTCTGGTCATTGTTATTGATAAAGTGATATGCAAGTGGTACAATGTTGTAGTTGATCAAGGTTGAGCTAATTTGAATAATTTCATATAGGTTTAGCAGTTTAATCTGTAACAATGGATCATATTTTAAAAATGTAATATTTTATAAATTTTCTTGCTGAAATGTAGTGAATTAGAAGTATAAAGTTGGCATTAATAGAAATACTAAAGTCATGTACAAGTACCTCAAACCTGTATTTAACTACAGTACGTGATGTACTTATCCAACGTTAGTTACTTTCCACTGTTGCCAGGTCATTACAGCATATAATAACATAAGCCAAGCCAACATAGGAAAACGGAGTAAAACACATTTAATGGATCTACTTTCTCTTCAGGCCTGTTTCTTTGCACGTGGATAAACGGCCTTACTCACGAGTCGCTTTAATGCCGCTTTTATGTGCTGAAGTTTGACATGACTGACCACCAGAGGACGCAGCTAGGCTGGACCACCCATCAACCCGACCAATGGGGTTTTCCTCCCATCGTGATTAGTGGGTGCTCTTAGTTACCGGGACGCTGAGTCTGCCACACCGGCTCTAACGCGCTAACCAAGCCGCTGCTGTCTCCTCTCCTCCGGCCTCACCACCCTCCTCCGGCTGGATAACGATCCGACTCCGACATCATGACAATCTGTCGACGTAATAACGGGTAAGCGGAGCATTGCACGGATAAAACGCCTGCATCACCAGTGTAAACGTTACCTAACATGGGTACAGTGGTATGAGTGGTATTATGGTATTAGATACGTGTCGGAATGTGCACACATGTACCGACAATAGGCCCGTTGTTATTCCCGCCGTCTCTTTGTTGTTGCCGCTGCAGCCATTCACATAATAGGAGCAGCTGATCGTACGAATCCGTTCATTTCTCAAGATGGAAGATTTCCCCAAAAAATGACAACCGGAGGGATGTTAACAGTCATCAGTGCCATTTTGTTAAAGCGTTAGGCCCCAAATCTGCTTTAAATCTGCTTGTTTTAACTTAAATATAAGCGTGTTTATGAGCTACTGCACAATAACCGTGATTGACCAAATGTAATTGACTTCGAGTACAATGGGTGTTGTGTGGAAACAATAATGGCATTAATTGCTTTAAGATTATCAGTGATTAATGCCTTTCCTGTGGCAAGAGTGCATTTGGTTTAAAGTATTTCTATGGAGCAGCGGAAGTCACCAAAACAACATGATGCTTTTGCATCGCTCATAACAACTGCCAAGGAGGAGTGTGACTATAATTAATTTAATCTTATTTCCATTATGCAATATGTATACTTTGTTGGCATCTTATTCTGAAAACCGGATGTTCGTCTGTAGAAAACCGGAAGTTGTCTCACGTTAATCCTTCCGCTAACTTTGCAAAGTCCTTCGCTCGCTCCCGATCTGTGCCGTTTGGTTGCGTTTACCGTGAGTTTCAGCGTATAGGTGCACTACAATTTAAGTGTCTGCTGACTTGACCGCATGTGTTAATTGTTAGTGTGTTATGTGGCTCCGATGCAGGCAGGACAAACAGCCACTTAGTGCCAGAGTAAGAGAGTAGTTATCGGTTGTGTGTGTGTGGGGGTGTGTGGGGGTGTGTGTGTGTGTGTGGGGGGGGGGGGGGGTGGAAAGCATAGTATGTAGTTTTTGACCTTGGGACTAAACCACCTAACTGTATATAGAGTAGTTACAAAAGCTAGCTCCCTCTCAACAATATGTGTCAGTATTAACACTTGTTTCATGTATAATTACAATCGTGATACTTTTACTTAATCAGCAGAATAAAGCATCACCAAGGCAGACAACACGGAGGTGCAAAGACTGAATGATTTTCACGTGTTTCTTCATTACGGTGAATAGAAGACGTGCTAGTTTTCCGTTTCTTCATCCTTCTCGTTGACAGAGTTCATCCGCCAGCGTCGGTCGCTGACGACCAAATGACGCCATCATCGTCGGTGTGACAACGTCGAGTGAATCAGGGCCTGATCATGGGAGACAGAACGAGGTCACCATGTGCCGATATCTGTCCAAATATGCCCTCATCTTCCTCTTCCTAGCCCTGTCTGGCCTCATCTTCCTGCTACGCAACATCCACACTGTGGAGGTGAGAAGTGGGCATTTTCTCAATTACCTTTAAAGGGAAAAGGTTGGACCGATCACTCACCTTTTTATCTGTGAACAGCATATTGTGCATCTTTTTGATAATACTGTAGCTTATGAGGACAGTTTCAGAACCTTTCTTTGCATCTTTGCAACTGAGTGGAGTCATGATGTTCTTAAGTCATTTTCGCCACAGGATAACTGTGGTGGCAGGGCGTGTTCGGCCTCAGCTGCAGAGGGGACAGAGTGGGGGAGTGGTTCAGGGAGCGGTGCCGGGAGGAGGCTGAATCAGGCGCAGCTGAAACCCATCTGGAATTGTGTCTCTCTCGCAAGAGTTTGTTACAATAACATTCACTGACACATAATCAACTCTCCTCCCTTTTTCTTCAGAACTGGAACTGCCACACAATTTCAGCCCTCTACCAGCTCCAGAGCAGGATCCAGTCACCCTTCGTCCCAGCGTATCTCCCCACTTTTCAACACAACCGCACCTTCTGTGCCCATCTGGGCCAGAAACCCTTTCCCGAAGATGAAGTGGAAGAGCGCTACCTGTTGGACTCCATCGTCTGGCCCGGCCCTCCGCCTGGCTCCGCAACAACCGGCCTGCGCCAGACCAGTGACCCGGTGCACAGCCTGTTCGCCATCCTTCCCACTAAGGGGCGAAGGGAGTGGCATGTGGGCGACGAGCTGGAGGCCCTGGTCCAAATGCATGACTTCCAGGGCCGTCCTAAGCACTACGGTGGGGATTTCCTTTTGGCCAGGCTGCACTCCCCGGAGCTCGGAGCAGGTGTAGCGGGTAAAGTGCTGGACCACAGGAATGGCTTTTACTCCGCCATGTTCCCGCTCCTCTGGGTGGGGTCTGCACAGGTGGAGATTACGCTGGTGCACTCCAGCGAGGCCGTTGCCGTTCTGCGGCGGCTGAGGGAGGAACGACCAGATCGAGTGTTTTTCAAGAGCCTGTTCCGCCTGGGCTTCCTGTCTGAAACGACTGTGTGCAACATGTGCCTGCCCTCTGACCAACAGCCGCTGTGCAACTACACAGACCTTTACACGGGGGAGCCCTGGTACTGCTACAAGCCTAAGATGCTCAGCTGTGACACCAGAATCAACCACGCCAAAGGAGGCTACCTGAAGCACCTCATTACCAACAAAGAGGCATCGCTCTTCCAGAGGTTTGTGTTTTTATAGGTCGTAATATGACACGTGTTTGTGTTGTAGGAAAGGCTGAGTCAGTTGTTGCTTGTTGCCTGTGGAGCCAAAGTGAAATAGATTACTCCTTCAGTGTCCAATAAACTATGAACACATAAATGAGCCACAGTGTAGCACTGGGTGACTCCTTCAGTGTCCAATAAACTACAATGACCTGTTTTTAAAGCTTTACATTTTCAGCTTTACATTGTCAGTATTCAGTATTTAAGGTGGACCAACGCACTGTCGATTTTGATCTTTTTTTCATGGGATTAATAGAATATCACCAGACTCAACCGTTACCATTGTTTTAACACGGATAAATCCTGTCGCTTTTGTCTTAGTGGCGTAAACATTAAAGTTCGCATACACGCTTCAGGACCCGACAGAATCAACGTGCTGCCTCCCAGGAAAGGTATGCTACGCCTGCAGAGTAACGTTTGTGGTTGGTGCGTCATGTGGCGTGCTTTGATTCATTCCATTCATTTTGATCTTTTTTCTCTGCACCCTTTCTTGGTTTGTATCAGAAGTAGAGGTAGAAAACAGCAGCGCAAACCCAGAACCCGGTAAGCTGTCGTCGTCCGGATATTTCTACGAGGACTCGTGGAGGTCATTGAGTGGCGTCACAATACGCCCGTTCAACGACTCCTCTGCCATCACTCAGTGTCTGAAGAACAAGGTGATCAACATGTACGGAGACTCCACCGTCAGGCAGTGGTTTGAGTACCTCATTGAGTTAGTACCAGGCGAGTGATGTCTTCTTGTCTCATCTTTCAGTTTCAACCTCTGCACTCGTGTATCTGTCTCACTGCAACTTCAATCTATCCCATCTCCCCTCAGGATTAAAGGAGTTCAACCTGCACAGTCCGAAAAACGTTGGGCCTTTCATGGCGGTGGACAGCATCCATAACATTCTCTTGAAGTACCGCTGCCATGGCCCGCCCATCCGCTTCTCCACCGTCCTGTCCAGCGAGTTGCGGTACGTTTCCAACGAGCTGGACGGCCTCTCGGGGGGTCCCAACACCGTCGTGGTCCTCAGCGTTTGGGCCCATTTCAGCAGCTTTCCCGTGGAGGTGTACATACGGCGGCTCCGTCACATACGACGGTCGCTGGTGAGACTTCTGGACCGAGCGCCGGGGACCATCGTTGTGATCCGCTCAGGCAACCTCCAAGCCCTGGACCAGGAGGTGAGCCTGTTCAACAGCGACTGGTACTCCCTGCAGCTCGACGAGGTGCTCAGGTCCATGTTCAGGGGACTGAACGTGCTGCTGGTGGACGCCTGGCAAATGAGTTTGGCACACCACCTCCCTCATGCCCTCCATCCACCTCAAGTCATCGTCAAGAACATGATCGACATGCTTTTGTCTTACGTTTGCCCGTAGAAGATATGGAAGACGAGTGACAATAGTGGATCTTGTTGAAGGAAAGTGAGGAGTTAACTGTGTGAATCCATTATCCAGATGTTCCCCAAAGCTACACACCTTTAAATACCGTCTTTACTGAGAGACTTTTAGAACTGATCTCTGTTTACCTGCCTGTTCTGTTTCATTTTGAATCCCATTTTATTCTGAAAAAGCCAAAGACTTTGGGACAGTGATTGTTTCGTCCCATCTGCTTTTGTTGCCAAAGTGTTTTGTTCGCGTATGCGTTAAGTTGTCCATATTTGTAGTTTGTAATCTTTCAAGGTTGGAGTTTGAACATTTATACATATATTTGTTAGTTAGTTTTGCCAAAGCTGAAGACTCAGTGGGTTCTTATTTTCCTCAGGCTGTCAATGTGTTCTCATGCTCTGATGGTACAGCACACTCATTTATCAGGCCATTTTAAATGTTCGGCAAACTACTACATACATGAACTACATTGTTGTGAAATCTCATCTATATATGTTTGGTTTATACATGTTCTTTCAGTTGTTCACAGTGCAGTTCACGGTTACTCCTTATGACACAACACATTCAAATGGCTGCGTTTATTGCACTTCCATCCAAAGTGTCAACCATCATTTGAACTTATTGAGGATCATCTGTTATATGCTTATCCTTGACATTTAGCTGGTGACTTCAACAGGTCAGCCTTCAGACAGCTTTGATAAATGCACATCACTTCAGACGCCGTCACTGGTGCGTTGACTCGCCTCTTTTGTACAAATACTATTTCAAATAGTTCCTGTGTCCAATTATAACCACGACCATGTACTGCATGCTGTCACATGTTCATCAAAGGAAGACAGCGGAGGCTGGAGTCACCAGGTCTGAGAAAATGTGCCTCTTTCCTGTTTGTCCCTTTTCGGATTATCAGAGGCAGACTCTGAGGAGACTTCGTCAGAACGTATACGAGCAGAGTTGCCGCCATGTTTGTGATTGTCAAATATGTGCTTTTCTATCTGTTAATATGAGCGGTTCTGGTTCATGACGGTATTTTGTCATTTGATTATTCAAACGAGAGGTTAGATCAAGCAGTGAAAGGATGTTTGAGATGGAACTGGAAGATTCATCTGTAATATTTCTATCACTATACGTGGGTATGATAATTGTGAGGACTAATCGAGATCAGAAGATGGTGATGCATCTTGTATCATGCCTTGTCCTGATATTAAAGCCGTTACAGTACAATAAACTAAACTGTTACAATGACAGCATTAAGAGTCACTCATCTGTCTCAGTCGCTCCGGTTTCTCATGAATTCTCAGTTGAATTCATTTTCATTTTTTCTGTATTTAACATGGAACGTTATTGTTAAGATTAAAATCTCTTCTTTGAACTGTTGCAAAATGAAATAAAAAAAACGCAGGCTAAGATAACAGTCACTCATGAAAGAAGAGATAAATTGTTACCCGGATGCTTTGAAGAGCCGTCCCCTCAAAGAGAATGAAAAAAAAAACAACCTGTTAAGAATTGAGGCAAAACTAACGCTGGTTAAATCCACAAGGCACCGGTTATTATAGATGCTCCCTGTCAGAACATGCATAGCAAACAGACGCTGAGTCGTACAGCACATCCACTTCATACAGACACATTTTAAACATACTGAAAGCTGGTAACGGGTCCACCAGCAGGGAGCAGAGCGTCCAAAGTCAACCAGGTAACAACACTGCTTGAGCGGCCCTAAAAACAACAGAAATCACTCATATTTTGTTGACAATTTTAATTAAAAAGTTTCATGTTCCCTTTAAAAACGTCCAGCATATCTGCCAAGACTAAAGCTCGCAGAGTATCACCTTCTCTCGGAGTAAAATATCAGATACGGTTCATCAGTAACTTTGGCAAAAACACCACAACAGGAAGAGCGCTCTGTACAAATACGAAGAGAAAAAGACGCCGTTGTATACAAAAACATCCTGATGGTGACACTAAATCCCCAACAACGCCTCCAAACACACTCAAGAAGACAGAAGTGCCTCCCATGAAGGATAACTGGCTCTCAAGGGGAGGCAGCGAAGGAGAAACAGATTGTGGAGTGTTCTTACATCCTGTGGGCAGATAGATAGGAGTGTAAAATATGAAGAAGCAGCCATGGAGCCAAATAAGGCTTCTTTGCAACTCACCGAACAAAAAGAGAATTTCTATCTTGATTTTAAAGCTTCAGAATGAGTCCTCTGATGATTTGTGGAAAGACAAGAAGCATTGTGCGTTTATGTTGACCACTGCACTCTTATTGTCATGCAGCAGCTCGGATTCATCTCTCAAAAACTGATTTTGAGTCACTGCGAGCGCTAAATACGACAACATCTCAGCAGGATACTCGAGTGGAAGGAGTGTAGTTTAAGTTGCAAAGATATATGGAGGTCACGCTTACATTTGATATGCTGTTTATAAGTGCGTCTATTAAATATTTTACTCAGGCAAGACCTTCAATCCGGTACGGAGAGCTGATGAAACAAAAAGCACAGTTCTGAAAGAGGAAAATACAACTTACTATAACTTATAAATGACAGAGAAACAAAGAGAAAGCTAAAAAAGCAAGAATCATTGGCAACGTTTCTGAAAGGAAACAATGCAGAAGTTGTACACGACACCACGTCAGCATATCGAGTTGAGAGAGGGAGAGTCGGGATCACACGTCCTGGACGTTCATGGCCTCCTGTGGCCAGCTGTACGAGTCCAGAGAGAAGGAGTCGTAATCTGGACTGTAGATGTGAGACAGAACAAACGCCTCCTTGTCTTTAGGCTCAGGGTACAGGGAAGCCATGTTGTGCTTGTATGCATATTCGACAACCTGGCAGAGAAGGAAACAGAAGGAAAAAGCGGGTAAAGAATATGCATTTGTTATTTTCTTAATACAAGTTATGGGATCAATCGCGAACAAAAGAGTTTCTGCCAAAGAGAATACAGTTTTCGGTTATTTCGGAGGAAATATTTCTGTTTTCCTGTTAGTTTCACTGTTAAAGTGTAACTGAATTAAAAAAGGTGATGTCACGTACTTCAGTGCACCAATCAGGATTTAGCAACAACTGAACTAGAATCGAGTGTCAATCAAATCACATCAACACAGTCCTGATGAAGATTAGCCGAGTTTACGAGTGTTAAACTCTGAATAAATTAGATATAAAAGATGTTTTTTTAATCATGAAGATTTGGAGTTTGAATTTTCTTTTTCCTGATAGACTTTAGTACCAGATACAAAAAACAGAATCTCTTAAAAATATAAATCAGAATTAAGTAATAAAAAGTTTGAAAAACAATATCCTCACATCTTAACACTTCCCAATCACAGTAGTTACCCACAAAATCACAACACAAACACCTTCAGCGAAACTAATGCTAGAAGACACACATTCCAGTGTGAGGAATGAGGGCCGACCACACAGAAGGATCACTCACCTTCACTGCGATCTTGAAGGACACCTCTCTGATGGAGTTGAGAGGAGGATAGAGTCTTCCCTCGGCCAGGTGCTCCTCTGTTACCATGTCAGCTATCGCCTGAAACAACGGAGGAGACACGAAGATGAAGGAAAGTGCAGAAAGAGAGGCCTTAAAACACCATAAAAGATGCAACCGTGTAAAAAACGGTGTAAAATCCTTATTGGTTGGAGTTGACTCTTCAGGTGTCACTTTACAAAATAAAAAGTATCGTCACGCCCTCATGAATCAATGCATCATGACTGTGTGAAGACGATACCTCTGCTGTGGTGAGGAAGATGTCGTCAGATATGTGGCGCACTCCGCAGGCAATAACGCCCAGAGCCACTCCGGGGAAGACGTAGGCGTTGTTTCCCTGGCCGGGGTAGAAGGTGCGTCCGTCAGCCAGAGTCACTTTGTCGAACGGACTTCCGCTGGCGAAGATGCCGCGGCCCTGAAGAGGAAAAGAAAACAGAGTGTGAGTCACTTCTGGAAAGACAAGAGGAAGATACACAAGATATCGTTTTGCTGAAAAGGGCAAGTTCTGTTACCACATTGAAGTTCTTACAGAGCCTCTGAATGTCTTGGCAGATGTCGACTAGGCCTTGGTGTCAAACCTTCTAATGTGTTGGCGTTTAAAAACCTCTAAAGCTGTCCATATCTGCCAAATGAAGCGGACTACAACAGCTGTGTTCAGTTCTACGCAATTCCACACACAAGAATTCCAGCAGGGGGCAGCAATGTGGCTTAAAAAGAGAGAACCGCATCAATAAAAGACGACCACAAGCAAAATAACAGAGATTTAATTCATAAACTGGATTTTAATATGTTGTACGAGGTCGGATATGTACTTAGAGGGGTTATTTTGACATCTCAAGTGGACACACAACAGCATATTGGTGTGAGAACCAGTGAATACAAGCTAAATAACACCTTCAAGCCACAGTGAGGCAGACGAGTACCTCTGTGAGCTGGTAGCACTGCTCTGCTGTGCACTCCGCCTTGCTGGTGGGGTTACTCAGGGCAAAGATGATCGGCCTCTCGTTGAAGGCCGCCATGTCTTTGATTATCTTCTCAGTGAACGCTCCCGTGACAGCAGCCACTCCTTCATGTTCAGGGAACACACCATTAATGACTTCAATGTCACACGCTCACAAGAAACCATGTGAATAAAAAAAAGAAAGGTGCCATTTCAGACCACAAGGGTCAATTACTGTCAAGCAAAGAATTACAACCTCAAAATTGTAGTTTCTTTAACCTCTGGATCGGTTTCTACTTTGAATTATTGTCTTATAATTTCATAGTTTTGATTAAAAGTATACATCTTCCAGTTCATCCCACATGCAGTGTTTGAATTTAGACCCATGAACACCAACGTACACATCTCAAGTCTTTGAGAGTGAGTTGATTTGGAGGAAATTACAAAGTTGTTATTGTGCTGACAGCAAAAATCACCTTGAATAGGTTTCTCTGTTTTTCCACAACTGATGACCATAAATGGATGAAACAAACAATGAGAGTTATATGAAGGAGTTTTACTTTAACACCGTTAAGAACCACAATGTGACCTTCCAGGTGGACTCACCTATGATGGCAGTGGGTTTGACGGTGTGCACCACTTCCTCCAGGGTCCTTATGTGCGGGTGATCGTGAGCGAACTCTTCCTTCTCGTGGTTGAGATTGCCTCTTCCCTAAAGTCGTAGTAGAAGTAAAATGTGTTTTCTTTCTCCGTTTGGTGATTGACACACACACACACACACACACACACACGGGAAAGCTGAGCAAGTGACAGATTTACCTTCACGATGAGACCTTTGGAGTCCACCATCCAGATTCTCTTGGCAGCTTCTTCTCTGCTTACTCCCTCTTTGGCCATGGCCATCATGAGCAGGTGAGCGATACCCAGAGCAGCCTGGCATTAAAAACAAGAAGAAAGAAAATTCTCCATCGACCCCGGCTCGTTTTAAGTGCGTCAATTGAACGCGTTCGGGATTACAGACAGTTATTTGTCATTCTGAACAGAATAAACTCCAGTGGGCAGACAAGTCTTCTCACCTCGCCCGCCCCCTGGAACACCACGGTGTGGTCTAGGAGTGCGCTCTTGGTGATCTTCAGAGTCGCTAAGATCCCGGCAACAGCTACCGCGGCCGTGCCTGAAGAGAGACAATAACACACAACGGCCTTTAGAGGAGTGGTTTTCTGTTGTGATACTTTAAGGTAAAGAAATTATCTTCCTGTGGCCGCTCGTCACTACTTGCATATTTCTACCAGTTGTATCCACAATAATATAATTTTGTGTTGGAAATATATATATTTTTTGCTTCCCTATTTTGATCATCGCCTCAGGAGCACTCACATTTATCTTGAGACCTCAGGGTCTCCACCCCCAAAATTGTGAACCAGTTGATTTAGATCTCATATGAAAAATTAGACACAGACTAATAAAGTGCATCATGACCATACACGTACTTTAAAAACATGAAATGTGTAATTCAGAAATATAAAGCTGACTTTATCATTTGTTGAGTTTGTCGGGAGTGATCGTCTCATATTTAGTATTTTCTTATGTTCTGATATTTGAGTGTTTTCATGTTGTAACATTTATCATGCTTATAGCGTTTACTGCTCGTTGCAGCGGTTGTAGTACAATATTTGTGTGTTTTCTTCTGCTTTATGTGTATAATGTCATCCTCACACCCGCAGTCGTAAGAGTCGGAGTAGTTATAAGAGGCCTCCAGCAGGGGGAGCACACGGCTCCTTTTAATGGACACCTCGCTTCCTCCCTGCACTCGTTACACAAACGATCTGAGGAAAGTTTGTGTCTGTGCAGCTTCATGCAGACACCGAGTGCCTAAGTACCCTGGATGTCGTCGTTGAAGGTGCAGTATCGATTCCTGTATTTGTTGAGGATGCGAAAGGCGTTGCTGTTGGCGAAATCCTCGAACTGAATCAGACAGCCCATCCCGTACCTGCAGAGCGACACAGCGATAGTCTCACACACACACACATCAGCAGACGCTCGCACGTTCTTCTGTCCGTCGTGTTTCTACTCACTTGTCGGTCACTGCCTGCATGAACTCGTCGACCAGCTCGTCGTACTCCTTCCCTCTGATTCGCTTGTGCTTCAGCCCGATGTACAGGGGGTCATCGAGCAGCGCCTGGATCAAAAAAAAATCAGCCAGTTAATCAATCAATGAGCGACAACTTGACATTACCTTTCTGTTTTACAACTGCTCAAACTCCTCTGATATGCCTTATCAAATACCAACTGGTAAAGAGTCAGATATGAAGTGATGCAGCTGCTGATAAAACCTCACTACAGCCGCGCTGCAGCTCTGTGATCGAACACACCTGGTTGTCAGTGCCGACGTCCAGCAGCACCGGGAGGCACTGCTGCGGCCGCACACCGCCGCAGGCTGTGTAGAGCGCCAGCTTCCCGACAGGAATGCCCATGCCGTTGGTTCCCAGGTCACCCAGGCCGAGGATACGCTCCCCGTCTGTCACCACAATGGCCTGCAGGAGAACACACCAGTAAAATATGAGTCGTACAGTGTTACTCTCCCAGGCATAAGCAGCTGTGCGTGTGTGTGTGTACCTTTATGTCTTCCTCAGGCCAGGAGTTGAGCATGGTGGCGATGTGACCTCTATCGTGGATGGTGATGAAGAGTCCTCTGTAAACAAGTAGGTTTCAGTTATAGGGCAGCACAGCAGTATTGATTCGATGACGCACGTTTTTGATCAGTTTCATGCACGCTGCTGGCTTTCATTCACCCGAACCAATAGTAAAAACTGACACACACATAATAGTTTGATCTCTTCTCTGTCTTTTACCCGACAACAACAATGAAATTCAGATTAAACCGAAACGACACCGTGTGTTCTTTGTGATGGATGAAGTTACTCAAACCAGTTTTACGTCTCAGCAAGTTCAACTGTCCGAAGCGATATTAATAGAACCCAAACTGTGATTTGTTGTTTCAAAACATGAAAAACGGTCCTTCACAGAGAACGTTAAACCAAATGTAAGGATGAAAAAGGTACCGCGGCCTCCTGAAGGCGTGGCCATACTGTTGGCAGGCCAGGCCCACAGTGGGAGTGTACACGATGGGCATGAACTCCTCGATGTCAGAGGTCAGCAAACGGTAGAACAACTTCTCGTTCCTGTCCTGCAGCGTCATCAGCAGGATGTACCTGAGACAGAGAGCAAACGGCGCCATTTTTGTTTTTGCTGCAACATTTTCTCTGATTTGTGTTACTTCTGCATGAAATATAGTGAGACGGAGGTATGACAAGCAACAAATGTCTCAGGACAGAATCAAACCAGAGAGGCTGCAGTCATGTGATATGAGTCTTAACTAATCGGCCACTGGATGTTGCTTTACAAGCCTTTCATATGACAATAAATAAACTTTTAATCACACGACGACTGGCGAGAACAACAGCAGATGGTGACCCGCTAAAGGAGATTTGACCAAACACGTGGGACAGCCCCCCCCCCTTCTACATCTGCAGCTGTATTCTTGAACAGCACTTCAGCATGCTTCACTGTAAATGTCTTGAGTCGGTTCCCTCACTTGTCCAAAGGATTGGAGCGCGTTTCGTAGCTCTTCATGACGCGCAGCACTTGCACATCCTGGGAGAGGAAGCAGGGGGGCAACAGGCCGTGGATGCCCAGCTGCAAGCGCTCCTCCAGGGTGAAAGCCATTCCCTGCAGAGTGGAAGAAGAGCGCTTATACAACACTGTGGGAAAAAAAGAGCTTGCACAGGGCGAGGCCCGCTAACTAAATAAGAAATCAAATAACCCAGACCACAGTGACTCATGTGTTAGTCATCCCAGAATATGGTGGGTTGTGACTCATACCCGCGAGCCCAAATACAGTGGTCTTTTTAATGTTCTCCCCCCCCCCCCCAACTACTTTAGCTGCCATTTTTTGTATGGGAACACTGGTCTGAAAGAAACGTTTAAAAAGTCCTACAAATGTTTTGTTCACTGAAAGCAGTAAACGAGGCCGAGCTTTTATTGTGGTAAGCAGCCTTGTACCTCTCTGCCGTCTGGTTATGGTTAGTGCTGCCGCTCGGCCGTCTCGAGGTTGGCATTCTTCCCAAAGAGTGATTGGAGGGGAGCGCGACGTTTGATCTATTTATTCTGTCCAATAGTGCGGGAGCCTGAGCTCACTCCCCTGTCAGCTTCACTTCTCTTTCCTCTTCCCGGCCGCATCGCTCTCTCCGTTTCCTCTCTACTCTCGCACGGCAGAGGAAACACTGACCTACATGGGGAACAAACTGGCCCTCCTGAGGTCTGAACACATCACACATCCAGTTGTTCCACGAGCTGCGTGCTTTCCATTGAGGAGTACTTTCTATATACAGCTGAACAACACTATACTGTACGGCTGCAAGCAACAGTCTGCGCAAACAAAAGTCCTGCCTGCCAGACGTCAATTACAAGGAGATACTCTGACACACCAAACAAGGAGAGAGAATGCCGGTCTGCACAGCAAACTTTTCAAACTAGTGTCAGTTGGGATTACACCAAGACTGTGTGATGGCGACAAAATGTGTGTAAATGTGAAGAAAGGGTTGTTGAAAACGAGTAAGCAGCTACTCGATTTCTAACTGGACCGTTTAGTCTAAAAGTGGAATAACAATCAAGTATCTGATCATTGAAAATGTTAAAGCACACCATAGACATGACCGATCATTAACTTTTTATTCGAAGATTTTTTTTCATCAACGAGTGGCTTAACTTGCTGACTGTTTCCGCTGAATTGACTTGTGAGTACAGTAACTGCTGACTGGGCATCAGGAACTGTGACCTCCTATCAACCCAAATGAAAGCAATGAATTTAGCTTAAGTGTCTGCATCTGTCCTGCTATAGAGACAGAGGCAGGAAAAAAAGTATTCCCAGTTTACAGAGTTTAGGGGGAAAAAAATGCAGCGATGATGAGTCACTTGGTGGAGGTTTGTTTCAGATCTGGTCTAAAACAAACCTTTATATAAAAAGATTTATATTTTTATATTAAATTAAGACAGACAGAGAGACGCATTAAAATAAATCAACAGAGAGACCATTCACAGCTCCAGAATTGTAGCAGCTATGAGGCCTTCAGAGTTACTGGTATAAATAAGTTGTGACGACAGGTCACACGTCATGTGTGAGCTAGAGCATATATAATAAACACGGGAGGACAAGATGCCCAATTATTCTCTGACTGGGAGTATTCTTTAAGCTAAAATACTGACAATTTACTGAACAAATGGAAATCTTTTCTGATATTCTTGTTTTTTTCATGACAATAAACTGAATATCTGGGTTGGAGTGTTGGTCAGACAAAACAAGACATTTTAACACACACATAATTCTGCTGTTTTGCAATGTTGACATACAGCCAAACATAATGTCCTCCTCACACCCTCACCTGTCAGTGATCATGTAGAATAAAAGGACAATGTTTGCAGACATGTTTGCCACATCATATAGAGCTCACCTTATTGAGGTGTGGGTTTCTGGTGATGTCGTAGCCCCGCTTCTTGGTAGTAGTGCTGCCCTTGCGACTCGTCCCGGAGTGGCAGACCCGCACAGCCTGGAGAGAGGCCCTGTCGGCGGGCACGCCACCAGCGGGGTGACCCGGGGCACCGGCGAAGACCCTCATCCCGCCCGCCGCTGCCGTGCGCCTGCACAGAGACAGCGCGGCTCTTCCTGGGAGCGAGTTCATGCTGCCTGCAGGGGCAACAACGTGCAGTGAGTGTCGGTCACTCACACCCACCTTCCAGTTCAGAAAACGGACGGTCGACCTAGAAACGCCACACATGCCGCCGGGAATAGTACAAGATCCTCGTGCAACGTAAACAACCTGCTTCAAGTGTGAACCTGAACCACAGCTATCTGTGTACGAGTCACAGTGATGCACACGTGTCACAGCAACCAGTCTCGTTCGTGCAAATGAATAAATAGTATAAATATGATATGTGATGATGCAGCCGATGGTTTCATTGTCTTCGTATTTACATCTTGATGTGTGCGGCTGTAGCAGCTAAGCTAGCTACTGTCATAACTAAGCGTTTCTTTATGCGACAGTCTTCTGCGCAGCTGCTAACGCTAGCTAGCGGGTGGCTAACATTCAGATAGTCTTACCTGAAGACGGTGTGAAGCTGCAGGGCGTCTGACTTATATCTTTGCCCGGTGATCGCGGTAGTTATCTGTTATCAGCGGATGCTGTGGGGGGATCGACAGCGAACAGCTGATCCAGGACCCTATGACTTTGACGATCTCACTTCCCCGCTGGAGCACCAATCAGACCGCAGCATGGCGGGCCCACAGGCCCAACCCCCCACCTCCTCCAGCCAACGAAGGTTCTTCCGCTTCATCATCTCTAAGATACCCAGAATGCAACATAATTGTCTTTGAATATATATCATTTTAAAGAACTTGCCTTTATGCTATTATGATTACTACATTGGCAATACAACATTGGCACTGTTTACGTTTCATGCCTTAATTCTGTTTCATAGAAAACATTGCTGTGGAAAGAAAAGAAAAGGACATTTTTGATCTTTTAGTCATGCACTAACACAAACTCAACTGAACTCAGTCTGTACAGTCAGCAGATCTTATTAATAGCATCTGGTTTACCCTGCTGGCAGCAAAGCTTTTCTTCTGAGTCAGACTTTAATGAGTCTTGAGTGTTATAGTAGTCATGTCTGGTTTAACCTGTTATGATTCCCCTGGGGCAAAAAGTTGCTGTTGTAAGTTCTTATGACGTGTGCTATAAGCTATTGTTATTACTATTTATAAAGGTATGAATGGCAGCTTCACTGTGTTTTGCCCTGAGCCACAGGAGTCATTCGACTGCATTAGTTTCAGCTGGATGTTCAACTGGCAACTAAATGTAACATGTAACCTGCGTCAGTGTTTCTCTAATGGGGGTAGGAGTACCCCTAGGGGTACTTTGGAGTATTGCAGGAGTACGTGAGATTTAAAAAAAAGTTTATTTTAAAAATATCAGTCATTTTCAAATGGTCAACTTCCATAACGTTTGTTCAGCAACGTTGTATTTCAAAGGGGGTACATCATTGAAAAAGTTTAAGAACCACTGGCCTACAACACAACTATTAACCTACATCTTTACAGTACACAAAAAACAAGCTGTCCTTATTTGAATATAGGTTTACATTAGCATAACTGATGTACAGAAAACATGAATCGACATCTAAACATCAGCCAAACATAAATCTTCATGTACAGTTCATCAATATTTAGTACACCCCTCCAGCCAAAACCAATTTAAACTTTTTGATCACAGCACATCCTAAATCAAGTTCAAATTACCAGTTTAAAGTCTTGGATTTTATGTACTCACAATTTGTTGTACAGTTGTCATTATATGGTTCAAGTTGAGTTAATTCCTTCTATGAGTTTCTCTCTGTGTCAATTAGTTTGATCTTAGTTTGCAACTTTATTTAGTGCACCATGTGAGCAAAATAAAAGCAAAAATTAACTGATTTTACAAGTACATTTTTACATCAGGACCCAGTTGATATTTTATTTTAGTGGTGCAAATTCCCAAATAAACTTGCAGGAAGTGAAATTAGCAGCTACCCCTGGAAGTCCGGGGGGCAGTTGCACACTTTGCCCAGTTAATAATTCATCTTCATCATCAAAGGAACAGCCTTTTGATTTAAGTTATCATAAATCATTATCATCATTGTTTGGGACCGACGGATCGATCGCGCAATCTATATAATGTATAAAAAAAATATATAAATATCCTTCCCACTAGCTGTATGTAAAAAGGTTTATTTAAAACATTCATTCATGAAAATCCCAATTATATGTCTGTGTTGAACATTCAATAAGCCAACTCTGTCCATCTTCATACAACACACTTTATATTGCTGTCTAATAATGTTATTGTGTGTGAAAGGTAAAAAATGACAATTTAAACAGTACAAGAAATTATGCAAAAACTTGAAAATATATTTTAAAAAAAATAAAAACATACACTGCATCTGTCTCACACATTACGTGTTCACAATGAACCTAAATAACCCAAAGGGTCTCACAGTATGCAACATTCTGCTTGTTGAAACTGTTGAACATTTATTTTAAAAAAACACACAAAAAAAGATACTTCCATCCATCACCAGACACAAATTACACCGCTTAAAACAGCTCGGACAATAATCACACATGGGCTTCAAAACATCTGCAATTCAAAGGCACAACTGAACAGCTTTCCTTCATGCATACATGATCGTTTTCGTTGCACTAACATACAGTGCATTCAGAGTAAAAGTATATCCATGCAGTACATTTTCATGACGATTACATTTCACAACAACCATATTCTTGCAGGCTGATTGAACAGATGAAAGTACCTACTGTTTGTCTTCATTTTCACCGTTCTGGAAACATTCAGGAACAAGTACAAGAAAATAAAAAATAAAAATAGAAATGCTTCAGATGACTACGCTGGTGCCGCTACGGGAACTTCTATCCTAAGAGAGAAAAGTGACAGAGGGGGAGTAAGGTTAATTAAAGACGTAGATATCATGATTCAATCCCAGTGGTGGAATGCCACTAAGTACTTTTACTGAAGTAACCTATTGTACTTGAGTGAAGTGCAATTATGTCACATTGTAGTACCATTTTATGCTACATTATTGTTATACTCCACTACATTTCAGAGATAAATGTTATTTTCACTGAACTACTTGTATTTCACAGTAGTTACTGTTTATTTTTACATTAAAAACATGATAAGCAGTATTATACTACGAATCTACCTCGTAGTATACCTAAAGTACCTACAATTGTCTCCACATTGACATAGTACATGTATTTGTTCGTGATAAAAAAAATACATACTTTATATTATTTAAGTATATAGAAATGAGAAATTCTGCATTATGAGTACATTTACTTTTGATACTTAACGCACATGTTGCAGATAATACTGTTGTACTTTAAGTACTCAAGTAAAGGGTGTGAGGACCGTTTCACCAATAGTCAATATGCAAAAGCAGAAGAAAAGATAAAAACAACAAAGAAGTAAAAATAAAATAAAAAGTGATGAAAGAAGTTAATCAGGAATAAAGCTTTAAGTATACAGCGATGCTAGCAGCGCTAGGGGTGTTTTAAGCTAAATGCTAACTACAGCGTGCTAACACGCTCACAATGACAATTTTAACATGCTGATGTTTAGCAGGCAGACTGTTTACACGTTCACCATCTTAGTTTAGTTTAATTGGCACTAAACGCAAAGTACAACTGAGGCTGATGGGAATGCCTTTAGTTTCGCAGGTATTTGGTCATAAAGCAAAGTATTGGAATACTTACAAATTGTGACCTAACCTCATAGTGGCCAAATAGAAGTTCTTACATTTTAGCGAATGGGGACGTGAATGTCTGCACAAAATGTAACAGCAATCCATCAAATAGTTGTCAATTGTGATCAATTTCACTCTGGGCCAAAGTGCTTGACTGACCGCATGGCTAAAAGGGATGAAGGAAAGAAGCCATGGCTAAAAACTAACAGGAGACAGAAAGCAATGAACCAAAGAGATGAACTCATCAGACCATTGGTTTAGAGCGGACATCAGTGTTTGGATCTTACAGAAAGGCGGTCGTAGTTCCTCCGACCGTTACTACGTCCTGGCTGGTTCTCGATGGAGAAGTAGCTGGGGGGCTTCTCTGGCCAATCCTTCCCTTTACCTCCTTTCCTTCCGCTGCTGTCCTCATCTGAGCTCCAGGATCCTTTGCGATGCGGAGGAGGTGAATAGCTCCTCTCCCGCCGAGCTGCTCTGCTGTGTAGCTCCTCCATCAGGTCGTCGCGACTACGAGTCCGCGGTCTGGAGCCACCTCCTCTCCTCCCGGCCGAGCCTCCTCTCTTGTTCCTCGAACTCCCGTGTGGCGCTCCTGCTCGCCTGTTCTCCCATTCGGAGTCATCGCGCAGGATCCCTCGTCTGGGAGGAGAGACGTCCCTATAGCCACGACTGTCGCGGGGGAGACCGCCTCCGGGGCGGTTTGTACTCCCACTGGACTGGCTGGATATTCTGGGACCACCTCTGCCTCCGTCTCCACCACCAGGCCCCCTGCGTGAGGAAAAGCTGGGTACCCGCTGGATTATAGGAGGCAGGGTGATCACCCTTCTCTCTACCCCTCTCACGCCCATCTCATCCAGGGCTGACAACATACTTGGGGGCCCTGGTGTGTAGGGAACTGCGTGAGGAGCCGGGTGAGGCTGTAATGGGAGCATATTTTGGTGAGCGTGTGGAACCGTTTGAAGTGCTCCCACATCCAGCCCCCTCACCTGGTTTTCCAGGTAGTCCAACACCTGACCAGTGCCACGATTGCTGCCATGCACACTGCCGTTCAAGTGGTGTGGATGAGGAGGAGGACGAGGCTGATGCTGTTGCTGATACTGATGCTGTTCCTGATGCTGATGCTGTAGGTGATGCTGTTGCTGATGCTGATACTGTTGTTGCAGGGCCATGGGTGACAGCTGCATGGGAGCCATGGCAAAGTTTTGTTTGGTGGGGTAGTCAGAGTACGAGCCTGGAACAAAAGTGACAGACAGACATGAATAATCTGCACCAGCTGACTTTTGGCCGTAAGGAGGCACCAGAAACAAGCTGTAAACACAACATTGATATATTTTCATCGAACAAAATTGATATGTTGTGAGCAAAAAGTTTCATATTTATATAGTCAGCAGTTAGGGAGTGTGAGGAATTTAAGTTTTAGCGCTCCTAATTATGGATATTATGTGATACAGTATATTTACGTAGAGGTTCTGGACTCAACAGGAGCAACATGTGTTTTGTTGTTCACTCACGACAGAAATACCTGACTCTATGGCTGCTAAATGCTCCACTATGTTCACCAGCTAGTCACTAAATGTGTCTCGTCTTGGTGTTGGACAGGTTGGGTAGCTTTGTTTTTGCTATGAGAGTAGTAAAAGTTAACCAAAACTCTAAAGCTGAAGGTAACAAGTTTGATGATTATGATCTGCAGCTTCATCACGAAGAAAAACTCACATTCAAGTACCGGTAGTCATGTGATCAATTATTCATATAAAAATATTGATTATAGCTGCTTTAATCGAGACAAGGCTTATTTTTTTCACAGGGACTTCAATACTATAATATTATCTCCCCCATTTTTATCGTTTTAGTTTGATTTACACTCTCACCATTCAAGGCCAAAATCCAGATAAGAGAAGCTCACACGTAACAAAATGTTGCCATGAGTCGCATGCAGCACCATGTAGCAGCATGGAGCAGCATTTTGCCTATCAGGCTACATACAGGCTGCCCTAACTAACTGTTGGAGAACAGGAAGATCTCCAAACACTACTTACCAATGACTCGGACCTTATCTGGATGTTTTAAGCTACTTAAATCAGTAATTAAGTATGATCTTAAATCACCTAAAAAGGTGCTAGAACGAAACAATCAATGAAAAATAAGGCAGACAGGACACTGCTTTTTTTCTAGTGAAGATTCAAAAACAGTTCGTACTTGTAAAATAGTTACTGTTATTGAAAGCACCAAAACCAGTTTCACCGGTCAGTGCTGAAACAAACAGTCAATAACACGACACTGTAACAAAGCACATTTTTCACTTTGGAGCCATTGATGCCTGTGCTTTATCTTGTTTTATCTTGTATATATTTATTTAATGTCTTGTTTTTAAATCGTCTTGTCTTAATGTTTTTATACACTTTTTAACTGTTGCTGCTGTACTGATGAGTCGCCAACTGAATTTCGTTGTATGTTCGTACGATGACAATAAACATCCTTATCATACTGCGTTATTTGCTTGATATAAATATATTAAATATCGACATAAAAGTAGTGTTCACATAGTGTGGACAGTGTGTCCTCCAACTACTGAAACCAAACATACGCCCTTGGGTCTGAGCAAGAATGATGCACCACCACATCACATTCAACAAAGCATGAAAGGGAAGTCTTTTGTGTGTACTTTCTGTGTCCCTCACCCGAGTACAGTATGGGAACGCCCTGGGAGGAGGCGTTGGAGCTAATGGGAGCGTAAATGGGCTGACCGTCCATCCAAGGAGTCATACCCTTCTGAACCTCTCGTATCATCCTGTGCTGCATCACAGCTGAAATGCAAAGAGCGGGTCAAAGGTTTGTGTGACTCGGTATTCACTTGGCAGACTTTCATATGTAGGCTTGAGCAAATACAAAATCTGCAAGAGACTAAATTTGATCGACGGATACATATTTGTGTAAAATAATCAGTAGAATGTGATGTAGTTTCTGGTTTTTACAAGGAGTACCTTTCTCTGGGCAGCAGCATGTCTGTGGACAACACGGGCAGCGGACGTAGCAGCAGCACTTCTGCGGGCAGCACTGGCAGCAACATATGCAGAGGAGCATGATGAGCAGCAGAGCACCGATGATGATTAACAGGACGGTCAGCCAGTCTGGAACAAGTGAGAAGAAACATGATTACTGGTATTTCAATCTCGGAAAGTCTTCTCAGGCTCTTTGTGAGCTCGAGTCGAGCACCACAAGCTGAACTGAGGAAACTCACGGTATACGATGAGTTTGATTTCACGGTCCGAGTCGCCCGTCGTGTCACCGGCAGCGTCGATGTTGCAGTAATACACGCCGTTATCCCACCACATCACCTCATTGATGACCAGGTCAGCCTCTGTTCACACACAGAAGACAAGGATACGTGTGATTAAATTGTTCTGAACTGGATCACTGCAGTAAAATGGAAATAAAAGTATTCAAACAAAAAGATGTTCAAGAGAACCACAACATATTTGCAATGGAATGCACTGATTGGCAAATAGTTCTTTGTTAACAGTATGTTCACAATCCAAACCATCTTAAATAATACATTCAAGTACATACATGTTCCTTATTTCTGTACAAACACATGCAGCCTATACAGTGTCTCAAAATGTAGTCATGTATGATTGTATTGACAGTTCAGACTGAAATACTGTATCAACATTGTGATGGGATTAAACGTACTGTTTTGAATGGTTATTTTGCGTATTCTGTATTCTGCACCCAGGGTGGGCTCATTCACGCCCCTCTTCTGGATCACAGTGCGGATCGTTCGCTGGCGGTCCGGGCAGTCGTTGGAGGGGTCCTGACCCAGCTGCAGAGCGGCCTGAAAGGCTTCAGGAACAGAGGAAAATACGATGAAATATGTTCAATTTATTGCATATTCTTTTGCTAACAGATCGGTCTACATCATGCAACTCAAACCATCATAAGGGCACTCATTCCTTCAAAAAGTACAACAATCAGCTTTACTTTTTCAGCAGGTTAATAAAGCTGAATAATAATTGAATAGCAATTAGCTCATAAAATGTAATTCACACATGTTTGTGTGTGTTGCTGCTGCTTCAAAGTTAGTGCGTGCTTAATAATATTGTCATGCAGCCTCACCTGTGGAGTAGTACTCCAGCACCGGGTCTTTACAGAAGGACTTGAACCTCCAGGTGACCAGCACATCCTGAGCGTTTGCTGAGGTCGAGTAGTCACAGCGAAGGATCACAGAGGCAAACAGAGTCGTGCTCCTCTCCGTCTCTGGAACAATCACCTGGATGGACAGCAGCTCTGATAAAAACAACGACAAAGTGTGAAATAACAGCACCCACGATGACACAATATATCAAATCACTGCAACCTTTTGTGTGTTTGTTTGTGAACGCTGGATGGATAAGAATCTCACCAAACTGGTTAACAGTTTACAACAGAAGTCATTAAGTGTGCACATATTGTACTCTATCTTTGGAAGTAATACCGCTTGTCAATCACGATCAGCGAAAACAAGCTGATGACAGGCGACCTCTGCTCATTGAGTAGCAGTTAAGGTTTGACTTCAAACACTTTCTCTTTGAAATAGTTATTCAAATGTGAAAGAGATGAATGAATGTCAGAAAGTGTCCGACATGTGCTGGCAGTTTTTCCCAGTTGATTTATGTCTTGAAATACATACAGTAGATAGATTGGGGCTGCAACTAACAACTATTGTCATTATTGATTCATCTGAGTGAATTGTTTGATACATTAAAAGTCAGAAAAGTGTAAAAAATATTCATGAAAAGCTGAGAAAATGTCTGCTTTAGTGTCACTGGTTCATTCTTTTTTTAATTTATTTTTTACAACTAATCGAGTAAGCTTCTTCTCTAAACCACAACATCACATCATGATGTACATCCATAACCCAGCTGTGTGTATTTTATCCAATTGTAAATGTATTTACAACTTGGGCTTTATGCTTTTTGCCTTTATTTACTGAGAATACAATATTAAACTGAACAAACAACTGGGAACATATTCTATGAACCACCCTGTCCAAAACACAGTAACACACACACAAAACATTTACAAAACTGAACTGCAGGTTTTCATAGTTTTCAGACAGAACTATAGATATCTCCACACAACAACAAAACTAAATGTTGTGTGTAATTCATATTCTGACATAAACGTTGATGTAGAACTGAGACAATTAGTTGTTCAACAGAAATTGATCTGCAACTCTTTAGATTATATATTCATAGTTCAAATCAGATGTGATTTTCCTTGTCTTACAGGATAGTAAACAGAAGATCACAACATTAAATACACCACCCTGGCTCGTGGGAATATGACTAACGTGTTTCATCTATTTCTGATCGATGAATTTCGTAAACAATCTGCAAATGAATTAATAATAACAAATTATTGCATGTTTGCAGCCTTATTAAGCTAATTTACTAGGATATAGAGCACAATCACATTGTGAGGCTGGAACAAGAAAATGTTTGACATTTTAGCTTGATAAACGACTTTAAAAAGTTTGTTCAGTTGTCAAAATGATTGATTTACTTTCTGTCTATATTTGATGTATTATTTGAGCTTCACAGCAGATTAAGCGATAATAATGTTATTATGTCCTCATCAACATTTGTTTTCAAAGACAGTTTACTGTATATTGTCTTCTGTAAACACGAGTCTGTTTCCACTGTGTGAACTGTTTGGATGTTTTGTATTTTGGACAACCAATAAGCAAAACCTATAATAGTATGCAGTCACGTGACCAAAGTCGGCCTTGTCCTATTTCCACCTGTCGATAATTAACTTGTACACATCAGTTCGTTTCGACTGTTTGCTTAAGTGGCTTCACCTTAAATTCCTGCGCTTACGCTGAAAAAAGAGCCAATGCTCCTTGAATAAAGTATAAATGTTGAGGACAAAATGTGTTTCCTTGAACGCCTTTAAAGCCTCACCTGTTGGCAGGTGAGCCAGCAGAAGCGCCATCAGTATCATGTTTCCCATCGCGTCGCTCTTTCTCCCTCCGCGGAAGCTTCGCTCTCTATCCCGTAGGAGACTCAAAATCCGCAAGAAATCCGGAATATTTGGAGAAAAACGTTTTGCATCCGTTGCTCTGCATAGTAACTGTTCTTCACACTCGAGACGACATGCTAGAGAGGCTGTGTTTGTTCTCTGAGGTGGACGACGAGTGTTTACAGCCGAACAAGTTGCTTACAAAGAGAGAGTCGGTGTCGGAGGCGGGTCATCCCCCTCCCCCCCCCTCCGGCTTCAGGTGACATCATTGACCCCGCCCTCTCTGACAGGTGTAACATGGAGGAAATAAAAAGAGGAGCAGGAACAACAAACAGAAAAGATGTTTATGTTTTCCAAATCAGTCGTTTGAGTCTTCCACAAACAATCCCATTTTTGAGTAAGTCTCTTCTTTTGTAGACATGGGTTAAGACCAGTAACAATGGAGAAACAGTTCGATTAGCAAATTACTAATGAATTCATTTGTTCTCTTGTGTGTTTTGATGAGTTCAGTGACCCTTATGAGTTTCATGGCAGATGCAAACATTCATTATGTGAATGTTAATATCCAGTCCATCAATCTTAAG
This sequence comes from Melanostigma gelatinosum, assembly GCF_949748355.1. Taxonomy (NCBI): domain Eukaryota; kingdom Metazoa; phylum Chordata; class Actinopteri; order Perciformes; family Zoarcidae; genus Melanostigma; species Melanostigma gelatinosum. The sequence continues at coordinate 12,769,566 of NC_136643.1, read as the reverse complement.
GTTTGCTTCAACCCAGTTGAATCAAAAGGAGTGAAGCCTGCATCATCTGAATGAAGTAAAAGAACAGGTCAGCTCGTCTGATGGTTTTCCTTTATTTGTTTGCCGCAAACAGCCCCGAATGTATAGTTCCCTCTCGCGATGAGTCATATTGTCCGAGCTCTTTGTGCGAGGATGTTTACAGTCTCTCGTGCAGGAGGTGGACCCCAGCCTGCTTTACTGTTGACACAAAACAAGCCCGCCCGAGCTGAGCTCGAGGGCCGCTCTCGGCTCACTGAAGTGCTCTTGCAATCCTGAGAAAAATGCTGCGTTCATGAAAAGCTTTGCCATCACATCTGTGTCTGGCTCCACTCTGAACCTGGAGTTTTTCAAATGCCTCCCTTGTCAGTATCAGGGGAGGACGTACCTTTGATTTTCTGTGGCTTGCTATCCAGCATGTACAAAACATTGACCCTGTACTTTGGCAGGCTGTGTTTTAAAGCGTTAACAAATGTTCTTCTGTTTTGTTTTTGATCAACATTGAGTCTCAATTTTGCGAGAAATAAACATGCCAGAATGCCTGATGTTCCCCACCAGAGTCAGAAGATGAGAGATAGTTGGCTTGTTGATATCATTACTGAACAGATCTACTGGGTACAGGCCCAGTGGCACCTGGGCCTGAGCTTCTGTATTAAGCGTTAACATTTCTTATTGGAAAGTCAATCAAAGTACTATAAAGAGTCACAAAACTACTGCAAAGAATAGCAAAAAGACTAAAGTGTTGCAAAATGACCATACAGAATCACAAAACGACCATAAACAGACACAATGTAGCAACACGTAGTTCTTCTGTAAATGTTAATGGTTATAATGATGTGCCATTTCATACTTTCTGTAAACATTTTAAAGCTGCACACATGCTTCACACGATAAAGTGTGCTGATCGTGTGTAGTTCTGTCGATGGAGGTTGTCATTAAAGCTCAAGTGTTTGTTTAGTTGTGTATGTTTGATAAGCTTCGATAAGAAACACACTTCGGCTTTATCTGAGGTACAGTACACACACACTTTGTCACACATGTGGTAAAACACAATAACTACTCAAACATCAGATTCTGCTGCAGACAGTGTTGTTCTGTATGTTACATCAAAATCAATTTAATCAAAACAATTGAAACAGATAAATGCAAGCAGTTTGTGTTTTTCTGTGGAAGTGTTGAGAACAAATTAACACGAAAATAAAACACTGAACACTCCTGAAAAATTGTTCCCAGATAAACGTAACTATCGTCCCATCTGAGTTTATACTTGATCCCCTTAAATATATATAAATATGAAACTGCTTGTGTACAGTACGACACTTTCATGACATATTTCCTCTTCTGTATTATGTGACGTGTCTTATTTCCTTCTCATTTCATTGATTAGTTGATTGACTGGGGAAAAAAAATGAATCAAATCATGGTTTAAGCAAAACTGCTAAACATTCTGTTAGCATCTGCTTATTTGGGATGATTTGCTGCTTTTCTTTGTCTTTTGTGTTAATGAACCAAATATCTTTTGGTTTAAAACTGTTGGTCGGACATTTAAAAATCTCAATGTTTTGGCATTTCTCACTATTCTCTGACATTCCATCGACCAACTGATGAAAGTTTAAATTGATCATAAGCTGCAGTCCGAGCTGTATGTGTCTTCAATCTTGGCCAAGATAAATTATCATAGATTCATTAAGAGCGGAGACTTCTTTGAGTTTTCTTTATTGAAAAAGTATTGAAGCAGTGCAATAAAAAAATCTGCAGAGCAAATTCAAGGTACAGTACTTACATACAGTACAATATCAACAACAGACAAACACACAAATACAAAGTGAACCTGAGTTGCAATGTACTGAGTGAGAAGTGTGAAGTCTGTAGGAAAATATAAGACTGTGGCATCCTGCAGATACAGACAATTGGCAGATAATGAAAATAAAAAAAAACATCTTGGCACTGGTGTCACTCAACTCAACAAATAAACACATACATAACATCTGTACACTACACGTGAAGAAATACCCAGATTTAATTCATGCACATGAGTAGAAACGTCCTGTACGAGTGCGCATTCATTTCCAAGCATTTTCGATCCACCGCTGCTGTTTTTTTTTGTGGTGCAGTTATTTTCAGTGAGCGGAGCCAGACTTGACGTGGCTGATGGCAGAACCGTTGGCTTCTCCTGTCTAGCAACAGGACGGTTTAAGCGAACGGAGTGGCCGTGTTGTGCAGGTGGAGGCTGGGAAAACGTGTCACACTATGAGAGAGTCCCTGCTCAGCGCAGTGCTCTGTTAGAGAAATACACCGAGAGCCACACGTTAGACACTTTGCACTCATGCTCGTGCGAGGTTACTCTAGTCGGGTGACTCAGATTAGTCACAGGAATCATGCAGCTCAAGCAGTGTTAGTATAGCAAAGACTGTGATGCAGGTGGGGTTTTTCTATAATTAGTAAGTTAGTCAGCGTTTGTAACACTGTGAATGTTGCAAGAACAACCAGATTATACTGTGCATTTTTGAGTGAAATCATAAGCGTTGTTTGCAATTGCAAATTCATGCAAAAAATATCAAAGATAAAATCACGTCGGAACTAAAATGATATTGATTCAGTGTTAAGACTGTTAATCGTGTATGTACATTGCACAGGAGACAATCAAATGATTTACATAATACTGTTAAACATTTCAAATGTCTAAATACAAAGCTGGCGTTATTCTATTTTATTCTAGTCGTCAACAAATCCCATGAAAAGACCAAAAACAATACCGACAAAAATGAATTAATTATATGTTTTTGGACTTTTCATGGGATTTGTTGGCAACATGAAAAAGATAGAACACACAAATTTATCGGGTAACTATTCACAGGATTTAGAGGCTCTTTCCTGAGGAGGAGGAAGGAAGTCCATGTTCCTGCTACAAGTAACTCACCAGGTTTCCGCTCCTGTCTCGCTCCTCTCGGCCCCCGTGCTGGAGTGTATGGGACATTCCCTGGTGGGGGCGGGTGTAACAGAAAGGCCTCATGGTGGGGTCAGTGGTCCTGTATAGCTCTGATCTGGGAGGCTCTGCAGTGCGGTACCGGTCCGTGGTCGGGTCAGCCCTGCGGTACCGCTCCGCCTCCCGCTCAGAGTACGGAGGCAAAGGGTCCTCCTCCTCTGGACGGTTGCTGGGCGACCGGCTGTAGTAACTGTCCTTTCCCCTGGAGCTGCCTTTAGAGGGAGTGTCACTGTCCTCGTCCGGTCTACAAGCACCTCTGTCCCTTCCACGCCCCCTGGTCTTGCTGTCCAGCACGCTGCTGAGGAAGGCGTCATCGTATCCTTTGCCTTGGGGCGGTCGACCGGGACGGTCACTGTCCCATGTGTCCCTCCTCTTCTGTGGTAAAGGGGAGGGGCTGCGGCGGACCCAGCCATCATCTTCATCTCTGTAGAAACGCCTAGGAGGGCTGTAATCCCGCTGGTAGACCCGGTCTGGAGGCTCAGCGTGACGACCGCGGGAGCCGTAAGACTGGGCAAAATCCTCCAGCTCGTCCAGGGAGCCGGTGCGCCCTCTTCTGCCCAACGTCTTCCTCTGCAGGTGCTCTGAGTGGGGGTTCCGCCTACAGCCAGGAAGAGCACACAACTCAGCACACAGAGTTTGTATTATAATAATAATACATTTGTATTGATGTGTTTTTGACAAGCATACATTTTCCATAAAAAATGTAGGTCAGAAAAAATCACCTTGAAAACTACAACACAAGTGCAGGTCATAAAATCAAACATGAAAAGCAGCTTTAAAAAGATGCTTTTTGGAAGCTTGATAGGAGGTTGGTGTGGAAGGAGGTACAGCAAATATATGCCTGTAATATCTTTCTTGAACGGCAGAAACACATGGAAAGGTCCCATGTAATGCGCACTTGAACTGTCCGGTTAACGCCAGTAAAACACTTCATCCATAGTGGTGACCTTTACCCTCTCATAGACACATGCATGCACTGAATAACACCGTAATTATACCTTCTGTCGAGCTCATCGTCTGAGTGGTTGCCTCTGTCCCGTCTGGGTCTTCGACTCCGTGCAGGTGGAGCTGCTCTCAGCACTGAATGGTCGTCGAGGTCTGGGATGGGCGGGAGCGCCTTCATCTGCACCGTCTGATAGGTGTGTCTGAAGTCTGTAGTCCCTCCATCATGAAGAGAGCTCAGCTCCGAGAGGCTACTGGCTGTTGGCACAGACACATTAGCGGAGCGGCATTTGCTATTTTCATCATGAAATTCATTTGGAAAACATTTTTCTGTAACCCGACACTGGAATACACAACTACAGCTGTGAAAATGATGTAATGGAACATTTCAGAGCAAGATGTGCATGGTCTGCTGGAAGTGCTATGTAGGTGTTTGGGGGAAGCGCATAGTAAATGAGGTGGCTCTGTAATCATGAGCACTGATTATAGCTGACTGCAGATTACTGAGTGCAGAAATGTCTCATGTGCCACCTCAGACTTATGTCACAAACAATTTAGATGACAAGTCTGGTATTATTATTTGAGGCCCCTATGTTTTCAACAAATCTGACCAAAACCACCAACAACTTTGCATGTGTAGCCAAAGCCTGTTATAGATCTCAAATGATGTGCAAAAACTATAAAAACACATCAATCAATCAATGTTTCTCCTTTAAACACGGAAAGTTAATCCCACATAAAATGTCCTCCTGTCATAAATTCCCTCCAAAGCACTAAATGTATCCACCGCTGAAAATATTCCCCAGCAAATGTCCTATTTACTCCTGTTTCAGTAACTTCTACTAACAACTACAGTGCCAAGCTGTTTTAGGAAATGACTGAGTCTTTAAAAATGTAAATAAACGTAACATCTGTGACCTGATTTTAGATATCTAATATGTTCAGTAGGAACCAGTGGGCTTGGGGCTGAGAGACAGACAAGCTGGGGAAGACAGTAAGTGTTGAGAGACAGACTAATGATTTGGTGACCAAGCAATGTTGCTTAAATGTTTTCTTTTGTAAGTGACTGTGGTATAATCCCATTCATTACACTTTGAGATGTCCTGACAACTTAATCAACTGGGGATGGGCAACATGCTGTTATGCACCGTGAGACTATATACGTTTGACCCACTCTTTACCGTTTCTACTGTGTACGCAGGCTATCCCTTTAATACTGTATATGTTAGGGTATAAGACCAATGTTTCAAATCAATGGGCAGAAACACGTTTTTCTCATCTCAGCAAGGACAGTTAGATGTTATGAAATGAATGTAAGGATGACATGAAAACAAGCTCTTGTTCATTTACACATACCATGCACATGAAACACAAACACATGAACACTGTCACACAGCCACACGGATGACAGACACTGGCCTAAACCTAAGCAGGCTTACGTTTATATGCAGCCGACTTGGCCGAGGGAAAATGAGCCAGGTCCTTCTCAATGTAGTACAGAACTTTCATTGAGTCCTGGTCTGGACTGGCTTTCAGTCGATAACCAATGCGGGCTGTGGATGTGGACACACACACACACAGTACGTACACACACAGGGATATAACCATGCAAGGACACACAGATATACATGCAAGTTCTTAAAAAGGACAAACTAACTCAAATAAGTTAAGACAGCATTTAAATAGCAAACATGCATGAGGTAGACAGACATTTCTGTATCTTCTAGGTTAGAGACGGACTCGAGGATAAGGGGTGATCGATGAAATGAGGGTTAGTCGAGTCAGTGTATCTGAAAGGAAATAAGACAGAGCTACACCTTATAAATACTCACCTCCAGCCAGGTTATTCTCCACTGAGGGGATGGAGGTGATCTTTGTCTCCACATGGGAAGAAGGGGCAAGAGGAACAACAGTAGGAACACCAGGGATGTAGTAGGGATACACAGGAACCTGAGCAGGCAGTCCACTCTTCGCCATCTTCCCTGCCTCGTACACTGCACGGGAGAACAACACAGCGATGAGTGACTGCTGTCAGGTTGACACTGAGAACGCACGGGGACGTTGTAGCGTATGAAGACAGTTTGTGTTTCTCACAGTGTCGTGGACAGCAGCAGGTGTCAGGACAGCAGCAGCAGCTGACGTAGCAGCAGCAGGAGTGAGGACAACACTGGCACCAGCAGATCCCCAACAACAACAGGAACAAGATACTGCCCAGGACAACAGATCCGACAAACACCCACTCTGGAATATAGAGACACATTATTCCTCGCATTTTTGTTAGACATGATAGGATTCAGTTAAAGGGATTACACAGACCACATTATCTCAATGATAACTTTGCTAAAATGTATCCGTCCTTATGACCTCGATGTAACAATTGTATTTCTCTTCCTAATATGTTTTGATCCCTCAGTAGTGACTATAAGGAACTTTTAATTTGTGTTGATTTTAGCGGCCCCGATGGACAAAAGTGGTAATGTTCCCAGCACATGATTCCCTTTAGAAAAACTATTTTTTTATTTTTACTGCAGCAAGGTCGGACAGTGTGCCATGTTGCTCCTGGCAATACGGCCTGGGTCTCCAGCAGCGTGGTGTCAGTGTTGGCTCCCAGCAGTGACCGGCAGAGCAGCGAAGCTCTCCTAATGGAAGGAGGAGGAGGCGCTGCTGACCGAGCGTGGAGCCTCTCCTCCTCCTGCAGGAATCAGGCTCGGTTGCACCGATGACAAGCATGAAGAATAACGACATAGAAATAGACAATCTTCTGTCTGTGGTCTCGTTTACTTACGAAGGTCATATCGAACATTGGTAATAATTGAGACTGTTTCATAACCAGTTAAAAGTTCGTCACAGTAGTTTTAACTTTTGCACTTTAAAATGTTCTTTCTCCGTTTTATACAACACACACGGATCTGACAAACCCTCTTCCTTTAAAATGATACGACAGGTGACAGATAATGCAGTACTATACCTAAAACGTCTAAGAGGACAAGAAATATGAGCAGTCGAATAATCAGAAACTAATGAACTGAGGTTATTTTGGAAGAAAAAATAAAGACCTCCACTGTAGAAATTCATCACAGATTAAGTTCTTGGTTCAACTTTGACTTGCTGTAAAAGCCAAAGTTGTCTTTTGCCATGAGAAGTTATTACAGACACGTTTGGTGCCCTCACTTCTAAACTGATCATCCGACCACTTGTATTTCTTGCCCATTGTTGGAGCGAGTTCCCAGATCTCATCAAAAATGTCAGTGCTTCCAATAATAATTGGTCAGGACAACGTTAAAAACGACACAAATCATAACCAAGTTGTAATAAGGCATGCTGATGTTTCTGTCATCCCTTCAATGAGACCTCAGAGCATTTTTTTTAAAAAGGACACTTCAGGAAAACTCAAGGGAACAGTGATTGACTCTTATCCATCATCACATCTCTAAAGTATCCAGACCCTGACAACACACTTCCTCAGGGTGTGCCCAAAAACCAATTCCACTCAAAACCCCTCGCTAAGTCAACACATATACCCTGTGGAATTGACATCATGACCAGGGATAAAAGATAAAAAATGTGAGTCGAGGAGTTTCTTCTTTATGTAGCTTCAATAACTGCCTGTGTGTAGTTTCAGACTCGACTTTCTGTACATTATTCCTCATTTTGATTAATAACGGTGTAAACATGGGCTTGTGAATTTTGTAAGTAATAGAGAGTTTCGATTGGTTGGTGAGAATTAAACGTAAGGAAGCAATAAGGAAGCTAGAAGATGACAGGCAGTGAGACGAAAGTGCAGGTGAGGTGCCGTACCTGGCATAATCTCCACATCAAACTCAGGTAGGATATCGTCCTGCTGACCTGTCCTGCCTGCAGAGAGAGGGAGAGCACAGGTGAAGGCCGGCAGAGGAAGCAGAAAGCAAGAGTCAAAAGGTCAGCAGAGTGGCTGTTTAATGTTCATTGACTAATTGAGGAACTGAAGGGACAAGGTTTTTACAGAAATGTCTTGTCTTACTGCCATGAGGATATTTTTTAGCCATGCTAGCAGCGTGGCTCGAGGGATGGTAATGTTTGGGGTACACAGATAAATGCCTCCCTGAAGATGAATTATCATAACTTCATTTCTTTGCCAGTGCCATCACTAGGTCTAAATTTGAATCTGCCCAAAGTTTGATTTATGACCAAATACCTGCTAAACTACAGACATTTATAAGCCTCAGCTTTATTTTGTGTTTAGGCTAATTAGCATGCTAACATTCTAAAATAAAATGGTGAACAATATATGTGCTAAAAATCATCATGACGTCATTGTGAGCATGTTAGCATGCTAACATAAGAGTTTAGCTCAGCTTCACATATAGCAGCTAGCATGACTTGCCAGCACATGGATCACACTGATATTATTTTGGTGTCAAGAGTTTATGCTCATAAAAAATGATGCTCGGAAGGGTTTAAAAATAAAAATGCTAACCAGTAAACATGAACATAAGTCATGTAAGTCAGAGTTCAGAGTTTTTAGTTCTAATTTTAGCAGGAGGCCGGCAGTGCTATATTTCTTCATTGAGCTGCACAGCATGCATGTGCCTCTCTGAGTTAAAACTGCTCACAAATGAATCTACACACATGCAACATGCATACAGTCACACACACACACACACACACACACACACACACACACACACACACACACACACACACGCACACACACACACACACACACACACACACCCATTGAGAGCTTCCATGAGAGGCAGTGTGTGAGCACAAAGAGGTTTTTTTGGAAACTGGGGCACATTCTAGGACAACAATTTAGCATGGGAGCCCATCAAAAGAGGTCACGCAAGTTTATACGGTTGTGACACAATATCTCTTTTGTGCTTTACATACAAGATAAACAGGTCAAAAAAAGAAATATTCAAGGCAATTGGAAAACTTAAAAAATAAAGGGGCTGCGATAGGTGTGCTGGGACTGAGACACAACTGCAGGTGTTCACGTTGTATCGTGAGGTGTCAGAGGACTATAATTAAAGACCAGTCACTGTCTGATCTGTCTGACTGCAGGGATAGACTAAACACCCACTGGCTCCAGAGTGTGCTGAGTAGACGGTTACTATGGAGGGGGAGGGGGGGGGGACAGTGTAACCTTTCCACCTGATAAAAAAAGTAATCTTGGTTCCCTGGCACGTTCATCGACATACCATGAAGCTCAGTAACACTGAGTAACCTGAGAGAGCCGAGGAGCTATGCAGCCCTGAGAGGTTGCGAAGCAGTGAGAGATGCAGGAAGGAGTAATGGAGGAGCACAGGAGAGGAACTTGCAAGAAAAAAGGCAGCGCAGAGGGAGAAAAATCAATCCAAAAGAAAAACTAAATGAGAGATTAGGGAGATGATGGGGGAAGAAACATCGCAACTTGTTGCTTATTATTTTGACACTTTAGAAAATAGCTGATGTGCTTGCTTGCTGAGAGATCGGTGACTGACATGTCGGTATGGTAAATATGGAGCTGGAGCCAGCAGCTGGTTATCTTAGCTTAGCATAAGGACTGGAAACAGGGGGCAATAGCTAGTTTACACAGTAAAACTATTTTGTTAACTGCGTACAAAATGACTAGTTTAAAATCATCAATTTGTGGTTTGTAAGGGAGGTTATGTGCAGACTATTTACAGTTAAAACAATCAAAATATAACGTGTATAGTTAAGTATTAGTAAGCTGGTATTTTGTTACTTTCGAACAGCGCCAAGCTCGCTGTTTCCAACCTTTATTGCTAAATTAAACGAAGCTAACTGGCTGCTGTCAGCAGCTTGATATTGAACAAGCAGATATGAGAGTGGTATCAATTCCCTCATCTGATTCTCTGAAACAAAGCAAAAAGCGAATTTCCCAAAATGGCAAACTATTACATTTTGGTGAAAACTTAAGGAAATGCTAATCTGGCACTGAAGTGGTTTTACGCACTTTCTAATTCCAGTGTCCTCATTGCAACGTGGCAAAAAAACAAAACCCGGTGTAGTCTTGTTATTCTCACATGTTTAACCTCCCCTCTTCTCTCCAGTGAGCTGATTATAATCAGATGAATGCTCAGTGGAGGAGGACTGTATGAATGAGCAGACTTTAACGCTACAGGGTTCGCCAAAGTTTAAGGAGGAAAACCCTTTTGGGTAACTGTTGTTAGAGTTTAGTCCCCTTTTTCTACATCTCTCTCTCTTCATGTCGACACCAGCGGCAACCCTCAACATGCCCCGGCCTCCTGTGTAAAAGCACTTTGCCATGGTAACAGCTTAAGGAGTGGCTTTGGCAACAATGGTCTCCACAGTTCTTCTGTGGACGGGCTGCTTCAAGTGTCATTGACAGAAGATGATGGATCTCTGACGTTCAGCACCGAAACGTTAGCTGTTCATTAATTAGCAAACTGAATACAAATCGAATATGATCACACAAACAGCCGAACATATCGTCCCGTACAGTTTTGAAGCTGTACAAACACTGACGTACTCTAGTGTAACTGACTTAGGATGTCGCTAGAGTACAGTCCAGTACACAATACCAGAGATGGAGAGTACGACATTAATTAAGTACTCTACTTGAGTACAATTTTGGCATACTTTACTGAAGCATTTTCAAATTAAAGTCCATTTCCACCCTGTAGCCTTAACCGTGTAAAGAGGGAAACGGCATCCATGGAAACTGTTGTAAAGACACTTTGGAACGCAGATCAACAAAGAAACTATTTCTAAAACCTTCGCCAATATATGGAACAGAACTTCACTGAGCTTAATATGAAACCAAACATTGAGGCATTTCGGCATACCGAGCACCAGTAACTCCAGCTGGGCCTCATTCTTCCCCTCCAGATCATCAGCAATGACGACTTTACAGAAGTACACTCCACTGTCTCCCCACTGCAGCTCCCCGATACGCAGGTCTGCTTCTGCACAGAGACCAAGAAGAGAGAGGGTGAGGTCATGTTCACAAAGCAGGTCAGTGTTTAATCGCTGGATTTGTGAATCACAATGGATTGACGTCGACAACAAACTGACTATGATGACATTGTGAAACAGCTTTTGGGTGCAGACCACATTGACACCTTTGTAGTGATGTATGACTACTAGCGCTTCTACGATACCTAGTATCGCTACCAAAACTATTGAAGAAGTGTTAACGTGTTTTTCTACGAAACTCTTTTCATCGTTTGACAAAAGAGATGAATTCATCATGTCGGTGAACCTTTATCTTATTTACTGTATCAAATGATGACAGGATGGCATTGTGGAATGTTGGTGTGTCATCTGGATAGCAGACGGGTGTTTTGTCCTGATAAGGCCTGAGGTTTCACAAGGAGTCATACATGAATAGAAGTGAGAGGAGGAGGTCATGATCCTGTATGTGTGTGTGTGTGTACTCTATTGTGAGACAAAGACAAAAGAGGTTTATTTAAAGAACAGGAAACACAACTAACAGTCAGCTCTGAGTCCTGAGAGCAGTCATCAAACAGCTGCAGCAACTCTTTTTCCTAAATTCATAACTTTAAGACGAGAACGATGACATTACTGTTGACGATGGCGATGTCTCTTCCTTTGTAGTGCTCAGCCAGCGTCATGGAGGCTCCCTGCGCCGAGGCCACAACCCGAACCGTGCGGCCGCTGTCGGAGCACTCCAGGTGGGACGCGGCGCCCAGCTCGGAGGCCTGGACGCCCAGACTCTCGGGCAGGGTGAAGGACTCTCGTGTGCGGTCTCGGCAGTAGGACTTGTACCACCACTGCACCACCGGGTTCTGAGTGGAGGCCGTTTGGTACTGGCACGGGAGGACCACGGACTGGAAGAGCATCGCAAACCGCTGCTTCTCCCGCACTGTGACATGCACGCCATCGCACACACACACTGACAAGAGACGAGAGAAAGGGAATGCAAATAAGTTCTGTGGTTGAGACAAATAGGTCTATATATAGAGCTTCTGTCTCCCGGAGACGTGATTTGGCTAGTCCTGCTAATATTGTTCAAAGATAAAAAAATAAAAAAAAGTGTGGAGTAAAGTTCAAACACAGCATTTATCAGCAATGAGAAATACCAGGTTCTCTATTTGACCCACAGTAATCAACACCAGGCACCTTCACAGAGTTATTCACTCATTTTATAACCGGAGAGGAGTTTCTTCTCCAGCATGACCATTAGAGGGGAATTATCAACTTCCATATCCAAATTATGAACTTGATTAAGTAATTGATTGTATGGACAGAAAATAGTGGAAAACATTTCTAGAAAATAGAATTTCCTCTAGATCCAAGGTGACATCATCCCATTGCAATTTATGTCCAACCAACAGTCGAAAACAATGATAGAAAAGGTAAAGAAACAAATCCTTAAATTGGAGAAGCTGGAACTATGTTTGGCATTTGTGCTTGATAAACTACTTAAATGAATAACATTCATGATTTGCACGCAACAACTGCAATAAATCATAAAGGTTGTGAGGTCCTGCTTTTGTTGAAACTGGTTTTAAGAGGTTTTGATTAAACTGGGGTGTTATTTAGGCTGATTCTAGTAAGGCTGATTCTTAATTAATCAATTAATGGTCTATAAAAGGTCAGAAAATAGAGACAAATGCTTAGTATCATTGGACTGTATAAAGGTGTCCAACAAACAGGTCAAAACCTAAAGACATTCCGTTTACTATCAAATAAGACCAAGAATAGCAGCACTACTTTTTTGGGGGGCATTTTTGCTTTAAATTTAAATAGTTGTGGACATTTTTCCTGTTGATCTCCTTATACATTAATCAACTCATTTCAGCTCTATAGTCATATTTAGTCCACCCTCATTGATATAAATGAGGTGGCCAAATCGTTGCAGGACTGTTGTATTAAACTACATTTGAGAGTCGACCAAAACAAGTATAAAGACAGGAAGAGGATGCAGATGGCATCCTGACGTTACAGGAGAAACAGCTGTGCCTCTTCTTTGTCTGTGCGGGTGATTCGCTGCACCTGGGAGCTATTTAGCTTCATATTAAAACGGGAGCAAAGACAGGAACAGAGATTAGGCTCTGCTGCTCGGTACCAGGGTCAGGAAGGTTAAATTCCAGTGTGTGTGGGGGGCTGGGGAGGCCTTTGGAGAGGCAGGGGGTTGTCATCACAGAGGGAGGGGATGGAGAGGTCGGACACTCGTGGGGGCTTTCTGCAAGTCATATTAGCTCTAGGTGGGGCAGGAACTCCCTCTAAACATTTCCCAGAAAGACAGAAAATCAAAACAAAACAAATCCTCCAGCCCGACTCTCCTTAGGTCTGTGTTCATCGCTTTTCCTAGTTTCATTCTAACATGAACCCAAGGCTGCTTCTATCCAGGCCACCATTAGGACTGCAACTCATTTTCAATTCATTTCAATTAATCATATTTAGTCTTTGAAATTGTGGGGAAAATGCCCAATGTGACGTCTTCAGATGTTGTCCGACTCACGGTCCAAATCTCAAAGACTTTCAGTTTACAATAATGGTTGTCATTTCTGCTTGAAAAATGACTGAAAACTAATTAACTAAGTTTCTAAAAAATTGTTGACAATTCTTATTATTGTATCGGATCAGCTCACGTTTCAAACTAGTATGCAAACGTTTCATGACCTAAAACTTTAGTAAATCAGGCGCCTTTAATGATAAACTGAGTCTGGTCAGATGAGCATCTTCAGGTTTTCTTTCCCCTGATGAGAAACTAAACATTATCTGCATATTTCCAAGTACAGCGGTGGAGCCAGATGATTTTATACAGGATAAGAGAACAAGAGGAGGGGTGACCGAGCTCCTAAGTTCCTCCCACGAGAGAGCTCTGGTCTTCCCTTTGTTTCCTTTTTTTCATGGACCGGTCCATTGTGAGGGCTAAGCCGCCCCCCTCCTCTCTGTCCCACTTGAGGAGATGAGAGGGGGAGGAGGTCACGGGCTCCCAGCCAATAAGAGCATCTGGCCTCCTCCAGCTGGGTGTGAACAGACCAATTAACTGCTAGAGATTTGAACCAAACCGTTACTCCATGAATGGCCTCAGTCTGAGGTGAGAGGATGTTCTGTAAATGGTTGTTTATCATCAGGTGTGACTCACAGTAAGTTAATGAACGGGTTACAGAGACTGCAGACAGTCTCCTCCTCCACCTGTATGCAAACTAAAGGCATCATTTCAACATTAGACCGCTCTTTAAAACAGTGCATTGTCAAAAAGCACTCCGGGTCAGAGCTCTGCCGCTGGACGCTGCATGTTTCCTGAACACGGTCAGACGTTTCCTCTCCAGAGCTGTCACATTTCCTGCTTTTACTGCGACGTACATTCCTTCACGTTGACTCATTAGACCCAACAAAGAAACACCAATAAGACTGAATACAGTCTCCATGTTTGATTAAGGATTTCAAAGCAATTTGAAAGCAACAATCATAAAGTTTGTGGCAAGTGAAGTGAGTACATTTGGTGCTACGCGCACAGATTCGCAGCACTTTATGGTCCCTTAATGAAGTGTTATGGGTAAAGGAATATAGGCTGCAACTCATGTATTTTTTTCATTTTGATGTATCTGTCAATCACCACTCTTGATTAATTGATTACAATTATCTATAACATGTCAGAAAACAGTGACAAATGCCTGCTATACTTGCCCACACCCCAAGTTGTTCGGGGTGCTTGTTTTATTTGATCAACAGAAAACACATAGTTTACTTTCATAAATGACAAAGGCAAACATCAAATCATCATATTTGGGAACACGAGACCAGGGAATGTTTGACTTTTTGGCTTGTGAATTGAAGCAACCAATCAATTATCAGAATAGTTTCAAATGTATGTTCCGTTTATCGATTTATCGAGTAATCATTGCAGCTCTACCTTGGTATCTTGCACCTTTAAAGTACAGCTCTCCCTCTAAATGTACAATCATGCCTTAATACAGTGAACTGTGATGGTGTTCAACACAGATAGGCCTGTAACAGCATAACTGTAAGCCCCATATAGCCCCTATAGCGGATATTATTAACATATCTGTGTAGGTCTATAGTCCAATGTAAAATCAATACCAGACTAATCCCTTGATTATTAGGGGCGTCACATAAACCACCTAACTTGTTATTAAATCGTTAAAACACGATTCAAAACATCAGTAAAATGACGCATTCAATAAGATAAAAAAAACAAGATAAAGGTTAAACCATAAAAGCACTTTACTGAGTCTCGTGCTCAACAGTGCCTGCTCCCCGTTAGCGGTACGTTTACAGGATCGACAACCTGTTGCGCTGTCGTCGTAAAGATGATACATTTAAGTGAAGAAGACATTTAAGTGAAGGCAACGACACTTACCTGATGCGCACAGTAAAATAGCCAGCCGGTAAAAGTTCATTCTACAGTCCGTTTTATGGTGAAGTGCAGTTAATCCGCATGATGGTCATTCTGGTTGTCCGCTCACTGCAGCGGTAAACAGGACTCACAGACTGCGACTAACGGGACTGTACCACTTCATAGGTGAGTCCGAACACAGCCCTGATCCGATAAAGGCCTGTAACTCCGGTGCAACAATGTATGTGCAACACAAGATTTAGTAGAGTTGTTTCTTTAGTTTTTATATGTGTGGAGTCTAATTTTGATTTTCTGCAGCGGGTGTAGTGGCAGGCCTCCCGGGGAGAGTCGGGAGGTTTTCCCGGTGGGGAGGTGGAGGAGGGAGGAGGGAGGGGGGCAGCTCCTGAATCAGTCACACTTGGCTGTGAGTTTTGAGGAATTTCACTGCACAGAAACGCAACATTTGACCCACTTTTCTTTTATTGAACTCGATTAGTACAATAAAACTGCAATTTGGCATTAGGGGGAATCATTTATCACGCAAAAACATTTCGAAAAAGTTACACAGAGATCACACAGTAAAAAACGAACCTACACAAAGACACGTTACAAATAAGTATTAATATAGGTGTACATTTAGCACAGGTGCAGCTGAGGAACTTTGTTATTCTCGATCACAAACTACAGGTTAAACCTAAAATCAAAGATAATGCACACATTTTACATGAGTGAAAAAAGAACAATCCCTTTTGCCCGAAACAACGTTTTAACAACAATCCCCAAATTACTGCAGTAGATATTTGGCCTGAATATGTGAGCTAAGATTGAGATAAGCACTGGACAAGTTTTTATGGAAAAAAACAAACAAAAAACATCAACACTACAAAGGGTATGATGACACTATATACTTTATGACATGACCTGGCACTAAAAGCCCTTTCAGACACAATGCAACAATGGCACCACTCTGAAGCCCATATTTCCAATGGCTTGGTGTGCGCCACAATAGCTTTTTGGTGCGTTGAGCAAAGTGCGCATGTGAATATCTGTGTGGCTAAGAGAAATGAGGCAGCCAGCCAGCCACAGAAGGCAAAATAAAGGAAAAACTACGGTAATCTTGTGTGTGTCTGAATTTCCTGAACTGTCCAACACAAGTTTGTGCTGTTATCAAGACCTCGGGATGAAAGCCCTTTCTTGGAAACACATTTCCTACCAGCACAGCAGGTGTGCTAGCAGGGCTAGTGCTAGCTCATGCAAGGGACAGTTACATCTTCATTGCTGGAAAACTCCACCTATTTTGCTCTGTCGTCTGAGACTTCCCCGAACACCTGTCTGAAGTGTGCTGAACCAAGCGGTGTGTGGAGCTGAAATCGCATCGTGTCTGAGGGCTTTTAGGTCAATCCCTAAACCCAGTAAATATATTTTTAGTGCATCAAACAAAAAAGAAAAAGAAACTTTTAGGGCATGTAGACATTCAGTAAGACAAGGTTATTAATACCGGTTTCTGTTTTGATCGTCGATGTAATCGAGGCGATCGCGGCTTCCGCGGTCACGCTGCTCGTCGAGGCGATCCCGACTACCACGGTGAGCATCGCGTTGATCGTCGAGGCGATCCCGACTACCTCGGTAAGTATCGCGTTGATCGTCGAGGCGATCCCGACTACCACGGTGAGCATCGCGTTGATCGTCGAGGCGATCCCGACTACCACGGTGAGCATCGCGTTGATCGTCGAGGCGATCCCGACTACCTCGGTAAGTATCGCGTTTTTCATCAAGACGATCCCGACTGCCACCATAACGATCACGTTCATCACCGAGGTTATCGTGACTTCCACGGCGGTGATCGTGCTGGCTGTCCTGGTACCGTCGAGAGTCCACATCACTGCCCTTGCCATCATTCTTTTCTTTACCGCTATTGTAACTGTGTTGATCGTCCTCCAACTTACTGCTAACGATGTAGTTGTTTCGAGGAACAACGTCCTTGTCTTCATGCTGGTCGACCGGCTTTGTCTCGCTGTTTGACTTGTCGTCACTGTACTGCTCTCCAGCTTCAGGAGCATCTCTGTCATAAAACGCAGCTTCTTTGGGGACACTGACAGGCAAAATACACAAAACAAAGAGAAAATGGTTAGGTTGGGCTGTTGGATGACCTAATTAAAGCACCTGTAAACCCCACTTAGATACTAACAATGAATACACGAACATTAGTGTTGTTGGTGGTTTACAGTGGCAGAAACACACAGGATATATCACACATACCCTTCAGCATATTTGTCCTTTTTGCCCTTTTTCTTGCAGTAACAGAAGATTAGGATCCCCAGCAACACCAGACCTGCGAGGACTCCTCCGATTATAGCTGCAGTGGATCCTACGTTCATGCTGCCTGAGGAGAAAGGAGGAAAGACGAAACTCTTTAACACTTAGCCCAGCACTAAGATTAGCAGGTAAATCATGTTAAAACACTCACCGGGCGTCACAGTTAAAGTAAAGTTGCAACTGTTGGAACCAATCCGATTTGTTGATGTGCAAATGTAGAACCCAGATGTATCTCTGGAAATATTGAAGAGAGATAGAGCTCCATCCTCTGCAAAATAATGACAGAAATGAGGCTATTCTGAGATCATGGGCCATTCTTTCCATTCACACTAATGAGGGGAACTCATGCGCGCTCCAAAGTAACACATGGATGGTTGAAATGCATACTTTCGGTTGTCTTTGGTGGAAATTGTTTGCGAACGTTTTCGACACTGTAGCTGGTCCATTCATATAGGGGTGTAGGTGATCCCTCCTCCGACATGCAGGTGAGAGTGATGTTGTGCCAGTACGCTGCTTCTCCCTGAATCATGCAGATCGGCTTAGAGGGAGGCACTGGAAGAAAACAAAGAGGTTAACTAAAAGGATACAATCACTTTGCAGAACTTTGCAAGCAGAATTGATCTGACACCTTCACGGAGACGACATATAAATGTAATTATTCACAATAGACACACAGATAAATAGAGTTAAAACATGTCAGTGGTTAATTCTCACCCAGGACTAAAAGGGACGTGGTGGCAGATGTTGTTCCCTCATCATCATTGGGGATCATGACACTGCATTGGTAACTGCGGTTGTCCTGCATGTTCACCTTTGTTAAGCGCAGTGTGCTCACTTGTCTGTCCACGTCAACCTCCATAAAGGCTCTGCCTTCATAATTCGGTGCAATGTCAATCGGATTGTTTATAAAGTAGGTGGCCACTAAGAGCTAGAGAAATAAAGACAAACATATTATACATGTAGATATCTGATCACTACAATATAATAATACAATATGGTAAGAACTCAGTACTCAATATTCACCAGTATCTTCATGATATTATATCAATGGGATGCCACATTTCGACACAATATTACGTAATGTTTAAGGATGCTGTACAATATGGGACCCCAAAATGTTCAATATTAAACGAATAAATAAATAAGGCATTATGAAATTAAAATATGTAAATTAATTTGTGAAAAAAATATTTAAACTATAAAAAGTTCTTTCATTTTCATTTTCAGTCTGTTTTTTTAAATTATGACATTTTTTCCAATAACACTTCTATTTCACATCGAGCTTTATTTCAAAATTAGCCAGCTGGGTTGGTAATATGTTAGTTTCTGTGTCTATGTGTCCATTTACAGCAGCAGCCAGATTGTTGATTCAGAATTACTTTACAGTTTATCTGCTCATTCTGCAGGTTCCTCTTCAGTCATCAAAGTCATACATCTTTGATGTATTCTTTTTTATACAATTTATTATCACTATTTATCAAAATACTAAATTATGTGTTAAGTGCAAAGTTATTCTGAATGAACTGCAGCATCAATTTTACGTCTAATGTGTGCAGCAGTTGGTTATGTGCAAGATGCAATCTTTACTTATTCATAGGACAAAGGTCATAACCGCGATAAACGCCTTGGAACTTATCCAGTATCACATTCAGTTAAAGCAGAGGACAGCTCCTTATGGAAACGAAGTGAATCATTGTCCCTTTTAAGAAGGACATTGCCACAATCTTGATATAACTTTAGTCTATGTTACTACAAACTAAAAACAATCCCTGGTTTAGCAGTTGTCTCAGTGTGGGTGTAGTTTTCTGAGAATGTTAATAGATTGAAATATACACAATAATATCAACATAAAATGAATATGTTACCATTTGGATGTTGTTTGTTACAGTTAAGAGGCAATATGCGGATCCTACACTTCCCATAATGCCGCTCAAATGCAGACGCTCCCTGTTAAGTAAACACCGCCGTCTTTCACACCCCACGCACCCAGTTTTAGTTTCTGTTGTAATTGTGCCGCCTCAAAGCCCAAGCTGAGATAAATACAAGCAGCACTCCAAAAACAAGTAAACTGAGTCTTTCTATTGAAAATGAGCAGAGTTCCCCTTTAGTATAGCTCCCCACATAAGGCTGTATTTAGAAGATGTTATAACCACACATTGCGCATGCAGTTATAGTTAAACTTCTCACCATTGGTTCACCAGTATTGTCAGGGTAACCTTCCCATGTGAGGACGAGTGCATTGGTGACCGGTCTGGCTGGGATGAAGGAACAGGTCAAAGTAATATCACCTCCTCTTGCAACCTCATATCCTGTCTCTGGGATAGAAACCTGCAGACTCCTGCAGCAGGGAAGTACTGAAACAAAAGAAACATGTAATGTTGTTTGCCCAGTCATTGTAGTTCATTTTGTATTTTTGAAAAGAATTGGTAGATACATTATTGATTTAATAAAAACTACTTCCACTACACTTTGTTTGTATTACTAAATATAACATACACCGTGTTTCTCTTGAAGGTAGGTTGAATAAAAGGTTTGGTCTCTTTTGAGTTCAACGCCATCCTGCTTCCAGTTGAGTAGCAAGAAGTTGGATTAATGATTAGCAGAGGTGATAATATAATAAAGGCGTGGTAGTGGTTTGTAGGAAAAAGAGAAAGAATACACGCATGAAACCTACCTGTGACGATCAGAAATAGCTTTCGCCATCCAAACTGCCTCTTTGTGGTCATTGCTGAACGAGGATAGAAATGTTCAGCAGGTAGAAAATTGATGAGATTGATGGTCTCAGTCCAAGAGCAAGAGTGCGCCCAACCTTCACGCTGAACTCCCAGGTATGGAGAAGTGAACATTTCCAGGTAATAAGTCAACGGCTATAGGTCACATGTCACCAGAGGACCAATCATTGACCTGCTATACCCATGATCATACCTGCCCATTACAGATGTATTTAAAATGGAGGGGGCGAGAAAACCAAAAAATACTTAAATTATAAAATACAAGTTACAGAGACAAAAAAATATAGACTATAACTGATCCCTGATACAGCATACAGAGACAGACATGTAGACATATAGACGGACAGGTGGATAGATGGCTGCAAACCAACCAGTCAATGTAAAACTAATGTCAACAACAGTGTACACAGAAATCAATATAGCCAATCTGAAATAAATGATTGAACTGATCACAGTTAGTAACCAAGTTGCTCCACATTTTAATGGATTTTGACCTTCCCTGAAAGTTACAATGTGTTTCCGCACCTGCTGTTGTACTCAGTTTTGACCTGCAGGCTGCAGTATTGCACTGACAGTGATGCTGCGTGTGTTCAATACAAAAGAGGTTATCTCTGACCTATAAATGTATCACGGCGCAGACACCATTAAAAGAACATGAATGGAATTGAAAAGCTTTTGAGTCGAGTCCAGAACATAAAACATGTGTGGCGTGTGAGAGGGAACTTAGATCTTACATCTCTGCTCCCAAACTAAAAACTGAATTTCTCCACATCTCCAATAATACCATTTTTACACAGTGGTGGAAGAAATATTTTGTATAAGAATATGAAATACATTACAAGTGAGATTCCTATGTTCAAAATCCTACTTAGGTAAAAGTACAGTAGGATTACCAGCAAAACAATGGTAGAGTATCTAAAGTAAAAGTACTCATTCTGCAGGAACTGTTGATACATTATTATTAAAGACATTATGGCTTCAATATGTAAACAGCATTTTTTACTTTTGTAGTTGGTATAGTTTAATCCAGAGTTTCCCAACCTAAGGGTTTGGCCCCCTCCAAAGGGTCACAAGATACATCCGAGGGGGGTCGTGAGATAATCAATGGGGTAGGAAAAAAGACAAAACAAAGTTCATGTTCTTTTATTAAAATATATATATTATAATAATATTTTGAGACCCAACTAAACACTGCTTTTGTCAGAGGTCACAGGGCAAAAAGAATGAGATTCAATGTTTAATCTTCATCAATGGGTTGTAGTTTATCAGCTATTTTAATTGTAAAATCTTAATCTTAAAGTAGGCCAGCTGGCTGTCTGATAAATATAGTGGAGTAGCAAGTAAAATATTTCTCTCTTACTTGAAGTGGGGTACAAGTATAAGAGCAGCATACAATTTAAATACTACGGTGACGTAACTATAAATGTACTTGTTACTTTCCACCACTGCTTTAAATCATTCTTTGATTCAATACGTATAAGGTGAAGTAATGAATGTGTCTGTGGATTTTGTGAAATGATTTGAATAAAGTATGAACACGTTCCCTAAGTCTGCAGCGGGTAAAGGATGTAATTGGCTGATATATATATAATGTTTTAATCTATTTTACTGTTCCAGGTGCTTCTTACGTTCCAATCAATTCTGTATGCTATGAAAATGAATGTGCAGAGGTTCACAAGCTGAGCGCAGCCAGATAAACCTGCTGAGGGACTCGAGGCAAACATTAGCCGCTGTGACCCTATTAACCCCGTGTGTGTTGTGTAGGCACCCTGTTGCCTCTCATCATGCAAGGTGCTCACAGTAGACTACACATAATAACTTCACTACCAAGAAACTTACTAATACTCCGATGCTAGAACACTAATTGGCAACAGGTTTTCCATGTGTTGATTTGTTTTTTCCTGACTTTTCTATTCATGAATATATGCTATGAGCACAATTTCAACAGAAGAATAAGGGTATTAAACTAAATTTGGATACAAGGCACCATCACAAGACAGGGCTACATCATTAAGGACTATTCATTGATTTAGAACATTTATGGTGCAAATTTGCTTTTAATCAAATTACAAAAACCAAGTGGCATGCAGTGGACGTGGGCCTAACCGGCTGGTAATCAAGCCTCATGGTGTTGTGGGTTCAATATGAAAGATCAAGTCTGGACTCATTTTTGTGGTGTTACACTGTTGTTGCATGGTTGTGCAGCTGAACTTCAGGTTGTTTTATAATACTGTATTGCATTACCTTGAAAAAATGACCTTCACAAAAACTTATTGCAACTTTGATGTTCACTGAGATGTGTGCACAACTTATGAAAACATTAAACACACATGCAGTTATAAAGGGTATACAAACGCTGTTTATACTGGTTTATAACACATTGTAGTGGTTTATAACACAATGCAATGTAGTTGTGAGCAGATGCGAGAAGATAGAATTATAAGTATTATTCAATTATAAAATGTATTTATGTTTTCATAACAACTGATGTATTTAAGCAGCAAATAAATTACTGATAACACAGTAAAACACCTGTAATGCCAGAACAAATCCTTATAGTCTCATAAAACATTTACTATTCATGCAGATCATTCAGGTTTAAAATAATTCATAGATACGCTCAAAACGCAGGTAGAGCTTCAAAATCCATTCTCGACTTCAGAAAACACCTGAATGTGGATGTAATGTAATGGGCTATCTTGGTGTAAACAGTGCAGATTAATGAGAAAAATGTAGGAAGTGGCTGGGATAAAAGGAAACGTGTCCCCACTTCCCATCCATTAGAGAAGTGAAATTTCCTTTCTCTGGTTAAGGCGAGGTCAACCGACAATTTGTCTCATTTGTGTTTTTTTTTCTTTTTGCAGGATGGATGTAAAACGATATTAATTGATTTCTGGACTTATTTGAGACTGTGCAACTACGCTGCAAGCATATTTTTTCCTCAGTATATCGGCTAAATAGAAGTAAGATTACAAATTTCAACTAAACAACATAAAAAAGAAAAACACAACTTTCATCAGCCGACAGCAATTATTCCACAAAGCTTCATGCTTTGTTTAAAAAACTTTACGTCTTACGTCTTTAAATATAATCAAAATGTCTGTCCAACAACAAGCAAAATGTCGCAGCACCTAGATGTATTGCCAAAAATAAAACTGCTGTCAGTGTTACACATCTGGAGTGATACTACTGCATTCTTTTGTGGGTACAATTAGCTCATAACTGCTTTGTTATTGATGTCTAAATGTCTGTGTCAGAATCACAGAGAGGGGTAATAATAATGACACATAACCTAAAGATTGAGGGTCATTGTTGTGCAGAAACACAGTTTTAGACGTTTGTTCAGTCTGTGTAAATACATTTGACTTTAAATGACTACTAGTCTCTGAGTAGGGAGTCACTTAATACTCTGTATCAGAGGTTGTAGTTGTAGTATTACTCGGTTATATTGTCAAAGACCAGAACAGCTTACCTGTGCGCTGGCTTTGATCTTTCTAGGTATTTGGGATCCACTCAAGCCCCTTTCAGTCCAAATCCACAGTGTAAGAAAAGTTAGATGATTATTTAAGTGTGTAAAATAAAGCCACAGAGAACAACAACCCGCACACACTCAACTCAGCGAGTATGCGTGTGTCTGTGCACGTGCGTGTATGTATGCATGCATGCGCGCGCGTGTGTGTGTGTGGCACTGGTAGGCTCAGGGCTGGGATTTTGGGTTAAATATTCAAAATGGCGGACGGAGGAGCAGCGAGTCAAGATGAGAGTTCAGGACCAGGTAATGATTACAGCATTTTACATATTCATACTCATATTCAAACTGTCTTACTCGCAGATTATGGTAAACGGAGAGCAGATGAGCCGCAGATGGACTCACAGATGAGGATGATATTCTGTTGTTTACACTCGGCTAGCAGCTGCACTTTGACAGAAGAGGAAACGAGCTATTGCGGTGCGATGGCACAAATTACATGGAAACATGCCTCCCCTCTTTGTGTGATTACACGGCCGTACGCCGCTACATATTCATACCTCTGTCGACAAATACAGTTTAGCATATTTTATTAGTAATCGCCGACGTGACTGTGGTTCATATGTGACACATTTAGATATTTCGCTCACGCAATCTGATTGAAATGAGGATGCTAGCCGAGCTAGCGTTAGCTCCGCTGCTAGCGTTGTGGCTTTGTGTTGATGCACAACACTGGAGCGTTTTGGACGAGGTTTGCATATTCATTTCGGAGAGCCGGGGCAGTGGCTGCGCTTGTTTTGTTGTTGTTGTTTTCAAATGATATTTGGAGGGAATAAAACAAAATGGAGCACACCTGTATTTTTGCTAAATACACGGTATCAGCTCGGCGTGCTTCGGCTCGACCTGCTTTTTTTTTTTTTTTTTTTTTTTTTAAACAGCAGAGCGTTTTTCCCCTCAGCCTTTTGTGCTCGGCGGAGCCTCAGATACACTGTTGTGTTATTCATGCGGGCCTGTGCGGGGTTCAGCATATCATCGACCGACCACGAGCTGGAGCGACACAATACCTGCCTGTCAACACGACATTTGACGTGTATATTGACTCGAGTGTAAAGAAAAAGTGCCCTCGTCTGTTCACACGTTACACGGTTGGCTAACTCACCTCCTCTAACTTGGTCCACTCGTTCAGACGCTAAACTCATTTTAACTGCGCTAAACATACAGACAGGATTGTGGCTGTTAAAACATATGTAAATAGTGTTGTTTCTGTCGTCGCCAGTGTTTAAGTTATACTACAGTTTGATTGAAGTTATGTTGAGCACTTTCTTAAACTAGAAGTGGGAGTCTTCTGGTGCTGATAGCGAACTGTTAATCCATCTCATTAGAATATTTAATTTATTCCTACAACTTTTAATTGACTGAGCAGTTTTTTTAAAACTTGGTTTGAACCCGTAAAGGTCGTCGTCGTTGAGTTTTGATGGAGTCTGAATACAAAGATCGTACCTGTGAATCCCCCCCGAGGCGCAGGGAGGAGGTAGTGAGGCCCACTTCCGGAAAGACCATAATAACAGGCAGGGCATTCTTACTGCTCACTGTGTGGCTGCATGGCCGGGCAAGACACAGCTTGATGCATCTCTTTACTCTTCAGTGTGTCGTTTAGTTTATTTTAAAAGAACCAGGGTGTTGTAGTAATTCAACAGAGGATTAGTTTTATAATATTTTTACTTCACAGTTCAAGTTGCTTTTTACACAAAAGACAATCAGAGTAGTGTCCTCAAACGTAAGAGTAAATCGATTTAAAAAAATCTTTTGCATTGTTTGCCAGAGAGGGCTTATGTTCCTGTGACATACCGGTCTTTGCATGTCAAAGCAGAATATCGAATGGATCTGCAGTTTCCAGTGTTGCTTCGCTTGTTTTATTTTTCACAATAAAATTCTGCTTCGTGCCTTGGGCCCCCCTGTGGATTTAGGTTGTATTCCTTGTGATACAAACGCACTATGTATTTATACCCTCCCTGCATTGTTCTGAGGATCACAGGGTAACTTTACCCACAGTAACGAGAGAATCACATCACCGGGAATAATATGTTTCCAAGAGAGACGTGACACTGAATGATTTCCCATATCATGAGCCGAGCAAAAGGAGTTTGTTAGCGTATTGTGACATACAGTTTATGGAAATAAATATAAAAAATACATCGTTAACGTATTAAACTGGGCTTCTTAAAAGAAGAGACGAGAAGTAATTCGGTCATCCTCGCACTTAGGGTACTTTTCTCATTTAATCTGTTTTTTTCAGTTCCACTCTCATTCCAGCCTTGTAGTTCCATCATGAATATTCATTACTGTAAACACAGTTGCTATGAATAATGCATCACGCGCAGTAATAAATTCAGGACATGGCATCTCAAAGTACGGAGACGGCCTCCATGAAGGCTCCAGTCAGATGAGCGCTGTGGAGGAAAGTATCATAGCTAATCAGAGCTGTGTGGCGCGCTCCGAACAGATAACCACTTGTTTCTGCTGATCTGTAGTCCAGAATGACCTTTTAGGAATGAAGCAACTGGCTGAAGATTGGACATGGTCTCCATAAAAACAGGGTTTATTTAACACAAATAACAACTAAATTGTTGGGTTGTATCATATATATATAT